>NC_042960.1:18570455-19230455 GCF_901001165.1 Salmo trutta | reverse complement strand
CTGCTCTATCAAATCATAGACTTAATTATAATATAATAAACAAACAAAAATACGAGCCTTTGATCATTAACCTCACTAGGGTAGGGGGCACTATTTTCACCTCCCCATGAAAAGCGTGCCCAAAGTAAACTGCCTGTTACTCAGGCCCAGAAGCAAGGATATGCATATAATTCGTAGATTTGGATAGAAAACAGTTTTGGAAACTTTAGAGTGTTAAGATAATGTCTGAGTTTAACAGAACTGATATGGCAGGCAAAAACCTGAGAAAAATATATCCAGGAAGTGGGATTTTTTTTATGTTTGTAGTTTTCCATTGACTGCCTATACATGACTTAGGACTCAAATTGCACTTCCTATGGCTTCCACTAGATGTCAACAGTCTTTAGAAATTGTTTCAGGCATGTATTCGGAAAAATTAGGGAGTAAGAACACTGAGTGAGTGGATAGTGGAAAGTCCCCAGACCTGTTTTCTGCGCACAACCGAGAGCGCACCTTTTTTGTTTTTCTTTTATATTGACGAAACTATTGTCCGGTTGAAATATTATTGATTATTATGACTAAAAACAACCTGAGGATTGATTATAAACATTGTTTGACATGTTTCTACATGGTTTTTGGATATAAAGAGGGACTTTATTGTGAAACTGGGAGTCTTGTGAGTGCAACCATATGAAGATCATCAAAGGTAAGTGATACAAAAGTCAGAAATAGCGATAAAATGTAACTCCAATACTTGGCTGGTAACTGTTTGTAATGTTTTGTGTGCTGGGCGCTGTCCTCAGAATCGCATGGTATGCTTTCGCCGTAAAGCCTTTTGAAATCTGACACCGCGGTTGGATTAACAAGAAGTTCATCTTTAAGCCGATGTATAACACTTGACTGTTTTATTAATTTTTATTATGAGTATTTCTGTTTTTGAATTTGGCGCTCTGCAATTTCACCAAATGTTGGCCAGGTGGGACGGTAGCGTCCCACATACCCATAAGAAGTTAATATGGTCAAATCCGGAAACGACCATTTCGAAAACAACACGTTTATTCTTTCAGTGAAATACTGAACCGTTCCATATTTTATCTAACGGGTGGCAACCCTAAGTCTAAATATTGCTGTTACATTGCACAACCTTCAATGTTACGTCATAATTATGTATAATTCCAGCAAATTAATTACGGCCTTTGTTAGAAATGGTCTTCACACAGTTCACAACGAGCCAGGCAGCCCAAACTGTTGCATATACCCTGACTCTGCTTGTACAGATCGCAAGAGAAGTGACACAATTTCCCTAGTTAATATTGCCTTCTAACATGCATTTCTTTTAACTAAATATGCAGGTTTAAAAATATATACTTCTGTGTATTGATTTGAAGGAAGGTGATGTTTATGGTTAGGTACATTTTTGCAACATTGTGCTTTTGTTAAATCACCACCCGTTTGGCGAAGTTGAAGTAGGCTGTGATTCGATGATAAATGAACAGCCACCACTTTGATTATATGCAACGCAGGACAAGCTAGTTAACCTAGTAATATCGTCAACCATGTGTAGTTAATTAGTGATTATGTGAAGATTGATTGTTTTTAATAAGATAAGTTTAATGCTAGCTAGCAACTTACCTTGGCTCCTTTCAGCCAAAGTGCTTTTGATGCTGCACTCGCGTAACAGCCTGCCATGCAGTCTCCTTGTGGATTGCAATGTAATCGGCCATAATCGGTGTCCAAAAAAGCTGATTACCAATTGTTATGAAAACTTGAAAATCGGCCCTAATTAACCGCCAATGCCAATTAATTGGTCGACCTCTAATGTACACTGTAGTGTATTATGTGTGATCACCCCCTGGTGGTAGTACCTGTAAGTGACGGCCTGCAGGGCTCGGCAGTAGCAGCTGGCGAGCCACAGGGAGCGGTCAGTTAGCAGGTTGGGACAATGAGACACCTTGAGGATCAACAGGTTCCCTCCTGTAGCCTTCAGCAAGGACTCCAGACCCTCTTCCAGACAACCCCTGGGAGGGAGGAACAGAGGAGAGAGACAGACAGAAACAGAGAGAGAGCAACAGAGAGACAGACATACAAAAAACAAGTTAATATTTTTTTTTTACTGAATATACCAATTACTCAGTGCAGAACGAGTATTGTCCTTGAGTTGAACAAGGCACTGCAGCAATGTATGCCTCTGGATTTGTCTGTCGAAGCAGTAGAATGTTAATGCATGGCATTATGCTGTTCTGACCAAGAGAGTCAAGAAAAATGTTGTACTAAAACGTGTTCAATCTGTTTGTGCAAAGCTTAATCAAATAGAAAAGCCATTTTCTATTCATAAGGATAAGAGGGATAAGCGAGCAAGCATGCAAATGCAGTGTGCACACACTCATACACACTCTCACAAGGCCGTGCATACACACACACACACACACACACAATGTCAGGAATGAGATAGAACATGGGGCTTTCTGACTCATTCTCAACCGGCTGCAGTATATAGACTAGGAAGGAGTGATGGGGAGAGAGCAAGAAAGGAGAGATGGGAGAGAGAGAGAGAGAAAGGAGAGATGGGAGAGAGAGAGAGAAAGGAGAGATGGGAGAGAGAAAGGAGAGATGGGGGAGAGAGATGGGGGAGAGAGAGAAAGGAGAGATGGGGGAGAGAGATGGGGGAGAGAGAGAAAGGAGAGATGGGGGAGAGAGAGAAAGGAGAGAGGGGAGAGAGAGAAAGGAGAGAGAGAGAAAGGAGAGAGGGGAGAGAGAGAAAGGAGAGAGGGGAGAGAGAGAAAGGAGAGAGAGAGAAAGGAGAGAGGGGGGAGAGAGAGAGAGAAAGGAGAGAGGGGGGAGAGAGAGAAAGGAGAGTTGGGGGAGAGAGAGAAAGGAGAGTTGGGGGAGAGAGAGAGAGAGAAAGAGAACGGAGAGAGCGAGAAAGGAGAGAGAGAAAGGAGAGATGGGGGGAGAGAGAGAAAGGAGAGAGCACATATGCAAACTGAGGGCCCAAAAAGGTGTCACTTTCTTTTTGCACTGAAACATGCAAGAAATCCCTGCTAGGGGGGGAAATGCAGGTTTTAACTAAATAACAACGAATATGATCTACATGATCAGTCTCTGTGTTTAAATTTTTAAAAAGTGCTTAATGTGAACCTAACTCACAGCTAAAAAATGTAAAGAAAGCAATCCAATGTTATTTGTTGCCTAGACTTTATTGCAGTCTTGCGAAAACAACAATACACTAATATTACAGTTAGCCATGACAGCCTTTATAATAGAACGCTTGTGACCACACACACACACACACACACACACACACATCTAAATATTGCACTTGGGAAAAAACATCTTAAAGTAGAAATAGAAACAAACAGGCATTCTATTTTTGCTCTATTATCGTGGCCACTATAGTAGACGTCGATCAAGTGCACAAGGCTACGTGAGCAAAAATAACGTTCACCGAGTAAAAAATGTAATAATCCCTCCTCACTCACACAAAAGTGTTACTGTCGAGTTCAACACAACAAAAGCAATATCTTTGGGCTACTCTGCAGGTTATTACATTGTACACGTTCTGCCTGTGGACATCTGATTTACAATGTGCCAGCAGCAGAGCATGAGACCCTTTGTTGGCATAATTGATCTCTTTCAGGCAGAGTACACCTGGCATACCCATTTTTATCCACTGGATTGAAAGAGGGAAAGTTTGTGGTGTTTCTTTCACCTCTACTGGCATCCAGCATAAGCCAGGCCCAGCTCCAGCTAAACTTGATCCCTGAATCCACTTGTTTAACAATCAATGCCTCATTTTCACCTAAATCTCTCATTCTGAAAATTAACCACATGATGTAGAGAGAAAACAGTTCACAGATAGTAATTAGTCCGTTAGCTAGTTAACATTTCACACAGATTGCCAGGGTCCAGTAAGTAACTAACACAGAGGTAAAGACAGTTTCAAGTTGGATATACGACGGATATTCGCGCTTTCAAACCTCAATAGCTTTCAAACACACACACATGACACTCCAAATAAGTGTCATGATGTTGGAAAAATTGCACATAACATTGTACAGGTTTTATTTTCACGATTTGGACATTAATTCGCTTTCCAAAGCTAATAAACATGTGGAAATGTGAGCAGCATTTTGTATTCCTAGTTGAATTATTTAGGGAGCGTAAACAAAGTACAAATTTTTTTTTTTACATTCGAATTTCAATAGCTCTTTGGTCATGTGACCTACTTGACTCAAACACGGTTCAGAATGTCCACTGACTACCCTTCTATATTGCACACCCGTTGGTTTGTCCATTTTCATCTCACATGTTTTTAAATGAATTTTTCAAACGTTCTAATTTCAATAGCTCCTTGGTCATGTGACCTACTGACTTCAAACAAGGTTCAGAATGTCCACTCAGTGGGCCTACATGTTGCACTCCCTTTAGTTTGTCCATTTTCATCTCACATGATTTTACATGAAATTTTCCAAGTTTTTAAAATGAATAGCTTTTTGGTCATGTGACCTGACTTCAAACAAGGTGCAGAATGTACACTGACTACCTTTCTATATTGCACACTTGTTTGTGTACTGTAAAATCACACAGTCTAACGTACATTTTTCATAGTTTTACATTTCAATAGCTCCTTGGTCATGTCAATTACACACCTAAGCGTGCAGTGGATATACACCCATATTGCATAACTACTAGTTATGTCTCGTCTATTGTTGTACATTAATATTAGTTAGGGGGTTCAGTCCAGTGTTTACCCTTTTAATATTTATCTATAATAATTGGTAGTTCTAAGTACTTATTTACCCTGTTTTTTCCCCCCCCACAGTATTTAACAGCGGTACACAATAGGAGAGAGAGAGACAGATAATATCTCCTCTCGTCGTTAATATCAACCATAAAGGAAAAGGGCAAAGTACGAGAGCCATGCTATTAATTGTCCAAAGCAGGGATGGAGAGTGAGCTAGTGAGGTAGGCTGCAGTGGGTTTGCTGGTCAATACATATACTGAACATGTAACCACAGTAATGGTGGCCAGTAAATCAATGAATACAAATGGAATATTGACAAATTAAAACAGAAACTGTAGACCTTTAATCTTTTCCAACATGTCAACCGACACTTAACTTCAAATAAGTACGACACATTTCACAGTGTTAACCTTCTCTTTATCCCTGGTTGATGTACATTTCAGAGCCTCTTCAGTGTGGATGGGGTATAGCGGACATTTTCAACAACAAAGACTGCACTTGCAGTTTGTGTTCTTCACTCTGTTCAACTCTTGTCTTCATTCCTAGTTACAGCACATGGAACCACCGTTGGCATGCAAAACATTCAATCTAAAACAAAACATAACACGTTATCAATGCAGTATGACGAATTAGCCATCCATTGTGTTATATCATAAATTGTCTTACATGCCGTCACTGTTGTCAAAAGATTATAAACATGTTAAATAAAGTTACTAGCCCAGTCAGTCTTTGGGCCACATCCAGGTTCTTTATCAGTGGCAGACATGAAGCAGCTGTTGGCTTTGTTGAACTCTGAAATCATAGGCATGAACTGATCATACGGCTGTCCCACACAACTACATAAAAATAAAGAATTCACATTTACTTTGAATTAAATGTCATTACATACCAGCCATTTCTTTTTGCAGTTGCTCCATGTGTTTTAGTAAAGGTTCTATATCAATTTGGGAGGGGATGTTGGGGAGGTTCTGTGCAACTTCCTTGGCCATTTACACCAAAAAATAAAATAGAGTTTTTGACCTAACTGCCACATAACAGCTAACCATTCATTATTGAAAATATAACTATCAAACCTGCATTACAAAGACCCCGCAGCTGAAGGTGTCCTGCTGCATGGTGGGAGTTATTTCCCCTCCTTTCCACTTTATGTCCGCCCAGTCGTCTTTTCCATGGCAGGATCTTCTCATTTTGAAGCACTCTTTTTTTTTATGTAAACATAATGGAATTCTGATTAGTTATAGGCAAATGAATACCCAGGCCAAAACTGTATGCGGTTTTCCTTATCACTATAATCTAGTAGTAATTTAGTAGTGGAGGTAATTTCCTTCATGCCCCATTCTACACACACAGGCTAAATTATAGGCACTGAACCATTTACAGGACAATACTAAAAGTAGCATATTGGATCCAGCCCTATCACAGAGTGAATAAATGTAGAGCGTTTGTAGACTTTAAGAAAAAAATATTAAGTGACGGTTTCATCAGTACGTGCTTAAAGAAAGTCATACCACAAAGATCACAGATGGCAGTGCCCACCAAATCTATGACAACAAGAGAATGAATTGTAAGCGCCAAAGTGTGTTAGTCAAAATAATATCTGAAAATGTCAGTTGTTGAATATAATGCTTCTATTTGCAATAGCAATTTATGATATGCAGTTGAGGAATATTCCATGTACCAACACTACATGTAGGATGGAAATAAGACATTCCCACATACAGTATACACATACATAGGAGGCATTTTTCAGCTGTGATTTTACCACTCAGAATCCAGAATGGATATGACAAATGGGGCCAGCACAGGACGTAATACACCCTTACAACAATCTACTTTTTGATCTTCTTGACTTCTTATCTGGTAAACTGCTACTGTGTGTCAAGAAAAGAGCCCCAATTAGGGGTTAGTGTACTCCAGTAAAATAGGCCTGGTTTAGATTAAAAACTATTGCCCTGTGTCCCCGTTCATAGGGGCATGAGAGACTCGTCACTGGTAGAATTGAGTTGGCACTTTATTGGCCCAAACACCCACAAGGTTGAGGTTACTCATGGACAGTAATTAGTCATTTATTTTTATTTTTGCATTGATGCATTGTGTCTCCTAACTGTCCAAGAATAGGATCCAAAGTGTTAGGAAATATTTGTTCCCATAAATACAAAGGAGGATGTCTCTCCTCATACCTCTGGCACTTTAGTCAGACTGCCAAACTGTGTAAAAAAACTTTACGATGAGGCCGGCAACGGAGTTCCCGTTGACTAAGCACCACGGAGACCAATCAGGAGAGAATATACAGGTCAAGGGCGCCAATTGAAAGTCAAGGGGTGTGTCTGTGCCTTTTGGATTACTCTCTCTTTACAGAGAACCCCTGTGGTTCAAGTCAAGAGCTACCCTTCCCCTTTCAGTCTGCTCTGCGCATGTCTGAAAGTGACGGAGCCAGCAGCCAAGAGAGTTTTTCACAGTATGTTAAAAATATATATTATACTTATAAATGTATGTTAAATGCTAATATGTATTAGATCCAGTACAACGGAATAACTAAGACCTGAATTTGAATGCAGCGTGTTCCGATTCCTCCCTCTTTCTGTCCAGCAGCGTCAACCAAAAACACTTGGCCTGATGGTTCATGCAGATACTGGGGAAACAATATAGAAATGTATTGATCCCTTAAATGACCCATATCACAACCCTCATACCCCATCACAAAAATGTCATTTCTGGAAAAAGGATTTTACCATGTTGTCTTTGCAATAAGGGCTGTGAAAGGCAGACTGGACTCTTGAGGCAAAGACATGGGGGGACAAATGCAAATATTAAACAAACTTGTAAAAGTATGCTTTAGATTAACAACCAGCTTAGTGGACAACATGACAACTAATATCACAGTACCATGCAGCTGTATGCTAACGACAAAAGGACAGTTACACGTATTTCCAAACAAATGTGGACAAAAAAAACATGACAATAACTATTACAAACAGTAAGTATTGCATGGAGTGCATAAGGATGACCAGTGTTACAAGCAAACATAACTTCATTCACTATTTTAGAGGTCACCCTCAGGCAAATGAGTCCGGTACATCTGGATCAGAACCAGGTTATTCTCCAGTGCTTTGACCCTCATCAAAAGAAAAGTCCGGAAAATAGTGATGACTCTCACTACAACAGCATCCCCACTCTTCTGTCCATATCCCACAGCTGACTTAACATTTACCATTGCACTGAGTTGTAGCATTTCTTTATTAACATAGAGCTGTGAGTGTTTTTCGGCTCCCAACAAGATTTTTATGCTGCAAAGTCAAAATAAAACAGAACTAGTTAGTTAGTAGTATACGGTTTATGTGCCAGGGAAAACAAGACTTTGACTTGAAATGACTTACCAGAGTCACACAAAAAGCTTCGTCTTCGATATTTCAACATGGTAAGGACAAAAACGCTTTTAGACCTACAAGCTACGGATATGGGAATCTCAGTCATCATGGATCTGGGGGCGTCTACAGCTAGAGGGCTCTCGTGGTTCTTGGAGTGTAGACAAAGGGTAGAAGGAGAGAGGGTGTTATGAAACGGGAGTGAGGTGGCGTGGTGCTTATAACAATGACACCTGACTGGCGCTAGACTGAAAAGGCATCAATACCGTCCACTCAGCAGGAACTGAGAAAGCAAGAAAATGGAGACAACATTTTATGCCCGACCATAAGACTTACTAAAATGATAACATTGACTCTGAATTTCAACGGTTACACAGTCATTGACTATCCTATTGAAGCTTGAGGACTGTTAGAAAGGAGTCTAGGGACCATGGAATATCCTGCGTGGTGAGATTGTAATGTCCTGGAAGGGTTTGATTGTACAAGGGGTTCAGACAGATAATAGTAATCACTGTTAACTACTCTGTCAGTCAGATACTTTATTTTTCTCCAAATGACTTCTGAGTGTGGGTGTCCACACCGACTGGGTCTCAGGCTTACAGATTTAAGTCTAAAAGCGTAAGATGAAAGTAGACAAACATCAGAGTGTGTGATATGAAGGCATAGTCAGTGGACATTCCACCTCGTTTGAGGTCAGTAGGTCACATGACCAAGGAACTTCACATTTTAAATTTGGAAAATTTCATGTAAAATCATGTGAGATGAAAATGGACAAACTAAAGGGTGTGCAACATGTAGGCCCACTGAGTGGACATTCTGAACCGTCTTTGATGTCAGTAGGTCGCATGACCAAGGAGCTATTGAAATTTGAAGCTTATGAAACGTATGAGATGAAAATTGACAAACGACAAACTAAAGGGTGTGCAATATAGAAGGGCAGTCAGTGGACATTCTGAACCTTGTTTGAAGTCAGTAGGTCATATGACCAATGACCTATTCAAATTTGAAAATGTAAATAAATTATTTAAAATCGTGTGAGATGTAAATCGACACAAAAAAAAAAGTGTGTGCAATGTGCATTTATGCCATCGGGTTAGCTACAACAAGTTTTGAAAGTAATGGTTAGAGCTATTGAAATTTGAAATCTTTTGATTTGTCACTATGTTGACAGTCCCTAACTGCTGTTGGTGGACGTAAGGAAAACTACAGGCGAATATCCGTCGAACATCCAACCTGAAACTGTATTTACCTTGGTGCAACTAACGCGTTATAATTTGAGGAACGGCAAGGGGATGTTTACCAGTTAATACTATAGCACATTGGTTAGGTTACTAACGTTAGCACATCTGATGTTGTAACATTAGCTAGCTAGCTGTCTGACTACTAGCCAGCTAATTTTCAAACAATAAACTCAATTATTTGATCAGCTAAATTGGCTAATGTTGCTCAACATTTCTCTGGCTAGCTAACGGAGAATTCCATCCAGCTACTATAGCAAGATACTTAACAGTGCTAATACTTGTTCACCACACTTTCCCCCTCACATCAAACTTTCCAAATGCCAGTTGTTTTTCGGTTACAGCTCATGAAGTACGCTTCATCACCTTCTCACCCCCGTCTCTGTGGTCAGGCCTCTCACCGACCTCTTCGTTATTGTTCAGGGGTCGCGCTGCTGTAAATGGCAAACTGCCTTTTCACCCTACTGCTGTCTTTCCAGAACGCGCGCTGAATCTGTAACTAGCAAATTGGTTGTCTCTTCTCTCTTCAGTCTCCTGTTGTTATGTGAATGATTGGCTGAGTCTTGGCTACAGCCAGTATTGCTGCAAACGTGCATCACTCGTTCCCTTACAGCCAGTTGTGTGTGTGTGTGTGTGTGTGTGTGTGTGTGTGTGTGTGTGTGTGTGTGTGTGTGTGTGTGTGTGTGTGTGTGTGTGAGAGAGAGAGAGAGAGAGAAAAAGGAGAGATGATGGGGGAAGAGAGAAAGGATAGAGAGAGAGAAAGGATAGAGAAGGGAGAGAGAGAGAGAGAGAGAGAGAGAAAGAAAGAAAGGAGAGATGGGGGAGAGAGAGAGAGAAAGGAGAGATGATGGGGGAAGAGAGAAAGGAGAGATGATGGGGAAGAGAGAAAGGATAGAGAGAGAGAAAGGATAGAGAAGGGAGAGAGAGAGAGAGAGAGAGAGAAAGAAAGGAGAGATGGGGGAGAGAGAGAGAGAGAAAGGAGAGATGATGGGGGAAGAGTACTGCAGACCCCTGCTGTTCGCTGTATAGAGGGAAATCAGTCCATCACACACACACGCCTCTCCTCTCACCGTGTGCTCTTGAGGTACTCCTCCTTGATCTCTTTCTTGCCCCTCTGTCGTGGTTTCAGGTTCTGGAGGATGAGGGAATGGGTCTGGGTGCACCACTGGGACAGTGTACTCAGGAACTGGGACGAAGAGATTACAGTTACATTTGAGTCATTTAGCAGACGCTCTAAGCACATACTGTAACACATATCACAATTATTGCACCTAAACTACCAGCAGAATCGGCGAGTGTGTGTGTTCCACAGGAGGTTGGTGGCACCTTAATTTGAGTAGAACGGGCTTGTGGTAATGAACTGGAGCGGAATGGTATCAAATACATCAAAACGCATGGTTTCCATGTGTTTGATGTCATTCCAATTCGCGCCGTTCTCCCCTCAGAAGCCACCTGCGGCGTTCTGTGTGTTTGTAACGATCCGTGTCCTCTACCTTGGAGGAGATGCGGGCGTTCTCCAGCAGCACCCGGGTCCACACGGCAGGGTGGCGGCCCACGAACCTCCAGTCCCTGCAGACCTCCGCGGCTCTCAACAGGGTCTTGGTATCCAGGTAGGTAAAGATGCAGAACAGAGCCGCCCTCATCTTCAGTATCTCCGGGCTGATCACCTCGTTGTTGGACCGGGACAGGCTCTTGTCGTGGCGACACGGCTTGTTGTGGCGGTAGCCCCCCTCGGACCGCCCTGCAGGGTCGGAAAGAGAGAGAGAAAAAACGGAGAGAGGTTAGGTGAAGAAAGAGAGTGGTGGAGAGGGTAAAAGAGAAAGGAGGGTGAGGGACAGGGATATTAGTCAGGTTGGTACAGAGGGGGAGGGGGGTGGTGAGAAGGAGAATGGGTAAAGAAAGCGAAGTGCAGAAGGGAAGGAGAAAAGAGGATGAGGAGAGTGCAGGTTAAGAAAAAAAAAAGAAAATGGGAGGAGAGAGAGGAAGAGAGGAGGCAGGGAGTTTAGTCAGAAAGAAACATGGCGGGGAAAGAGAAGGAGGTTAGTTAGAGACGCCATCCTGAGTCGCAAATATATATATATATATATATATATATAACAGTGGCATTCTACAAAATATCCACAATGTGGTGCAAGCGATCCACTTCCCACTCAAACACAGATATGAGCATTACCATGTACTGTACTGGCCAATACCATGTGACCAAAACAGACTCCAGCACATTTCCATTTCTCCCAGCAGGCATCAATCTATGTGATGAGTCATCGCCCGTGTCATCGCTGTTGGCCTTCAAAAAGAAGAAGCGAAGGAGGCTTTGGAAGCGACAGGCCTCGCGGCTAGAGGCACACCGCCTACGCTAGCTAGCAATCTACCAATGCATGCTAGCAGTCATACCGTGTGATACGTTGATATGTGCCATTTCAAACGCAACCCTGCCAAACGCTTTGAGAATCTTACACGGAGGACAATGTCCGAGCATAAAATGCCATTTACATGACAAGTAATATTATGTAATGTTGGTGGTGCCAATTTGAATTCTCATACCAGACATTCTGGGTTGTGTAAAAAAGGACAGCTTTATTGCCTATATGGGTTTACAGTAGCTCCTTTGCCAAGTAGATGTAGCCAAAAGGACCCACAGGGAATAAGGGTAGGCCTATCTTTTGCCCAAAATGTGTCCATTTAAGGCAAAATGGGCATGTTTTAATGGCCTCCGTCCTAGTTAAGACTCCATCCCAAATGGCCTCCTACTCCCTTTATAGTGTACTACTTCTGACCAGGGCACGTATAAGGAACAGGGTGCCATTTGGGAAGCAGCTTTACTTGTTCAAGCAAGGTGTTTCTAAATAAAATGGAGGTCGCCAGCCGGGAATTGTGGGATCTTGGCTGGAGAAGGCAATTAAGGGAGAGATATGCTTGTGTTTGAACCAGGAGTGGTGGAGCTAAAGGCGGTTTTCTCATCAACATTGTCAGTGTCTAAGTCCCAAATGGCACGCTTTTCCCTATATAGTGCACAACTTTTGGAGAGAGCCCTATGGCTCTATCAATATGAGAAAGTTTAGCCATACTTGGAAAGGTGCAGTACATAAACTCAGCAAAAAAAGAGAAAAAAGTCCCTTTTTCAGGACCCTGTCTTTCAAAGACAATTCGTAAAAATCAAAATAACTTCACAGATCTTCATTGTAAAGGGTTTTAAACACCGTTTCACATCCTTGTTCAATGAACCATACACAATTAATGAACATGCACCTGTGGAACGGTCGTTAAGACACTAACAGCTTACAGACGGTAGGCAATTAAGGTCACAGTTATGAAAACTGAGGACACTAAAGAGTCCTTTCTACTGACTCTGAAAAACACCAAAAGAAAGATGCCCAGGGTACTGCTCATCTGCGTGAACGTGCCTTAGGCATGCTGCAAGGAGGCATGAGGACTGCAGATGTGGCCAGGGCAATAAATTGCAATGTCCGTACTGTGAGACGCCTAAGACAGCGCTACAGAGAGACAGGACGGACAGCTGATCGTCCTCACAGTGGCAGACCACGTGTAACAACACCTGCACAGGATCGGTACAGGATGGCAACACCTGCCCGAGTTACACCAGGAACACACAATCCCTCCATCAGTGCTCAGACTGTCCGCAATAGGCTGACAGAGGCTGGACTGAGGGCTTGTAGGCGTGTTGTAAGGCAGGTCCTCACCAGACGTCACCGGCAACAACGTCGCCTATGGGCACAAACCCACCGTCGCAGGATCAGACAGGACTGGCAAAAAGTGCTCTTCACTGACGAGTCGCGGTTTTGTCTCACCAGGGGTGATGGTCAGATTTGCGTTTATCGTAGAAGGAATGAGCATTACACCGAGGCCTGTACTCGGGAGCGGGATCGATTTGGAGGTGGAGGGTACGTCATGGTCTGGGGCAGTGTGTCACAGCATCATCGGACTGAGCTTGTTGTCATTGCAGGCAATCTCAACGCTGTGCATTACAGGGAAGGCATCCTCCTCCCTCATGTGGTACCCTTCCTGCAGGCTCATTCTGACATGACCCTCCAGCAAGACAATGCCACCAGCCATACTGTTCGTTCTGTGCATGATTTCCTGCAAGACAGGAATGTCAGTGTTCTGCCATGGCCAGCAAAGAGCCCGGATCTCAATCACATTGAGCACGTCTGGGACCTGTTGGATCGGAGGGTGAGGGCTAGAGCCATTCCCCCCAGAAATGTCCGGGAACTTGCAGGTGCCTTGGTGGAAGAGTGGGGTAACATCTCACAGAAAGAACTGGCAAATCTGGTGCAGTCCATGATGAGGAGATGCACTGCAGTACTTAATACAGCTGGTGGCCACACCAGATACTGACTGTTACTTTTGATTTTGACCCCCCTTTTGTTTAGGGACACATTATTCCATTTCTGTTAGTCACATGTCTGTGGAACTTGTTCAGTTTCTGTCTCAGTTGTTGAATCTTGTGATGTTCATACAAATATTTACACATGTTAAGTTTGCTGAAAATAAAATGCAGTTGACAGTGAGAGGACGTTTCTTTTTTTGCTGAGTTTATAAACAAGCAGACACAAAGGCATCCACACTGCCATCCCCTGGAGGTTGTTCATGCGTGATCTATCTGGGTAGTGTGTGTTAGTAGATCAGCCTGGTGAAAGTCATCCCTCTATGACAGGGATCCCTGGGCTGATTCAGAATCAGTTTGTGGCGCGCTCTGGTCATTAGTCGTCCTTCACTGTTCTCTGGACAGCCTTACCCTGGAACACCTGGGACTAGAACAGCCATGACCCAGTTTCACACCAGCCACCATCCTTCCGTCCTTCTGACAGACCTGACTACTGTTAGCCTGGGCCGCAGGACATTGTGTGTGTGAGGGAGGGAGGGGATTCTGTGTGTGTGTGCTGCAGGTGCCATTGGCAGGTAGGTGCAGGGTCATAAGGTGTGCCAGACATGTGAAAACTGTCCTTTTAGAAATGACTGTCTTTCTGCAATGCACCAGTACACACCATTTCATTACAAGTATCTACTGAGTAACAATAAAGCAATCAATCAATGGACAAATCAGGATAAACAAATGGTATGCGACTTTTAACCTCCTACCTGACGTAGCCTAGCCCAGCCTCCTACCGTACTGTACCTAAGCAAGGTAAAGGTTAGCGGCCTAGCTTAGCCTCCTATCCAGTCCTACCTGTGCCTAGGCGGTATCCAGATGGTCTCGGCGCGCCAGACTGCTGCGTCTCGGCCATGGTGGCCCTCCTCTCCTGCTGCTCCCACATCTCCGCCTCCGACTCGGTAGTCCTGGAGCCCACGTCCGACACGTCACCCTCCTCGCCCTCCTCCCCCTCCGTGCTGTTCCGGTAGGGTCTCCGCTGCCAGTTCTGGATGGCCTGCTTGCGGAGCCCCCAGCTCCGGGACACCCCGGCCCTCTCGTAGCACTGTCCGCCCCCTCCCTGTCCGCCCCCTTCCCCCAGCCGACACTGGACGTGGTAGTACTGGCCCTCGGGGCACTCTTCCATGGGGTGCATCTCCACGCTGTCGCCGCTGTCGTAGCCCCCGCCTGAGCCCTGGGAGAAGGACTTGACCCGGCCGGATGCTCTGGGGCGAGAGAGGGGGAGAGAGGAAGAGTTAGACGCATGCAAAAGGTACCACTTAAAAAAAAAGTTACTCCAAGCAACTTTTGTGTACACTTTACATATGGACAACTAACAGACAGAACCATAGAAAACTATATAATCCTGTATACGTTTCAATCTAGGTTTCATCAGATAGGTCATCTGCATTACTGTAGCCTGGTCCCAGACCTGTTTGTCAGGTCAGTGATTGGCTGAAATGAGCCGAAGTGGCAGCAGAGCCACCACGCGTTGTCACTTCCTGATACCACATGATTCTACAGCCCAACAGTGTGTTGCCGTGGTTTCCACAGCTCAGTATCGACCAAGACTTACCGAGTCCTTAGTAAGATTAACAACTTCCAAAACTAAGAATATGAAACGTATCTGCTAACTGTAATGAATGTTTACACATCGTTAAACCTTGTAACTGCACAGGATTGGGTGTCACCTGTCTCGGGATGTTTTGAGGGTGTCCCTTAAACTACGCTTGTGGAGGGAGACGTATTTTAATAGTGCTGTGGTGTGTCCCTTTAAGTTTGTAGAGACATATTTGACTAATGTCTTGGCAGTGACTAAGATTCTGGCCACAGGTGGAAACACAGTGCCCCTCAAGGACAGCTCTATTTTTTTACCCAGAATGCATTTCATGAGCTTACTGTCTTCTGGCAGTCGCTACATGTCCCAAAAATCTGAGATGCACAATTCAACATGTCCCTCCCTGTAGCATTGAGAATATAAAAGGTATTTTGACACTTTCCCCACTGACACACACAGACAACACACGAATTCCTCAACATGGTGTCAAGTACGCAATTGTCAACCAATGCACCTACAGAGCATTTTTAAAATGATATATTTGACCAAGGGTAATAAAGTTTACTGAAAGTTTAGACTACAACATACTGTAGTGCTTTAAAGTCAGCCTGAAAAACAGGAGGAATAATTCCCTTCCCAGTAATATGAACCATGACAAAAGTAGAGGGAAAACAAATGAAACTTTTATGCTAGTGGCCATTTTCATGGATATTCATATTTATACCCAGCTCCTGTGCTCTGAATTATCTGGAGACCCCAGGCATTTGTACAGCAGAAACTTAACTGTATGATAAATAAGAACCACAAAGTCTGTTCTCGGTAGCAACACTCACCACCGAGTTCCAAACTGCCTCTGGAAGCAACGTCAGCACAAGAACTGTTCGTCGGGAGCTTCGTGAAATGGGTTTCCATGGCTGAGCAGCCGCGCACAAGACTGAGATCAACAATGCCAAGCGTCGGCTGGAGTGGTGTAAAGCTACCAATTGGACTCTTGAGCAGTGGAAACGTGTTCTCTGGAGTGATGAATCACACTTTCCATCTGGCAGTCTGACGGACAAATCTGAGTTTAGCGAATTCCAGGAGAAAGCTACCTGCCCCAATGCATAGTGTCAACTGTAAAGTTTGGTGGAGGAGGAATAATGGTCGGGGGCTGTTTTTCATGGTCAGGCTAGCCCCCTTAGTTCCAGTGAATTGAAATCTTAACGCTACAGCATACAATGACATTCTAGACGATTCTGTGGCAACAGCTTGGGGAAGGCCCTTTCCTGTTTCATCATGACAATGCACAAACCGAGGTTCATACAGAAATGGTTTGTCGAAGTTGGTGTGGAAGAACTTGACTGGCCTGCACAGAGCCCTGACCTCAACCCCATCGAACACCTTTGGGATGAATTGGAACACTGACTGCCAGCCAGGCCTTATCACCCAACATCAGTGCCCGACCTCACTAATGTTTGTGGCTGAATGGAAGCAAGTACCCGCAGCAACGTTCCAAAATCTAGTGGAAAGCCTTCCCAGAAGAGTGGAGGCTGTTATAGCAGCAAAGGGGGGGACCAACTCCATATTAATGCCCAAGATTTAGGAATGAGATGTTCGACAAGCAGGTGTCCACATACTTTTGGCCATATAGTGCATGTATGGGAAGGGGACTTTTTAATAGGTTGGTATATCATTACATATTCATTGAGATAGTAGATACTGTAGCTAGATACTGTAGGTGTGTGTGTGTGTGTGTGTGTGTGTGTGTGTGTGTGTGTGTGTGTGTGTGTGTGTGTGTGTGTGTTACATTCCCTTCCCTCAGCATTTCAATATAACCCATTTCTTTAATACTTGTACGCCTACGTGTAAAGCACTTTTAGCTTTTGTGTGAAATGAAAATATCACATTAACATTGTCTACTACTATCCCTTTTTCAGAAATCATTTCTGATAGTTTTTAGTCAACTGAGAGAGACATTTTAGAGTTCATACGCCACCATTTCAAACCAAGCTGTAAACACATTCCCTCTTCATCATGCACGGACAAAGACCAACTTCCTGGTGCCGACAAGACACTTTAAAACTATGCAACAAACAACTAACAAAATGTAGAATAACATCAGTGGAGAGAAGATACGACCTCCGCATAAAAGTGTTTTGAAGCTCTGATGAAATATGAAGTAGACCAATTTAGATCATAAGGAGTGAGGGAGGGATTGTTTTGGGGGGGAAAATTGACTACAGTGACTGCTTCTGGAAACAGCAGTTCTTCCCTGAGGCAGCCATTGAGCACGCACACACAGACAGAGAGCGCGAGAGAACAAAGACGCTGTTAAATTACTATACCGATAACTTTCCTCCACATAATAAGCAAATAACGAGGAATTTTAAAACCTAGCCTTGCAGAAAAGTAGGAAATCTTCCATCGCTCATCATTCTCCTGCTTGTCTAAAGGTTTTTATATTGTCCTATGGAGGCAAAAGCACCACAAACAAAACAAAAACAGACTAGAACAGAACAGATAATCTGGCATACCCAGTGGATGAACTGCACACCAAAAAGGCAGACTTCCATTTAGTCCTTCCATACCTAATCGATATTCACTTTGTGTGATATTAGTGCATACTTGTATTCTTCTTTTAACATTACAACGCTACATAATTATAAGGCTTTTCACCTTTCCGTTATTACTTTTGTGTCCTAAATATCCGCATTAAAACTCCACAAAACAAATCAGTGAACCTTCCAGCACTGACACGCACACACGTTAGAGGAATGACATCAAACACAACCGTCCTGCGGTTTAGCTAGCTAATTAGCGATTGTAGCTAACGCATCCTGAATTCAGAGTGAATGGAAAACAGTCTAGGCGATTATATCAAGCTGGTATTCGGCTCCTGCAGCGTAACAATTAGAAGTTGGTGTGAAGAGAGATTTGATGGCGAGCCTGGTAAATCCACACCAGAACCTGGAATCAAATATAACTTTTTTTCTTTGAAATAGATTCTGTGCTCGATTGAGCTCGCCTGGCACCATGGAACCAATGGAATAGTCCCAAAGGTACATGTGTTCACCTCGTCTCCACTAACCGGGGAACACGCATACATAAAACCTAGTGACACCGCTAAAGAAGCAGAGGAGAGGCCACTTTGCAGCATCCCAAATGGCACCCTGTTCCCTATATAGTGCCCTACTTTTGACCAGGGCAGATGGGGCTCTAGTCAAAAGTAGAACACTGTATAGGGAATAGGGTGGTACTTGGTACACAACCTATACTGGAGTGGTGGCTTCAGCAATAAAAGCCACAGGTTGGATCAATACTGTGGAATCAATCAGCAGAGCTGACTAATTGGGTACAGATCATTATGCAAGTGTATAATAGGGAAGTACAGTTTCCTGCCCTGTAATGCACAGTGGGGCTCAGGATGGATGACAGAGCAGCCATTTCGGTACAAAATGGAGTCGAGGATTTCAGAGTGAATGATCCAGACCACGTCAATAAAGCAACAAAATAAGATATTTTTAAACCCAAATATGCAAATATCTATTTCTCATCAAACAAGCACCTAAATAGAATCTTCCGTCACTGTATTTGGAACAAATAAATCACATTCATCTCCGGGAGACCGAGGGCATTTATGGAACGTTCTAATCTAGGAAGTGAAAGGATCACGTAGTGACCAAAGATCGGCTCGCCAAAAACGAATGCCGAAGAGAGATGACGTCATCGCGTGACAGAAGGACGGTAAATCAAGTTCATCTGTTTGGCCCTGTCCGGGGGTTTCATCGGATGGGGCCACAGTGTCTCCTGACCCCTCCTGTCTCAGCCCCAGTATTTATGCTGCAGTAGTTTGTGTCGGGGGGCTAGGGTCAGTCTGTCACATCTGAGTATTTCTCTTGTCTTTTCCGGTGTCCTGTGTGAATTTAAATATGCTCTCTCTAATTCTCTCTTTTTCTTTCTCTCTCTCGGAGGACCTGAGCCCTAGGACCATGCCTCAGGACTACCTGGCTTGATGACTCCTTGCTGTCCCCAGTTCACCTGGCCGTGCTGCTGCTCCAGTTCCAACTGTTCTGCCTGCAGCTATGGAACCCTGACCTGTTCACCGGACGTGCTACCTGTCCCAGACCTGTTGTCCCAGACCTGCTGGAACCCTGACCTATTCACCGGACGTGCTACCTGTCCCAGACCTGCTGTTTTCAACTCTCTAGAGACAGCAGGAGCGGTAGAGATACTCTCAAAGATCGGCTATGAAAAAGCCAACTGACACTTACTCTTGTGTTACTGACTTGTTGCACCCTTGACAACTACTATGATTATTATTATTTGACAATGCTGGTCATTTATGAACATTTGAACATCTAGCCCATGTGCTGTTATAATCTCCACCCGGCACAGCCAGAAGAGGACTGGCCACCCCTCATAGCCTGGTTTCTTCCTAGGTTTTGGCCTTTCTAGGGAGTTTTTCCTAGCCACCGTGCTTCTACACCTGCATTGCTTGCTGTTTGGGGTTTTAGGCTGGGTTTCTGTACAGCACTTTGTGAAAACAGCTGATGTAAGAAGGGCTATATAAATAAATTTGATTTGATTTTACACACATGCACTCACAGAAACACGCATGGGCACGTACAAACACAAAGAGTTGCATAACGATGCAAAAAAAGGTCTACATTTAGTCTGAACAACAACAAAAGAGACAAGGTTCTGCGTGGATATGATACCATGGTGATATGGAGCTTGATCATCATACTGGAGCGCCAGGGCTGCATACCAAAAAGGCACCCTATTGCCTTTTTTTAAATTTACTAAAGGAGTGCGCTAAATAGGGAATAGGATGCCATTTGGGATGCAGCCCAGTGTGGGTGGGTTTGGATCAGCAGTGAAGGAAAGAGCACGAGATGGGCCTCTCAAAATGCATGAGATAGGGGTCGAATTTTGGACCTTTCAGCGAGCCACTCTAATCCAAATACACACGAAGATGCGTCATCGCGCAAAGATAAGCAGATCAGTCGGTGACGATCTGAAAGCCATATTGGGTGAATCATATCCTTGGTTAGGGTGACTTTAGTTTCAGCGAGTGAATTGAACAATTAAATTGTGCCAAAACCACCTGTAACTTACAATTTCCTTCCAATCTAATGTTTGCTTGTTTATTTACAACATAATCACATTGTTCACTAATCTGAGTAGAGGGGAGTAGAGTAAACCAAATGACAAGTTATCCATGTGCACATCAACAGAGAGCTTTTTACAAATTCATGGGTTCTCCCTCTTTCTTTGGCTCTTTCTGTATCACTCTCGCCACGCCCTGTGCCCAGAGGCAGCCAGGCCTGAGAAAGCAGGACTGACACTAAGACCTTACAGTCTGAGCGCCGTTGTTTACAAGCATGTGTCAAAGAGCAGTGGCGAGGCCCATCGGCTGGTTTTGTGTGCGCGCGCCATGTCCGCTCGTGTGCGTTTGGTGCGAGTGGGAACGCATAGCAGCGGGAAGGGAGAGCTGGGACGGAACATTCCCCTACTGTTTCTGCATGGCTGACAGATTCGGCCTCACTTCAGCGCCCGGCAGGAAAACAGGAAGTTGTGTTGTGTTTTGTTTTGTGAGGCTGTCAGGGGCCAGGGCACAGTACTGGACAAATACTACCTGGCTGGTGGCCTCTGATACCTTCCATGCTGGGGGCGGTCCAGTTCGGTCTGAGTCAGTGTTGCCACAGTCTGACGCATACTGGCTCAGGCCACGGTCTGGTGCTCAGAATCCATCTACTGGACCACTGGCCCCCAAGCATAGGGCCCCACATCAAGTCACTGTACCTAAGTGCACCAGGGGGTTGCATTGCATCTTACCTTGAACAGATGCTCTTATCCAAAGCCACTTACAGTGCAGAGAGTGAAGTGTGAAGATGGGATATAGAAGTCACCCATAGGCACAGACCTAGAATCAGCTCATCTCCCTCTATTCCAACCTCAAACATGGGGAGAGGACACGACTCTGGGCTCCCGAGTGGCGCAGCGGTCTAAGGCGCTGCATCTCAGTGCTAGAGGCATCACTACAGGAGGGCAGTGCAGTGTGGGATAGATTGTGGAGGACTGGCTTACCCGGTGCTGGGAGAGGATCGTCGGTCAGAGACCTGGTACATGCCCCTGGACGTCCCCGAGATACTGGAGTTCCTCTGATAGAGAGAGAGAGAAAGGAGAGCGACAGGTGTGTCAACACATTAAACTGTTTCCTTGAATTCTGATACTTCTTATAAAAAAATATATATAAAAAAGGACTTTACACATTGTAGTGAAAATACTCCTCTGTCTAACCCAGGAGGCAGCTGCGTGGAGAACGGCTCATAATAATGTACAGAACAGCGCAAATGGAATGGCATCAAACACCTGGAAACCATGAGTTTGATACCGTTCCACTAATTCCGCTCCGTCCATTAGCACGAGCCAGTCATCCCCTATTAAAAGGTGCCACCAACCTCGTGTGTTCTGTAACTCACAGTGAACGTTGAATAGACTTCAATATTCTGTTGTTGTGTCCTGAAACTATTTACTGCTGTGCTATGTTCAGAGGATAGTTTGTCAAGGGTCAACAACACCTCCCACTGTTAGTGTTTCTCGTCAATCTACTCTATGTTTCAAATAAATACTATTTACACACACACACACACACACACACACACACACACACACACACACACACACACACAAACAAAACAACCACTATAAAACTGAAGCACATAAAAATGCTGTATAGGTGTGATACCTTCTTAAAATGACCCATAATAACTAGGACAACTACTCTCATTCAAAGCCCAAGAGGTGATTGGTTTAAAAAACAGCTTCACATTCAAACGGGAGGTAGCGATTGGCTAAAACACTCACATTTCCCAAATGAAAGAAATAACATACTGTGGCGTAGTTAATCAAAGAATAAGTATGAACGTCTCCTCTTCAGATATAAATACATCTGCCAAGCTGTGAGAAGCCACCAGGAGCTCAACAATACACGTACGTAGGTACGCACGCACGTATGTATGTATGTACACACAAACACTATCAGCAGGGTTCAAACATGATCTGACTAGGAAAAAGACAAGGGTTGCATCTCAAATCGTCAAAACTAGCTTGTTCTCGTCTCCTTTCCTTCATCTAAACGGATTTGATAATGTAGGATAGGTGAAAACATTGTGATGGAGGCGCATCAACGGATTACTTTTCTATCCAGCACAATCTTATCTACAAGTACCTTCGGAAAGTATTCACACCTGGGGCCGTTGCGGCGACCGTATTTTCCGCCACACCAGCAGTCACGACCGCTGTAATCTCCTCTTATGCACCCAGGACACCAGCCCGCTAACAACCATCAGGTCCTAATGGCCTGGTACTCAGGACTCTAGTGTCCCTCTAACCACTCTGACATCAGAGCAAACGCAATCAAAAAAAATTTAAAAAAAATCACATTAAACACATCGAAACTGTTGGCCGACTTAAAACTCACCCCACTGTGACTGATCAGCTTGAAGAAAGAAACTGAGTGGAAAACATGGTTGTTGTGGATGTTGTTTCAAAGCATAACAATGAAAAGGACAGAGCTTTGCTAAGGTGATGCTTAAACCCATAGGCCTATACTGATTTAAGATGCGTTCGGTACATAATTGGTCTAGTTAGCCTATACTCCAAAATGAAACAAATTCTAGTAATGGCCTTTGAGTGTGGACTGTATTATGCATTCTGGATGGACTGGTTACCTTATGCTACACCTTCTATCCATGAGTCTGGGAGAGAACGTCTAGGTCTTGGCGATGCAGTTGGTTCATTGACTGCAGGGCAGCTTACAGAGTTAGCCTACGGTATAGCGAATTTGTATTGGTTTCTGAATAGCCTAATAATAAGGCATTTTTTATATTTTCATAATTAAAAAAAATAGGCTGACATTACCTTTAGATAAAGAAGAATCTCACCACCGCGAGTTTCCGTCGCCCTCCCCTCTCTCTCTCTCATTCCTTTCTCGAAGCGTGCAGAGATGGGGGCTGTCAACAGTTTAATGAAATGCGTCTTGCTGTGAAAACCTTACCGTCGATGTCCCCAAACAGATTTCACTTGGTTTCCCCAAAGTTAAGCACTGGGGTAGCTGCAGGAACAAGGTTGGAGAGCCCATGGCGTACAGAGATTGAGGCGGAAGATCACCTGTTGCACAGCGAAGAAGCTGCATGATTCTCAAAAAGTGGTTTATGCACGGAGTAGCCGATCCGGCACGATTGAAAAGCTAACAGGCGGAAAAGTCGCCTCCATTCGCTAATTCCAGTGCGTACGGGTTACAGCAGGCCACACAGATTAAATTCAGAATAGTCTGACGGGTGAAAATATGATCACTTGATGAGAACAGCACGTGCAGGAACAAAGCTTTTTTTTTTGCAACTTTCTCAAATCGTCGACAGCCTATAGTCACACCATGCAGCCCATATACGTTTTGACTACTAAGACATTAAGGTTTAGATCATTCACAATTAAAGTAGCCAAATAACGCACAATCTAGCATATAGGACCTGTTTAAAATGATCACTTTCATGCTCAACATAGCCACTGCATTTGCTCACTTGCTATGGAATGGGAGAAATATCCTTTCAATCTAATTGAGCTAAATTGAATTACATTTTTCGTACAATAAAATCCGAAAAATATAAAATAATGGCACAGGACTTAAGCATCTTGTCTGCTAAATGAACAAGCCTGCAGCATGGTGCACAGCCAGATAACATTCAGTAAGCAAACCCATATTCCGTTCTTCTGAAATACATTTTCTACATATCATAATCTTTCTTTAGACCTACCAAAAATAAATAATGGATTTACTGTGATGGGGACGCATAAGCGGCTTGTGTTTATGTTACTTAACGCTCAAATACAATGAGACCAGGCAGTCTTTTACATGACAATAAACGGCTGACAAAATGTCATGACCACCACAGCCCTAGACACGAGGGGAGGAAACCACTTGAGACTATTGAGAAACACCCAATGGAGTATCAAGACGGGGCTGCACCAGCAAGACGGGACTTGACAATCAATACATCATAGTGGTACGTCCCTGTCATGTCCATCATGATCAAATGGTTAACATTTTTGTATTAACCCATCCACCACCACCCGAGGACATTTGTTTAGACAGACCATAAACAAACAGCTTACAGACGGTAGGCAATTAAGGTCACAGTTATGAAAACTGAGGACACTAAAGAGGCCTTTCTACGGACTCTGAAAAACACCAAAAGAAAGATGCCCAGGGTCCCTGCTCATCTGCGTGAATGTGCCTTAGGCATGCTGCAAGGAGGCATGAGGACTGCAGATGTGGCCAGGGCAATAAAATTGCAATGTCCGTACTGTGAGACGCCTAAGACAGCGCTACAGAGAGAGAGACAGGACGGACAGCTGATCGTCCTCACAGTGATAGACCACGTGTAACAACACTTGCACAGGATCGGTACATCCGAACGGCACGCCTGCGGGGCAGGTACAGGATGGCAACAACTGCCCGAGTTACACCAGGAACGCACAATCCCTCCATCAGTGCCCAGACTGTCTGCAATAGGCTGAGAGAGGCTGGACTGAGGGCTTGTAGGTGGGTTGTAAGGCAGGTCCTCACCAGACATCACCGGAAACAACATCGCCTATGGGCACAAACCCACCGTCGCTGGACAAGACAGGACTGGCAAAAAGTGCTCTTCACTGACGAGTCGCGGTTTTGTCTCACCAGGGGTGATGGTCAGATTCGCGTTTATTGTCGAAGGAATGAGCATTACACCGAGGCCTGTACTCTGGAACGGGATCGATTTGGAGGTGGAGCGTCCGTCATGGTCTGGGGCGGTGTGTCACAGCATCATCGGACTGAGTTTGTTGTCATTGCAGGCAATCTCAACGCTGCGCGTTACAGGGAAGACATCCTCCTCCCTCATGTGTTACCCTTCCTGCAGGCTCATCTTGACATGACCCTCCAGCAAGACAATGCCACCAGCCATACTGCTCGTTCTGTGCATGATTTCCTGCAAGATAGGAATGTCAGTGTTCTGCCATGGATCTCAATCCCATTGAGCACATCTGGGACCTGTTGGATCGGAGGGTGAGGACTAGGGCCATTCCCCCCAGAAATGTTGAGGAACTTGCAGGTGCATTGGTGGAAGAGCGGAGTAACATCTCACATCAAGGCCTGGCAAATCTGGTGCAGCCCATGAGGAGGAGATCCACTGCAGTACTTAATACAGCTGGTGGCCACACCAGACACTGACTGTTAGTTTTGATTTTGACCCCCCTTTGTTCAGGGACACATTATTCAATTTCTGTTAGTCACATGTCTGTGGAACTTGTTCAGTTTGTCTCAGTTGTTGGATCTTATGTTCACACAAATATTTACATGTTAAGTTTCCTGAAAATAAACACAGTTGACAGTGAGAGGATGTTTCCTTTTTTGCTAAATAAATAAAATATATACATACACACACACACACACATATATCTATAGAGAGATATCTATCCATCTATACAGTTGAAGTCAGAAGTTTACATACACCTTAGCAAAATACATTTGAACTCAGTTTTTTACAATTCCTGACATTTAATCCTAGTAAGGATTCCCTGTCTTAGGTCAGTTAGGATCACCACTTTATTTTAGGAATGTGAAGTGTCAGAATCAAAGTAGAGAGAATGATTTATTTCAGCTTTTATTTCTTTCATCACATTCCCAGTGGGTCAGAAGTTTACATACACTCAATTAGTATTTGGTAGTATCGCCTTTAAATTGTTTAACTTGGGTCAAACGTGTCGGGTAGCCTTCCACAAGCTTCCCACAATAAGTTGGGTGAATTTTGGCCCATTCCTCCTGACAGAGCTGGTGTAACTGAGTCAGGTTTGTAGGCCTCCTTGCTCCCACACGCTTTTTCAGTTCTGCCCACAAATGTTCTATTGATTGAGGTCAGGGCTTTGTGATGGCCACTCCAATACCTTGACATTGTTGTCCTTAAGCCATTTTGCCACAACTTTGGAAGTATGCTTGGGGTCATTGTCCATTTGGAAGACCCATTTGCGACCAAGCTTTAACTTCCTGACTGATGTCTTCAACATATCCATATAATTTTCTTTCCTCATGATGCCATCTATTTTGTGAAGTGCACCAGTCCCTCCTGCAGCAAAGCACCCCCACAACACCCGCTGCCACCCCTGTGCTTCACGGTTGGGATGGTATTCTTCGGCTTACAAGCCTCCCCCTTTATCCTCCAAACATAATGGTCATTTTGGCCAAACAGTTCTATTTTTGTTTCATCAGACCAGAGGACATTTCTCAAAAAAGTACGATCTTTGTCCCCATGTGCAGTTGCAAACCGTTGTGGGACTTTATGGCGGTTTTGGAGCAGTGGCTTCTTCCTTGCTGAGAGGCATTTCCGGTTATGTCGATATAGGACTAATTTTACTGTGGATATTAGATACTTTTGTACCAGTTTCCTCCAGCATCTTCACAAGCTCCTTTGCTGTTGTTCTGGGATTGATTGCGTTCAAAGTACGTTCATCTCTAGGAGACTTCCTAGAGCGGTATGACGGCTGCGTGGTCCCATGGTGTTTATACTTGCATACTACTGTTTGTACTGATGAACGTGGTACCTTCAGGCATTTGGAAATTGCTCCCAAGGATGAACCAGACTTGCGGAGGTCTATCATTTTGAGACCTGAGGTCTTGGGTGATTTCTTTTGATTTTCCCATGATGTCAAGCAAAGAGGCACTGAGTTTGAAGGTAGGCCTTGAAATACATCCACCGGTGCACCGCCAATTGACTCAAATTAATGTCAATTAGTCTATCAAAAGCTTCTAAAGCCATGTCATACATTTTCTGGAATTTTCCAAGCTGTTTAAAAAGGCACAGTCAACTTAGTGTAGGTCAACTTCTGACCCACTGGAATTGTGATAGTGAATTATAAGTGAAATAATCTGTAAACAATTGTTGGAAAAATTACTTGTGTCATGCACAAAGTAGATGTCCTAACCAACTTGCCAAAACTACTTGTTAACAAGAATTTTGTGGAGTGGTTGAAAAATGAGTTAATGACTCCAGCCTAAGTGTATGTAAACTTCTGACTTCAACTGTGTGTGTGTGTGTGTGTGTGTGTGTGTGTGTGTATGCATAGTCACTTTAACTATATACATACTACCTCAATTGGGCCGACCAACCAGTGCTCCCGCACATTGGCTAACCGGGCTGTCTGCATTGTGTCCCACCCACCACCTGCCAACCCCTCTTTTACACTACTGCTACTCTCTGTTCATCATATATGCATAGTCACTTTTACCATATCTACATGTACATACTACCTCAAATCAGCCTGACTAACCGGTGTCTGTATGTAGCCTCGCTACTTTTATAGCCTCGCTACTGTATATAGCCTGTCTTTTTACAGTTGTTTTATTTCTTTACCTACCCATTGTTCACCTAATACCTTTTTTGCACTGTTGGTTACAACCTGTAAGTAAGCATTTCACTGTAAGGTCTACACCTGTTGTTTTCGGCGCACGTGACAAATAAACTGATTTGATAGGTGGACAGATGATAGACAGACGGACAAATGAACACACACACACGGTACTTTTTATACAGCAATCACATAACACAATACCAAACAAACTCTTTAATCCCAACCCTCAGCCACTCTCAGCCCATCCCCCCTATCACCATACACCACACTCGTTTGGTTTCCATCATGATCAAATGTTAGCGTCATGTTCGACATGGGAGCAGAATCCCCCTCGTTCATCCTCTCTATCAACATTGGCTGTCCACCATTTTGAAATGACACTGTGTACAGTATGTCAACTTCACACAACGATACAATACCAGAGAGACCAATTAGTTAGCCAAACAAAGGACTAAAATTAGTGGGAGTGGATGCGTGACTTTTTTAAAGGCTTCACTTGATTAATTTTGAATTCCACGTTTAAATAACAAAAAGGAAAAAAGTAATTCTGCTATCATGAACAGCACTGACGAATGAAGAAAAAAATTGAAAATAACTTGAAAACGTCCAGTCTATAGCTTCAACTCACTTCTCACGCAACCACGTGCACACACACTTGAAAGAACTGCAAAGCTCCTGTATGTGAGTGCTGTCTGAGGTTTAGGGATAATTAACTGCAATTGGATGAGGCTCTGAAAACATGACAGCTAATTGGCTGACATTAAGGAAGTGTAATCGGAGCTATCTGAAAGTGTGTCTGCGTCCCAAAGGGCACCCTATTCTCTATATATTGCACTACTTTTGACCACCCTGGTCAGACAGTGTGAAAAGGGAGGGAGAGTTGGTAATCCCCCTCTTTTACACAAGGAACCGAAGATATTCAGGAGACTTTGGGCGTGGGCCTGCCACATTTCCCTTCATCTTCCTTCCCTCTTCCCCTCCCTTTATCTACCGTATAGGAACTCACGCTGTCTCCCATCCCTCTACTGAACTAAACCTCTATCCCGCCCAATACCTTCATCTACAGTACCACTGCCTTTTTACTCGCTCCCCTCTGTAGATTCCTTCTCCCCAACACTCTCGCTCTTTCTCCCTTCAAGCAAATTCCCTACAGGGGCTTCCCAAATATCTCAGATGTACTGAGGTGTGTGTGTGTCACGCACACACACACACACACACACACAGAAAACCCTGTCTGGGCCCAGCGCCAGTTGAAACAGACCAGGGAGGAAGCAGAGAGAGAAAGGAGGGGAAAGTGAGCAATGGCAGAGAGAGGGGCATCCCTGGATGGCCAATGTGCCGGTGTGCTGTATCTTTCTCGTGTCCGTAGCATGCCAAATGCCCTATAATATAATAGTATTCTAGCCATGGACACAAGAATGCTGAAAACAACGACTCATAAGCACAAGACAAACAAGATGACTACTGTGGATACAAATCAAGCCTCAAAAGCATCATAACACTGCTGCACATCACTGACTGTCTAACAGCCTCTTAACACAGATGAAGTGCAAGCCCTGTAAAATGTTGACGATGAGCACTAATGGAGACTGGGGGGGAGGGGGGGGGGGCCCTATTCCCTACAAAATGGCGCCCTATTCCCTATATAGTGCACTCGTTTTGACCAGGTCCATATGGCTCTGTTCAAAAGTAGGGAACAGGGTGCAATTTGGGACACACACCTAGCTCGGCTACATCGGGCTGGGTAATGAATGAGCTTGATGGGATGCAGGTTGTGCGTGGTAAATGGTGGGGAATTTTGGGCGGCGTGGGAAACGCATTCACTTAACTCTTGTCAACTGTGGGAGAGGTCAGAGATGGGAGAGATATGGGGGGGAAGAGTAGAATGTGGTATCTAAGATGAATCAGAGACCAACTACTGCGCTATCACCTGACCTGGACAACTTGAACAAGTAGAGCCACTGGTGTGTCTCCATGGAAACGATAGATGGCCAGTTTCTATCCATTTTCCTTCCATCCATTTCTCGCTAACAACACTTGGATAAAAAAAAAACACTTTAGATTTTGCGAATTGGAAATGTATCACAATGTTTACTTAGTTTTGGTCTATTAATATGGCGGCATATGGAACATCAATGCCTCCTCTGTATGGATGTTTTCTGCATGTAATCAATAACAATGCAATACTTTAGATTTCAGATCATATCTAAGGGCATGAGGAAATTCTGAAATGGCCCCACAGAATTCCCTCATGCCTCAAGGTTAACCCAGATATCAAGTGAGTCAGACACCACTGATTCCTGTAATCAAAATACTTGATCATTAGCTAAAAGCTATTTAGCATTTAAATTAAAGCCGGGTGCATCTCTATGCCAACACCAGTGATGACTAACACCTGGACAACCACTTATTACCTCTGAGGTAAACGAAGAAATAAAGTGGTGACATGACCAGCGGCCACACACACACACACACACACACCACACACACACACCTCCTCCTTCGCTGTCCAATTCTGCTATTCACAGTCCAGCGCTCTCCCATTCCGTTTAATAAATATTTAACACATTCCCTAATCAGCCCAGATCAAATTAAAATGCTCAATTGTGATGAGTCGACACGCATCAACACGCCCACCTTGCCTGTTTCTAATAGCCCAAGTGATAAGACGCACCCCATTCCCTACACGGCGCCCTACTTCTGACTAGGGCCCATAGAGCTCAGGTCAAAAGTAGTGCACTATGTAGGGAATAAGTTGCCATTTGGATCTCAGACATAGATATCCACATGCTAGGCTAGATTGTCTGTTTTCATGTCACTCCAAAATCATTCCAATTATACCAATATCACCCCCCCCCCAAAAAAAAATAATTTGGACTGGAACTAACATATGCAGTTGTAGAACCAATTATACAAGTGACTCATGTAATGTTGACTAATTATGCAAGGACTATATTAAGGAATGTACAACACGGGAGGGTGGTGGAAGCTTCATTGGGGAGGACGGGCTCGTGGTAATGGCTGGAGCGGAATGGTATCAAATACAGCAAACATGGTTTCCATGCGTTTGATGCCAGTCCATTCGCTCCGTTCCAGCCATTGTTATGCGCCGTCCTCCCCTCAGCAGCCTCCTGTGATGTACAACTGTTCAATTCGGTTAACACACACACAGCGCATGCACACACAGCGCATGCACACACAGCGCATGCACACACAGCGCATGCACACACAGCGCATGCACACACAGCGCATGCACACACAGCGCATGCACACACAGCACATGCACACCGTCTATTAATCAGATACTCAGTTTACTTGACCAAGCTCTATCTGGTTTATGCAAGTCCATCCTGGTTTTGTCCTGTGAGTCTACAGTGGCACAGTTCAATAGACTCAATGCCTATTCATTATTCAAAAGGTAAAAAGCTACTTTGACGAGTTGTCACTGTCATCTGTTCCCCCAGACAGCAATGGATTTGTTTTCCCCTATTGGTTGTCCTGTCAATGTAACAACAGGAAGTGTCTAATTTGTGGCGATGCCATTGGCCCTGGTCTAATTCTATGAAGATGCATCCTTCCTTTGTCACTTTGGAGTTATCAGGTGCGTCGACCACATTAGATTGCCCTTGATTATTTCACATCATGGAAGGGGAGTTTTTAAACAGCGACATTATCCACAGGGACATTATACCACTATCTGGCACAGATCTAGAATCAGCTTACCTTTCCAACCTTAACCATTAGGTTTACACATACAAATCTGACCTCACATCAGTATCTAGGTCAACTTTTTTCCCACTCCAGATCACCAGAAATAATCTAGGATCAGTTTACCTTTCCCAATTCTTAACCATTAGGCTCCCCTTACACAAATCTGACTTTTGTTTGTCTACTACACGGCCAACTTCCTCTCTCCACTCCAGATCACCTGGCATTTGTTGCCCCTTTTGGAGCCTGTCAGGCTACAGATCTAGAAATCAGCTTACCGTAACCGTTTGTGTAATCAAAAGCAAAACTGGTCTTGGATCAGCTCACCTGGCGTCCATTGTTGGAGCCCTTGTTGGAGCCGGGCAGGCTGCAGCGTCCCATGCTGCCGTTGGGCGTGGTCCCGCAGCTGCTGATGATCTGCAGCTGTTTCTCGGCGCGGTCTGCACGGTCCAGGAGCTCTTCGATGAACTGCTGCAGGCGCACCTTGGCGTTGGCCTCCCGCGCTGCCGTCTCCTGGAGGAACTGGTCTATCTGGGTTACCTCCCTGGTGAATCGGGAGGAGAGGAGACGGATAGTTACTGGTATGCATAAACACATAGGCTACGTCCCAAAAAGCACCGTATTTCCTTCACACACACACACACCAAAAATATAAACGCAACATGTAAAGTGTTGATCCCATGTTTCATGAGCTGAAATAAAAGATCCCAGAAATGTTACATACGCACAAAAAATGTATTTCTCTCATGTTTTGAGCACAAATTTCTTCGTATCCCTGTTAGTGAGCATTTCTCCTTTGCCAAGATAATCCATCCACCTGACAGGTGTGGCATATCAAGAAGCTGATTAAACAGCATGATCTTTACACAAGTACATCTTGTGCTGGGGACAATATAATGACACTCTAAAATGTGCAGTTTTGTCACACAACACAATGCCACAGATGTCTCAAGTTGAGGGAGTGTGCAATTGGCATGCTGACTGCAAGAATGTCCACTAGAGTTGTTTCCAGAGAATTGAACGTCCATTTCTCTACCTTTGTTTTAGAGAATTTGGCAGTATGTCCAACCGGCCTCACAACTGCAGACCACGTGTAAACCACGCCAGCCCAGGACCTCCACATCCAGCTTCTTCACCTTCGGCATCGCCTGAAACCAGCCAACCAGACAGCTGAAGAAACTGAGGAGTATTTCTGTCTTTAATAAAGCTCTTTTGTGGGAAAAACTTGTTCTGATTGGCTGGGCCCGGCTCCCCAGTGGGTGCACTCCTGCCCAGTCATGTGAAATCCATAGGTTAGGGCCTAATTAATTAATTAAAATTAACTGATTTCTTTATATGAACCGTAACTCAGTAAAATCGTTGAAATTGTGACATGCTGCGTTTATATTTTTGTTCAGTATAGTACACTAAATTTGACCAGAGCCATATAGGCTCAGCAGTCATGGACTGGTCTATTTGGGCCACGTCCCTGGTGGAGAGGTGAAAAGAGACACAGAATGGTTTGAGTGCACACACACACACAGACAGACCAACTCCCCTGTGTGTGTAACAGTAAAACCTCATGGCATTTAGATATCTGCACACTGATGAATGGTCCTGCAGTTTACTGGGAAACAATTAGCAATATTAACAGCAATATTAACTGCTATATTAACTGTTGCAGTTGCATTTAAGTAATAATGCCAGAGAAGCCGGTATTTGGAGGATATTGGTACGCAGTCGAGGGCCGGCAAACCCTGCCAATATATCCTCCAACCACCGGCTTCGAGGGTGTTATCACTTTTATACAACTGGTTACCAACAGATTTAAATAACAAGTCATTTGTTCTGTTGCCATTCTGCCTGGCAACGTTCTTATCCCTTGGTTGCTAGCTAGCCAACCATGGCTAACACAGTCACGTCAAACAGTGCAGACAGAATAACAGCAAAGTAGCTGCATTTGCGTTTAAGCTGTTTTCTAGTGACATTTATTTGTCGTGACATTTACAATGAGCTAATGAGCGATTCCGTCTGGCATAGAAAATGTGCTCTCTCGTCAGGACAATGTTCAGAGGAGCGAGCCAACTACACAGCTAACACAATCACTTCAAACTGAAGCTGGAATGACAGCAAACTGCAGTAGCTCTATTGATATTTATTTGTGGATATATCTCCATAAATATTATGCCGAGTTATGATTTCGGTTGGCTGAGATAAGACGTCTCGTCCTGACAGGTTAATCCTCAAATGGGACAGCGGAGATCAAATTTCAATATTGAAAAGGTCGGAGAGAGACAGCAAGGTTTATACAAATCTCTGCTGTTGCAAATGCTAGTCTAAAAGAAAGGGGACATGTCTAGATTACTTTTTACAGTGGAGATCAAGTTTATAAATTGCCTGGTTGGGCTGATGAGAGTGGATTACGTCATAGCCTTAGCCGGTGGTAACTTGTCGAATAGACACCAGCTGGAATGCGGTTTTAACCAATTAGCAACCAGGATTAGACCCACCCGTTGCATAATTCATGAATTTATAAACTGCAGGTTATTGGATGCGAGTACACTACATTTGCAACTAACTGGGCGACCTAACTCCCTGGGAACATATGGGAAGAATGTTTTTGTATGCCCCAAACCACCCAAACACACACACACACACACACACACTTCTGTTCAAATATTTTTTATTGAACACATATACAAGAATGGTGTATAGGTATAAAAGACAAGTTTACAGTTCTTATCTAAACATAAGAGAACAGACATTAACCAAAAGACCCAGAGTTCTGGGCACAAAACAAATATTACAAAACAAGACATACAAAACAAGGACAGCTAGAGAAAAAAAAAAAAAAAAAAAAGTTGATGTAGCCCCCCCCACTTATACCCCACTTTATCCCCCCTTATTCCACCCTATCCCCCTCCCAACTGCTCGGGTGGCGGGGCCAGCACACGCTGCCCAAAGGTAGACTACCGTATGACAATTGAGAGTGCGTTAGGTGCAAATTCACAGCGCCGCCTGGTCCAAGTAAGAGAGGAAAGGCTGCCAGATTTGATCAAATGTTGATAATTTATTGTTCAAAATATATCTAATTCTTTCTAAGTGTACAGTGTTTGCCAATTCGCTGAGCCATAATTTGGTAGAGGGCGCTTCCCTCTTTTTCCAAAACAACAAGATTAATTTTTTTGCCGAAATGAGACTGTAAGAGATGAGTTGTTTTTGGGAGTTGGTTAATCCGTTTAGGGAATCGGACACTCCCAGGATTATCAGAAGCGGGTCTGGGTCTATTGAAGTCTCCAGAACTTCAGAGAGGACCCCATAAATTCCACACCAATACCCATACAAGTTAGAGCATAGGGCAAAGCAGTGGAGTAGTGTACCCTGCTCAGCCTGACATTTATCACACATAGGGGATGTCCCAGGAAATATCCTATGCAGTTTGGTTTTGGAATAGTGTAATCTGTGTAATACCTTGAATTGTATGAGACGATGTCTGGAGTTAATGGAGCAGGTGTGGATATACACCAAGCTATCTTCCCAGTCTGCCACCGAAATGTCAGTCCCTAGTTCTTCCTCCCATTTTGCCTTAATGGCATCAGTAGAGGGTGCGCTAACAGATTGAAAAGCATCATATATACGAGATATCAGTTTGTCTGAGGTGGGGCATATTTTTATGCATCCGTCAAACGTGGAAGGTTTAGCATTCCCAAATGTTGGGAGGTATTTTCTAACATAGTCTCTAATCTGTAGGTATCTGAAAAAGTTACTTCTGGGAAGATTATAAGTTTCCCTCAGCGATTCAAAGGAAGCAAAGGTTCCCCCTATATATAAATCCCCTATGGTACTTATCCCCAGCTCTCCCCACCGCTCAAAGGTGTTGTCAAGGTTAGAGGGGGCAAAGGAGGGATTCCTGGCAACAGGAAGCATGAATGATATTGGTCTAAGATCAAAGTGGACTTTAATTTGCTTCCAGATTCGGACTGTGCTATGTATAATAGGATTGTTACGGTAAAGTGACATCTCCAGATTGACAGGTGACAAAATCACAGCACCAATAGAGAAGGGGTGGCACTCCTCTCGCTCCATACTAAGCCAGCTGGGTGGCGGGTGTGCGTCATCCAGCAGAAACGTAACAGCGCGGAGGTTAGCGGCCCAATAGTAAAATATAAAGTTTGGGAGAGACAATCCTCCTTCCATCTTGGATTTACAGAGGTGTTTTTTACCTATCCTGTGTGTTTTATAATCCCAGATGAAAGGATTGATAATAGAGTCCAGTTGTTTATGAAAGGATTTTGGTATGAATATTGGGATGTTCTGGTATAGGTAAAGCAGTTGTGGGAGGAAGACCATTTTAATGGCATTAATTCTTCCGAGCAGAGAAATTGGGAGAGTTCTCCAAAATTGTATGTTTGCCTTAAGTTTTTGCATCAGAGAGGGGAAATTCTCTTTAAATAGTAAGGAGTATTGTTTGGTAACTACAATTCCAAGGTAGGTAAATTTATCTGAAGATAGCTTAAGTGGAAGATGTTCTAGCCAGGAGGTGTTTTGCAACCGAATGGGCATTAATTCACTCTTGTTCCAATTTATTCTGTATCCCGAGAAGGTACCAAACAAATTAATCACCTCCAGAATAGCTGGAATACTATCTTGGGGTTCTGTTACATAGAGGAGAATGTCATCTGCGTATAGGGAAATCTTATTTAGAGTATGTTTAGTATTATAGCCGTGTATTGCTGCATGAGATCTGATCGCTTGAGCGAGAGGTTCAATAATTAGAGCGAAGAGCATAGGCGACAGCGCACAACCCTGCCTTGTCCCTCTGTGAAGGTTAAATCGGGGCGACAATGATTGGTTAGTGAGTATTCTCGCACAGGGGTTCCTATATAAAAGCTGGATCCACTTTATGAACCCATCTCCAATATTAAATTTCTGTAGGACCTTGAATAGATAGGGCCACTCAACTTGGTCAAAGGCCTTTTCAGCGTCAAGAGATATAACGGCTAGGTCCACGTTAGGTAACCTCTGAGAATATATAATGTTGAATAGGCGCCTGAGATTGAAGAATGAGTTTCTGTTAGGGATAAAGCCGGTCTGGTCTGAATGGACCAATTTGCCAATTAAAGTGCTCAGCCTGTTAGCCAAAGTTTTTGCTAAAATCTTTTGGTCTGTATTAAGGAGGGATATTGGTCTGTATGACCCTACCTCTTCCGGATCCTTACCCTTCTTATGTATAACTGTAATAAACGCCTCATCCAAAGTGGATGGGAGCACTCCATCCTCGTTGGCCTGAACCAACATTTTGTGTAGGTAGGGAGAGAGCATGTTGCTGAATGTTTTGTAGAATTCACTCGGGTATCCATCTGGGCCCGGGGTCTTGCCACTCTTTAGAGTTTTTATTGTTTCTGTAATTTCTTCAAGAGATATTTCCTTATTCAGGAAGTTGGAGTCTTCCTGGTTCAGGGCAGGAAGATTACAGTTCTCCAAAAAGTTTTGCATAATTAAGGGGTTAGGGTCCGCTTTAGATGTATATAAAGTCTCATAAAACTGACGGAATCTGTCATTTATGTCTTTGGGGGAAGAGAGTAATTCCCCAGATGCAGATTTAACTTTGTGAATCATACGGTCACTCACATTCTTACGAAGTTGTCTGGCGAGTAGTTTGTGTGGTTTGTCACCAAACTCAAAATATTTTTGCTTGGCATAGAGAAAAGATTTAGCAATTTTAGCAGAGAGGATCTGATTGTATTTAAATTTTAAAGACATCATTTTTTTATGTTTCTCCCTAGATGGGTGTCTAGCATTCTCCCTATCCAGTAAGTGAATTTGTCCCTCCAGTTCTACCAATTCTCTTCTGTTTTGCCTACTCCTGGCAGTCTGAAAGGAGATGATACAGCCTCTCAAATAAGCCTTCAGTGTTTCCCACAATAATGCTGGGGAAGTCTCTGTGTTGTCGTTGGTATCAAAGAAAAATGTAATTTGATCTTTAAGATGTTCACAGAATGTTGGTTCAGTGAGGAGCTGAGGATTCAACCTCCAGACCCTCTCGTTTGGTACGATGTCACCCAATCTCAGGGAGAAGGTGAGTGGACTGTGGTCAGAGATTATAATATCATGATACCTCACACTACAGGTATAGGGGAGTAGTTTAGCATCAACCAAAAAGTAATCAATTCGAGTATAAACATTGTGAACCTGAGAGTAAAAGGAGTATTCCCTACCCGTAGGGTTAGAGATCCTTCATATATCAAATAAGTTCGAATTTTTTATGTAGGTATTCAAGAATTCGCTTGAATAGGAGGTAGGGGTTCGCCGGGTAGAGGATCTATCCAAATATTGGTCTAGCACACAGTTGAGGTCTCCTCCAATGACCAGGTTAGTATGGGAGATATCTGGAATCAGGGCAAGGACTCTTTTGAAAAAAGAGGGGTTATCAATGTTTGGCCCATAGATATTTAGTAGAGTTACAGAAGTAGAGTGGATCTCTCCTATTACGATCACATAACGACCCTCTTTGGCCACAATAGTGGTTTTATGTTGAAAGGGAATTCCTTTCCGTACCAGAATCGCTGTGCCTCTCGTTTTGGCAGAGAAGTTAGAGTGATACACTTGCCCCACCCACTTACATTTAAGTCTGTTATGAGAACTGTTTTTCAGATGGGTTTCTTGCAAAAATATAATATCAGACGAGAGTGCTTTCAAGTAGGCTAGGACCTTGCCTCTCTTAATTGGTTCATTTAAACCCTTGACATTCCAGGAAGTGAATGTAAGCCCCGCCCTCCTCTCATTTGTAGTTCCTATGGTGGCCTGCATAGCATGTAAGTTACTAAAAAGGTAAGAAAGCGCACCAAACCATCCCGATCAGCATATGTAGCACCTACACCCGAGCAGTATCCAACCCACCCCTCCCCCCCTGCAAGCACCTTTACTCTCCACCCTATTCCCCTACTTTCCCCAACATTTACCCCTCCCATCAACCCACATTTAACAGGCATACACAAAAAGGAGAGAAAAAAACATGAAAATAAAAATAAACATTGTCTGGCCGATGCCAAAAAAGCACGGCGCGACCTCGAACAAGAGGTAAAACAAAAATAAAATCCCAACTATACGTTCACCTCTCATTATCCTAGAACTTCTACTAACATCTGAACTGAGGAGGCTCCCGCGAATAAAGTGTTCAATTAGCATCTAATAAACCTAAACAGAATAAGTTGCAACTTAAACATATTGTGCACTTAAGCTTCATGTTGGGTCAATCCCTGAGATAAGCAAGATATAGCATCACAAGATTACATTGCTAAGCAATGCCGGGCTAAACAATAAACCATCAGCAACCGACATAGACAGCAGTACAATTACATATTGTGGGTTAGGAGATGGGAACAAGGATTTTGATATATTGGACATACCCCCCAATCAAAAAAAAATAAAATAATAATAATAATAATAAAAAAAAGACATTTTTTTCCCTTCTAAATACATTTTTTTTAATTATCTTTTTAATAACTAAAAAAACAATAGTGAGATATATACATATACATACATATATACACATATATATACACATATATATACACATATATACATATACACATATACACATATATATACTTATAGAAATAAATATTTAAAAAAAAAATATATACAGACACACACACACACACACACACACACACACACACACACACACACATCTACATACACACCCCAGAATAGTAATCTACACTAATTTAAAATATACACATACCTAATACTAAAATGCTAAGAGAAAATAATAATAAAGTACACATAGTAATTATATGTACGCACACCTACACAGACACAAGCACCACGGAGGTCTGGTGGGAATCTAATCGTGAGAGCGGGCCAGGCTATGACAAAGGCAGAACAGCACAAAACATCAACTTGCTATCCAGGTGTCTGCCCCTTCCCAGCCATCACCCCCAGACCCCCGCAAGCAATAACTAACTGGTATGGTAATAGGAATAATGTAAGAATTGAAAAATAAATAACGAAACAAAACAAAAATGGGGGAACATAAGTATATCCATCCGAAAGTGTCAATGATCAGACCTGGAAGGCCTCCCAAACAGGCACCACCCCGAACCCAGTCGGAATTAAAGTGAAACTGACGTTAAATGAGAGCTCTAACCCCCCTCCATTGGTCAGCTCAGCGTGTTACATGTTCGGCAGGCCCTGTCGAGACCGTTTAGTACGGTTTCACCCGTTATGGTATAGTATGGGTTCGAGTCCATGAGCAGACCCTAACACACAATGACAAGGCACTCTAACCTGTACGGGGGATTGGCGTATATTCCCGGATAAACTTCTCTGCGTCCAAAACCGAGGAGAGCCAAATCTTCTCTCCGGAAGGCGGGGTAATTCTTAGTCTTGCAGGAAAGAGCAAGGCTGGGCGAAGATGGAGTTTGTAGAGTTTGGTCATGACATCTCTGTAACCGGCGCGGTGCTTTGCCACATCGGGCGCATAATCCTCGTAGACACGGAAGGGGTGCCCTTTATGTAACAGGTTGCCCCTCAATCGAGCCTCGCGCAGGATAAGATCCTTGGTCTTGAAACTGTGACAACAGATGATTACTGGGCGAGGACGTTGGCCCGGTCGAGGCACTGGGACAAGGGCGCCATGTGCACGGTCCAGTTGGGGATCTGAAGCCAAAACATCCGATCCCATTGCATCCTTCAATAGCTTGGCGAAGAAGTCGGAGGGGCGGGAGCCCGCCTCTATCCCCTCTGCCAGCCCTCTGGTCGACCTGGATCGGCCCTCCAGGTCGACCACTTTCACAGAAAGCCTCTGCACACTATCCTGCAATGACGTGCATAGCTTCTCCAACTCGTCGATCCTACCAGCGTTGAATTCAGAGGCTTTCTCAAGGTCCACAATACTCTGGCCCTGCGAGGCGACCGTTCGAATGGTGCTCTCAATTTTAGTGTCCAGTTCAGCAATAGTAGCCTTAAGATCCTCAGCTATAGCAACACGTAGTTCTCCCAGAGCGCGGGTAAGTTCTGTAAGTGTCACGTTGTTACCTGTGCCTTCTGCCATGTCTGTCTCGTTGTTTGGCGGGGAGTAGGCCTCTGAAGTGGATTTATTGTCCTTTGGTCGCTTATTACTCGGCATTTTCATATAGAAAGTTACAATATTGTATTAGAAAGAAACGTTTGTTGTAAAAAGTGCTATAAAGTAGGTTAAGTTAGATTATTTCGCAAAAAAGTTGCAGGAGCCTCTCACACACAGCCGTTCACTCCAACATGCTAGCTCCCGGTTCACACACACACACACACTTCTAAACGGGAGGACAGAAACCAGATGGTTAGGTGCACACATACCAGACCTGGGTCAAATACATAATGTAAAATACTGCACTTGATTTACAAAGGACCCAATAGAACACACAGTACAGTGGAGCTGGACATGAAGATTTGTGCCATCTTTAAACACAGACACACAGAAATGCAAGACAGTTGAACGTCACAGAATCTCCTGCTGAGGTGCCACAGACACATCTGGACTGTTAAATGCCATCGATACCCCCCCCGACCGTTCAACAAGGTGACCCATGGGTAGAATCATTTACTCCCACAATAGCATTATATGGACACTGATGAATCTAAGTATAGGATCATATCAAGTACCGTAAGTGGGACCTTCTGGAAACACACATACCAGGGGGTAATGTTGACCCTAAAAAAAACACACACACTCCTACACCAACACACAGGAGCTGACTGATTAATGCCATCGCACTCGCTGTCCCAGTTTTATACAGACATTAAAGTTTTATTTCCACACAGATACTGTATCACAGCTGAATCTTTTTCATATTTCGCTTCTCTTCTCACTGTCTTTTTTTCTCTCCCCCCACTTCTCACTCTCGCCTTTGTTTTTTTTATGCTTGTTTATGTGGACCTGCATTCTGCAATACTTCACTGGGGCTGGGAGTGAAACAAGCCATTTTCCCTTCCTTTTCTCTGTGGTGTGTGTGTCTGTGTGTGTGTGTGTGTGCATATACCACGTCTCTGTTCTTTTAAACACCAGCAGCCGCTCCTGTCCAAACAATATCCTCAGAAAATCCAAAACAAGACAAAGGTCCCACTACCGCTGGCTTGTCATTGGTTTTACGGGAGCAAAGTAACTACTGTCTGAAGGTTAACTTTGCATGCTCCAGTTATGAATGCATCCCAAATAGCACTTTATTCCCATAATAGTGCACTACTTTTGACCAGGGCCCACAGGGCTGAATAGGGTGCCATTTGGGATGCAGCTTTGCCTGCATTACCACCGCTATTGACAAGTGTTCCGTGAAACTGGTACATGGACAATAACGGTCATGTAAAACGTTCTAGAAAAAGGTGTGACGACCCTCCCACTCCGTCTGCCGAATTCTCTTTGTTCTCGTTTTCCTTATTAGGATGTCGGTGGGCGGAGCCAGGAGGGTCGTCAGCGAAATGGGACACACCTGGGCCCGGGTGTGTCCCCGGGGGTAAATACACCTTTCCCCCCAAACACCGAGGAGACTCTCCACGCAGACACACTGTTGTCTTCTGGTTGTGGCAATTTGGGGCTTTGTGTTCATTTGTTTTGGCACCTCTCAACACCCCTCATTATCACCATCTATGCACGCATCCACTCACTTACACAATCCATTGTTACTTGTATATAGTTGACTTAATAAATATATGTTTGTTATTTCTTCATCTCTGTGTTGTCTTCCTCATTCTTACGGCTATGAGCCGGTTCGTAACAAAAAGGGAAGAGGCTAGACTTGAGATGTTTGGCATCTGGTGAAATTAAGTGTCTGTCTTTGGGGCAAAGACATTCCAAAATGAGATTATTCAGATTAGGATTAGAATAAGTGTTTGATCAACATGAAAGATGTGGTTATCAAATGGGTGTGTAAATAAATAGTGGTGATAAACGTTTCCACACACAGCGCGGTAGTTTGAGGTTTGACAATAGCATCATCCTTTTTTAAATTTATTTTACCTTTATTTTACTAGGAAAATCAGTTAAGAACAAATTCTTATTTTCAATGACGGCCTAGGAACGGTGGGTTAACTGCCTTGTTCAGGGGCAGAACGACAGATTTTTACCTTGTCCGCATGATATGGGGTTAGAGTTCATCTCAGGGTTGTCGTATATTTTAATAAACCTCCAACCCTCTTTTGGAAACATTATTTCTACTCATCTCATTCATGCTGAGTAGGATAGAAAAGCTAATGAGTGACTCTTCAACTAGCCCAGAGAGGATTAACATTTTCCCCTGTTGCTAAAATGGCTCCAGTCACATTGAGCTTCTCTCCCTCTTCATTTCTCTCTCTCTCCTTTCCACTCTTCCTCTCACTTTCCCTCTGAATCGACAGGCACGAATACAATCTCACACCTGCCATTTTGTATACCTATGGTTCGTGTAGGAGTGCATTTGTGTGGTGTTCCAACAGCTTTCTGATGATTCATCTTCGCTCCCTTTGTGTGTGTGTGTGTGTGTGTGTGTTCACACTGTCTGCTTCTGTTTTCAGTGGCACAGCTAAAGCGATCAGGAGTCAGGCCTGCCACCACAGTCACCGCCATTTTCCCTTACCACCACGCAGTGGGAGGACGTGTCAATAAGGGTACACACACACACACACACACACAAAATAGGATTTCAGCAGCCACCCTCAAAACATCAGAGAGGTCAATTTCAACACATAAGATACAGGAGTCGAAGTGGCTGGAGCAGATTTCCCTCTATATTATGGGATGTGACGGGCGTCATCAAAGGAAAAGAGAAAGTACACTACTTTTAACAGGGCCCAGGCCAAAAGTAGTGTGCTATGAAGGGAATAGGGTGCCATTTGGGACACAAGCCAGAGAACAGAGGGTGACGGAGAGGTTGCTAAATATATACACCAATATATATCGTGTAATGAATAATCTGGTTTACACTGAGAATTGAATCCCCTCTTAGAAAGTGCTGTAGGATTGTGGGTAGTCAGGGTAGTGAGTACCAGTGTCTTCCCAACCTGGAAAAACACACGCGTCCCAAATCCAACCCCATTCTGTATATATAGTGTTCTACTATGTAGAGAATAGGGTGCCATTTTCTCCCAGAGACACAGACTGGTAGTAGAGTTGGATTATGCTGTTGAAGAATTGGTATTCATGATACATTTATCCAAAAGATGATAGGCTTCACATTTCTTTTTGTTGGAATATATTGCATCTGTCTTTGAGTACCCTTTCTATTCACTTCATCTGGCTATTCAAATACGTTTTTTTTTTTTTATACACTAGACCGATATGAAAAACATTTCTAAAAATGACAGTCATTTGAAGGAATAGAAAAATCTCCTTTCCTAGGGGGCAAAAGATACCGGTGCTGAATGGTTGCAGTGAATACTTATTTGTAGTGGTCTGGTAGGTTGGAGGTACTTGAGGGGCTAGCACACAGAGGCACACACACACACACACACACACACACACACACACACACATCCCATCCAGTCTAGAGCAGACCCACCTGGGTGAGTAGAGGGAAGGAGAGGAGGGTGACCACAGATTGGATTAGAGGTGTGTGTTTGACTGATTGTACCAGTGGATGCGTGTTCGACATGTACAGTAAGTGCACTACACAGCTGATTCGAATAAATCAACTAATCATCAAGCGTTGATCGTTTGAATCAGCTGTGTAGTGACAGGGCAAAAAAAACTAAACGTGCAACCTTTAAGGTCCCGAGGACCGAGTTTGGGAAACGCTGATCTAATGCGCGCGCGTGCTCCTCCAACCCGGCCTCTGCAGCTATCCCACCAGATAGGTTCACAAAGAGCAGCAAGGCATTCATCCATGACAGAGCCATCCTCCAGGGGTGCATACACGCGTGTGTGCGCGCATGGGAGCACGTGTGTGTACCGGACTATCAAAAATCTCAGAGGATCCATGTTCCCGTATTTCACATGGCTGATGGCTCCTGGTTATTAACTAGCTACATCAATACAGAGAAACACTAGCAAAGTCTGAGGGGCTAAACACGCACGGGAAGAAATGTTCACAAATGTAATACTGAAGAATATGATAGAGTACAGTAAGCTGGATGAAGTCAAGGTTTTTCTAAAGCGTTATCGTTTTTGACAGTGATGAAGATAAAAGGATAGAAAAACGGGACTACAACTCTTCTGCCCAGCTCACTGTTATACGCGTCTCAGTCCACGCTTGACCAAACGGACAAGGCTCAAATAAGACCTTGGGCTAGAAGGATACGCCAATCCTCTGGGAGTGTAGGGCTAAGGACATGCAAAGCTGAAAAGCCTCGCTCTTCTCCCTCTCCCCCCAGAAGTGTTGTATTAATGCACTATACCACCTGACTGGCTGACGGCCGGGCTGCTCGCTCTGCATAGCTGAAACTGAGTTTGATGTTAGAGAGGGGAAGAGGGTGGGTTTAAAGAGACACGCGCAGACATGCATAGACACAGAAACATGCAGAAAGAGAGAAAGACATACCAAAAAGAGACACCAAGAAATCAAAAGAGCCAAAGGGAAGAAGCAAGAGGAAACAGACCGACACATCTCAGTAGAAGACATACGTGATGTGTTGGTTTCCTGTTGTCAACCTTAATTTAAAAAAAACACACCGCTCTAGGCGTGACTCATCGTCTCCTTCCAAAACTAGCACCTCCAGACAGGGGGAAAAAGTCAACAAATAAGCCCACATTCACACCGGCACTGGGGGGAGTTGAAAACCAGGTCTCCTACAGTCTTTCCTGGGTCTTACTATACTGGAACACTAGGGCGCGTGTGTGTGTACACACACGTTTTACTATACTTGCGAGTACCAGAAGTCCTCTCAAGAAAAGTAACCCAACTAAAATTTACAAATATAGTAAGACATAGCTCTGTGTGTGTGTGTGTGTGTGTGTGTGTTTTTATCAGGAAACAGGCCTAGTCTGTGTCTGAATGGCACAGACCTAGACAAGACATTGAGGTTGAAGTAGTGCCAGACCACCTGTTTACAGGTTGGTAGGATGGCGCTACAGAGGATAGAACTTCCGTGGATCAGTGTTCTCTGTTCCTCACCCGTCCTCTCCTCTTCCATATGCTCTACACACACACAGTATATACACCATATAATAGACTTCCATAAGGAACACTGTCTCAGATGGCTAGTCCTCTAATGACACCTCTCTGGTTATCCACACTACAGGGCAGATAAAAAAAGGCATGTTAGAGACATTAAGGGGAACTGAAAATGTGTGTAATTGCATCTCGACAGTGTTCGCGCCCCAAATGACACCATTATTCCCTTCATAGTGCATTACTTTTGACCAGGGCCCATAGTAGTGCGCTATAAACTGGAATAATGGTGCCATAGAGTACCACTGTATGAGTCATAACACCCATAAAACCTAGCAGTCAAAACAGGGAAATGGTTCCAAATCGTTTTTTCCACCATTAATTTTTAGAAACACTTCAAATAAGGCTTGCGTTTCATGTAGGCTTATCCTGGCGTAATGTTTTGATAGCTGTGTAAAATCAGACCAAGGTGACTTATCAATATACAGGGCCTTCGGAAAGTATTCATATCCCTTGACTTTTTCCACATTTTGTTATGTTACAGCCTTATCAAATGGATTAAATATATTTTTTCAGAAATCTACACAAAATACCATAATGACAACGAAAACAGTTTACACATTTTTCAAATGTATTTAAAATAAAAACAGAAGGAAAAAAAAAATGTACATAAGTATTCAGACCCTTTGCTGTGACACTTGAAATTGACCTCCGGTGCATCCAGTTTCCATTGATCGTCCTTGATATGTTTCTACAACTTGGAGTCCACCTTTGGTAAATTCAAATGATTGGACATGATTTGGAAAGACACAAACCTGTCTATATAAAAAAAGGTCCCATAGTTGTCAGTGCATGTCAGAGCAAAAAGCAAGCCATGGGGTCAAAAGATTTGTCCGTAGAGCTCCGAGACAGGATTGTGTCGAAGGCACAGATCTAGGGAAGGGTACCAAAACATTTCTTCAGCATTGAACCACCAAGACTCTTCCTAGAGCTGGCCACCTAGCCAAACTGAACAATTGGGGGAGAAGGGCCTTGGTCAAGGAGGTGACCAAGAACCTGATGGTCACAGACAGCGCTCTAGAGTTCCTCTGTGGAGATGGGAGAATCTTCCAGAAGGACAACCATCTCTGCAGCAATCCACTAATTTGGCCTTTATGGTAGAGTGGCCAGACAGAAGCCACTCCTCAGTAAAAGGCACATGACAGCCTGCTTGGAGTTTGCCAAAAGACACCTAAAGACTCAAGACCATGAGAAACAAGGTTCTCTGGTCTGATAAAACCAAGATTGAACTCTTTGGCCTGAATGCCAAGCATCATGTCTGGAGGAAACCTGGCACAATCCCTATGGTGAAGCATGATGGCAGCGTCATACTGTGGGGATGTTTTTCAGCGGCAGATCAACGGAACAAAAGTACAGAGAGATCCTTGATGAAAACCTGATCCAGAGCGCTCAGGTCCTCAGACTGGGGCGAAGGTTCACCTTCCAACAGGACAACGACCCTAAGCACACAGCCAAGACAACGTAGGAGTGGCTTCAGGACAAGTCTTTGAATGTCCTTGAGTGGCCCAGCCAGAGCCCGGACTTGAACCCGATCGAACATCTCTGGAGACCTGAAAATAGCTGTGCAGCAACGCTCCCCATCCAACCTGACAGAGCTTGAGAGGATCTGCAGAGAGGAATAGGAGAAACTCCCCAAATACAGGTGTGCCAAGCTTGTAGCGTCATACCAACGAAGACTCGAGGCTGTAATCGCTGCCAAAGGTGCTTCAACAAAAGTACTGAGTAAAGTGTCTGAATACTTACGTAAATGTGATATCAGTTTTTATTTGTAATACTTTTGCAAAAATGTCTAAAAACCTGTTTTTGCTTTGTCATTATGGGGTAGTGTGTGTAGATTGATGAGAAAAAAAACAAATCCATTTTAGAATAAGGTTGTAACGTAATAAAATGTGGAAAAAGGGGTCTGAATTCTATTTAACCCCAACAAATTAAATGCTAATTAGCTGCTAAAGAACTACAAATGCCATGATGATCTGGATGAGTGCGCCAATTCGAGGCAAAAGTAAGAATCTCTGGATTAACCATCTAATGTAAGCTAAATGTAGTAATGAATAAATTGGCTGCATTTCTTTAAATGTACCTGTTAGCAAACGGTGCTAGAGATGACGTGCAGGAGCTTGCAGGGATTTGTCGTCTTCCATGTCTACTTATGTTAATTAGCATGTTCAAATCTGATAGTAAATAGTCCCTTTGTCCGAGAGAGATTTACGTGGTTATGAAAATGGCACGCCAGGGTAAACCTACACGAAACACAGCCCTTATTTGAAGTGTTTCTAAAATGTATGGTGGAAAAACGATTGGAACCATTTCACTGTTTGATCGCTAGGTTTTATGACACCTCCACTGTGGGGCTCTATTTGGGATGCAGGATCTGTCTCACCATGCCAAGATGAAAGGGCACTGTGCGGCTGATATAATGCTAATCGGGTGCTAGTTTCATGGTCAGATACAGACCAAATTCATGTTGCCTTTTATACAGGGGTGCAAATCCCGACTGCAGAAGTCAATCTGCTTCAGCAAGAGAGAATGATAATTTAGGGCGCTGGTCAAATGTAGTGCACTACGGTTGGTAGAGCATGGCGCTTGCAACACCAGGGTTGTGGGTTCGATTCCCACGGGCGACCAGTAGAAAAAGTACAAAAATGTAGGCACTCACTACTGCAAGTCGCTCTGTGTAAGAGTGTCTGCTAAATGTCACAAAATGTAAATAGGGTGCAATATGGGATGCATCCTGATTATCTCTAAATAAAATGTAAGGCATGATTAGAACGGCCTTTTAAATGGAAATACAATTTGCAAGATTTGCATTCTTCACATGTATAATAATATACAGATATACACTGAGTGTACAAAATATTAGGAACACCTGCTCTTTCCATGACAGATTGACCAGGTAAATCTGGGTGAAAGCTATGATCCCTTATTGATGTCACCTGTTAAATCCATTTCAAATCAGTGTAGCTGAAGGGGAGGTGACAGGTTAAAGAAGGATTTTTAAGCCTGGAGACAATTGAGACATGGATTGTATGTATGCCATTTAGAGGGTGAATGAGCAACATAAAATATTTAAGTGCCCTTGAACGGGGTATGGTGGTAGGTGCCAGGGCGCACCGGTTTAAGTGTGTCGAACTGCAAAGCTACTGGGTTTTTCCACACTCAACAGTTTCCCGTGATGATCAAGAATGGTCCACCACCCAAAGGACACCCAGCCAACTTGACATAACTGTGGGACGCATTGGAGTCAACATGGGCCAGCATCGCTATGACACGCTTTCGACACCTTGAGTCCATGCCCCGACAAATTGAGGCGGTTTTGAGGGCAAAGGGGGGTGCAACTCAATATTCCTAATGTTTCATACCCTCAGTGTATCTATTGAACTACTACATGTTTAGCATTGCAGGGACCAAGATGAAAATGAAATGTATCGGAAAGGATCGAATGGGAGTATGTCACATGCTAATGTAAAGGACGTCACAATGCTTCTTAGCAAGTACCACTTCCTCCTGATTCGGCTCACACCGAGGCTCAAACCCAGGACCTCTGCCCTGCTAGCGCACGTGACCTCCCTCCTGAAGCGTCTTACCATTTGGCGCTACACGAAAAGCTAGCTATTCAGTGGCACAAGTGGCGACAATGCTGAGGAGGACGTGTCACACATCCCCATACGCTACTAACAGGACGATTTCAGACAGGGTACAAAATGCCTAATTAGTAATCATAGGATGTAAATGAATGTTTTGGTAATCAATGAGGTGAGCAGAGGACCAGAGAGGCCGGGACTAATGAGAATTAGACTTTGCTCATAAATCCGCTGCTAAATCACCTCCGGTTAAGTGGATGGGTGTCCAGTAGGGTTCAAGCCAGGCACCCTAAACTGTTATCAACTAGCTTATTACAATGCAGCTCACTGAATGCTAATCATTCCCTTTGCTGACCTACAGAAGGCAATTAGCCTGAATTGTAGCATTAGCATATTAGCTAATGATGCTAGCATGAACAGCAGCGCATTCTATTGGGAAATGCTAATCATCATGCTAACACACAATGATGGAGTGGAAGGCAAAAGGATATTCCAGGGAGCATATTTCAACAGTGCTTTCTAAAGGAGATCATGATATGCTATGACGTTGTGACATGAAAAGAGTGTCATGCCGTCTGAAGAATAATGATGCATCCCGAGGAGGAGGGGAAGCAGGGAGGGCCATGAAGGACAAAGGGATAAAAGCAGACAATAATGATCTAAACCACTGCTGTTCATGGACATAAAGATAGGGGAAATATACATGAACAGGGGAAATATACATGAACAGGATCTAGTATCTATACATCTACGGCTAATGACCATGATAAGAGGGGCTAATGAATAGTCACTAGCTTACAGCCAGCCACTGTCACTTAAGATGAGACAGAGGGGTCATGTCCCATATTACACCCTATTCCTTATTTATTGCACTATTTTTTTTACCAGGACCCTTGGGGGTCTGGTCAAAAGTAGTGCACTACATAGGGAATAGGGTGCCATTTGGGGCACAAGTCTGACTTGCTCTGTACACCCAAAGGTCCAACAAGCCACAACGAATAAATCATGGTCGGCATTCCAAATTGCATCCTATTCCCTATATATTGCACTACTTTAGACCAGATCCCTAAAGGACCCTGGTCAAATATAGTGCCCTTAATAGGGTGCCATTTAGGACACAATCATGATCTTCTAAAGTGGTCCTGTTTATATGTTAATTATAATCACTGGTCAGTCCGTCTTTCATAGTTGTCATGATCACCGGTTATTAATTCAATATTATACAGCATTAATATTCATGTAGTGAAATAATTCATTAAAAGCCATGCATGACGGACAGATAGAAAATACCTTTTATAAATAGTTGCTTTGTGTCGCTCAGACAAGTGACAAGCGCTTATTATAGATTCTACTTAGTCACCTGGAGGGTCTAAGTAGATTTTTTTTTTTTACGTACACACGCATATGCATGGAACAAACGCTTACACACCACACACACACGATCTATTGAATAATACTGAACCACGAGAGAACATGTGGTACAGAGGGAAGGAGGGTGGGAGAGAGACAAAGAAAGAGAGACGCAGCAGCCTGTCGAGGGTGAGGTGAGAAGAGCACTAGAATAAAGGAGAGGCAGTGAAAGAGAGAGAGAGCGACAGATGTAGGAGGAGACAAGCTAGAGAATACAGGGTGCACGAGACCCAGGCAGCAAACGAGGACAAAATAAATAAATAAAAAGAAAATCAGTATGCCTTGATCATGTTGATGACGCTCATCGACCCATTTTCAAAGCCTTCTCTCCCTGAGGTTCTTGATTTCCATGAAACCCTAATCCAGGTCCCGGTGCTCTACTATTGGATTGAGTGAATATTTTATAAAAATGTAGCCTACCAATCTCAAAGGACAAAACCCATCGTGCCCACAAATGGTTAAAAGCAACGGTTAGCCGTCCTATCACCTCTGAGTAGAAATGTCGGCCGTCATTTTCTATTCACTTCCCGTCGATACTACATGTAGAGTCGTCACAGTATGTCGACACCCCGCAGGTTATCCCTAACACCTGCTGCTTTTAGAAGTGAGTCTATGCGGTGTGTTTTGTCGTATAGAACGTAATCCTATGGTCAATAGTAGGGCCGGGACGATACCAGTATCGTGATACTCGTTAGTACCGTGGCAAGGAAACAAAATACGAATCGGATTTAACTTCTTTAGGAAAACAGCCCTAATGTTGGAAAAACGTTGTCATTCAGTCATATTTATCCATTTATTTTCCAATCTATAGCACACAACATTTTATATACAGCAGGTTTTTAAAGGACTAAAAAGAGTTTCGTCTGCTTGGTGTTTTCATTTTTGCCATGGAATCTTTTTTTCTATACTGGTATCATCACCGCCCTAGTCAATAGAATGCTTTGACAATTCTGTCAAATGAGTCAAAGACAAAATCAAGACTCTCCTTTCCACAGATTCGTTATATTCTCGAATGCAAAAAAAATGGCGGACTGGACTGCCTTTTCTGGACTTGCTGGACTGCCTTTCCTGCTTCTATTTGAAGCCTTGCTCTAATGTTTATTTTATGGCCTTATCGGCTCATGCTAATAAGGCTGAAGAAAAGGGGTATCAATGTATTCACCTGGTTTGAGTTTCCTCTTCTGATTCTGAAATGCGGGGGGAGAAGGTGAAGACCTGAGCTTATCACCTGAGGATGGCAGTATTCACACATACCGTCTTGCAAGCTCACATCAACACCTAGAACCAAGACTTGCGCTAACGTCATTCCAACACAGTCAACCTAATTGGAGAGGTGTCATAAGTCTCTCCATTGCGCCCTTCCTCTTACTCACCCTCTCTTCAAAGGGTTTCTATTCCCGTCTCACTCACTCCCTCTCACCAAAGCCAAGGACCTGCAAATCAAACCCTCCATCGTCTAAACTTGGGCCGGGGTTCATTATCGATCACCTACCTTCCTGGTTTCTCCATATCTATGCTCAGGGCTGTAAACATGCATTTTTCATAAGTGACTTCATATTGTTTGTGTCAGTGCCTTCGGTTGAGGTTTAAATTATTCATCTTTAAAAGGATTCTGTTAAACGGGGCAATCTAGGATGGGAACATCAATATTTGGACTAGTTAACCTTTAAAGTTGAAAGGCGCATAAGGTGAAACAACGCCACTGATCGTACCAGTGCATTTGTTATCGTTTTGCTGATGAAACGGAAGAGGAGCATCCAGCATTGTGGTATAGCAAAATGGAAGTACATTCTTCGCTGTTCTGTCATGCGTGCAATGATGTACTGTAAGATGTGAATGTAAGAATGAATACTTTACATAGCATATGTTCTATTTACACACTTAACTTTAAAATGTCAACCTTTTTTCCATGTCATTAAGGAAAGCTTTCACATCTCCCGTCAGTTGAGTGTGTCTCTCTCTCTCATTGGTGTGCGTGTATGCACGTGCATGTGTGAACCCACTGCTCTAAGACACTGGCTCCTCCCTACCCTGACAGTCAGTAACGCTTTGCATTCTGGGAATGCTGCCTCGCTTGGCGCAGAACGAACCCGTTTCCACAGTAGCATCACATCGGAGAGACATTGTAAGCCGCCCTCCTCCCTCCCACCCTCCCTCTTAAGGGAATGAGCATGAAATATGTTAGATGAAATATGGTACTGAAATTGCACCGCATTGAGAGTGGCCTTTTGATGTTCTCACTAGGGGCTTGGTCATACACTCAGCCCATCCTGGCTGGGTGTGGGGCATAAATCACATGGACAGTAGCGCTGACCATGTACGCATCCATAATTATCAGTTTCTCTGGTTTTACTATTTATAGGTACGCGTTTGGGTAAAATGACATTTTTTGTTTTATTCTATAAACTGACAACATTTCTCCCAAATAAAAATATTGTCATTTAGAGCATTTATTTTCAGAAAATGACAACTGGTCAAAATACCAAAAGATGCAGTGTTGTCAGATCTCTAATAATGCAAAGAAAATAAGTACATATCCACCAGATTTCAGTGGGCGCGAGACCTGGAGAGGCCTACAAGCCACAGTGTCTCGCAACCACTGAAATGTGGTGGAGGATCGGTGATGATCTGGGGGTGCTTCAGCAAGGCTGGAATCAGGCAGGTTTGTCTTTGTGAAGGACGCATGAATCAAGCCACGTACAAGGTTGTCCTGGTAGAAAACTTGCTTCCTTCTGCTCTGACAATGTTCCCCAACTCTGAGGATTGGTTTTTCCAGCAGGACAATGCTCCACGTACCCAGAGGACAGAAACTAGCTGCTCTCCGGCTACACTATGGCGCTACCCTACAGAGTGCTGTTGCAGCTACTGTAGACCATTGCAAAATAGTGTGTTTTAATCAATTATCTGGTGACGTGAAAATATTCAGTTATATAGTTTTATCTAAAAAGGATCACTTTTTAAATGTTTAAACATTTTGCATGCATGCATGTTAAATCCTTAATAGCAGAGCAATTATTTTTGAAACAGCTGAAATGTATAGGCATTTCTTATATTACAGGCTTGCTTTACTACATATTTATGTTAGGGAATGCCTAATCTGAAGTGCGTGTGTGCAATATCTCAAGTTGCCCTTGCATTCCTTCTAAATAATATATATATATATATATATTTTATCATCAACTTTGGCAATGGGTAAAGTCTACAAAAAAAAAAAAACAGTCTACTCTGTTCGTAACAAATTCTAGTTTTATAAACAGAAAACAGTATTGAGATAAAATGTTTCATAGATGAGAAAGTGTGTAGGATGTCGCCCAGAATCCATCTCGCCCCATTTTCTCCCACTGTCGGCCCTGGGGATTCCTCTCATTACCATTCCTTTCACCACCATTTCGACATCCGGTGAAATATCTGGCTCATTGTTCTACCAGTGCTAGTAGTATGTGAGGAGGATGTAGACATTTTGTTTAGCTTGCTACCTTGCTCTGTATAATATGAATGACACCATTAGATAACGTTACTGTCATTTTTTTTTTTTTTTTTCATCTGAGAGGGGTAAAGGTAATTTTTTTCTATGCTAAAGTTATTTGATGAAGCAAAATGTTAGTAGTAGCTGTACCAGTGGCTGTTGTCTTGCGCCTAAAATCTATGAGTGTATAAAAAGAGAAAATAAACCATTTAAAATGTCTGCACATGCTTGTGAATGGTTGCATTACTCAAGTGTAATATGGTGGATGAAAAGTTGCTTGCATAGTTTAGTTTGCATGCTTACTGGCTAAAGGCTATGATATTTATGAAAAATTTGACCTGTGGCGCTAGAACATCAAGTCACTATGTCCCCCGATCCCCTCTCTCAGCATGTGACATGCCATTGCTAATGCAAATAGAAAAGTTTATGTACATGTAATTTGAATTCCATTATTTCAACCCTCTTCAGTCTGAATAAGCCCCTAGTTGCCCTGCTATCTACTACAACAACCCCTGTGGCTTTCCTCATGTCCCTTGACCTTCATTTCAGATCACAGCAGGAAGAGTTTAATGACTCTCCCATCCAATCAACTGCGTAAACGCTCCATGAACAGCCAATCATCACTGCTCACACTGACAAGGCCCAGGCTATTATTGGACAACTTTCATTTACCCAATCAAAGCACAGTGCTGGCATTACAATGCAAATGACTTGGGCAATCTGCTGCCTTTTACTTGATAAGATCAAAGTGGGTTATAAAAAGAACATCCCTCTTCCTGATTTCCTGGCACAATGTGTTAGGTAAATGACTTGCCAAGCCAGAAAACCTGAATAAGTAATCTAATATAAAGTAAGCAAAAAAAAAAACCTCCTCACTGTCAACTGCGTTTACTTTCAGCAAACTTAACATTTGTATGAACATGACAAGATTCAGACAAACTGAACAAGTTCCACATGTGACTAACAGAAATGGAATAATGGGTCCCTGAACAAAGGGGGGGGGCACCAGCTGCATTAAGCACTGCATCTCCTCCTCATGGACTGCACCAGATTTGCCAGTTCTTGCTGTGAGATGTTACCCCACTCTTCCACCAAGGCACCTGCAAGTTCCCGGACATTTCTGGGGGGGAATGGCCCTAACCCTCACCCTCCGATCCAAAGGTCCCAGACGTGCTCAATGGGATTGAGATCCGGGCTCGTCGCTGGCCATGGCAGAACACTGACATTCCTGTCTTGCAGGAAATCACGCACATAACAAGCAGTATGGCTGGTAGCATTGTCATGCTGGAGGGTCATGTCAGGATGAGCCTGCAGGAAGGCTACAACATGAGGGAGGAGGATGTCTTCCCTGTAACGCACAGCGTTGAGATTGCCTGCAATGGCAACATCAGTCCGATGATGCTGTGACACACCGCCACAGACCATGAGGGACCCTCCACCTCGATCCCGCTCCAGAGTACAGGCCTCGATGTAATGCTCATTCCTTCGACGATAAACGCGAATCCGACCATCACCCCTGGTGAGACAAAACCGTGACTCGTCAGTGAAGAGCACTTTTTGCCAGTCCTGTCTGGTCCAGCGACGGTGGGTTTGTGCCCATAGGTGACGTTGTTGCCGGTGATGTCTGGTGAGGACCTGCCTTTCAACAGGCCTACAAGTCCTCAGTCCAGCCTCTCTCAGCCTATTGCAGACAGTCTGGGCACTGATGGAGGGATTGTGCATTCCTGGTGTAACTCGGGCAGTTGTTGTTGCCAACCTGTACCTGCAGGTGTGATGTTCAGCTGTACCGATCCTGTGCTGGTGTTGTTACACGTGGTCTTTAAGGGAATCGTTCAAACATTGGCACATTCTAAGATCCGATGATAGTAATGTGTTTTCGGACCTTCCCTTGGTCGTATTTTTGCGGGGCAGAAACCTCAGAGATCAAATGTTAAACTGATTTACCACCCCAAGATATCCCTGCACAATGTGTATTTGCGCCCCTACTGGATGGAATCTAAAGTGTAATGGCTGTGCTCAATGCAATGGCACATATAAATGTAGATCCTTCAAACACCCCCAATCAAAGGTGTTATTACGTGTTCCACTAAGGCAGTTATTTATCTTATAACTTGTCCTTGTGGTAAAAATTGTGGGTAAAACAAAGAGCGAAGTAGGTCTCGGAGCATCGTTGCACCATTAGGTGCAAAAACTTGACTTACCCAGTTGCGGCCCACTTTTTGGAAGAAAACCACTCGATTGTGTCTACGTTATATTGGCATCGAACATGTCACCCTCCCTAGGAGAGGGGGGTGACCTCGACAATTTGTTGTTAAAAGCGGCTGCTTGGATCTTTAATTTGAAGACCCTTGCTCCCTTCGGTCTCAAAGTAGACTTTGAGCTGAAGCCATTCTTGTGATTTTGCTATTGTAAATGTTTGAAGGCTTATGTAGCCAAATTGTATCTATGATCGTACGCTATCCATATGTTTTTTGTATGCCATTTTAATTAGAATTAACCAATGATCAGGCCACAGACACCTGTGTGTCTTTTGACACTATATAAATGAGTCATCCAGCAGTGTTTGTTATTATACCCTGATGAAGACAGCTTGTCTGTCGAAACGTTGGACATGGACATGCATCTGACCTCCTAGAGTGTGCAGTTCTCCTTTATTTTTTAAGTGTTCCACTCCGCTAGCCAGCATCTTACCACTGCAAGGACGATCAGCTGTTCATCCTGTCTCCCTGCAGCGCTGTCTAGGCGTCTCACAGTACGGACATTGCAATTTATTGCCCTGGCCACATCTGCAGTCCTCATGCCTCCTTGCAGCATGCCTAAGGCACGTTCACACAGACGAGCAGGGACCCTGGGCATCTTTCTTTTGGTGTCAGTAGAAAGGCCTCTTCAGTGTCCTAAGTTATCATAACTGTGACCTTAATTGCCTACCGTCTCTAAGCTGTTAGTGTCTTAATTAATGAACATGCACCTGTGGAACGGTTATGGTTCATTGAACAAGCATGGGAAACAGTGTTTAAACCCTTTACAATGAAGACCTGTGAAGTTATTTGGATTTTTATGAAATCATCTTTGAAAGACAGGGTCCTGAAAAAGGGACATATATATATATATATAAAAATAAATAGTAAGGAGCATCTAAAGAGAAAAAAAAATGCCTAGGTTTTCAATTCCGATCTGTCAGTCTATTAGCGAGCACCCACATACGCGTGATGAAACATTGAACTTACTGGGATGGCTTAGCTTAACTACATATCACATTACATTTTTATCTTGAGGCAAAACTGTAGTTGTGTAACCCTGAAATTATTTATGTTATCGCAAATGAGTCTAAAAAGACCCTATTTCGGACTGTAGTGGCTGACTGTGTTGAAGTAAAGAGGTTGACTTTCTCTGCTTGCCTATTCTATAAATGGTTGCGTTCTAATTGAATAGCTAGAAAATGATACCTTCCCTTGACAAGGAGATCTAATAACGCTTATATTAGGCCCATATAATTTCATCATTTTATGTAGAAACAGGCTAAACCAAATTTTCAAGACACTAGACGGTTCACAAATATCCTAAAATGATCATTTAATACGACAACTTATATCTCCCATCAGGCTGAGAAGACGCAGCGGCCATCTTTTAGCCATCGTCAACCACACCGCTGAGTCATCTTTTGCGGCTTACCCTGAACATTCACAGTCTGTGATGCGCTTTTTCCATCTCTGCAGCTAGCCTACACTTCAGTGTCAGAAAGACCTTACTGTTGAGTTAGCCAGCTTTTCTTCCACGCAAGGAGAGCCAATGGGTGCATCCCAAATGGCACCCTAGTCCCGATGTAGTGCACTACTTTTGAACATGGACCACAGGTACCTCGCCAATAGTAGGTCAGTTCATTGGGAATAGGGTGCCATTAGGTACACAACCAATGTCTTTGGCATAACGGAGAAAGTCAAAACAACTCAGACAAATGGTAGTCGTGTCCATGACCTTCGAAGAGGGTGCCTTAGCGACAGGATATTCATCACTCTTACAACGACAACATAGTAATTTGGCAGACACACACTTTATCCAAAAGCAAGTTATATCGTACATCAAAATAAGGAGGCTGAAACAACAAGCTTGAAAAAGAGAATGAATCTCAACCAAGATTTTTTTTTGAAATGTTTTTTCAACTTTTCAAAATTGAGTGATATTACCATCTCATAATACCTGAGATGTTGGCCTTGGGCCTCCGCTCTCATATACCGACACTGGCAGGCTGTGTGTGTGTGTTTGGTTTTACTATCCTTGTGGGGACCAGAAGTCCTTACAAGGATAGTAAAATAAGAAATTATTGCAAGTGGAGACATTTCACCAGTCCCCACAAAGAAAAAGGCTATTTTAGGCTTAGGAGTTAGGTTTAGGGAAAATAGGACATTGAATGGGAATCAATCGTTTGTTCCCCACATTGAAACTGTGCGCGCTGTGTGCATTGGTATGTGCGATGGCAGTGATGTGGCCATGACGACCTCCCAGGCCTTGCTCTGGAGAGTATCTATCCGTCCGTCTGTCTGCAGACGGCCAACGTATTATCTAGCCCTAATAAGCAGACTAAGTGCTGAGTTAGAGAGAGGGAGGGAGGGGTAAGGACAGACAGGAAGGGGTTGCTTTAACATCCTACACTGTGCAATGATGCTCTGTGTGCCTCTTCTACTAACGTTCCAATGCATCATTAATGCTAGCTAAGCTGAACTTACAATGCCAATCATTTTCATTTAAAATCAGGGAGTCACCATTGAGACTGGTATCTCTTACAAGGAAGCCCTGCATATACAATTTCATAAAACACAATCAAATACAATATAAAACAAATAAAATAAAGCTGAACATATATTGAACGGGCAAACCTAAACACACACAAAACAGGCAACAAAATCAAACATTTCTTCATGATAAGAATCCTCTGTTCACTGCCTGAACTGCCCAAGGGACACTAAAGTATCTACTCAAAATGTATTTTGGAGATCATTCCAAACATGTGGAGCAAGAAAACAAAAAGGCTGACTTACCTAACTGTAGACACCAAAGGAGTCTCCAGAGTTATCAAACCCCTTCACAGGGTTGGTTAACTTGTCATTTTAAATCTTAACAGTGAAGTTAGGTAAGTCGGAAGCTTGTGGAGCAGGGCTTTGTAAACAAAAAGAGCGTAATGTGATCTACTTGACTTCAAAAAGAGGTCCAGACAACCTTTTGGTAAAGAACACAGTGATGAGTAAACTATTTCCTGTGATAAAGCAAAGGGCGTTATGAAAAACGACATCCCGGGGTTCAAAAGTAGAGGCAGCTGCACTTTGATAAATAGTTTCAGGCTAAATCAAGAACAGGTAGAAAGGATGACTGCACAATCTGCTTCCTGCTGACTAGACACAATATGTTTCTGTAAAAATAGCCCACTTTCAATCTTAGTTTAACAAGCTCATTCGTATGTTTTATAAACTGTAAATCGTTATAGAACCATCCGATGACTGAAGACGTAATCCATCTAAGTGAGACAATCTTACTCACATGAAACGAACCCTAAACTGAACCACCACGATAAAGTGTGTCAGCTATGCTCATATTCCCCGTCCACCCTGAATGAATTCAGTGTAATGACTATTGCCTTGTTGAAGCTGCCCCAAACACAGTAGGCCAGGTGGTTTGAGCCTTTGTGATACTGGTCCAAATTGTCTCCTATTGGCCAGATGTTGCTGTCCAAGCCACCCTTCAGCCTGACTGGCCAATGAGCATGCTGAAGCACTGAGTGACATGGAGACAGCGGCCAATAGGCACGCTCCAGGCACTGAGAGTTATGGAGACGGCAGCAGGGCCACATCTGGAGGACCGGACGTCCACAGAGAAGCACGAGAGAGAGAGAGAGAGAGAGAGAGAGAGAGAGAGAGAGAGAGAGAGAGAGAGAGGGAGAGAGAGAGAGAGAGAGAGAGAGAGAAGCACGGAGAGAGAGAGAGAGAGAGAGAGAGAGAGAGAGAGAGAGAGGAGAGAGAGAGAGAGAGAGAGAGAGAGAGAGAGAGAGAGAGAGAGAGAGAGAGAGAGAGAGAGAGAAGCACGAGAGAGAGAGAGAGAGAGGAGAGAGAGAGAAAGAGGAAGAAGAAGAGAGCGGGAAAGAGAGCAAGGAGCGTAAGAGAGCGTTGTACCATCCATGTCAGGGTCATTGTTCTGTTTACCCTCAGAGTTCAGCCATGCGTCAGTAACACTGATACAGCTGTGGACAACTGTGTGAACAGGGAGAGAGACCAAAGCACCCAGCATCAGCTGTGAGTTATCCACAAGGGTCCAGGCAAACACACACAGAGTTAGACACAAAACATCAAAGTTAAAGTCAAACAATGTGATGCCTCCTGACTGTTTGGCAGGAAAACCAGGGTACAAACCGTCTCGGTATGTGGCACTAACAGCAGCTTCTGTAAATTGACTCACTTATCCACAAGGGTCCAGATCAACACAAACTCACACAGGGATATCACAGCCACTAAGAATATACTGTTAAGCTAAACCTGTACAGTATATTGTCTGACTCACTTGCAACAGTAAAGAGCTACAGTAGGTAAATACATTAAAGTTTTAGAGCCGGCCTCTTATCAGACTCACTGCTGTTTGTGGGTGCGTTCATACTGTAGGGGGGTGTTGAGTAGTCAGACAAAACAAGTATCTTATTTACAGATATAGGCCATTTCCCTACGATTCTGATCCGAGTATTTTCCTTTAAAAAAAATAATTTTCGGGTGGCAGCGCGAAACTTTCAATCAAGTGCAAGGTGCTAGATGGTCTAAAGAACTCAACTGGCTAGTTAGCCTGTCTGTAAAGAGAAGGGCAGGCTGTACGTTTACCCTCCTTCACCGATTGGATAGAGTGAAGCTGTATTTCTCAGTCCCCTTGCGTCACTCGCTCCTCGCATGTTTCGGTCTGATCATTTAGATCGCTGCTGCATCCTGTTTGCCTACTACAAACATCAACTCAAATGGCGAGGACGTTGGTTAGCTTGCAAGCTATCAATACGCATAATATCTAACAAGCAGGCCGAGGGTAGGGAAAAAAAGATGAACCGCCGATGCACATTCTGAGTAATAGCAAACTTTTCTGCCTGGCCCACTTGTACGAATACATGTATGGCCAAATTGACACACTCCTATCCTTCTGGTAGTAACAGTACAGCTACACTAAGCCTATACACTAAAGGTAAACCACCATATTGTGTGACTCACTGTTGTTTGTGGGTGAGCTCCTCCTCCTTGCTGACCAGGTCCTGCTTGAGGTTGGCCAGCATCTCCACCGAAACGTCCACCTGGCGGGAGAGCTCCGATGCCTTGTCCTCCAGGTCCTGTTTCTCCTGGCCCAGCCGCTCGCTCTCATTCTTGGCCCGCTCCAGCTCGCCGCTCTTCCTCTCCAGCTCCGCCTGCAGCCGGCCCACACGTGCAGCTATCTTCTGCTCCACCTGCAATGGAGGAGGGATCTTGGTTCTAATCCAGTGGTGGTGATGGGAAGTACTTTTTATTTGAGTTTCTTGGTACATATGTAAAAAAATAAAAAAATAAAACATTTGAAAAATTCTGGAAAAAGGGGAGAAAAATACAAAAATATATTTTGTACTTTTCTCTTCCAAAGAGGGGTAGTGGTGGGAAGAAATTCAATAAAATCAATGTTTCCCAAACATCTTCTTGAGTATTCTCAGCAGTTCCACATATTAGTATTCCAGATCTAGCCTGATTCAATTAATGAGCTTGGTGAATAGGCGTGGTAGAGCTGGTATACATTGAATAAGTGGAATGGCTAAGGGGCACTCAAGGAGAGGTTTGGGAAACACTGAAATAAGATGATTACCATTACCTCCTCTGAGAGTTTCTCCAGCCTCTCGTCCAGCTCCAGACGCTCAAAGGCTCTTGCCTTCAGCCTGGCCAGGCCCTCCTCATAGGCCGCCTCCACCGCGCTCGCAGCCACATTCGCCGCCACTGCCACGGCCGTGCTTTGGTTGCCGTGGGGGTCCCCGGCTGCGCTCATGGCTTTCTTCACAAAGATCTCCCCCAGGGGGAACTCTACATTGGGGATGTAGCGAGCCGCGGCGTTGGAAGTTGTGGATAAACCGCCGAGGTCGTCCGGGCAGGGAAGCTCGCGGCACTGGAAGCGGCGCTCCTTGAAGTCCCTGAAGGCGGAAGACCGGAGTTGAAGACCGTCGAAGGGGTCGTTAATGTTGTTGCTGTGGTTAACGCCGGGGACTGAAGGAGCGAGGAGAAGGTCTCCGTCGGCCACCAGGGGGAGTAGCGCAGCTGCGTCGCACACACTGTTGGACTTGGACAGCACGTAGAGCGTTTCGTAGGTATGGTTGTACTCCAGGTGGGCACGGAGGGAGGACAGCGACCGGAAGCGCTTGTGCTCCCCGCAACGAGGACAGCGGTAGGGCAGGTCCAGAGAAGCCATTCCGCGAGAGGCCGCCGGGGGGGGGGGGGGGGGCCCTCACGCGGCACAGCGCTCAGTGGTGCCGATACGCCACGGGCTTACTACTCACCGAGAATTGGGCGGATCCTCTCATGGTACAAAAACGGTGGTGGTGAGATGAGGGTGGCGGTGGGAGTTAGATGAGGGCGAGAAGGAAGACGGATGTCTGAGGGAGGCGAGAAGAAGACCAAAGGCCATTCACGCCATCACACACACTGGAAATCTGACACAGATTCAGAATCTTCTTAGGTTGTCGATTTGTTCCTCTTGTCACCGTTACTCCTGCCTCACCATTACCTTTGGCCCTGAAAGAAACAGTGAAAGAGAGTTGACATTTTCATTACTTATATAGACCACACTTTGCCTTGGAATGTATGGTGCACAATGCTATTGCAAAAACTAAAAACAAGTGAGCATCTACTGCATCTAGCATGAGAGTTACTTTAAAAAAAATGTAACACAGCCGAGCTACTCTTTTTTTCTAGCTTCAAATAGGCACATTCTTCTCCAGCTCCTTAGTGCACTACTACTACTGTCTCTTGTACACTACTACTGTCTCTTGTACACTGTGTTGTCTTTATAACTGGTAAAATAATGGTTAATAAAAAATAAATAAAAATCTGATTTTTTTTTTTTTTCGCAAATGATATTTATATTTTCCCCAAATGATGTTAAGATGCATTTTTCTTTGTTTTATATTATACATTTTTTACTCAACATTACAATTGTTCATAGAGAAACAACGAAATTGGATGTTCTGAGTCGATGTCATTGCTTAAATCATTAGATTGTTTCTGCACTGAGGAATTACCATCTTCAGATAATGTTTTTATAATTTAATCTGCGGATTTGATGTATCGAGCTCAAAAAAAGAATTGTAAAAGTAGGGAGTCAAATTAACATCTTTCACATATGGGATTTGACGTTTAAAAAGTGCCGTTCAAAAAGAGCAGCTTGTTCCCAAACAACCCACCCCCATTGGCTACACATGGAGTGATATACAACCGTCCGCACCACAGACAAAAAGGGGCAAAATTGCTGGGAATTAATTGGCAGATAGTGTAAAGTATGGCTAACCAGGTGGGGGATAATGTCAATGTTGCGGTGACTAGATAGACACTGCAAGCTCCCACCTGATACGTGTGCGATTTGTTTATAACAGTTTGCGGTAGAACACGTGAAAATTGCATGTACTTTCAGAATTGTTTGGCGAGCTACTGGTCTAGTGAATCATCGTATTAAGTCATTTGAATGTGGTATAGTTAAGATCTAGCTAAAGCAGTGGTCACCAACCTTAAGAGTCAAGATCACCGAGTCAAAGTGCGAGCTGAGATCTACCGCACATATTTTTTTACTTGACAAAAACGTAAGCCTACCCAACATTATCCAATTAAAAGTAGCTTTGTGCAGTAGGCTACGACCCAGTACATTATCACTGCATATTGGCTATGCTTGAATTGCCTTGCCAACGTTGTTCTGATGGTCAGTCTGAGGGGAGGGAGGGGAGCAGCGGCAAGGCTGCAGCTCACTCTCTCTTCCTCCGCTGAGAAAAGGGCACAGTCTTCCAGCTGATGGCGAAACGCAAGTCGCACTGCATTATTTCTGCCTCATGCACCAATTCATGTTGTTACTCCTATGACCAGAGAAAGTGAAATACTCCTCGATATATACTGCTCAAAAAAATAAAAGGAAACACTTAAACACCACAATGTAACTCCAAGTCAATCACACTTCTGTGAAATCAAACTGTCCACTTAGGAAGCAACACTGATTGACAATAAATTTCACATGCTGTTGTGCAAATGGAATAGACAACAGGTGGAAATTATAGGCAATTAGCAAGACACCCCCAATAAAGAAGTGGTTCTGCAGGTGGTAACCACAGACCACTTCAGTTCCTATGCTTCCTGGCTGATGTTTTGGCCACTTTTGAATGCTGGCGGTGCTTTCACTCTAGTGGTAGCATGAGACGGAGTCTACAACCCACACAAGTGGCTCAGGTAGTGCAGCTCATCCAGGATTGCACATCAATGCGAGCTGTGGCAAGAAGGTTTGCTGTGTCTGTCAGCGTAGTGTCCAGAGCATGGAGGCGCTACCAGGAGACAGGCCAGTACACCAGGAGACGTGGAGGAGGCCGTAGGAGGGCTACAACCCAGCAGCAGGACCGCTACCTCCGCCTTTGTGCAAGGAGGAGCAGGAGAAGCACTGCCAGAGCCCTGCAAAATGACCTCCAGCAGGCCACAAATGTGCATGTCTGCTCAAACGGTCAGAAACAGACTCCATGAGGGTGGTATGAGGGCCCGACGTCCACAGGTGGGGGTTGTGCTTACAGCCCAACACCGTGCAGGACGTTTGGCATTTGCCAGAGAACACCAAGATTGGCAAATTCGCCACTGGCGCCCTCTGCTCTTCACAGATGAAAGCAGGTTCACACTGAGCACACGTGACAGACATGACAGTCTGGAGACGGCGTGGAGAACGTGCTGCTGCCTGCAACATCCTCCAGCATGACCGGTTTGGCGGTGGGTCAGTCATGGTGTGGGGTGGCATTTCTTTGGGGGGCCGCACAGCCCTCCATGTGCTCACCCGAGGTAGCCTGACTGCCATTAGGTACCGAGATGAGATCCTCAGACCCCTTGTGAGACCATATGCTGGTGCGGTTGGCCCTGGGTTCCTCCTAATGCAAGACAATGCTAGACCTCATGTGGCTGGAGTGTGTCAGCAGTTCCTGCAAGAGGAAGGCATTGATGCTATGGACTGGCCCGCCCGTTCCCCAGACCTGAATCCAATTGAGCACATCTGGGACATCATGTCTCCCTCCATCCACCAACGCCACACCACAGACTGTCCAGGAGTTGGCGGATGCTTTAGTCCAGGTCTGGGAGGAGATCCCTCAGGAGACCATCCGCCACCTCATCAGGAACATGCCCAGGCGTTGTAGGGAGGTCATACAGACACGTGGAGGCCACACACACACACACACAACTGAGCCTAATTTTGACTTGTTTTAAGGACATTACATCAAAGTTGGATCAGCCTGTAGTGTGGTTTTCCACTTTAATTTTGAGTGTGTGTCTCCAAATCCAAACCTCCATGGGTTGATAAATTGGATTTCCATTGATTATTTTTGTGTGATTTTGTTGTCAGCACATTCAACTATGTAAAGAAAAAAGTATTTAATAAGATTATTTCATTCAGATCTAGGATGTGTTAGTGTTCCCTTTATTTTTTTGAGCAGTGTATATAAAAAAATATAAAAAAAGACAAGCCTATAATAAATAATAATGCAAGTTTATCAGAACCCTGCTCATTCATTGCAGCTGGTTGTAGCATGAGTGGAATTAGGGAGAACGTGCATTTTATGGTTTATAAGTGTTGACAGTGCTGAATAACTTAAACATGAACTTATTCAAACAGCAGCTCTTTGCTGTATTCGTTGAGTCGCTCGTCATGGTTTTAAAAGTTTTTTTTTAATCTCACAGTACCAATTTTACTTCGCGTTCGAGGCTTCTTTCAGAGTCAATGGCTCCGGGAAACTGTGGAGATTGGGAGGTCTGAGCTATCCGATTGGCCAGCTGTAGGCCTATATGTGCACTTGATTTGCTCTCTGGGCCTGCGGGTTAAACGGAGTTCTACCTTCAGAGACATAAAATTGATCAAAAAATGGGAACACTGAATCAAGTGCAGCTACGCAAGCAAAGCGAAACGAATAAAATAAAAGTGGCAGGCAAGGCTTTGTCGTTGTTTCTGTACACAAATGTTTGGTGATCGACTAGGAATGCCTTGGAGATTGACCAGTCCGCGATCGACCGGTTGGTGACCACTGAGCTAAAGCATAGCGCTAATTGGAATATAGCCACAGAAAGCACTGATGCTGGCTGCATTCACAGGTTTCCTAAAATAACAAATCTGCATCTCAGCCCACAAAAGGTGATTGTTTAAGTCTGATGTTTGTTGATGCAATGTGCTGCTGAGCCAACGCTGGAAACAAGAACAGACAGCACAGCATTGTGTCCCAAATGGCACCATATATGGGTCCTGTTCAAAAGTAGTGCACTATAGAGAATATGATGCCATTTGGGACAAACATAGTTTTAGAGGGGACAACTGACAGGCTAAACTCATTTTTAGAAACATCTGACATTTCAGTGAAACGAGGTCGAGACTGCCGAGGATGGAAATTGCTGCTGAATGAAAGAGGAATAATTCTTGCCCTACCCTTCAATGCATTGGTTTATCAGATTATTTATTACCTTTTGGTTAGCAATAAAAATATAGAACGATAGACATCTTTCGATCCTATCCTCACCCAATTATAGATCAGAACGAGGAGATATGATTTTGTTAAAGCCATTTCACTAGACAAGCATTATCGAATGCAGCTCCATTTAACTAATAGCCTACAAGGCTAATTCGATTATTCCTATACACATCAACGGATAAGGGTTTTATAACAGCTAAGTGACACCAGAAACACACAGACCAGATGGACACTGCCCGCTATAACAGACGCAAGTAGTGGAGAGAGAAAAAAATTAAAATCGGGAACTCCTGCCAGTTCTTTCTTTGTGTATGGAACGGAGTCTTTCTTTGCCCCCTTCCCAGAGCGAGGGAATGCGCCTATCGCCGTCTCTCTCGCTCCCTCTCTTCCGATGCATTCTGAATGGATAGACTTCGGGAGCGGAGAGGTAAACATTGAGCCCATTAGTCGGTTTATTTCTGTTTACCGCCGTCCTCGCTACATCTTCAGGGCGACCACGCTAAGTAGCTAACAATGAAGTCTAGAGGGTCGACCCGGTATGCATGTCTGGCTTACCCTTGCCGCCACAGTCAAAGCCTCACAATTCTGCTCACTTTGTGGTCGCCTCACTCGACCCGTTTAAAAAAAAAATTTAAAAAAATCTTTCAGCCCTTCTCTTGCAGGCCTTTGATTCCTGATTCTGCCTGTCAAAGTCATCCCAAATCTAGCGCGGCCCGGTCGACAAATACCATAGGATTTTGCCAAAACAAACAGAGCTGGGACCTGGCTTATTCCAGACAACGAGAGTTGATGAAAACAGCACCCAAAATGCCAAAAGAACTTCAGACCAAGCACGTCAAACCTGATCCCTTTGCTATTTAAAAATGATTTAATTTAGCTATGAATATCTCAGACAGTCAGCGTGACAACAGCAGGCTACAACAGTAGGGTCCATGTTAATGGCATTTAACAGTCCAGTGAGCCCACCCAGCCATCTGCCTATTAGAGTTCGGACGCAGAGTGCGAGCAGTTGGGCCGCTGCGATTAACCTGAAAGTGATGCCCCTCGCTTAATTTAATCGAATTAATTCTGCATGGCATTTGGTTGGTTTTCCAGCAGCTATTGTGGCGTCCCCTGTACCGTCTGATCTAATGAGTGAAGCACGTTTAGCTTCAGCGTAGATTGTCTGCTGGGCTAAAAAAGTCCAGCATGTGAGACGTTGAGGTCAGATACTGTATAAGTAGTGGGTACTTGTTCTGAGTAACAATGAGAGACTGGTGGGTTGGAGTTTCAGCTAAATCCGATCTGACAGTATTGATCGTGGAATTGACTGGTGGCCTAACATCACTGTCCTGACTCAGGACGAAACTGCATATCATTGAGTGAAACAGCCTATCCCACCGATACTAAGCACTGTTAAAACATTTAGCTCAAGTACATTTTTTAAACAAACCTAAGCGTCGATGCTAAATATATTAAGCTTATAATAGATATGTTGAAACACTTAAAATCCTATAATTGTGTTGGCCACATGTTTGTTATTCTTTGGATAAATGCCACTGCAAACTACCATCATCCCCAATTTCAATCCTACCTCTAACCTCACCCTAGCAAAACAGCTCATCGTGATGGCATGTCTATTTCCCCTTGAACAAATTGCTTTCGTTATGATTAGCTTGTGCCGCGTTAGTGGCTCTGCCATAGCTGAGCTGGACAAAGTTACAGGTCTGACACCCAGCGAATTAGGCAGAGAAGGCAGCTTTTAGGCATTCAGTCGAGGGGGATTAGGCATGAGTGTCTACAATGCTTATTAACATACCAAGCGTGTATGACAGTAGACATAATAGCCTGGCACAGACACATCCTTACTCAGCTCAGAAGTGTTCTCATACACCGGCGATCCCTAGACCAGTGCCTGGGTTCAAAAAGTGTTGTCTTTCAAATACTTGTGAGTGTTCACCTGAGCTTGCCTGGAGTGCCAGATGGGCAGGGTTTGCATTTTGGGCGCTGTGTTGTGCTCCCTATAGACTAAGTAACAAATGCACTATGGTTGCGACCCAATTCCCCACCTTTCTCCTGAAGTGTGCACTTTCTCACATGGATTTAACAAAACGGTGGAAACTCCCACCTTCCAATGCACACCATTTCTATGCTTTTAAATCCATGAAAGTTAATTCCCAAGGGCACACTTCTGGGAAAAAATGAGTGGAAAATCATCTAGAATGGGAAGAGCACTGCCAGAGTATAACGCTCATTAAACCAGGAAGGCCATGGTCAGAGATGATAAAAGACACACCCAGAGAGATTTAATTGGCCAATTGGGTGGGAAGGAAGTGAAGCAGCTTGTCAGTCACGTGTCACTTCCTTTGACAGGAATGCAATTGTTGGCGTCCCACTGGCCTGCTCTCACAGTAAGAACTCACTTGGATGTACAGTACTGCTGTAACACACACACGTGCCACGCACACCCAGGTACGGTTTACCCACACACACACTGTCGCTTAACAAAAAGAGCCCCTCTAAAGCATATTCCTCAATAACTGACTGTGTACACATCCAGTTCCAAACGGAACAGAAGACAGCGCATCAGATTGCTTCATCTCTAATGACACCACAGGGAGATCCTGTCGATGCAGTGTTTACCTCAGTCAAGCATAAACACACTCAAACTGTAGCCCACTTACTGCCTGCAATATCCCCCACCTGCCTACAGTACATGCAATAGTCATATACAGACCTGGGTTCAAAGAGTATTTGCTATTGTGGATATACTTCAGCGTCAACAGGTGTCTCCAGTTTTGTTGACATATTGCCGTTGGTGATATATTCCCTTTCCAAACATACCGAGTTTGCCAATGGAACAGTCACAGAAGTGCAAACCCCACTGCACTTGGCACTTCAGGCAGGTTAAACAGGGTACATGAAAGAAAACAAATACTATTTGAACCCAGGTCTGGATGAACAGTATACCACTGTTAGGGCTGTGACGTAATTGAATAACCATGTACCTGACAGTCATGGATGAAGAGACTGTCATGAAAATAACCATCAAAATCATTTAAAATAGGCCTACATTTATTTTTGTATTACTTTATTTTCATGTAGATAAACGACCTAATAACGGGAGTGTTTACTTATAATTATGGTTGCACATTTTGGGGAATATTCAGGAGGTGGAAACTTTCCATGGGAATTAACAAATATATGCAAATTAATACCATTTAAATGTAGATGTTTTTTTGCATTGGATATATTTACCTTATCATATGGACAAACATAAGTAGACATAATTGCAAATTATTAAACCCTTCCATAAAAAAAAAAATCCAAAATTTAGTTACGAATTGAACTGACTTTTCACATGGGATAATTTCACTGAACAACAAAAGGGAATATTGAATGATCCATCGCATCTCCCAAATACATTTTCAACATACATCTGTAAAATGATCGTCTAGACACTAAAGCTTTGGTTGTCTTCCTCTCATGCTGCCATGTCTTCTCCCTGGCCCTCCTCAATGTCTACCTCTTGAACATCAGACTGTGGCCTCATCTCCTCAACCAATATACACAAGCAGCTAGAAAAGCCAAGGCTAGCTTTTTCAAGCAGAAATTTGCTTCCTGCAACACTGTAAAGTCCATGGAGAATAAGAACACCTTCTCCCAACTGCACCGAGGATAGGAAACTGTCACCTCTGATAAATCCACTATAATTGAGAATTTCAATAAGCATTTTTCTACGGCTGGCCATGCTTTCCACCTGGCTACCCCAACCGCGGTCAACAGCACTGCACCCCCCCACAGCTACTTGCCCAAGCCTTCCCCATTTCTCCTTCTCCCAAATCCAGTCAGCTGATGTTCTGAAAGAGCTGCAAAATCTGGACCCCTACAAATCAGCCAGGCTAGACAATCTTGACCCTTTCTTTCTAAAATTCTCTGACGAAATCATTGCAACCCCTATTACTAGCCTGTTCAACCTCTTTCGTGTCGTCTGAGATTCCCAAAGATTGGAAAGCAGCTGCGGTCATCCCCCTCTTCAAAGGGGGGGACACTCTTGACCCAAACTGCTACAGACCTATATCTATCCTACCCTGCCTTTCTAAGGTCTTCGAAAGCCAAGTCAACAAACAGATTACCGACCATGTCGAATCCCACCGCACCTTCTCCGCTATGCAATCTGGTTTCAGAGCTGGTCATGGGTGCACCTCAGCCACGTGCAAGGTCCTAAACGATATCGTAACCGCCATCAATAAGAAACAATACAGTGCTGCCGTATTCATTGACCTGGCCAAGTCTTTCGACTCTGTCAATCATCACATCCTCATCGGCAGACTCAGTAGCCTTGGTTTCTCAAATGATTGCCTTGCCTGGTTCTCCAACTACTTCTCTGATGGAGTTTAATGTGTCAAATCGGATGGCCTGTAGTTCGGGCCTCTGGCAGTTTCTATGGGGGTGCCACAGGGTTCAATTCTTGGGCCAACTCTCTTCTCTGTATACATCAATGATGTCGCTCTTGCTGATGGTGAGTCTCTGATCCACCTCTACGCAGACGATACCATTCTGTATACTTCTGGCCCTTCTTTGGACACTTAACAACCCTCCAGATGAGCTTCAATGCCATACAACTCTCCTTCCGTGGCCTCCAACTGCTGTTAAATACAAGTAAAACTAAATGCATGCTCTTCAACCGATCGCTGCCCACACCTGCCCGCCCGTCCAGCATCACTACTCTGGACGGTTCTGACTTAGGTATAGGTAGTTGTCCACATATTCTAAGTGTCTGGTTAGACTGTAAACTTTCCTTCCAGACTCACATCAATCATCTCCAATCCAAAGTTAAATCTAGAATCGGCTTCCTATTTCGCAACAAAGCATCCTTCACTCATGCTGCCAAACATACCCTCGTAAAACTGACCATCCTACCGATCCTCGACTTCGGCGATGTCATTTACAAAATAGCATCCAATACCCTACTCAATAAACTGGATGCAGTCCATCACAGTGCCATCTGTTTTGTCACCAAAGCACCATATACTACCCACCACTGCGACCTGTACGCTCTCGTTGGCTGGCCCTTGCTTCATACGTCGCCAAACCCACTGGCTCCAGGTCATCTACAAGACCCTGCTAGGTAAAGTCCCCCCATATCTCAGCTCACTGGTCACCATAGCAGCACCCACCTGTAGCACGCGCTCCAGCAGGTATATCTCTCTGGTCACCCCCAAAGCCAATTCCTCCTTCGGCCATCTCTCCTTCCAGGTCTTTGCTGCCAATGACTGGAACGAACTACAAAAAATCTCTGAAACTGGAAACACATCTCCCTCACTAGCTTTAAGCACCAGCTGTCAGAGCAGCTCACAGATCACTATACCTGTACATAGCCCATCTAGAATTTAGCCTAAACAACTACCTCTTCCCCTACTGTATTTTTTTAGCTCCTTTGCACTTTCTTCCACTACAAATCTACCATTCCAGTGTTTTACTTGCTATATTATATTTACTTTGCCACCATGGCCTTTTTTGCCTTTACCTCCCTTATCTCATTTGCTCACATTGTATATAGACTTATTTTTCTACTGTATTATTGACTGTTTGTTTTACTCCATGTGTAACTCTGTTGTAGGTGTCGAACTGCTTTGCTTTATCTTGGCCAGGTCGCAATTGTAAATGAGAACTTGTTCTCAACTTGCCGACCTGGTTAAATAAAGGTGAAATAAAAAATATTCACTGCCACTTTCCAACCTTGTTGAGGATGGCTCGTTGTCAGGCTCAAAAAGCCTCAAATGTACAGATGAATAGCTAAGCAGTTAGATTAAACTACTCCTTCGTAAGATACACGTTTCATTTTTTTTTTATGTATGGAAACAGGTGAATTAACACTCAGCAGGCTCAAGCAAGCTAAAACCTATATGGTAGCAAAAACTACCTAGCCGAAATTGTTAACAAGTTAGAAATTATTTAGACACTTTGCTGTAAGCTACTACTTACTAGTTAACAAAAAAAAAAGTAATAAAATATATTCACCCCACCCAGTATTGTAATCAAAACTTACCAGAAAGCATGTAGTCCTTGGCTCAGACAGTGTAGTAGTGTGGGCTCAATAGCATCTCATTAGTGTGCAAGATCTTAAGAATCATCTGTGCATGTGATGGAAGAATGCACTGCGCATGTGATGGAAGAATGCACTGTGCATGCAGAGGGTTGCAATGCCATTGAATTGGGGATAGTTTAACCAAAATATGCCACAAGACCTAGAATTGCCTTGTATCCCACAAAAAAAGTTCACTGTTATAAGCTAACTTTGAGGAATTTAAGCAAAATTGCCAAAATTCCAGGACTTAACTTCCTATTTAAAATTTCCGGAAATTTCCTGGAAAGTTTGACCCTTTTCAGCCCTAATTATAAGCAACTGTTTTGCCATTATCTGGTATGGTATAGTTTGATACAGAATGTATAGACTGTGCTGCCCTCCAATCCCCGCAAAGTAGAATAATCAGTGTTAGGCCGCAATAAACTTTTATGAATGCCCATGTGGTAGACTACAGTTTGTAAACAGGCAATTTACCATTAATCCCTGTCATTTGGTTACATTTTTGTTAATTTTACCGTTTCATTCTCGGAGTTTAAATGTTATTTGCAGAGTTCACAACTTGCTACACTTGTGAGAAACAAGTTTTGGTTTATTTCATACCACCATTTACGCGCTCCATGTGAGCAATGAGCATGCGTCTGGTTTCTCTGTCCTGTTAACGTTGACAGAGCGCACATGCCTGAACACTGCATAGAAGTACCTGGCCTGCTTCTCGCAAATGTAGTAAAGTGCACAACTGCGCTTCTCAGTGTTTTTTCACCTTCACCTCACAAATTAGAAGAGTTCCTCACAGTATTTGAAAAATCTTACCAACACTCTTCCTCTTGATAATCAACGTTGCTAATAAATAGGCCATTGACATGTTGCGCGTATTTGTTTCTATTTGAACGATTGTCAATTTAATCTTCATAGCATAGCTGTCCCCTTCATTACTTTCCTTGTCAATTCATTATCTTCTAGCCTACTTTCAGAAAAGCCTACAAGTAGGCCTACGTTTAATACGTTTTAAGGAAAGGAGAAATATTTGCTTGTGTCTGACATACGCTGTTGGCTGTGATTGACTGGCGCTTAAACGGGGGAGTGCGTTTGAGTTTCCTAAAGTAGCCTGGGCGAACTCCATCTCTTTAATAAGAATCAAAACGCTCCGGTCATAATTTAATCTTGTAAAATGGCCTCTCAATAGCTTAGATTACATTATTGATTTCATTACGGCGTTCTCTTCGAAGAAAATATATGTTAATGCCACTGTCTTCGAATGACGCGGCAGCGTTTGTGACGTTATACGAACATTTGGTACAAGTGGGAGAAACCCCATCGGACTTAATTTGAATGGTTGGGTGTCAAAATAGGATTTGTATTCAAAACAATCATATGCAGAAAAGCCAACAGACAAAGTAGGCATAGATCTTAAGTTTGACTCCATTAATGTGACAATACGAAAATGAGACAGATCCTCTCCAACCTGGCATTTCTTCATTTGTTGATTAATATTTGTAAGTAATAACCTGAATAATAATAATGAAATACCAAGATAATAACGAAGTGTAATGGCTGATTTCAAATAAGCATTTCCATGTAAACAAGTATACAAACAGAACTGTTACACACACACACACACACACACACACACACACACACACACACAGGTGGTTGGCCTGGCCAATTACCTTAACCTCAAATATTAAGACCGTCACAGCCCTAACTGCATGTCTGTGAGGGGATCCTCCCTTCCACACATGCACACAATCCTGGCTCTTCACAGCAGCAGGCACCTGGGGGCTTCCACTGTGTTCTCAGAATCATGCAAGCCTGCAGGGGTAAGACTTGTACAGGGCAGTACAGTATTGATCTAATATGATATTTACTGTATCAGATGTTACTGTATCACTTATCCTCATGTCTACACAGCATTGAAATGGTTTTGTTCTAACTGACGACATTCAGTTGTTTCCCTGCATGACCCTATTGTGACTAACCTCAGCTCTTCAAGTCTAGACTTTAAAACAATGAAGGGGACCTTTAAAACTGAGATAAAGTTTAAAGAGCCTTCCCTGGCTGGCAGGCAGGCAAACTGTAACGATCTCACAAAACCTCTTTATTGGCGTCCGTTTCTAGTCAGGCTTCCAGACAAGAAGGAATCGAAATGAGGCAGGATTAACGGCAAGTCAATATGCCATAAATCCCAGTGAAATAGAGCAACACCGTTATTTCAATTCAAATGGTTTCAGCCAAAGTTTTGTGCGATTAACATTCAAATTGGTTGCGTCCCAAATGACTCCCTACATAGTAGTGCATTCGGCTTGGGCGGTATACCAGGGTATTTTGAAATATCCACGGTATGATTTTTTTTTTAATACTGTCAATATTAAATACTTAGTAGTCAACTTGTGCAATAGCTCGGTTAATAGATAAAGCAGATTGTGTTCTTAATTTCACCTGTTGCGTTTTTTCATTTTGAAGCTGTTCCCCAAAGCAGCAGATTGTAAACAAACATACCATGACTGGCTCAAAGAAGCTTTTGTGTCATGACGATCCAATGTTGTCCAGCTCACAGAGAGGTGGTCAAGTTACTAATTCACTACTAAATGTTTGCCAGCTAAATACAATATCTTATAAAAGTCTCAAAATAAATTCCCTTCAGCTCAGGGCTCCAGCTATGCATTTGGTTTGTTAACTTCCTAGCTCATGTGGCTAACTTGCAAGATTAAGCTTCTTGGTTACATTGATTACAGCGTGCCTCTGAACGGGGTATGGTAGTAGGTGCCAGGCGCATCAGTTTGAGTGTGTCAAGACCTGCAACGCTGCTGGGTTTCACACTCAACAGTTTCCCCGTGTATCAAGACTGGTCCACCAAGGACATCCAGCCAACTTGACAACTGCGGGACACACCGGAGTCAACATGGGTCAGCATCCCTGTCGAACGCTTTCAACGCCTTGCCCCCGACGAAGTCCATGCCCCCGACGAATTGAGGCTGTTCTGAGGGTAAAAAGGGGGGCGAGGCTGAGAAGAACATTGAAATAATGTTTGCCTGTGGGGGTCTGCAGAATCTAGCAGGTCTAAAAATGGAAGTCTCTGGGGATACCAGCTAACTCCAGAATCCCATTCTGCTGTGATGAAAGGATCTGTGGCATGCTAACAGGAAGTTGAAATGACTCATCAGTGAAAGGTTGCAGAGAGAGAAAGAGTAGATCAAGACAAGGTGGTGGCAGCAGAGCGGGAGTGAAAAAAACCCCAGTGAGGGCAAGCGGGCACAGAGAGCCGAGGGGTTGAGCTGTGGGTGTTGGGGAGGGAGACAGATGGTAGAGGAAACAAGTGACATGGAGGTAAGAGACTCCAGCAGTAGACAGGCCAGGAGGGCATCAGCCACTGTGAATAACACCTGACTTATTTTAAGAGGGAGGGAAGAAGAGGAGATTGCTGGTGTCACTATTATCAAGTGCGGGCGATTTGGTTAGCCAGCGTCCTAGGAATGAGGGTGTATCCTTCCCAGTGAGGGTTAAGGAAGTTTAGCATTTTTGCTTTATTTTGAATAAGATTATACCAATTATGCTATTATAGTATGCCTGATTGCTTTAGCCTTCCTGCCTTGACTGGCCAAGCAGAGACAATAATGTACAGTGTTTTGAATAATTCTTCTGTTGTAGGGCTGAGTCTAAGATAGAACCCTATTCCCTACTACACCGTGTGCTAGTGTTAACAAGAGCACTCAAAAATAGTAGCCTGCAATATATAACACCCCCCTTTCAGACAAACAGATCCACAGACCAACTGATTGACCTCCTTGAGCTAATAACACAATGAGCTTTCCAGTTCCATCAGTATCATCTCACTGTGTAGATGCAGAGAAGCTGACCTTTAATTAGGCCCAGAGGGAATCCGAGGGAGACGACCCATCATGTGCCCATCACCAATTGGCTTTTAAAACGACGTCCAGTGGCTTTTAATTAAACAATCCATACTGCTGGCCCACAATAGATACGTACTCATCCAAAAATCAGAGGTTTGCTGAAATCAGAAGCACTGAAATCAGTGCCCGAATTGCATCTCATTATCGGTAAGCACTGTACAGTTGGAGAGAGATGCATCACGTCCTCATTTTGATCTATGATAAAGTAAATGTTTTGCCTGGAGGTGTGGAGAGAATAGAGAAGCAAGGCAGGATGTGGCTGGCTAATAACCGGCACAGAGTCTTCTACCGCTGCAGTGCTTCACGCGGAGGTGGTGTTGTGGCATTTAGCGGTGCCAAGACTCTGCAAGGTGCAACACAAGCATCTGCCTACTCTTAGTCAGTGTTGTTCAGACTGTTCAAGGGCTTTATTCTGAAGATGTGAAGTAGAAAGTTTACGAGTGAGAGGAATTAAATATACATTTTATTCAGGCATGTAATTAAACATATTGGCGAACGTTATGACAATAACTAACATGCGCCTGTGTTTTACTGTGTTCCCATTGGCTCCACAGATTCCCATATCTCCTTACTGTAAAAGGGCTTCTGCTATGATTGTAAAGTTCCAGCAACTTTCCCAAAATTCCCAGGTATTCAAGAAATCAGTTAGCAGATTCCACAAATCAGGAGGGAATAAGCAGGAAATACAGAATCCTCCAAACAAGATTTCTGGAAAGGTTACCAGATTTTAGCTACCCTAGCTTTTGCCTTACCTCTAACACTGGTTTACTGAAAACCCCAATGCTGGCTAGGCTTTAGCATGAGTGTGTCAAAGTGTTAGTCCTGAGTAAGCCACGGGTTCTCCCAAGACAGGCCAATCACACAGCAGAGTGCCAATCCCATAGCCAGCCAACTGAACAGAATGTCGAAGTCCTCTTCGGGGATGCCCACTCTATTCAAAATGGACTGGACTGTGTCACACAATGGTCTACCTTTCCTTCATGACAGTTGATAGAGATTGATGGGTGAAAGCCATGGTGGGAAGTAGAAACCTGTTTGCTACTTTCATGTGTAAGTGGTTATGAAGGACAGGAGATAAGGAGACAAGGAGACTGTTTAAGAATATTGGGTCACAGCTACTGTGTGAAGGAAAAGAGACAAGAAAAAGGTGGGAATTTTTAAGAGTAGCTACACTGTGGATGCAGCCGTTGAGCATTGAGAAGACACTGCTACTGTACTGTGACTAGGGTTGCAAAGGGTCGGAAACTTTCCAGTAAATTGGCGAAATTTCTCAGGAAATTTTCCAAGGGAAGTTAAGCCCTGGAATTTTGCTAAAATTCTTCAACAAAAAAAAAGTTAGCTTATAACAGTGAACCTTTTTTGTGGGATAAACATAAGGCAGTTCTAGGTCTTGTGACATATGGTTAAACTATCCACAATTCAATAGCATTGCAACCCTCTGAATGCACAGTGCACTCTTCCATCGCATGTACAGATGATTCTCAAGATCTTGCACACTAATGAGATGCTATTGAGCCCACACTACTACACTGTATGAGCCAAGGACTACATGCTTTCTGGTAAGTTGATTACAATACTGGGTGAGGTGAATATATTTTATACGACATGATGTTTTGTTAACCTGTTGGGGCTAGGGTGCAGTATTTGCACGGCCGGATAAAAAACGTACCCGATTTAATCTGGTTACTACTCCTGCCCAGTAACTAGAATATGCATATAATTGGTGGTGAATGGTGTCTGTGAGTATAACAGAACTCATTTGGCAGGCCAAAACCTGAGAAGAATCCAAACAGGAAGCGCTCTCTCTGACCATTTCATGGCCTTATTGATCATCTCTAACAAAAACAGGGGATCTCTGGCATGACGTGACATTTTCTAACGCTCCCATAGGCTCTCAGAAGGCGCCAGAAAGCTGAATCATGGCTTTGCAGCCCATGGCTGAAAACCAGTAGCGCATTTTGTAAGTGGTCGATCTGAGGACAATGGGACGGGGCGCGTGTGCCCGAGTCGACTCCATGTTTACTTTCTCTCTCTTTGAACGAAAACCACCACTCCCGGTCGGAATATTATCGCTTTTTTAACGAGAAAAATGGCATAAAAATTGATTTTTAAACAGCGGTTGACATGCTTCGAAGTACGGTAATGGAATATTTAGAAATGTTTTGTCACGAAACACGTCGGGCGCGTGACCCTCATTTACCCTTCGGATAGTGTCTTGAACGCACGACCAAAACACTGCCATTTGGATATAACTATGGATTATTTGGGACCAAACCAACATTTGTTATTCAAGTAGAAGTCCTGGGAGTGCATTCTGACGAAGAACAGCAAAGGTAATAACATTTTTCTTATAGTAAATCTGACTTTGGTGAGGGCTAAACTTGGTGGGTGTCTAAATAGCTAGCCCTGTGATGCCGGGCTATGTGCTTTCACCGAAAAGCCATTTTTAAAATCGGACATATCGAGTGCATAGAGGAGTTCTGTATCTATAATTCTTTAAATAATTGTTATGTTTTTTGTGAACGTTTATCGTGAGTAATTTAGTAAATTCACCGGAAGTGTTCGGTGGGAATGCTAGTCACATGCTAATGTAAAAAGCTGGTTTTTGATATAAATATGAACTTGATTGAACAGACATGCTTGTATTGTATAACATAATGTCCTAGGTGTGTCATCTGATGAAGATCATCAAAGGTTAGTGCTGCATTTAGCTGTGGTTTGGGTTTATGTGACATTATATGCTAGCTTGAAAAATGGGTGTCTGATTATTTCTGGCTGGGTACTCTGCTGACAATCTAATGTTTTGCTTTCGTTGTAAAGCCTTTTTGAAATCGGACAGTGTGGTTAGATTAACGAGAGTCTTGTCTTTAAAATGGTGTAAAATAGTCATATGTTTGAGAAATTGAAGTAATAGCATTTCTAAGGTATTTGAATATCGCGCCACAGGATTACACTGGCTGTTGAGTAGGTGGGACGCAAGCATCCCACCTAGCCCATAGAGGTTAACTAGTAAATAGTAGCCTACAGCAAAGTGTTTAAATAATTTCTAACTTGTTAACAATTTGTTAGTTTTTGCTACCATGTGGGTTTTAGCTTGCTTGAGTCTGCTGAGTGTTAATTCACCTGTTTCCATACACGTTTCATTTTAAAACATTCATCTTACTGCACATGGAATTGTATTTGTGTTTTTAACAACAAAAAGTCATCTTTACAGGAAAATGCCACGGGCACTATTTGATGTGTAGAGACATTTCACTGCAGCTAATGTAGAAGGAAAAGCTGTGTACATTTGCAAATAGTGTCAAATCATATGTGAAGAATGCAACAAAGATGCAGAGTCATCTGGCCAAGTGCATAAAGTTCCCTCAGTGCTCACAACAAGCAACCTCTGACAAAAGTCCCTCTGCTTCTATTCGAGGTGAAAATGATGAAGACACCTTATCGATAGCAACAGCTCATGGTCCTCCTGGAATCAGAAGTTTGACTCAGTGGAGGAACGTAGTCAGAGAAATGCTGATGAATGTCTTGCTCGAGCTGTATATGCAACTTGTTCACCTCTGATGCTCACAGGCAATGTGTATTGGAAGAGATTTCTGAATGTTCTTCGCCCAGCATACACCCCTCCTAATCAGACATGCTTTATCTACTAATTTGCTGGATGCAGAGTTCAGAGTTCAAGCAAATCATAGAGAAAGCAGACTATTGCAATCATCTCTGATGGGTGGTCGAATGTTGGTGGGCAAGGAATAATTAACTCCATCTCCACCCCTCAACCAGTTTTCTACAAGAGCACAGACACACCGGTCTCTACATTGCAGATGAGCTGAAGGCAGTCAATGACCTTGGAACACAGACGGTATTTGCACTGGTGGCAGACAATGCTGCGAACATGAAGGCTGCTTGGTCTAAAGTGGAGGAGTCCTACCCTCACATCACACCCATTGGCTGTGCTGCTCATGCATTGAATGTGCTCCAAGGACATCATGGCACTGAAAACAATAGATACACTCTACAAGAAAGCCAAGGAATTGTTGAGGTATGTGTAGGATCATCAAGTTATAGCAGCAACACCCATTGCGGTGGTATTGTCATCAAATTTGACAGTCTCCTGGAGAGGAAGGAGTCTCTCCAAGAAATGGCCATATCACAGTCTGCCGATATGGACAGCCCCATCAAGAGGATCCTCACGGATGATGTATTTTGGGAGAGAGTGGTAAGCAGCCTGAAACCTATAGCAGTAGCCATTGCACAGATTGAGGGAGACAATGCCATCCTGTCTGATGTTCAGACTCCGATTGCAGATGTAAGAAGAAAGCCATACTGCCCTGCTCACTTCACTGATGTGCCAAGCAGAGGATACTGCAGTTCTGAAATACATAAAAATGCATGAAGACTTCTGCCTGAAGCCCATACACGCCGCAGCATACATGTTGGATCCCTAAGTATGCTGGCAAGAGCATCCTGTCTGGTGCAGAGATCAACATGGCTTATGGTGTCATCACTACCGTGTCTCGCCACCTTGGCCTCGCCCTCGCCATGAGGGCAAGGTTCTTGGCAGTCTGGTGAAATACACGTCCAAGCAAGGGCTTTGGGGTGGAGATGCAATATGGCAGTCGTGCCAACATGCATCTCATCAGCCACCTGGTGGAAGGGACTTTGTGGATCTGAGGCACTTTCCCCTGTTGCCTCAATCATTCTCCAAATCCCACCAACATCAGCTGCCTCAGAGCGCAGCTGGTCCTTGTTTGGGAACACACACACATCAAAACAAGCTGACCAATACAAGGGTTGAAAAATTGGTGGCCATCCGAGCAAATTTGAGGCTTTTTGAGCCTGACAACGAGCCATCCTCAACAAGGTTGGAAAGTGACAGTGAATATGAGGCCTCAGAGTCTGATGTTCAAGAGGTGGACATTGAGGAGGGCCAGGGAGAAGACATGGAAGCATGAGAGGAAGACAACCAAAGCTTTAGTGTCTAGACGATCATTTCACAGATGTATGTTATATGTATTTGGGAGATGCGATGGATCATTCAATATTCCCTTTGGTTATTCAGTGAAATCATCCCATGTGAAGAGTCAAATCATTTAATTACAGTTCAATTTGTAATTAAATTGTTTTTTGTTTTTTTTTCTTTTGGAAGGATTTAATCATTTGCAATTATGTCTACTTGTGTGTGTCCATATGGTAAATATATCCAATGCAAAAAACATCTACATGGTATTAATATTAAATTCGCATATATTCCCATTAATTCCCACGGAAAGTTTCCACCTCTGAATATTCCCCAAAATGTGCAACCATAACTGTGAAAAAAAAAAAAAACAATTCCGACAACTATGGACAATAACAGAAATTTTAAATAATAATCGTAATGAGTGTCAAAGTAGTTTTAGGAGCGGGGTATTCAACTTTATTTTCAAGTAGATAGTTCACCCAATTGGTAGCAATCAAAGTAAGTTTTATTATTAATGCAGGCATGAGATAAGCCTTCTGACCCTGGGTCTGTAACAAATAGTTTTGATTATACAACAATTGTATTCTTTAACATTCCAAATGATTGACATCATTGCATTTCCATCCAGTCAGTGAGATTTGTAAACAATGTAGAAAAATTGTATATGAGGCCATTGATTTGAGGTGGCAAAGCAACATGTATTGATGTGTCCACAATCCATGTCTAACCTATGTTAGGGAGACAGAGGGACACCAACTAGTGCTGTGCAAATATCCATCAAGGATGGATGTAATATTTAAATTGATTTAGACCCTGCGATCAAATAGTATTTGAGCCTCCCTGGAGTGCCAGATGGGCGGGGTTTGCACTTTAGGGACCATTTCATTGGTTCCATTGCACCAGGCAAGAACTGCTTGAAAGTATTCTGAACAATTTGATCACAGGTCTGAATATGTACAGTGCATCTTCAAAGTGATGGACTCTGCACAGCTGTTACCTAGTACTGCATGCGTGGTGAGACTCCCAAATGAGAATTTCTGCTGCCCCATTTGGATTCTTCTCCACCACTACAGATCTCACACTCACCCAAACTAGACCACTCACTAAGATGGGAAAATAGAGTTACTTTGATTAAGGAGGGAACTGGTAGATTGGTGAAGGGGCAGCTCTTGCCAGGGGATGAAGTGAAAAAGCAAGTGTCAGAAAAACAGGCAAAGAAATGCTGGGATGACGGTGGTGTCCCAAATGACACCCTTTTCCCTATAAAGTGCACTACATAGGTAGCCATTTGGGACGTAAATTATATTCCCCATTCTGACTGGGGATGGCCTTTATTCACACAACAGTAAAAGGTCTGATTGTTTCCAATAATAGTGAATCAGATCAAACAGAAATATACGTGTCATGCTGATGGCAGAGTCAGGATTTGGAGTAACCAGCGTGAGTCCATGGCCCCATCCTGCCTGGTGTCAACGGTACAGGCTGGTAGTTTAATGCTGCGGGGAATGTTTTCCTGGCACACATTAGGTCCCTTAATACCAATTGAGCAATGTTTTCATGACCCGAAAAATTCTGGCTGTTCTGGAGGCAAAGGGGGGGGGGGGGGGGGGGGTCTGACCCAGTACTTGGGTGTACCTAATAAACTGTGTGTATAAATGGTGCTGTATCGAATCTCCGTTCAAAATTGTGGGGAGATCAGAGGCAGTCAACAACTGAGGTCTCAAATGTAAACAAAACAATCTCTCGTTACCGTCCCATAGTGGCAGTCAGATAGTGTAGTGGCGCTATGGGACAGGAGTAGTACGATCAATGTTGTTTTGCCAGAGGTGATGTGATGCTGTATGTTTACTTGAGGAAAATTACTATGGGATTGGGACGCTCCATTGTCACTGTAGAAAATACTTGACACCTACACAAGGAAAATGACTATGGGAAGATCCACTGTCACTGACGCACGCACAGGAATACTTGACACCCAACTGTCTGCGCGACAGAAAACATTCTGCATGAGAATTAAATTTCACTAAAGATGCAGCATTCCTCCAAGGAAACTAGTGGTTAAAGGAATGCATTAGTTGACAGATGGTGCTCATCAGTCACCATTGTCAAGGAGATTTTCTTGAATCACTTTGGGAATGTCTTCCACCCTCGGTCACTGTGTGGAAATTGAACAAAAATGTATTGAATTTCAAATAGAAATTCATGGGACAAAGAAGAAATAGGCCTAACCTTTGGAGGAAAAAGAAACTAAATGTCAAATGAGGTGTAAACTCTTCTTAGAGCGTAATATATTTGTACTGAACAAAAATTGCTGAAATAAAAGATCCCAGAAATGTTCCATATGTACAAAAAGCTAATTTCTCAGATTGTGCACAAATTTGTTTATATCCATGTCAGTAAGCATTATTCCTTTGCCAAGATGATCCATCCACCTGACAGGTGTGGCATATCAAGAAGATTAAACAGCATTATTTATTATTATTAAATAATACAAGGTGCACCTTGTGCTGGGGACAATAAAAGGCCACTAAAATATGCAGTTATGACAAACACAATGCCACAGATGTCTGAAGTTGAGGGAGCATGCAATTAGCATGCTGACTGCAGGAATGTCCACCAGAACAAATTAATGTTCATTTCTCTATCATAAGCCACATCGTTTTAAAGAATTTGGCAGTACATCAAACCGGCCGCACAACCGCAGACCACGTGTAACCACGCCAGCCCAGGACCTCCACATCCGGCTTCTTCACCTGCGGGATCATCTGAGACCAGCCACCCGGACAGCTGAAGAAACTGTGGGTTTGCACAACTAAAGAATTTCTGCACAAATTGTTAGAAACCATCTCAGGGAAGCACATGTGAATGCTCATTGTCCTCACCAGGGTCTTGACCTGACTGGAGTTTGGCGTTGTAACCGATTTCAGTGGGCAAATGCTCACTTCATAGATTAATACAGGTTTCAACAGATGGCAGACAGCGTGTATGGCTGTGTGTGGGTGAGCGGTTTGCTGATGTCAATGTTGTGAACAAAGTGCCCCATGGTGGCGCTGGGGTTATGGTATGGGCAGGCATAAGCTACGGACTAACACAATTGCATTTTATTGATGGCAATTTCAATGCACAGAGATACCATGACGAGATGCCCATTGTCGTGCCATTCATCCGCCACCATCACTTCATGTTTCAGCATGATAATGTACAGCCACATCTTGCAGGGATCTATACACAACTCCTGGAAGTTGAAAGTGTCCAATGTCTTTCACGGCCTGCATACTCAGACATGTCACCCATTGAGCATGTTTGGGATGATAGCGTGCTCCAGTTCCCGCCAATATCCAGAAACTTCGCAAAGCCGTTGAAGAGGGACAACATTCCACAATCAACAGCCCGATCAGCTCTATGCGAAGGAGATGTGTCGCCTGCATGAGGCAAACGGTGGTCACACCAGATACTGACTGGTTATCTGTGACCAACAGATACATAACTGTATTCCCAGTCATGTGAAATCCATAGATTAGCATTTCACTGTAAGGGCTACACCTGTTGTATTCGGTGCATATGACAAATAAATTCATTAGGCCCTAATCAAAATGTTACGTCAGACTGGTTTCCTTATGTCAGTGGTCACCAACCTTTTGAGTCAAGATCACTTTTGCAGTCAAAAAACAAGCAGAGATCTTCCGCTTAGATTTTTTATTTAAACATGACTTGTAATATTAACCTAATATAAACAGTTCTGTAGGAATGATGTTTGGGCAGTAGACCTAATACATTATCACAGCATATTGGCTATATGCCTGGCCTGCCAATATTGTTATTCTCAAACCATATCAGCTTTCAAAACTCAAGCTTTGATAACAAAATTGATCAGTTGGTGTATCACTTGCGAGGCACTGCGGACCATAAATTGAAATAATTAGTTATTTTTTTTACTGGACTGATGGTACCTGCATTTAATGGCCATGGTGCTTTCAAGACAACTGGGAACTCAAGAAAAAGTCAAAATCATGAAGTCCGTGATCGTCAGGTCGGAAAGTCAGAGCTCTAGAAAGATGCCCGTGTTTCCGACTTGGAATTCCAAGTTCAAAAGATTTCCCCCAGTCGGATCTCGTTTTTTTGAGTTCCCAGTTGACTCCCAACTTCAGTGTGTTCAAGACACCAATTTCCGAGTTGTTTTGAACACAGCATTAGTCTCAGCAGAGGGAGGGAGAGACTGACCAGAGACAGGACAGTCTCCCACCGGATGGCTAAACTCGAGTCACACCGCATCTGCCTCAGTCATGCACAAATTCATGTTATTCCAAATGACCAGATTAAGTTAAATATTCCTCTATATTAAAGTAGCCACGACAAGCTACTAATAATAATAAAAATGCAAGGCTATCAATACACTTGGCTACTCATTCGTTGCAGCAGTGCGAGTGGAAGTACAGAGAAACAAATTGTATGTTTTGTAATCGCGTTGAATAAAAACAGTGTTGACAGTGCTGAATAAAAACTTAAATCATGAACTCAGCCATAAAAACAGCAGCTCTTCGCTGTATTCTTTGACAGTCTCTGTGGTAATAGGTTTGTATCAAACTTTGCTGTGGCCGGGGAAGCTCTGTAGGCACGGTGGTTGAGCTAGCTGATTGGCTAGCCACTTGATTTAATCTAAGATCTCCCGGTCCTCCTGGGTAGGCGGAGTTTGTCTTTTCAAACAGAAATGGTTCAGAACGGAAACACTTTGCTTACCCGGTAAGCAAAGTGTTACCTGGTAAGGCAAGTGCACCTACCGCCAACACTACAACACAAATATCGTTGGCTGTTCTACAGAAATGTTTGTCAATCAACTAACAATGCCTTGAAGATCAACCAATCGATCGCCAACCAGCTGGCGACCACTTACTTACGTATATATATATATATATATATATATACACACTGCTCAAAAAAATAAAGGGAACACTTAAACACAATGTAACTCCAAGTCAATCACACTTCTGTGAAATCAAACTGTCCACTTAGGAAGCAACACTGATTGACAAGAAATTTCACATGCTGTTGTGCAAATGGAATAGACAACAGGTGGAAATTATAGGCAATAAGCAAGACACCCCCAATAAAGGAGTGGTTCTGCAGGTGGAAACCACAGACCACATGCTTCCTGGCTGATGTTTTGGTCACTTTTGAATGCTGGCGGTGCTTTCACTCTAGTGGTAGCATGAGACGGAGTCTACAACCCACACAAGTGGCTCAGGTAGTGCAGCTCATCCAGGATGGCACAACAATGCGAGCTGTGGCAAGAAGGTTTGCTGTGTCTGTCAGCGTAGTGTCCAGAGCATGGAGGCGCTACCAGGAGACAGGCCAGTACACCAGGAGACGTGGAGGAGGCCGTAGGAGGGCAACAACCCAGCAGCAGGACCGCTACCTCCGCCTTTGTGCAAGGAGGAGCAGGAGGAGCACTGCCAGAGCCCTGCAAAATGACCTCCAGCAGGCCACAAATGTGCATGTGTCTGCTTAAACGGTCAGAAACAGACTCCATGAGGGTGGTATGAGGGCCCGACGTCCGCAGGTGGGGGTTATGCTTACAGCCCAACACCGTGCAGGACGTTTGGCATTTGCCAGAGAACACCAAGATTAGCAAATTCCCCACTGGCGCCCTGTGCTCTTCACAGATGAAAGCAGGTTCACACTGAGCACGTGACAGACGTGACAGAGTCTGGAGACGCCGTGGAGAACGTTCTGCTGCCTGCAACATCCTCCAGCATGACCGGTTTGGCGGTGGGTCAGTCATGGTGTGGGGTGGCATTTCTTTGGGGGGCCGCACAGCCCTCCATGTGCTCGCCCGAGGTAGCCTGACTGCCATTAGGTACTGAGATGAGATCTTCAGACGCCTTGTGAGACCATATGCTGGTGCGGTTGGCCCTGGGTTCCTCCTAATGCAAGACAATGCTAGACCTCATGTGGCTGGAGTGTGTCAGCAGTTCCTGCAAGAGGAACGCATTGATGCTATAGACTGGCCCGCCCATTCCCCAGACCTGAATCCAATTGAGCACATCATGTCTCGCTCCATCCACCAACGCCACGTTGCACCACAGACTGTCCAGGAGTTGGCGGATGCTTTAGTCCAGGTCTGGGAGGAGATCCCTCAGGAGACCATCCGCCACCTCATCAGGAGCATGCCCAGGCGTTGTAGGGAGGTCATACAGGCATGTGGAGGCCACACACACACTACTGAGCCTCATTTTGACTTGTTTTAAGGACATTACATCAAAGTTGGATCAGCCTGTAGTGTGGTTTTCCACTTTAATTTTGAGTGTGACTCCAAATCGAGACCTCCATGGGTTGATAAATTGGATTTCCATTGATTATTTTTGTGTGATTTTGTTGTCAGCACATTCAACTATGTAAAGAAAAAGGTATTTAATAAGATAATTTCATTCATTCAGATCTAGGATGTGTTATTTTAGTGTTCCCTTTATTTTTTTGAGCAATATATATATATATATATATATATATATATATATATATATATATATATATATATATATATATAAAATAAATACTGTAAAGTACACACTCTAAAGCATAGCCGAGGGAAGTAGGGGTGCTGAGAGTGCTGTAGCACTCCCTGAATATTTATTTGGTTATTTTAATTTTTTTACATTTCAGGGGGTGCTCTAGCACCCGTACTCCCCGCGGCTAGTGTGTGCGAGTACTGCATTTATACTTGGGATATCCCTTTTCAACAGGAAAAAAGTTCCAAAATTACTTTAATTAAAGCTTAAATGACTTGACTTTAGTCACATCTGATGCCCAACAGAACAGCATGGACACAGCAACAGCAAGTCAGTATTTCCCACAGTGGTCAGCCAGTCACACAAAACTGTAAATCCGTATTTCCCCACTGGTCACACACAGCACAATTTCCCACGGTCAAGTAGCCTGTCTGTCACTTAAGGCAAAGTGCTGCTGTGGCTTCAAGAGCTGTGGGGGCAGATCTGAGAAGTTTTCTAAATGGCCAAGCAGAAGCAGTGTATAATGCAGTGCATAAATCATAATTTCCTTCGAGACCTTCACCTTGAGCTCAAGTGTATTTAGTGGGACAGCTGGAATTACTATGAGGCTCATAGCTGAGTAGTGGGATCTTTCAAAATATAAATACATATTTAAAGTAAATGATGTATTATCAGATAGGCCCTAATCATATTGCTTTGATGTTTGGACATTATGCCCAAATAAATGTCCTTTCGCTGAAAAAAAACATGGATATACCGGAATGATAGTGTTTCTAGACTTAAAAGCTTCCAAAAATGTATTTTGTGCAAAAATAGGCTTCATTACACGTTATCCGCTGAATAATGATTCCACCCGAATAGATTGTATCATGTTATGATGGGCATGGGCCAGATTATCACTAACCGTCACGTAGCCTATGAGAAGCGAATTAGGCCGGTAACATTATGGATTCCGAACATTCGATTGACAACTGATTGATTAAGTGACAATTACGCACGTGCAATGAACGTCTATACATATTGATTGCAACAATCGCACTGACTGAACGTTATCAGTCTTCGTTTGGGTGTGAAGACCCAAAGACAAGTGGCATAGGTAGCATACCGCAGCAGGAACATGCAGCTTAACTGTAGCCTATCATTCAACAATTTAAATAACCGAAGAAAAACATCACGTTTCATTACATAGCATAACATTGACAAATATCAATGCAGTCGTGTCGATACGGATGACAACGTGCAGAAGGTGGAGTATGTCCGGCGCGGGTAGTAGCGTAGCACTAGCAGTATGCCCTGATTTTCTTGCCTACCATTTTCGACAGTGCACAGACCATCACTTGTGTGCTGCCTGCTAGCTCTAATTTTGCGTTATTTTCAGCCATTCTCTCGAACGTGGTGTCAACTGATACATACACACAAACCCTTAGCACTGCCATCCCTCCAAAACATTATGTAGGGTAAAAAGCGCTTCTCACCTTGCAATTTTCTCCCCATTTCTCGCTCGAGCGAAGGAGCCGCTCCAGCATTCGTTGACGTCACACGCCCCACTCTGCAGCAGAAATACAGTAGGCTTGTAATAGAGGGAGAGGGCGCACTGGGAGAGCGAAGGAGAGAAAATAAGGCTGTTCGAGCTCGAATAAAGATTTCTGCCCACCGATATCTAGAAGATGAAAGACATCCCTCTACCTGTGCGATTCCCAAGGAGCTTTCATTCCTGTGAACACAGCAGGACCGAAAAACACGATAATTCCCTGGAGAACTAGGACTTGAGATGAATGCATGCAGAGAAAAATCCTACAAACGAATACTTTTATTTTTTAGTACATTTTTTTTAAAGCATGTCAAAGTAGGCCTAGTCACTGCAACTGCATGTACTAGTAATAATGATCACCTGTCATGTCATCTATAATGGGCTCCTCACTTTATTTCAACCAATCAAATTTGATCTGATCAACAAACCAATCAGTAATAAATGTATCAATGAGATTATTTTTTTAAAGCGCCTGTATTAACGTGTGTGAAATGTTTAGTTGTCTCTGTAATGCTACTAACCACCTAGCAATTTTATGAAGTTGGCTTTAGCTAGCCCAGATTGGGAACCTAAGCCATTTCAGCCTATTCTTTTTTTATTTCACCAGGTAGGCCAATTGAGAACAAGTTCTCATTTACAATTGTGACCTATTAGTCAAGTTAGAGTAGCTAGTTTGTCTAACTAAGCTGGCATGCCTGCTGTCAAGGTTGGTAGACTTTAGAAAAGCAAGCATTTACCAAATGTACTGAATGAGACTCACATTCCTTGCAATCTTTTACCCAGATTTTAGCAGAGATGCAGAGCAGCATATTTAGTTTCTTTAACTAAATCACCAGTCAACTTCAAGATGGCCACCATTGTTCCTGTACCCAAGAAAGCAAAGACATCTGAACTAAACGACTTTGTCATCATGAAGTGCTTTGAGAGACTAGTCAAGGATCATATCACCTCTACCTTACCTGTCACCTTAGACCCACTTCAATTTGCTTACCGCCCCAATAGGTCCACAGACGACGCAATCACACTGCCCTAACCCATCTGGCCAAGAGGAATACCTATGTAAGAATGCTGTTCATTGACTATAGCTCAGCATTCAACACCATAGAACCCTCCAAGCTCATCATTAAGCTCGAGGCACTGGGTCTGAACCGTGCCCTGTGCAACTGGGTCCTGCCCCCAGGTGGTGAAGGTAGGAAACAACACCTCCACTTCGCTGATCCTCAACACTGTGGCCCCACAAGGGTGCGTGCTCAGTCCCCTCCTGTACTCCCTGTTCACCCATGACTGCGTGGCCACGCATGCCTCCAACTCAATCATCAAGTCTGTAGACGACACAGCAGTAGTAGGCTTGATTACCAACAATGACCAGACAGCCTACAGGGAGGAGGTGAGGGCTCTGCGTGTGTGGTGCCAGGAAAATAACCTCACTCAATGTCAACAAAACAATGGATATGATTGTGGACTTCAGGAAACAACAGAGGGACCACCCCCCTATCCACATCGACCACAGTGGAGAAGCTGGAGAGCTTCAAGTTCCTCGGCGTACACGTTACTGACAAACTGAAATGGTCCACCTACACAGACAGTGTGGTGAAGAAGGCGCAACAGCACCTCTTCAACCTCAAGAGGCTGAAGAAATTTGGCTTGGCACCTAAAACCCTCAAACTTTTACAGTTGCACAATTGAGAGCATCCTGTCGGGCTGCATCACCGCATGGTACGGCAATTGCACCACCCGCAACCACAGGGCTCTCCAGAGGGTGGTGCGGTCTGCCCAACGCATCACGGGGGCAAACTACCTGCCCTCCAGGACACCTACAGCACCCGATGTCACAGGCAGGCCAAAAAGATAATCAAGGACAAAAACCACCTGTGCCACTGCCTGTTCACCCCACTATCATCCAGAAGGCGAGGTCAGTACAGGTGCATCAAAGCTGGGACAGAGACTGAAAAACAGCTTCCATCTCAAGGCCATCAATGTTAAATAGCCATCACTAGCACATACAGTTGAAGTCAGAAGTTTACATACACTTAGGTTGGAGTCATTAAAACTCGTTTTTCAACCACTCCACAAATTTCTTGTTAACAGACTATAGTTTTGGCAAGTCGGTTAGGACATCTACTTTGTGCATGACACAAGTAATTATTTCCAACAATTGTTGATAGATTATTTCACTGCATCACAATTCCAGTGGGTCAGAAGTTTACATACACTACGTGCTTTAAAGAAGCTTTTATAATTCCAGAAAATGTCATGGCTTTAGAAGCTTCTGATAGGCTAATTGACATCATTTGAGTCAATTGGAGGTGTACCTGTGGATGTATTTCAAGGCCTACCTTCAAACTCAGTGCATCTTTGCTTGACATCATGGGAAAATCAAAAGAAGTCAGCCAAGACCTCAAAAAAATAATAATTGTAGACCGCCACAAGTCTGGTTCATCCTTGTGAACAATTTCCAAACGCCTGAAGGTACCACGTTCATCTGTACAAACAATAGTACGCAATTATAAACACCATCGGACCACGCAGCCATCATACCGCTCAGGAAGGAGATGCGTTCTGTCTCCTAGAGATGAACGTACTTTGGTGCGAAAAGTACAAATCAATCCCAGAACAGCAAAGGACCTTGTGAAGATGCTGGAGGAAACAGGTACAAAGGTATCTATATCCACAGTAAAACGAGTCCTATATCGACATAACCTGAAAGGCCACTCAGCAAGGGAGAAGCCACTGCTACAAAACCGCCATAAAACAAGCCAACTACGGTTTGCAACTGCACATGGGGACAAAGATCGTTATTTTTGGAGAAATGTCCTCTGGTCTGATGAAACAAAAATAGAACTATTTGGCCATAATGACCATCCGAAGAACCAACCAGCCGAAGAACACAATCCCAACCGTGAAGCACGGGGGTGGCAGCATCATGTTGTGGGGGTGCTTTGCTGCAGGAAGGACTGGTGCACGTCACAAAATAGATGGCATCATTAGGGAGGAAAATTACGTGGATATATTGAAGCAACATCTCAAGACATCAGTCAGGAAGTTAAAGCTTGGTCGCAAATGGGTCTTCCAAATGGACAAAGTTGTGGCAAAACGGCTTAAGGACAACAATGTCAAGGTATTGGAGTGGCCATCACAAAGCCCTGACCTCAATCCCATAGACAATTTGTGGGCAGAACTGAAAAATCATGTACGAGCAAGGAGGCCTACAAACCTGACTCAGTTACACCAGCTCTGTCAGGAGGAATGGGCCAAAATTCACCCAACTTATTCTGGGAAGCTTGTGGAAGGCTACCCAATACATTTGACCCAAGTTAAACAATTTAAAGGCAATGCTACCAAATATTAATTGAGTGTATGTAAACTTCTGACCCACTGGGAATGTGATGAAAGAAATAAAAGCTGAAATAAATCACTCTATTATTCTTACATTTCACATTCTTAATAGGGCGCGTTTGTTGTGCATGCGTGTGTATCTGCCCGTCTGTCACTTTGTGCAAGTGGACCATTAGCAAATTGCTACATGGTTAGGGAGGGTGACAGACAGGAATCTTGAAAAGAAAAGGGCAATGGAGAAGTTAACTATTTAAATTTAACCTAGTCCATCTTATTTTTTATTTTTTTATTTACAAGCCCAATCCAATTGCCTATCAAGAAATTCTCAAGGATTAATCCTCTGCTACTCTTGTCATTTCTCGTCATTACGATAATTTTCCTTTAGATATCGAAAGAAAGCCCTAATGCTGGTTGGCATTCATTAGTGTACTCCAGGAAAACGTAAACAAGCATTACTCAGTCCCTTCCTGTTTGTCCGTTTTATTCAATGTGGTGCCTAGTGAATGCAACCCTGGTGTTTATTGTTCCCAATACGGGTGCAGCCAGGACACAGTGTGCAATACAATGCATGGATGATACTGCAGGTGCTGCCTGTCAGTGTGCGGTCTGATGTTTTGATCGGTGGGGGGCTAAAGCACCATCTTGTGGCCAAATGAGAAGACTGCACTCCATCGTTCACCTCAAAGGGAAACGCCACCACTTCTCAACCTCATTTTCATTATTTCCAGCACAATACCAGTGTCACGTGTTTCTATGTTTTGTAGAAAAAAAAAAATCTGAAGTTAAATAGTTCTACCTGATGACATCTTCAAAAGTTAACATTTCAAAAACGGATTCTCAAATACTGAGGTTTGTGGTGACTTTGGGAGCAAGAAATACCCTCCCTTGGGCTAGAAACTGGTTGCAGGGTTTGAAAATCACTTTTTTTGTACATTTAATCCAACCTTGTGATGTCAAAGAGAAGCTTTTTTTTTCACGCTTCTTATCTTTAACAGATAGAAACACACATGTAGACACTGATTTGGTGCTGGAGATGATGGATATGAGTTTGACAGTCAAGACTGTCTGGAGCGCTTCAGAGATGGGTCGTACTCAGGAATGAAATGGATGCAAATGGGCTGAAACGGGGAGGGACTATCTGAACTTGTCCAATAAGAAACCCTTGTTTTCTTTTTCCGTTGCAAAACGTTTTGCCATACTGTGCATTGGCTGCTGGGTAATATTATCATGCACACTCAAATACATAAATTACCTTTAGGGGATACTAATGGTATAAGAATTGTATGTCCCAATACAAAATCAACCACTATAGTTCTCAAGGATGTCCTATGCATTATGTATGGAATAGGGTGCCATTTGGGATGCAGACAAGGGGAGAATCGTGGTGGTGTTCAAGTGGCAGTTAGCCAGAAGATTCCGACACTACCGTTACGCTTGTTTACACTGAGCTGCACTGGGGTCGGCACGCCATCACGGTTAGATTAAGACACTGGAGCCGGCACGAAATCAATGCAGGGATGGGATATGACACTGTACTCCAAATTGTACATTTATCCAAACTGATAGAGCTAGAAGATTGAAATAGAGTTTTTCCAGAGAAATTGCCCTGTTTGTCCTCATGCTAGCAAGAGAAGCCACCGCAGCCATTTTGGAATGGCAGTGTCAGCCAATCAGCTCTTTTGTTGTTCAATGCAACAACACATCCTTGTCAGTGTTAGAATAAAACCTTAGTTGCTTGGATTAAATTAAGATGCTACTGTACCAAAGTTCCAAGACGATGATGTCAACAAAGTACTGTGACAGATTTAGATCAGACACTTTTCCCATCCGTTCCTTTCATTCAGTTTTCTTATTAGAAGTGACGGCCCCATTGGCTGCTGGGTAATAGTAGGGCTGTGAACCATTATTGTCTCTTGATTGGCTGATTGAGACATGCTGTGCTTTGGTCTGCCTTCATCATTGCGCAAACAGCCTCAGCTGGTGTAGATATTATTAGTATCGGTTTGCATAGCAACCATAATAATAAATAATATATGCCATAACACATGCTTGACATTTCAACACAATGAAGTTGTTTTTTTCTCTTCCCAAGAGTGCATTTTAATGCTGGTTGGCCGTGAGGACGGAGGAATAAGAAAATAATAGAATGGAGGAAGGAAAAATGTCAAGAATGCGATTTGGAGACAATCTCTCTTGTCTAGCCTTTTCTTTGTACCTCGGCAAGGAAATGCATGTAATTCAAAAGACCTCGAATGACTGAGGACGTTGAATGATGCCAGTACACGTCACAGACAAATACAGTACAGTACAGACAGTACAGATAATAAGATACGCACAGATCCGGAAACGGGCACAGAACATTTCAGAGACAGTGTCTGCACCCCAAATGGCACCCTATTCCCGACATAGTGTACTACTTTTGGTCCACGGCCCATGAGGAATAGGAAAAGGCATCATCTGAGACGGAACAGGTATTCAACGTACTACTATTGCTCCCCAATGCAGTGATTATCTCAGCGAAGAATCTCTTTTTGATCATATTGGGCTGTGTGACTGTGTCAATTCCAATATCAAGTCAATATCAAATCAAATCAAATTTATTTATATAGCCCTTCGTACATCAGCTGATATCTCAAAGTGCTGTACAGAAACCCAGCCTAAAACCCCAAACAGCAAGCAATGCATGTGAAAGAAGCACGGTGGCTAGGAAAAACTCCCAAGAAAGGCAAAAACCTAGGAAGAAACCTAGAGAGGAACCAGGCTATGAGGGGTGGCCAGTCCTGTTCTGGCTGTGCCGGGTGGATATTATAACAGAACATGGTCAATAGACTTGTGTAAAGAAAATGAACTTAAGCATAAAATGTAAATGTCATTGCTAAAATACACTTAAGTATCATAAATCATTTCAAATTCCTTGTATTAAGCAAACCAGATGGTGTATATTTACAGATAGCCAGGGGCACATTCCATCACTCAGACATCATTTACAAATGAAGCATGTGTGTTTAGTGAGTCCGCCAGATAAGAGGCAGTAGGGATGACCAGGGATGTTCTCTTGATAAGTGCATGTCCTGCTAAGCATCCAAAATGTAACTAGTACTTTTGGGTATCAGGGAAAATGTGTTGAGTAAAAAGTACATTAAGGAATGTAGTGAAGTAAAAGTAGTCAAAATTATAAATAGTAAGTAAAGTAGAGATACCTCCAAAAAACTACTTAAGTAGTACTTTAAAGTATTTTTATTCAAGTACTTTACACCACTGGATATTATCTTAAAGGAAAACTCCACTCAAAAACGATCTTTTGGTATTTTTTTCATTAGTCCATTGTTGACATAGTCCCAAAATATTATATTCAACTGATGCAAAATGTTTTTAAGATATGTAACTTTCAAAATACAGAAATGATCCCCATATGATGTATTATGCATCATATGGAGCCACATTTTGCATCATGTGATGCTATGTTTTGCATCAGTTGAATATAATATTTTGGGACTATGTCAACAATGGACTAATGAAACAAATACCAAAAGATCGTTTTTGGGTGGAATTGTCTTTTAAGATGGTAGAATACTATACAGAACCTGCAGGTGCTGTTTCTCGACAGCAGAGGGCAGCGGTAGTGTACAAATAATAACAGTGTCAACCCATACTACTGTAAGAACTAATCATGATGTGACAGTACCTCATAAATCAGGTTAAACTAAGAACAGCTCCATTTTCAAAATGATTGGGTACTGCTGCTCACGCTTAAGTGAATAGGAAATATTGGACAATGGACAGGTTATGATATACAGAGGGTTAGTCCCAAATGGCACCCTATTCAGAGCACTACTTTTCACCAGAGCCCTATGTGTATCCAAGCAGAGTTTCTCCAGATTGATGAGTGCTGGAGGTGAACTGAATATGGTATTGATGAGGCTGAAACAATGGTTGTTGTACACTGACATGGGTATAGGAAGTAAGGGACACACACACACACACACACAGAGAGAGAGATCAAAGTACGAAAAAAATGTTGATGTGACAATAGTGATCAGGGACTTGTTGAGAGAGATAGTTGACTTCAATAGAGTGACAACATTTTCACAGGTATACAGGACCTAACAAATCAAAACAGGTCTCACTGAGAAAAGCGAGCCAAACTTTTCAAAGTTTGACACGCTCATCAGAAAGTCAAACGAGTTTGCCTTTGTTATTATGTCACTTAGGCAATGAGAAAACGGAGGACAAAATAACAAAACAACAAAAAGTCAAAGGGAACACTGGTCTGTACTAATTTATTACGTCAAGTACCAATTAAACACAATAAGTGGATTAAATGTGATAAATTGCAGGTGAAGGGCTTCATAACGATAGGAGCATTCTATGCATACCAATGTAGATCAGACATGATGATACCATATGGACCATGGTGTGTAGAGAAGCTCCAACGAGATACAGTCTATGGAATTACATATAGAATCCCTATAGATTCTAGATATCAATATACATTTAGATGTCAATTATCTCTATGGTGTAGTAGTCTTAACAGATCAATGTTACGGTGTAGTTGCACACAGTACCGTGATGTATACAGAAGATGCAACAAATAAATCAGTTTACATGAAGGTACGTATATCTCTACTACGACTTACAATAAAAGGAAACATCTTGTCGACAGCATAGGCCCCCTGTACACACTCGGGTTGTAAATGATGTACAACGCATTGATACAACAGATATTTGAGACACATTGGAGAGTTTGTCCGCACAAGAATACTCACTCAACCGTTGTTCTCTCCACAACGCAAGTGTTATAATTATTGTGCAGAGAAATTCTCCATTGTATCACAACCGTTGTGCCAAATGCATTGTTCATCAGTTGTACGGTTGAGTGTGTAAAGAACCACGGATGAGTCCTTCTGTACGAAGAATAATTCGTTTTTTTTTTCTGCCAATATTGAAAGCTCCCTAATTACGACCGGTTGAAACCAGATTTCTTCTATCCCATTTACGAGAGCGATACATGGGTCTGATAGCGAAACCCATGTACACAATGCCAACGATTGTACAGACCTCTGCATTTTCTGCTTGAGCCATACTGTCGACGTTGCCATGGTAACAGAGTATGTCTTATCAAGTATGGCTCTTGTTTTTTTTTCCCCCAGTGGAACTTATTTTGGGCCGGCTTTCAGTTGGGTAGGTATGACAACAGGCTGGTGAGTTGCATTCATTTGCATATTAATACTGCTAACAGCCATTGTATGTTAGTTTAACCCCTGCCTGAGGGACCTCATCAAATCACTGTCACATTACCTAGAACTTGGGCTATATATAGAGGCTTTTATGCAAATGGTGTAAAACACTTGGAAACTATAAATAGGTGGTCATTCAGATACGGATGGTGATATCAACAACAGCAAAAAATCCTGTTCTCCTTCAGTAAGGTTTATGGAGGGTTCTTATTTATCACAAACCATGTTGAAGACCATGTCTTCTTCACACAGTATATCTAACATAACACTATTTGAAGTATGGTGTAATTCCACAAATCCCCAAATGATACAGAAGCAGAGGGGATACAGATAAAGAGAAGAGACACAGCAGGAAGGGGAAGACACAGGATTGAACCCCTCTCTCCAGTGGGAAAGCATGTATAGTATATATGCTACAACTAGACCACAGACTCTGCACCAGTGTTTTCTGTGTTAATAATAACTACTTTCATCTCCACTGACAGTCTTTGCTCTCTGCCTATAGCAGGCTGGGTGGCCTGTCGATATAGCGTGCATAGCATAACCACAAAGTTCAGATATTATTTGAACTTTAGTCACTTTGTAGCCCCCGCTCGTCATCTCTGTGTACTTTGCGTTTCCTCCCTTGTTGAAAATAATGAGCAGGTTTGATGTAGGGCTACTATAGCCGGTAATGAGAGGAGTGTTGCTGTTCAGGCGACATGAAAGCTCTTCAGTCTATCTGGTCCCACAAGCGGCGGCCATTACGGAGCCGGATAGAGCGGTTAAAGCCCCCATGGAGGTCTAGTTGCGGACTTTATAATGGGGGTCGGCGGGAAAGTGACCAAGGCTACAGCTGGGAACCCCTTTTAAACTATACTGGAGGGATGGAGCCGTAATGCACACATTAGGTTTTACTAGGAATTCCCAGCCTAATTCAAGTGTACAGTCAGACGGGACATCAGAACACAAGCTGTACTGTGGGCTTAATAAAGTGGTTGTCTTGTGTACACAGGCTTTGCAGAGTGAAAGTGGCGGTCAGTCGAAGCAGTGTGTGTGCTTTCGCTATGTGGAGCTTATCATAAAATACTAATGTCGATAGCTTCGACAGTAACACATCCACTCAAAGCCATGTCTAGAAGATGTATATTGTGGCACTCTTCAAAACGGTTTGGTAACATATATATATGTGACAACTGCTTAACAATCATAACATGACAAGCTCTGTCGCTTTGATGTGTGTGTGTCTAAACATTTCCATCACGCTATAGAGCGAGAACGTCGAGTCCATCAATTCTTCAGCCGTGTCGAGTAACAGGAAACGGCACGTTCGTCAGCTGTCATATCAATCTTGCCGTTTATCCTTATCATTCACGTGTAGGGGGACGCAACTGTCCTCTGTGGTAAATGAAAGAGGGGTGAATGAATGAAGAGGAGAAGGGACGGTGATGGAGGGATCAGGGATCCCTCTCTATCTGTCTACGGGACGAGAGGAAGGCCCCGGCGGTGACACGGTTAACGGTTAACCACCTCGTCCTGGGGACCATGTGATCTGTTACCCCCTAGAGCAGCCCAGGAAACTGGCTCCCCTGCCCCAGTGTCCTGTACCTGGTTAATGGTTAGACCCAGCATCCTGCCACCAGCCATCATTTTGGATCCACAACAATAGAGGGTGCCTAGACCTGGATGGATGTACTGTGGAGGAATGGAATCCTCTCGTTGTCTGTCTCCCCTTGGCACTTAATGGTTGTTCAGTTAATGGTTAATGGGGGGTACGCATGGATCAATCGGACGGACTGTCAGAGGGCACAAATACACAAATACACACACAGGGGGGATACTGAGGATCGACTAATCTGATTGTCCACAGATCATCCAGATAGCTTGTTAACAGGAAGTGGACCCTATGCCACCTGAGAGTTGATTGACAGTTGAGATGACTGATGCTATTCGTCTTTGTGTTGATTTGCATTTGTGTCGACCTCGATCCTTTCCAGTTGTAATGTGTGTTCTATTTCGGAAAAACTTCAGTTCCATGAGTTTGGAACTTTCTTTTTCTCCGCTTTGCACGTGGGTAACTTTATAGGGAAGGAAAGAAAAGAATGAAGAGAAATTACTGGATGGCAATGGAAAAGAATAGCCCTTGTTGAGTTACTTGAATAACGAATCACATAACCGATTGATCTTAATAAACTTGCTGACAGTTGTACTTATAGCTGTGAATCATCGACATGTCATTACGTCGGCCTTTCTAGGTTTTGTGAATTAAATAAATCCTTGGCCTCCACTCGAACACTGTGAACTGGATTGTATAGTAAAGTTATATTGTACCAACGCCATGTATTATTTAAACTAGGGTTGAAAGGCAATGTCTACTCTTCAAACAGCCTTGCGGCTCTTCGAGTATAATTCACGGTCTGTTGTACAACAAAAACATTACTTTTTTAACGCACATTTAAAAAAACACATTCTCCTATTTCGAATTTAGAAGTTGTTCAATTGTCCCTTTTATACCGTTTCCCATTTTCACCTGAGTTGAACTCATAATCACCTTCGCCACAGATGTAATTACCCAACGCCGAACATTCATTTGCATTGTGACATGATCCATGGGAGTGCTCTTAGAGCAGCCAAAGACAAGGGAATTAGTGGCTATAACGAGAGAAAGTGTTTTGATTTTCAAATGGCCAGCGATGCCCTGAGTCATTCATATGAAACCCCGTTTAAAAAGGACAAAGAAAGTAACAGTTAAACGTCTCTTTAGGGGCACAGAACGCTCCAAGGGGCTCACATCCAGTGACAGTTTCCGTCAGTGATACTGACAAGGCCTGGGCTCTGGGTCAACTGAGGCCTTTGAGGGGCCCCTGTGGGGCCCCAGCATGGCGTCCATACACTCAGAGCAGAGAGAGACGTCACTCTCCCCTTCCTCCCCCAGGTGAGGGTGACAATCCATCACCCGCCCAAAGGCCACGGCACTGGGGGTGCGGGGAGGGAGGAGCAGGGCTATTATGCGTCACTGAGGGGAGGAGAAGAGTGAGGGGGTTGTGACTTTGTGTGAAGCTATGCTGTTAACCCGGAGGGAGGTAAAACAGCAGGTACAAGCCAGGCTTGGAGGAACAGAACAGGGGATTCTCTAGCCAGCTACTACTACTCCAGGATAGTGTTCTCCTATGGAGGTCTGTGTGTGTGCGTGTGTGTGCGTGTGTGCGCGTGTGTGTGTGTGCGCATGCGCGCATGTGTGTGTGTGTGTGTGCATGTGCGCGTGCGTGTGTGTGTGTGTGTGTGTGTGTGTGCGTGCGTGTGTGTGTGTGTGCGTACGTGCGCGCGTGCGTGCGCGTGCGCATGCGTGCGCGTGTGTGCGTTTGTGATGCTGGCTGAGGATGCATCCCAAATGGCCCACAATTCCCTATATGGTGCATTTGGTACTAAGCCACAGTGTTTCCATATGGAGGTGTGTTTGTGTGAAGCTAGCTGAGGAGGAAGTCACGTGTGACGTTACACTATTGCCTGGGGCTGCAATGTGGTGTTTCGACCGGACGGATTATAATGTGTGGTGTATCGATATGACAGACAGGTGACGTCATACTGGGTAGCCTACCTTTGTGCCCTGAGCACGGTCGACTTTAATTACTTTTCTGTCGCTTTATCTCAACGACTTATTGGGTCCCATCAGCTCCTATCAAATTGAGTACGAGATGATTAAAATAAATCCCTATATCATGCACTACTTTTGACCAGGACTCATAGGGCTCTGGTCAAAAGTAGTGCACTACGTAGGGAATATGGTGCCGAGACACAACCAATATAATTTGGCATGTTTGCCTCTGAGCAATTAGTTGATGACAATATTTCAGATAAACATGAAATGTAACATTATCTAAGAATGGATAATTTGGTCCTTTGTGGCTCAGTTGGTAGAGAACACCAGCATAGTGGGTTCAATTCCCAGGACCACCAATACAGTGCATTCAGAATGCATTCAGACCACTTCACTTTTTCCACGTTTTGTTACGTTAAATCCTTATTCTAAAATCGATTAAATAGTTTTTTCCCCTCTTATCGATCAACACACAATAATTCATAATGACAAAGCAAAATCAGTTTTTTAGACATTTTTGCAAATGTATTAAACATTAAAAAAAAAAATATCACATTTATATAAATATTCAGACCCTTTACTCAGTAATTTGTTGAAACACCTTTGGCAGCGATTACAGACTTGAGTCTTCTTGGGTATGACGTTACAAGTTTGGCACAGCTATATTTGGGGAGTTTCTCCCATTGTTTTCTGCAGATCCTGTCAAGCTCTGTCAGGTTGGGTGGGGAGCATCGCTGCACAGCTATTTTCAGGTCTCTCCAGAGATGTTTAATCAGGTTCAAGTCCGGGCTCTGGCTGGGTCACTCAAGAACAGTCAGAGACTTGTCCCAAAGCCACTCTTGCGTTGTCTTGGCTGTGGTGTGCTTAGGGTCGTTGTCCCTGTGGCTCAGTTGGTAGAGCATGGTGTTTGCAATGGTGTTTGCAACGCCAGTGTTGTGGGTTCAATCCCCACCTTGGGCCAGTACGAGAAAAAATAAAAAATGAATTGAAATGTATGCATTCACTACTGTAAGTCACTCTGGATAAGAGTGTCTGCTAAATGACTAAAATGTTAAAAAAAAATGTAAATGTTGGAAGATGTACCTTTGCCCAGTCTGAGGTCCTGAGTGCTCTTTCATCAAGGATCTCTCTGTACTTTGCTCTGTTCATCTTTCCCTTGATCCTAACTAGTCTCCTAGTCCCTGCTACTGAAAAACATCCCCACTTCATGATGCTGCCACCACCATGTTTCACCGTCTGGTTTCCTCAAGACGTGACGCTTGCCATTCAGGCTAAAGAGTTTAATCTTGGTTTCATCAGACCAAAAAATCTTGTTTCTCATGGTCTGATAATACTTTAGGTGCCTTTTGGCAAACTCCAAGCGGGCTGTCATGTGCCTTTTACTGAGGAGTGGCTTCCGCCTAGCCACTCTAACATAAAGGCCTGATTGGTGGAGTGCTGCAGAGATGGTTGTCCTTCTGGAAGGTTCTCCCATCTCCACAGAGGAACTCTGGAGCTCTGTCACAGTGTGCATTGGGTTCTTGGTCACCTCCCTGACCAAGGCCCTTCGCTGCCAATTGCTCAGTTTGGCCGGGCGGCCAGCTCTAGGAAGAGTATTGGTGGTGCCAAACTTCTTCCATTTAAGAATGATGGAGGCCACTGTGTTCTTGGGGACCTTCAATGCTGCATAGTTTTTTTCCCCAGATCTGTGCTTCGACACAATCCTGTCTCGGAGCTCTACGGACAATTCCTTCAACCTCATGGCTTGGTTTTTGCTCTGACATGCACTGTCAACTGTGGGACCTTATATAGACAGGTGTGTGCCTTTCCAAATCATGTCCAATCAATTGAATTTACCACAGGTGGACTCCAATCAAGTAGTAGAAACATCTCAAGGATGATCAATGGAAACAGGATGCACCTGAGCTCAATTTCGAGTCTCATAGCAAAGGGTCTGAATACTTATGTAAAAAGGTATTTCTGTTTGTTTTTTTTACAAATTTGCACAACTTTCTAAAAACCTGTTTTCGTTTTGTCCTTATGGGGTATTGTGTGTAGATTGATGAAGAAATTTTTTTATTTAACCCATTTTAGAATAAGGCTGTAGCGTAACAAAATGTGGAAAAGGTCAATGGGTCTGAATACTTTCTGAATACACTGTACATTAAAAAAATGATGCACGTAAGTCACTTTGGATAAAAGTGTCTGCTAAATGGCATTTCTTATTGTCATACTGTCAATCCACTAAGGAGAATTACTAGGTTTACATGGTTAGTTCCCCAGCTAATGGTTATTATTCACTGCTATAGCAACACAGTATTTGACATGCACACCATATCCCCTGCTAGATGATCGATGTTGTTACTACTGCAGTAGGTACATTTTGCATACATTTCACGCGGTTCAGATGTGCGATGCTTGATTTGATGGTTAATTCAGATGCAGGAAACAGAGAGCTGCGTGGAGCCTGGTAAGTGAATGCAAATCCTCACCCTGCTCAAGCTGAAGGTTCAGTGTACTAGCAGAGCCCGCGTTCCGTTCAGCCCACTCATTTTATACTGCTATTCTTTATGGCTCAGGCTTCTCTCGCTCTCTCCCTCCCTCCCTTCTGCTCTCTCTCTCTGTCTCTTTCAGGCTCTCTGATTCCATCTTGCCCATGACAGAGGGGGTATCATTAACACACATGCACATGCACGCACGCACGCACGCACGCACGCACGCACACACACACACACACACACACACACACACACACACACACAAATGCAAGCACAAATGCACACACACACACCGAGTATTCTCTAGGCCTCTGCCATTTGCAGTGACGCTCGGTGGGTGAGCCATCATTAGAGGAGAGCGGTGCGCTGGTGCCATCGCTTGGCCACAGTACATCTCCTTCCCCAGTGTTCGTCTGAATAGCGACAGTACAGTAAGACAGCAAACAGACGGCTCGTAGTGACACAGCTGTCACAAGACATGCCTCATTAATGCTCCTCAAATGTCACCCCCTAAAGTCATCGCTCACTGTTCACACTGATCTGCCGGCCCTGGACACACGTGAGGCTTTCATTTAGGAGAGGATTTTGTGTGATTGTGTTCACAATGCATGACTATTTGTAGATGTTTATTAAATTGGAGAACTTGAAACAGGCTGCCATGAAGCTGGATGCTTTGAGAGCCAGTTGGAAGGGGGGAAAAAATGGGTCCCTGGCCAATAAAGGGTGGCTAAATGTAGTCGCATAACTATGACATGGTTGAAGTCCAACTCCAATATTCTGATACAACACTTCACTGTTCTAATTCGTTTCCACTAAGAAAAATGTATTGCAAGGTGTGAACTACACACACACACACAAACACACACACTACTCTTCAGACACAAGGAGTGCATCGCTGAATCAGCAGTGTGGTGAAGCTGATCCATCCATCACTAGGCGTGGCAGGAACCAGTCATCACAGGGGCCCCAGCACACTACAGCTCAACCCAATCCGGGGAAAACAGGAGAGGTGTCCTGTAGAATCTATACACAATGATGGCCATCACAGACTGATCCATCACACTAGACTAGAGGAAGTTGAGCCGCTGAGAGTCGCTGAGCCTGTTGCTGTGCTGCCAGTGCCACCGGCTGGACCGGGTTAATGGTTAACCCATTGCATCCTGTCATCCATCTTGGATCTGCCGGATGCTGTCCGATACAGGCGGGGCCACTGTCAGGGGCATTGTTATGGCCAGGGGGGCTGATAAAATCCCAATGTAGGCTAAGGCAACACCGAGAGAGGGGGGTGGGGGGGTTGTTGTCATGATAGAGTGCTCTTGTCTTGGGTTCTCGCTTTGGGGTTTTCCTTGTCATTTCTTTGTTTCTAGTCTCATTGGGTGTGGAATCAAAGTTCTCCGTAAAAAAACCTGCGTAATGACATGTCGATGACTCAGGGCTATAAGTACAACTGTAAGCATTTATTATCCAATGAGTATCAACTGAAATTGAATTTATTTAGATATTCCTCCAAATCTATCAGTTTCACATCTTGCAAGAAGCCACAGGTATATACAGTGAGTAAACTTACATTTAGTAATTTAGCAGATGCTCTTATCCAGAGCGACAACTACTGCAGTAGAGTACACCTAAGATATAATTTACATTGGTACAGTACATGATGGTACTGCATCCAGATTGACAACTAGTGCAGTAAAGTACACCTGAGATATATATTTTACATTGGTACAGTAGATGATGGTACTGTACATTGGTAGAGTACATTGGTCATTTCCTGGTAATTTGTTCACATTTCCATTAGAGCTGTGAATTTATAAATTCTCAATAAATGAATCCTACCAGAGACACTAGGAAACTGCATTATCGCCCTGTGTTAACATGATGTGTGTCCAAAATGGCACCCTATTCCCTTAATTTATTTGATTTGTTTACTTTATTTATTTGACCATTTTAAACACAAAACAACCACATGGGGCTCTGGTCAAAGGTAATGCACTATATAGGGCAGGGATGGACTCCCCTTTTGATGGTCCTGGGTTCAATTTCCACAAAAATCTCAGTTGGGGTCTTAATTTACTGTTGCACGTTAGAATAGAAGAATGCACAAGGTGCGATTTCGACATTTGGTTGTTCATCAGCAGTTTTTCTCTTATTATGTCAGTCACTGATAATCAGTCAATTAGCCCATGTCAGCTAACATTTTTTAGATTGCTAAGTTAGCTGGCCGCTAAACTATCGAAACTTGTTATCATAGTGGAATTACCGGCTGGGGGCCCCCATTGATTTTGTGAGTCAGTCTACCTCCGATATCATATTAGAAACTGCAAACATCTCACTCCACCTTATGGCAAAATGTGTAGAATTGCATGAAATTAGCTGTGAAACAGCTAATTTTCCTCTCCAACCCATTACAAAATTTGTAGAATTGCATGTTATAAAGTTGCTAAATATTCTCTCAGCCCAATGGCAAAAAGTGTAGAATTGCAGTAAACATGCTCTAAAATTGCAACATTTTCACTACACCCCATGGCAAAATGTGTAGAATTGCACGAAATGAACTCTAAAACTTAAAAAATATGCTCTCAGCTGTCAAGAGGGAGGCCACTAATATGTTTTACAAGCAGACCCGCAAGCAACTGCGGGTAAATTCCGATTTTCTGTGACCCCCACCCCCCATCAAAGTTGCACATCCCTGATGCACAGTATACAATATAAATGCCATTTGTGACTCATCAAAGGTAAAAGTAAAGCAGACACTGCCTGCAAGGATCTTCAATAAATATTTTTCTCCAAGAATTCCTGTCATGGCAGATGCACAGTATACTAACAATCCAGGGTTATTATGAGGGCCTTTGCTTTTAAGGTTGCATCAAGGACGGTGGTGAATTGTCCAGCGGTGATTGAATTGCATTGAAGTCATTTACCTCGCGCCAGAAATGTTTACCTTTCTGTGCTGTGCACCCGTGTAACACCTTTGACTGAGTTACCAAGGAGATGTTGCGCGCGGGAATAGAACATCAAACGAAGACTCATTGACCCTTTGGTTTGACACGCAATTTGTCAGGGAAGATATAAGAGACATGAGTACAGTGAGTTTTCCCTCCCATCCATCTCCTATAGTGCCTCGCCTGATCAGTCATATTAATGAAGAAATTTGGCGCCTCCGGAACAATGGGAAAGAATTAGACACTTGGAGAAAATGTTTGCATAACGAGCTCCTTTGCCGTTTTCAACAGTTTCTAGTCTTAATCACCTGGCGCTCTCCAGAACACCTACTCCCTTCTTCAGGATCAGATATGGGGACCACCGGACCGGGAAATGATCTGAGCCGCGGCATTAATCTGCTAAGCCTGATTGCTATTACCGCGGTGTGATTATGCAGCTTGATTACCGAGCCCACCCCAAGGACCATGGCGCGCCTGCTTCTACGCGTTCTCTAGGTGCGAATCAAATTACGCAGTGATTACCTTGTAACAGATCAATCGAGACGTGGTGGCCGGTGTGGTCATACACGATATAGACGTGCGTCTGAAGAAGGATGACTGTGATTATTAATGGGTACTTGATGTGGCCTGAACGCTGTAGACTTGAACTGTTAAATCGGACCCTGATGCGTAATATAACCAAATGCATTCATAATACGTTTCAGAAGAGTGATTATTGGATTATTGCTGTAGACACAAATGTTTGGAGTTCAAGCATAGACAAGGGGGTTGTTTTGTGCTCTTGAGAGGCCTAGGGCAGTAGCTATTTAAATAGGCGTTCCTTACCTCATTTCAGCCCGAATGTAGTGGATAGCTTGCGCAGTGGATGGAGTGCAACTTTTTATCGCTTATAGGCATTTTAGTAGTGAATGGTTTTTTTTGTATTATGGAGCTGCCTGTACCTAAACCATACACTGACCTTAACCACACAGCGGTTATTATCTAACCGTAACCCTTCTAGGTTATTGCATCCTAAGTCATAACGTTTGCAGATGTTGGATAAATGCCAAGAACAGAAGTGTGCTTGTGAGATCAAGATGGTATGCAACCAGCCAAATGTACCTGGAATTTTTTGTTGATTCCAACAGACCTAGTACACAAGGCCACAAAAATGGATGATAACCCTAACCCTAATTCGCTACACCGGTGTCAGAAGTGGGATGGCAGCCATGGGAGAGGTGTGTACACGAGAGTGACTTGGCATAGAGAAGCATGAGGACACGCTCTCCCAAAGGAAGGGGTAATGTAGCGAACTTAACCTAGCATCCTCAACAACAAGGCATAACTGGCATAAGGGATAAGGTGTTGGCTTGAGAGGCGCTGGACACGGGTTCGAGTCCCGGTCGAGGCTACCCCTGAATTCAGTACAATATCTAATCCTTTACTAGGTTTCATTCCCCGCGTCAGGGTTTTTCATCTAATCCTCAGCCAAAACACGAATATGGTTCAGGTTGACTTCATATCCTGTTGAAATGCGATTCAATGGAAAAGACAATAGACAACCGGGCTACGTTTTTTGTCTCACTTGCCCCCTGGAAAGCATTAATCACACAGAAATTGTAGGGGATAGTCTCGACATATGAATTGAATTACTAAAACTCATTACCCATCACAGAACATTGACTTGAATGGGGATTTCCGTTCTAGTAATTCTACTTTTATGACTCTCCCTTTCTCCTGTAGTTGTCGTTTGATCTTCATGTCAACCCTATGCATTACGGAGCTGACGGCTCTGGGGTCTGATTGACACAATGAGTTGTCATCGCCGTCGTGCAGGGCCTACCCCTGTGAAAACACAGGTCTCCGCGGGGGGTCGCCAGCTTTCGGACAGGACTACTTAACGGCCTTCATATAATTATTAACAAACCACCGTGTGGCTACAGCTCCATAAATGTCAACTCCGAAAGTGGAGTTGATGCATTGTGGACTGGACTGGACATCTCCGTGAACTACATGGTTTGAAACAACATTAACATGTGTCTGAGAGCGACTCGTGACAGGCTGTTTAGGGGGTTTGGTAATTACAGCCGAGATGGTTGAGGCTGCAGTCATGGGGTTCACCGGAGTCATGTTCTAGATCCGAATGCGAAAAACAATACCAGTTTAAGCTGCTCCGTGCGGAATTCCATCAGTGGCACAGTTCAACAACTCTTCAGACTTCAAGTGTCTGGATAATGAATCACTGTAACTGCACAGCTATGCAATTCAGATTTCAACCACCCTCCACTGGACATGTTGGCTACTTAAACAATGTGCTATACCACTGAATATTCCCCCGTCCACTGTGCTTTTGGAAGTGGTGAGGATGGATTGAAGAGAACTGTTGACATCCATAAGGGATGATGGACAGGAGTTGGTGATATACATTGAGCTCCATGTGGTAAGGGTCACATGTTTCACGCTGCCTGGTATGGTGCGGGGAGTTGTCAGAGACAGGGGGAGAACGCAGGCTCTTACGCACTGGTGTGGGCAAGGGGCAATGTTCTGCCAGGCAGCCACGTCACAGGCACACAGGGTGTTCTAAATTGCCTGTCTGTCTGCCTTTTTGTTTGTTTGCCTGCCTGCCTGTTTGCATGCCTAAACACTACCAACGACAGATTGCCTGGAGAGAGTCCAAGCGAGTTGCCTGCAGAAGGAAGTGTGCTGAAGATCTCGACTGTCTCACCAGTGTTATCCCGATATAACTCTCTCTGTCTCCTCTTTTGGTAATCACCAGTCCCCTTCCGTGGAGGACACAACGGGCTGAGTTGCCTTGACCACAGTCAGGGAAGATCCTGCTCTACTCTGCTCTAATGTTGACAAACAGCCAGAAAGACCATGCATAGAAATAGAATAAAATAGATATAATAGAATAAAATAGAATAAAATAACTAGATTTTTCCTGTGAGGGAACTTAATTTTTGGAGATGTTAAAGTAGGCCTTTTCACATGCAAGTGTTGGGAATTGAACGTTCAGGACACAACGCTTAACACTATATGATGTGACTGTGATACAGTATAAGTATTGTATTCAAAGATATTGGTTATTAAAACCTCAAGTATAGCACAATAATAATACATGAAGAATGCTTGTTTCTGTTCAAGCAACCTTATCAAGTCTAATCTAACTCATAAGTGACCAATGAGATCCCTGATCGCAAGCAAGCTCAAGAGCCAGATAAGAGTGCAATCTGTCATTTGCATAGAAATAATGTTAGAAATTGAAATATCTCTGACACGTTGATTCAAATGGGCTCATTTGCATTTAGTAGACATACTGTATACTGCTAAAGAGCAGCACCACACAAAAGTCACAGTACCATTGAATTAGCAGGATGTATTATTGGAAATGTTATTTCCTTTGTGCATATTCCTTTTGATAAGTGATATGAAGGATATGAATGATGAGCGAGTCAGAGCAACAACTGTCAGTAGATAACATTCTCTCGACACAGCCAGCATGAAAAGGAGGAGGTCATAAGGGAAGACTGCAATGCTACTGGGTCACAGAGAGACAAATGGAGAGAAAGAGAGAGAAAGAAACAATCATTGATCTCTTATCTATCAGCATTGTGGGAAAGAATGACAGGTTAGACACATACAGTATCTCTATGGGGCCCTTCGAGATGAACAACATACAGCAGGCCATAGACCTCCATGGAAAGAGGAAGTATGGTTAAGGTCTCTTTCTGATGAAGGTCTGTTTAGACTGAAACATCTGCACCCGAGGTTATACCAAATAAATACCAATTATAATGGTGCCCTCCCCCAGCTAATGTATCTCATCTCCACATTTGGTAGCTATAAACCCGTGACCTTTTTCATGTCAGAGGGACCAGAATCACAACACTGAGTAATCGGGTATTCACTTTAATGTGTTGGAGCCCAGAGCCTTGTGAGTCTTCATTACATTGGAACTGTGATGTCTAATGTTAGGATACCACTATCTGCTGCTGCTAGGTTGCCAAGTTAGAACGTGTATTTTTAGGAACAGCCGCAATAGTCATCCATATGACTGCTTCGGTGGAAGACACTGTGTTACTTACATAAAGGAAGTTGTCAGCATAGGTGAGGAAGGACTGAGGAATTTCTCTGCATGGACAAATGACTCTTGCAATGTTTCCAGAAAACCAAACATTTTATTCATAAACATTTGTCATAAAAATAACAACATCAATATTCAATTTATCGAAAGTATTTTCGTATAAACTGTGTATATATACAAAATTCATTACATACCCAAGCAGTTAATATAACTTAAGGCGAGTTAAAACACTTTTTTACAGTACCCTGACTGATTGGTGACATTCTCGCCAAGCCATAACCATTGTTTTTTTTTGCTAAAGTGAATAGCTTCCTCGTCAGTAATGCCTTGTCAAGTCTTAAATCATCTCATCTGAAAAGTACATAAACTCGCAGCAATGTGTGCTACCTGATTACTCAACAGCAATGTTTTTGTGTTGTGCTGCTAGTCAATTCTGGCTTGAGAGTACAATACAGTACATCGTACTGTACCAGGGCCATGTATAATGACTTACTAGTTTAACACTATAGTCCTCATCACGAACTGATTAGCAGTGTAATCAAATGATATTTCGAGTCACTATTATACGAACAGTTAGGTAATCTTTTACTTGTCTTAGAAATATATTTATATCAAATGACAATCTCTCTAAAACACTAATTTTGCTACCAGCCATCCAAAGGTACACGTAAAACATTGTGAGTATGTTTAAAAAAAAAGAAAGCCTTTTCCACTTTAACAATTCAAGGTTAAACAGTGGTCTTTTGAAATATGTATATACACAGCTATAAAAATACAAAGTACAGTCATACAAATATATTTATTTTCCATTTATGGTATAACTTTCACGATTTAATTATTGAACCATTTTGTTTAAATACAACACAAAGACCAATCAATAGAATACTGATAGCAGAGCAAAATAAATTCTCAAAACCTTGGCACAAATGGACTGCTTCGTGACTAAAGCCAAGAATAATGTGTTACATTCATGTCATAAAACGAAGTCTCCTGCACTTCCATTCGGCAAGTGGAGGACTAAGTTATTTGTTGGCTATATTCAATAATACCACATGAACATAAACATGCATTTGAAGAACCACTATCTCACTGGTTGCAGTGTTAGTGGAATAAAAAGCCTCGAAAGCATAAAATATAAGACTTTCTAGTGGATAGAGGATATCTCAAATTAGATATAAGTGCAATACAGCCCAGCAATTTCGATGCAGTTCGTTTTCTTATTGGTATATGTCTTCGTCGAGGTTTGAAGTTGGAGCTGTCCAGACGAAAGGGTGCTGAACTGCTGCAGGCATTTGTTATGATGCCTTGGTGTTTGGTTTGGCATGACCAAATTGGTTGATTGTAACAGAGAAATCCAACAAGTGTCTGTTGAGCTGTCAACTCGGGAAGGTTTTACAATCAAGTTATGCATGTGTTGCATAGAGTCAGCAGCAGCAAGTAAACGAGGGTCGAAAGAGCAGACCCCTTTCACAATTCACTTTCCGATATAGCATTATGCAAATCAAACTCGCAAAACATCCTTATTCTAAGACTCCTTATAGAGACTTTCACAGTCAAACCAATTTCACTCGACCTATATGTCACACCGCAAACGTTGATACGTCGACCTGTAATCAGCAATGAACTGTCAAGCTTTTTATCTTCGACAGAAAGATTGTAATGTTGTGTGGACAGAGCTACTCGTGTGCGTAGTGGTGTCTCTTCAAATTCCCTCAGGAAGAGTAAATGGCCACGCGCTGACCACTTGTGGCTTCAGCTCCATCTTCTCTTTCTGTTTCAGGTGCACGCGACCGTGCCTTTTCCTCTCGTCGCTCCGGGCGAACCTTTTGCCGCATACGTCGCAGGAGAACGGCTTCTCTCCCGTGTGAGTCCGGGTGTGGGTGGTGAGGTGATCGCTACGGCTGAAACTGCGCAGACAGATGCGGCACTGAAAGGGTTTGTGTCCGGTGTGGATGCGGATGTGCCTGTTGAGTTCATCAGAGCGGGAGAAGCGCCGGTCGCAGTTCTCCATGGGACAGGTGAAGGGTTTCTCTTTGGCAGGCCCGGTGGAGGCCGCGGGGCTTTTCCTGACACGCGGTGCCTTTTGCGCGCGCGGCGTGTAACTTTGGGCAAAGGAGTCTGGCAATAAGGAGGAGTAAAGAATTGAGTCTATAGTACTGGGTAAAGCTGGTGAGGTAAGCTGGCAAGACGAATCGCACTGATTAGATAATGGCGGAAGATCAATGTTGGGAAACATAGCTGGCTTGAGGAGGTTGTTGGTTGAGAGGTCCATGACTGGCACTGGGTAGTTGGAGTAAAGAGAACTGCAGAAACTCTGAGAGCAGGTGTCAGAATAACACTGCTCCTGCTTGATTCCGCCTTCAACTTTGAACTCCATCTCTGGGTTAGGACACATGGGGGAAAATGAGTCCAAAAGTTCCTTTACATCCACTTGTTGGTCAGACGGGAAATCACTGGACATCGGGAACGTTTCTGATGATTGGAAGCCCGTTTCCAAATAGGAGTCTGATTTATTGAACGTGCCCCATTCGTAACAGCTGCTCTCGAACTCATTCTTGACCACTACTGGAAAAGACGCAGCTTCTGACTGCGGCTCGGTGGTGCTGTTCTGGTTTCGGACTTGAGCGGGGGAGCCGAAGCTCACCTGGGGAGAGGCTGAATCTTGAGCTTGGCTGCCGGATTGACCGTCGGGGTAGCTGGGACATGTCTGCCCCGGCGAGTACAGGGGCGGGGTTGCGCTGCAGGTGGAGGATTGCCTCTGGACGCCGGCGTCGCCGAAGCTGCTGCTGTCCATGGTGCTCAGTTGAACTTCGGAGATTGGTAAAGTAGAAATACCGACAATTTCTGTGATCATGTTGAGCAATGTCTCTGTGCTGCACGACCCACCCTGAGTCGCCTCGACATAGAAGCTACCTGAGTAGGCGAGGGAGGAGGAGTAGGTGCCTTTGGGCCCCTCGCAGGGATTAAAGGCGAAATCTGAGTTGGAGGCCTCGGTTTTCAGGGTTACAGGTGCTCCCTCTGAAAAAGAAAGAGGGAAAGTTTGTCATTACAAATGTTGATTTTAGACTGATAAATGCACATAAATTAAAGTCGTTATGTAATCGATAAGCATACATGCGTAACATGCACCGCTGCAAATGGGACAAATTAAATCCATGCGATGTTTTTAATAAATCCCAATGTGCAACCACAAACTATGTTATTCAAACTATCAATGCATGCATATTAATTTATCACATTATGCAATGCAGCAACAGGCTACTGCGAATTTACCATGGGTAAACTGGGCAGGTGCTCCTCTCTCTGCGTCCGAAAACATCTCCTGGGTATCTTTCCGAGCGCTATTTTCCATCCCCAGGGAAGAACCGTTACAATTCTCAAACTGAGGGTAGAAGGAATCTTTAGAGTTCAAATCCATGTTATTCAGCATGATTGCGAGATTGATTTCAAGTCTGTCAATCCAGGTAAGTGTAGGTAGATTTAAAAAAAACTAAACAAAGCAAATACAAATTATGTGTCCTTTCCCCTCTGATGCACGGGGTCGTCAATTATCCCCGAAAATGTGCTGGTGGTCGTTTGAGGAAAAAGGTGTCAATAAATATTTCGAAATGTCCTTTTTGTCCAGATGACTGCGTGTTGTATCGCTTTGTTGCTTTTCGGCTATCTGTTGCTGTGGGTAGGTTTCACACCAGTGGCTTCCCTTGCCTCTCCTTATATACACTCCGGCGGGTCGATAGACCCCTCCCCCCATTCATCGGCTCCAGTGAGAGGATTCCCCGCTGCGTGTAAACTTCATGCCCATACATGGACAGAGGATGTGACGGGCTTCCCCCAAAAAAGGAGAGTTACGATTCTGACGTTGCAACAAGTCTCTTCGATCTGCGAGAGAGACTGCCATTGATTTACCATCGGGTATGTTAAGTATGAGAATAAACGCTTGATTTATCAAATCATGATAACAATATATCATGGCAGTGGCATGGCAAGTGTTCTTGCATTAAACTCGGTCGAATAGAAAACATGGTAGCTTTTAGGCAGTCATTCGATGCCGTGTGGAGATGTACAATGTCTTCTGCCACCAATCAACACACCAACACACTTAATAACTTAATTTCTCATAAATTAAACAAATTAAGATTGGGAAGGCTTTAGGCCATATGACGTTACGGTTAGGCTACGAAGCATCAATTTCACTTCACTGTCTGATTCATAGAAGAGATATTTTACAAATCAAGTTAACTGTGATGTAGCCAAGGAAGAAGCAATACCCCCCCCCCCCTTTCCATTGTGGCAGCTGAAGTTACTGCACCCATCAATATTTAACTGGTTATGAAAGTTTGACCATGGGCTTGTATAACATAAAACAGTAACAGTTGTAGGCCCCCTGTTTCCTTTGTAGTGCACTGCTTTTGACCAGGGCCCATGGGGAATAGGGTGCACTTTGGGATGCAACCTGTAGGTTATCTAGGCTATGCACTCACATCAAAAGATGACACACCTTAAACTCAAAAGAGAGGCATTAGGTCACCTTATAACAGAGGTTATAGACCTAATCCTTTAAACATTTGAGATTTCTGTTGTACACTACATGACCAAAGGTATCTGGACACCTGCTCATCTGACATCTCATTCCAAAATCATGGGCATTAATATGGAGTTGGTCCCCCCTTTGCTGCTATAACAACCTCCACTCTTCTGGGAAGGCTTTCCACTAGATGTTGGAACATTGCTGCAAGAGCATTAGTGAGGTCGGCACTGACGTTGGGCAATTAGGCCTGGCTTGCAGTCGGCATTCCAGTTCATCCCAAAGGTGCTTGATAGGGTTGAAGTCAGGGCTAAGTGCAGGCCAGTCAAGTTCTTCCACACCGATCTTGACAAAATGTCTTTATAGACCTCACTTTGTGCATGGGGGCATTGTCATGCTGAAACAGGAAAGGGCCTTCCCAAAACTGTTGCCACAAAATTGGAAGCACAGAATCATCTAGAATGTCATTGTATGCTGTAGCGTTAGGAATTCCCGATCTAAGGGGCCTAGCACGAACCATGAAAAACAGCCCCAAGACCATTATTCCTTCTCCACCAAACTTTACAGTTGGCACTATGCATTGGGGCAGATAGCGTTCTCCTGGCATCCGCCAAACCCAGATTAGTCCGTTGGACTGCCAGATGGTGAAGCGTGATTCATCACTCCATAGAACGTGTTTCCACTGCTCCAGAGTCCAATGGCGGAAAGCTTTACACCACTCCAGCCGATGCTTGTCAATGAGCATGGTGATCTTAGGCTTGTGTGCAGCTGCTCGGCCATGGAACCCCATTTCACGAAGCTCCCGGCTAACAGTTCTTGGGCTGACGTTGCTTCAGCGGCAGTTTGGAACTTGGTACCGAGGACAGACAATTTTTTACGAGCTATGCGCTTCAGCACTCGGCGGTCCCATTCTGTGAGCTTATGTGGTCTACCACTTCACGGGCGAGCCATTATTGGTCCTAGATGTTTCCACTTCACGATAACAGCATTTACAGTTGACCAGGCAGCTCTAGCAGGCCTGAAATTTGATGAACTGACTTGTTGGAAAGGTGGAATCCTATGACGGTGCCACGTTGAAAGTCACTGAACTCTTCAGTAAGGCCATTCTACTGCCAATGTTTGTCTATGGCGATTGCATGGCTGTGTGCTCAATTTTATACACCTGTCATCGACGGGTGTGGCTGAAATAGCCGAATCCACTAATTTGAAGGCATGTCCACATACTTTTGTATCACATACTTTTGTATATATAGTGTAGCTGCTGCTACTTCAAACTCGATCAGTTCTAATGTCGTGGCCCCACTGAGCACATGTGGGCGACAGAAAGGTAGGCCTGGATGCTGTTTTCTTTTATAAATGCAACTCAGGAAAAGTCCTTGCTGGTAATTGCTTCCTACACGCTGCTGCTGCTCAGCACTGAACTGTTTTCACTCATTCACTTCCATCGTTGTCTAATAGCAAACGTGACCGCTGTGGTGGTGTTGTCACCGTGCTGAGAGCCTAAACTACAAAACACTTGGCTATCTAAAGGGTTGGCCTTTCAGGTATGCGGGGGAAATCGATCATACCCCGAAGTGTTCAGTGGTTGAACCAACCTGTCCTCACAGACGTTGACATTTCAAACAATAAAAAAGGCGTTTTATTTTCACTATCTGATGCTGGGTCCATAGAGGCGATGTAGCACATGTCCCTATGGGGAAAGTTGTTTAAATCGAGTGGACAAACTGTTATGTGCATGAGTTTTCTTTCTATGATATCAAAATGTCGATAAACACTGAGTGTACAAAACATTAAGAATACCTTCCTAATATTGAGCTTCACCTGGTCAAGTCTGTCATGGAAAGAGCAGGTGTTCATAATGTTTTGTACACTCAGTGAACACTCATACCGGCAGCGCAAATCAGTCGTTGCGCTGTCCACGGTCCTGAAAGCACCCTTGTATAGCCACATTTCATCGCCCTTACATGGGTGATTTCAGGAACACGCCAGTGCAGATTTGAGCACTGTCACCATATAAACGCTATGGAAGCTCATTAGATCATATTCCCTGCTTAATTAATTTCACATGTAATCTATATTATTGCACAAGTGTATTGAAAACGATAGTCTAGGCTACATATTGCAATATGATGACAAGTGGTAATGGCATAGCCTACCTAAACTCGCTAAAGCCAGATGCAGGGGGGGGGGGATCTCTTTGTAAAACTTATAGGTAGGCAATTTGAACTGCATTTCAAATAAAACACACATGGTTTGCTATCTCAGTTGTGTTCTCTCCTAGCTCGCAAATGACACCGATTTGAAGAGTAAGAATGGATATTCAAAATCGTTGCCGTAACTGCATATGGAGGAGCACTCCTCGTCCACTTTCTAAGTTATGATAATAGCCTAATGCGCTACTGCTCGCGCCAGCCAGCGAGGCTTTGACATTCTCTGGAACAAATCGTTTTCACCTCAGTGACGTGCCTCGAGCTGCTCTAATTCTAGGGCCTCGAAATGTTACGTCTCTCGGAGATGTCTTCAAGTAAACCCACTGAAGTCTATTAAAACAGATCTGATCACACAGAGGTATCCGTCCCGAATAACACCATATAGTGCACTACTTTTGACCAGCCCCTGGGTCGAAGCTAGTGCACTAGATAGGGTTTAGTGTGCCATTTAGAGCCACGGTGTTTAGAACGCCGTTAAGATAACTGCAGAGTGCACGCTAACCTCTCTGCTCCCTGGCGAAATACCACAGGGCCAAGAAGCCTAATGGATTTGCGTAATGTCAGCACTTACCCGAGATTATTGCACGGAGCCCAATTTAGTGCCTGTAAAAGTTTAATGAGACACAGGTGTTATTGTATTCTCTGTAAAATAAGTCTGATTTCTATTATGGAATTTGGTAGGCTAGTTTTAGGATTGGATGCTCATTCTAGATCTTAGCATGGTGTTGACATCAAAGAATAATGTTCAATGCGTTGGCTAGTGCTAAAAAATGAAACGTGGCTGGAATGAAAGGACATCTTCCCACGTTCACGAGGCACACTTTGAATAATGTTCGTCCCACATGGCACACTATTTCCTATATAGTGCACTACCTTTGACCATGGCACATGGTCAAAAGTATTACACTACTGTATGTAGGGAAAAGGGTGCCATTTGAGACGCAGAATAGAAGTACAACATAATTATTGCTACACCACTATTAATAAAGTTACAGATGTTGAAACACACTTCCTTTACCAGGACAATAATGACCTACATATTGAATAAGGACCTTTGAAAACTGTCCTAGCCTGGTCAACTCCTTAGGTCATTGTGAAGTTGGTGAGACAGCACAAACAGATCTGGGACCAGGCTATCTTTTTATTGAACTGGGTGTGATTTTTATTTTTAAAAACTGTGTTGTTTACCAAATGGCACTTATTTCCTGTACAGTGAAACATTTTTAACCAGAGGCCCTATGTAGGGAATAGGGTGCCAGTTGAGACATATCATGGATGACCTACAGTAAACATGGTGCCTATCCCATTGCTGAAAGAGCACACAAAGCAGGATGCTTGAGGGAAACTGCAGAGCATTCTGAAAGGCCTAGAAGACCGATATAATGATATAGGATAAGGGTTAAGCATGCGCTCGCTCTTTAGCCAATCGAAGGTGCCAATTAACCCTCATCAAAGCATAACATCTGTGGTCATTGGAAGCTCCCCATTGGATATATACAGTTCCTGGTAGAGAATAGAGAGAATACTTTATATACAATTCCTTATAGAGGGAAGACTGTATACAGAGCATAGAGAATCCTCTCCTGAAACCATCCATATGGTAATGAAATGCATACACTATCATACTGTATAATGCAGGACTGTGTCCTAAAATGGCACCCTATTCTGTATTTAGTCCCCATAGGGCTCTGGTCAAAAGTAGTACACTATAGGGAACACAACCATAATAATTTATATCCAGTATCTAGGCTTGAGCTCAAGAGCTAGATAGGCTGTTTATTCACCGATACATTTGAATTTAATTACCTAGATACAACATATTTTTGGTGGCAATACCACAAAAAGAGAAGGAGAAATCCTATAACCCCCCCCCCCCAGTCCATTTCTGACAAGAAAGTCCCCCACCTTAAAATATGAAATACCCCCCTTAGGCAGCGGATAAGAGAACATCTCCGTCTAAACCTGGATGGATGTACAATAGGGCTTCTGAAGAGAAGCGAATAAAATGGATTGGGAGTGCTAACACCGGAGAAACCTCTGCCGGAAACACGACTCGCTATAAATACAAGATGCTCGCCTCGGCTGCCAAGTTTTTTTTGTTTTTTATCCCTTCCTTCTCTCTATCTCTCTCTCGTTGGGCCACGCATAGTTACATATACCATCATTCAAACACCGGGTGATGGAGAGAGCAGAGAGAAAGAGGGAGAGAAGGAGAGAGAGAGAGGAGCGGAAGCGTGGTTTTTCTTTTGAAGGAGCATCTCTTTCTCTCTTTCTCTGTGGGAGTGATGGGTTAGGGAAGCCCGGGTAACTAGGCCCCTGTCTGTTGGTCGGTGTGGCAGGTTTCCCTTGTGTTCTTAAAATACACCCGTCCGCTCGCCCACCTCTGTCCCCGGCCGCCCCTTCCCTCTCTTCTCTCCTCTCTTTTCCTCTCCTCTCCAGCAGCGATGGGATTAGAGCCTGCACTTCTTTCTCCAATCGTGACTGCAGATGGTGGCAGAGGGCTCCAGCTCCAGCGGTTCACCCAGCCCTCCCCCTCCCTAAAACACCCCCACACATCTCACACTCATCCGGGCCCCTACCCAACCCTGCCCTCCTCTCACCACAGGATCCCTGCTCGAGTAGCACTCTGACAGGCCAACTTGCTGGTCCCACTGGCCCTGTGCCAGCTACCTGCCGTTACCTAACTACTCAGAGGCTTGGAAGTTAAAGTGGCGTAATGGAACGCGGAGTGAAATTATAACAGTGAAATGATACCCTTTGTGGTCCATGTTGAGGGTAAGGGCAATATTTAGCTTGGTTGGAAGTTACTTAGGGTGAAATAGAACCTGAAGTGCTAGGCTGTCATTGTGTTGTGAGTGACAGATGGCCTTGAACAGTGAAAATCTGATGTACAGCAGGGGGATGATTATACATTTAAAACAAAGCTGAGGAAAGCTGTATGATTTTCTCTGCAAGGTGCAACAACTACCTCCAAGGGCACAAAATGCTCTACCCAAATGTCCACACAAAATCTAGACCCCACTTAAAAACCATCTGTACTATTCAAAATTAATAGGGACCAACATTCTGACTGCCTTCGACTGCCATTTGTGAGATATTCTACAAGCATATATTGACTGCTGAGTTTGAAGCAGGCTTGCTTATTTGATACATCGACAATATGCAACAGGGAGAATGGGTTATGATGACAGTCCACGCTCGAAATAAAGGATATCTGATAGGCCAAACAGTGATTCAATCACCTTTTTGATGCACAATCACAAGAGAGAGAGAGAGATAGAGAGATAGATAGCGAGAGAGAACACTGAATACAAACAAATAACTTGCAGCTGTTCAGAGGCAACAAGACTGAGAGAATGCAAAGCCTCGGTCGGGCTAACAAAAGTAACTATGGTTACGGCCGCTCGGCATGGCACTAGCTTTCCACAGCTTCACTCCAGAAATAAAACTGTTGGGCTAAGAGCGAAGAGCAGGTAAAGACAAAAGATCCTGGGTGAGCACTATTTATAGCGGCCAGGCTTTACATAACCAGCACAGAGGGCAGTGTGGGTACTGTAGAGATACTGGATGGAGCGGTTGCTGCTGGGCGCTTCTGGTTGCTGGAATACACTGCACGGCTTCTGAAGGGGGTAGAGGGGCAGAGGTGCTGGGCATGAGGGAGGGGAGATGGCCACGGAGAGAGGTGAGAGCCAGTCCTGGGGTGAGAGAAGGAAGGGAGGGAGGAAGGGAGTGAGTGTGGTTGCATATCAGGGGAGCTCTATGTTGAAAGTTAAGAACGCGTGGAGGGCATTTGTTGTTGGTGGTGGTGAGGACAATAGGCCTAACTAGTGAGGGGAGGAAAGACAGGGTACTACGCAGGAAGAGGATGTTGTTTTGTTTTGCTGACGAACGGACACACACTCGACGCGCCGCTCTTGCGTCTATCGACATCCCATGCTCCCCTGGGAGAGGTAGTGATGTCAGAGGCGAGGCGCCAACAGAGTGTCCGCCTGCCGCTTGGCGTCAACATCAGCACTTACATCATTGTACGACGCGCTAACGAGTGTTTGGGAGCTGGGAGTGAGGGGAAAAACATTAGCCGAGCTCAGAGGGGCCAGTTTAGCCACGGGGTGTGTTGTGGAATCCACACACACAGTCACACGCACAAACAAACCTAAACGTCATAGCGTGAGCTCATAGACAGAGCCAGAGGCTGCCGGCATTCTCACCTAATCTGAAAACCTGTTTCAGCGGAGAGTCAGGTGATTCCCCCCCCCCACATTATCATATCACCCCAGGACAAAGCCGCTGACAAGTCTCCCCTGTATCTATGAGAACACGCTCCATTGACTCTAATGTACGTGCCAGCATGAAACAATGATCTAGGATCTACGCACAGCCAGTGAATTGCCTAGAGATACTCTTCATTACCACCATCACATCTTACACAAATTGATCCATTAGCATAATTACCCATTTATAGGGCTAATGTACTGCACTTCTCAATTGTAAGTGTAAAGCGATAGTCGAACTGTATTCAAAAAGAGCTTTTCTCCAACTCCAGAAAAGCGTGATTAATTGGAAGTGTTGCTATATGCGGCCGGCAGATTTTGTATGGTGCCTGACGTCGGTCACACTCACCATATGCCTAACCAAATCAACATTTATTTACAGTGTATTTTACAAACAAATGTGTCAAAATACTCCTTACACACAAAACAAAGAAAGAGGGAGAAGAAAAAAATTACAAAGGGCACAAGGTGAGGGAAAACTTTCACCCTAACCTCAGCCCCATTAACCTAACTCTAACCCCAAACATATCCTTAACATCCCGACGTACAAATCTGCCGGCTGTACAATGTTCAATTCCAAATGGACCCTTTATCCTAGACACTCCTGTAGATCTGAAAGGATTGGATAAGCAAAACTCCACCCAACCTATCAGAGGGTAAGGTAAAGCTATTTACCATACTGCTTACATTTATCCAAGCCTTCCATGTCGACAGGAAGTCCTAAGGGGTAGGAGGCAGGGGATTAAGGGTCCATTTGGAATAAAGAAACACACTTGGTTATTAATCAGCTCCCTCTAGCATAACTTTCTAGTCATTGCATTCTAGATAGCTGTGCTGAAAGAGGGGTTATTCATTTCTATCTCCAACCAGCATTACTTGAATGATGCTCTCCATATGTCATTTGCGTTTTTAAAGGCAAACAATACAATAATTGAAATGTGAGATTTTGCCCAACACATTGCTTCCTTCTAACAGGGTATTGGGCAGTCACAAATTCTCCAGAGGAAGCTCACATATTGTTGGCTGTAAATCCATACAGAGAAAACGCACCAATGAATAGGCCGACACCATGGGCCTGACTCATCTGTTTATTATGCAGCCACATTAGTGAGCGCCGATGCCATTTGGCTATTATCCCATTTCACTGTGAAAAAAGGGGTCTTCGGAACAGGGGAAATGCTCGGTGAATGCTTTAGTCACACTGATGGGCCGCTCTCTTCAAAGGAATTAACACATTTTTTTCTGACTGACTGCCATTGCTTTGAGGGGATGTGGAATACATTTCCTCAGTGTGTGTGTGTGTGTGTGTGTGTGTGAGAGTGAGAGTGAGAGAGAGAGAGTGAGAGAGTGAGAGTGAGAGGTGTGTGCTTGTGGTTCTACCGTATGTATCACTTACTCAGGCCCAAGGCCCATGATGACCAGCGTTGCATTATTAGGTCAAGGGGTCAAATTCTAAGGCAACAATATATTACCCATACACATTAGACCCAGCAGCACTGTGCTAAACCAGTCGCGTGGGAACTGCAGTGGTTTCCCCAAAATGTGATTAAAAAATATATCTAATAATTAAGAGTACAGATTATTGTATGGAACAATATACATATGTTTTTTTAGAAATAAAATTTGAAAGATACAATGTTATTGAGTAAATGTACTTATTCGTTTCATTTCACTTTGATAAGAGATGAAAATGCAATGAATTTAAGGTTATTTGTTGATGTAAAAATCGAAAATGACCGATTTTAAGGTTGTGTCACTTCGGGTGGGGTTGCAACAAATTCTTGTGGGAAAAAATGGGGTCCACTGGAATTCTGGCGGAAAAATTAGGGTCTCCGCTGAAAAAGTCTGAATACCACTGTGCTAAAGCCTCTGCACTGTCGGCCTCTGATGTGGAACCTCTGACACATCTCCTCCCTACTGAACAACAGAGTGAACTATCACTTCCACACTCCACTCAATTGTTGGTTGCTAACATTCCCAAAATTCCCAGGTTTTTTTACATTAGAAATTCCGTTTGGAATGTTCCCGGAATCAGTAGGCTGGAAAACCTGGGAATTTGGGGAAAGTTACAGGACTTTTGCAACCCTATTCTACATTGGGGCTAACGACGATGAACAATGAATGTCTCTCTCTATGTATATCAATAAAAAGGATAAATCACCAATAGCAGAATGTGAAATAAGGACTATGGCAGTTGCGCTTATGTTTTTTAATAAAACATTTCCAGTAACCTACTTCCCAAAAGTGAGGGAAATCACAATAACACATAAAAGATGTCTGCTTTATGTTGGTGATGACAGTTTTAAGATATATACTGAATGTTGCATTGCTCTCTTTTTCACCTTTTGCAATCATTCTCTAACTGCACTTTGGAGCCAGACTAGCTACAGCCAGTGCATCTTCCTCCTGAGCATAGGCCTATTTATAGAACTGCAAACCTGCCAACGCCAAGACCAACCTTGAACTACACATCTAATCAAAGGCTGTGATAACATGAAAGCCAGAAAGGATTCTGTCCCAGGGTCACGTGGAAGCTGGAAACCAACATCAGTGCAATCAGGAGCCAGGCCCTCTGTAATGGTGTTCACACACACTGCTGTGTTAACAAAGATCTAGCGACTGTACACTATGCTCCTGTCGTGTTTGTATGTGTCTCGACTCTCTGCATGTCAACGCTTGAAAAGAAGTTGACACCGGCGATGCACTCCGAGCCTGTCCATTTTATCCAATTTGCCCATGGGCCCCTTCACAACGACGCCTCGCCATGGTAACGGGCGCCGCAGAAACAATGACTCTCTGCGGATTGACGTCAGCGGCTGTCCTTCGTGTGTCGCAGTCTGACAAAGGACCAGGATCAGGCTCCCATTGTGGCTCTTTCTCAATTCATCTTTCCTCGATTCATCTCTCCTCACCTCTTTCTTAAAACCCATCGGAGAACGAGCTCCCAGGGAAGGATCCATGGACCATCTCGTCCAATATGGTTGAGAAGGAGGTTAGGAGACAGGATGCAAGGAATCAAAGCGAGACAAATTGACCCAGTCACCGGTTACTGATCTGGAGGGTCACTCCTATCAGAAGTGTAAATTAACAGCTGTAGTTTAATACACTTTAATAAGCACTGCTATAAACTAATATATTTTTTTTATATCTACTTTCATTGAATTGCTAATATTTAATGATTGGTTACCAAAACCAGAGGCTAGAGTAAGAACACCACACAATGGAAGATATTAAGCAAATAAATGTGTCTTTCCTAAAAGGCGATAATGACTTTTGAATGTAAATCATCCTTCCCACAGACACCGAAAAAAAGGAATCAGCAGTCAGACACAATACACAAGGTTTTGACATATTTATTGTTCTTTCCACTCATGTTGTTCCGTGCCACTCAGGATATCTGCTACCAGTGGAGATACAATACATCTTCGTCTTGTTTTGCATTGATAAAATTAACAGGAAACCGTTTGCTCGCAGCAAGACATTTGACGAAATCAAAACTTAATTCTCAATTTTATACTGGCTTAAATAAGATTGTATGACGGGACAAAGTTAACTGGGGATCAAATATTTTAAGACTGAATACACTATTTCTCAATACAGGTATTATTTTGTTCAACAGAAAACATCTGCGGCGACAAAAAAACGTTTGAATGATTGACTTTGAAAAGTGTATTAGTTCCTGCGGTAGTCTTGATATGATACCGTATGAATGATTTATATCAAGACTATTCTTTTACTACTACTATTGTTACTATAGTTCTTAAAAGGTTTCTGCCATCAGACAGACTTCTCAGTCAGGCGGCACTTGGGGAGTTCATTGATAAGTATATGGGCTATTCAAAAATAACCTTTCATGCGTTCTTTGGGGTATGGGCTTTGTACAAACACTCAATGAGACCGCCAAAGGTGAAGAATTGGAACATTGGAGTCGTTTAGTTATCATTTGAAAAAATGTTATTATTTAAGAAAATCTTAAAATCATAGACCTAACATCTGTTGGCATTAAGGAGACAGATGGAGGGAGTAAAAATGGCACATTTTAAAAGAACATCTTACAAAAAGCGAGATGAGATTTTTTATTTTTTTCCCCCATCAGTGTCAATACTGCTCAGCCATTATCAAAACAGTTAGTGCCGACCAGCCGGTGAAGGGGTGGCTCCCTTGCCCACTGCCCGTGCTGTCATTGTACTGTTCCCATATATACCCAGTCTCTGCATACTGTCTGTAAACATTGTTCATGATATTAGTTCTGAGTTCCTGGTAGAGGGTGGCTGCCTTCTCCTGATATGGCCCCTCAGTGTTGCCATAGTGGTGCAGGGCCCTGACGGCCAGGTAGTTAATGTTTATCCATATGGGGCCCCGCCAGTAGGGGGCATCGTGCTCCGTGTTGCGTTTCATGTAGAGCGGGTCGGCCCTGGACAGAGAGCGCAGGCCGTAGGGCGTCCACAGCTTGTCCGCGTCCCTCATGTCTCTGAAGATGTGTTCTAGCTTGGGCGAGTCGGGCGTTAGGACGTGCAGCAGGAAGGGGAATAGGCTGATGTAGCCCAAAGCATTGACGAACTGCGGCTTGGGGGCCCGGCGGACCGAGCGCACCAGGCGCGCCACGGGAAACTGGTGCCTCGGCTGCCCTGGGGGCACGTACACCTTCTCCTGCTGCAGCGACACAGCCTGCGTGTGGTTTCCATAGTCGCTGAAAGAGCGAAGCTGGTTTGACCAGTGCAGCTCGTCCAGCAGTGCGTTGTCGCTGAGTGTCCGGTGGGTGAGCTCGTACCCCTGGTGGGGCTCTCCCAGCAGCCGGGCTACGCTGGCCATGATGCCCGACGCCAGGGCCATCCAGCAGTGCAGGTCCACGTGGCGCTCCTCGGCTGATGGGTGTGAGGCCCGCGGATAGTCATCCAGGCCGGACGTCAGCGTCTTGGGATTGAGGAAGAGGTTGGTGTCCTTGTCACGGCCCCGCCAGCGGTAGGAGTTGGGCAGCGGGCCTGTCTGGGTGGTGTTGTACCACTCGAACCACGTCTGGAGCCGGGGGTAGAGCCTGCGGAGGAAGGGTAGGGTGGGCCGTGAGGACTCTGCATCCGGGTTGGCCTGGAGCTGCTCCACTAGCTTCTGCAGGGCCAAGAAGAGGGTGGGCGGGTTGGCGTTCTCATTGCGCTGCACCACAAACTCGGCAGGAACCTTGCTGCGCGCCTCGTCGCCAAGGATCTGCTCCCGGGGAATCCATCCCTCCATATTGACCAGGTCCAACCAGTGAGCTGTGGCCTCCCGCGTCACCTGGGGGTCCCACTTGCTGAGCAGCAGCTGGTGGAAGCCTTCGTCCCACAGGAACCCCCGAGGGAAGAAGGAGCGCGAGGGCACGGCGGTGAACAGGGCACCCTCGGGGTAGAGCAGCGGGTACTCATTGTACACCGACTGGACCACCGACTGGCCGTAGAAGTAACCCATCCCGCCCAGCATGTTGCTCAGCGCCGCCTTACTGAACTTCACCTGGGCCTGGCCCAAGCCTTTGGCCTGGAGGCCGAACGTCTTTTCGAACTTGGCGTTGAACGTCGCCTTCCTCTTCTCCAGCTCCTCTGTCATGGCCGCCGCTGACAGCTGATTGGGACGATCGCGGAAGCTACCAGACTCGAACAGGACCTCAATCTGGAAGGGCGTCTGGACGGTGACCTGGTGGAGGACAAAGTCGCTCTCCTTTCTGGGGTCGGCTGGTTTCGGTTGGTGCTGGGGCTTGTAGGTGTCCACCGCAATGTACTGCCTCTTCTCGCCAGAGGGGGGGCTGTAAACGAATCTGCGGTTCAAGCTGTTCCTCACGATGCCCGTCAGCTTCTCCAAGCCTGGCGACATGGTCTGGAGGTAGTTGTAGCTGAGGAAAGAAGACGAAGGTGAACCACCCTGAAGGTAGCAGGAATCTCTCATGTTCTCATTTTGCCAAAGCTTCCTCTCAGAATTGGAGCAAGGCACCAATATCTTTGACCTGCAATCACCATAGGGTTTATACCCTTCAGAGTGCATTGGCCTCCTGGAAAGTGGCAAGAACTGTGATTTCATACTACTTCAGCCAAGGGTCAGAGACGAAGTATACCGCATACTGACCGATGTGTTATGTTGAATGAAAACTGAAAAGAAGCCTTGTCCTTTCCTGTCTAAATGGCAGACACACTTGTGAACGGCTTGTTTTGGTTGCTGTGTTCCTGCTCTTCCTACCTTCTATTCAACACTCTTTTCTGGCCTGCATTATGGCTTGATTGTGCAACCTCCTCATGAAACCTTGCTGTTCCTTCAATTTCTATGCATCGGAGTCTCTATTGACCTTGTCCTCACAACTGGAACAGATCAATGTCTCTCTGTTCTGTCCCTCAAAAGGTTGAACAAAACCTTTATATCAGAGCCAGAACAGCAGTTTGGCTGGCCATCTTCATCGCAGACACTGAAGACCTGTCCTAACTCTGCTTTGTGTCTCAATGCATTGCGGTAGCAGTTGTGCCTATATTATTTGCAATGCTTTGTTTCACATATCATGTTTCCCTCTTGACAGGCTCACTGACTGATATTTGATAAAGATTGATTATGTGCTATTTCTATTTTTCACTTAGAAAATCTTCTTCTGATTTTCTTCATGTATTTAATATTGCTTGGTATTATTTACATTATATTAGTAGGGACTATTGTGGCATATTTGTCCACTGTTTTCAAAAGTCTCTCTCTCTGTTGATGGTTTTTGGGTTAGAAAATGCTAACGTTAGCAGTTTGGGAGAGTACCAACCTGGCGTATTTGGCACTGGAGGACTCCCCGGCGACAGGCTTGCGGAAGGTGATCTTGAAGTTCCCCAGCTCCTCTGAGAACCCAGTGATGGAACCTAGACGGTTCCTCTCTTCCACGTGGGCCTCCAGGGAACCCTGGGTGTCGGCAGCAGCGTAGAACATCAGGGAGATGACTGGCGCGTGGGGAGCCGAACTCTGGGGGGAAGGAAGAACTGGGTCATGTTCAGTAGGAAGGAGAAAATGTTTTGAAACGTAGTGAAATGGGAGAGAAAATCTCTGTGTTCAGTAGCATTGTAATTCTCTTTTTTCATACCATTAGACAATATGAATAGTTTCAAAACTCAAACGTCTTTCAATGTAAGACAAATAATCAGAACCAAATATGTCTGGTTAAGTCCCAGGTGGGTTGAAAGGTGTGTGAATGTATCCTGCCACACTCACATGCTGCTTGGCTGTGATCCTCCAGGTCCAGTCCCCTCCGTGCTCACCGCCCAACCGCTTGACAAACTCTGTGGTGAGTGTAAAGTCGCTGTCGTGGATCTCCTGCACACCAAAGCTGAGGCCGTCATGCATCAGCCAGCCATAGCCCTGCAGCCGGTCGCCCTGCTCGCAGGTGTGCCTGAGGTTCACGTCCACCTCAGAGAACTGACGCATCCACATCATCCCTGGGGTGTAGAGAAATGGAAACGCATTTATTTCATCATTCCCCAAAATATGAAATGATAAATGTACATGGATTATGTATAAATTAAAATGGCTGCTGGTCAAATGTCCAGCGCCACATTTTTCTAACAGGGTTTCCGTTAAAGAAATGTAGCACCAGATATTGACCAGCAGCATTTTAATTTACCGGACATTTAAGAAATGTAACGGATCCATATGCAGTTTGGTGCTTAACCTGATTAGAGCGTCCACCCACGGTGCTCAGAATGAAATAAATCACATTATGGTTATTCATATTAACAAAACATGCAATTTGAGGATGCAATGGTGTGTGTCCTTCCTACCGAATTCTGATGAGCAATTTGATGAATAACTGTCCACATTTACTTTTCCGCAGCCAACGAGACGAGTAACGAAAAGAAAAATCACTCGCCTATGTCAATCTACTGTCCCCCATAGTAGAAAAGTTGACCTATTATTTTGGTCAGCTTGTTCTGTGCGAGAAAGAAATAAAACAGACAGGGACAGTTGAGACGATAGATTCCAAAATCATCCCCCCCCAAAAAACACAAAAAAGCAATGAGGTTTATATAACAGATCCGAACGTTTAGCTTAACATGTTGATCAAATATTATTTATTCACATTATAAACGCAGCAATGCGCAAAAGGCAGTAGACTATGCGCAAATGTTCGTTCCCTAATGCAATTAGCGGTTTCATGAGACAGAGATTAAAATATCAATTTCAAATGTTGAAAGAGTGGAGATCTGAAGACAACTAGCCTGGGTTGTTAATATGACTAGGATTTTGCCTTTGGCTACGGGACAATAAAATACAGTTGGTTTCAATGGCGTATGGAAGCCTTTATAAAATAATTACCTGCACGTTTGTTTGGATTTTGGCTAGGCTACTTTGAAGCAAGGAAAGACATGCCTCGTAATATGTAGTAAAACGTTAAGGTTTCAAACAATTAAGTATATGTTTTCAAAATGCATACTGCCTCCAGCTCATTGCAAAGTGGTGTGTGACGCGCTGAAGCCTGCCTAGTTGTCTATGCACCTGAATGGCAAGCTCGCTTCAATTACCTGTTGAGAAATAAAAATATAGGGTTAGTCTTCCCACACGGTCTTATCTCCATGTTACAGCGAGTGTTTACGGAAGACAAAGGGACCCCCTGTGCTAACTAGCATGCTCCGAACACCTGTGTGTAACGGAAGACGGCCGCCAGAAACGTGTTGTCACTGAAAAATACTGTTGGCTGCAACTGTGACAAAGCCGGATAAAACAATGTACAGTATAATTAGCATTTGAAAAATGATTTTGATGTGACATGAAAGGGCTTTATATTTCTAGAACCAACTCGCAGTTAAGAATCGATCACGTTTAGATAAGAGAATTTGGCTGTTTTAGCTGTCAGAGCCAGTCAACCTCTGAAAATAACACAAGATCCTTGGACCTTAAGGGGTAACGATAGGCTCCTTAAGAGGTAGGCTCCTAACATAAACCCTGATATAACTTATTGTGTTAACCTCATATTATACAACTTATTTCCATTGTGTTCCTCTGGCAAGTAGCTAACAGGTTAGTACGCTTGCCACATAGCACACACAGTTATTGCCAACAGCCACTTTAGTCAATAGTATTAGCAAATATTTAAGGGTGAATGTAGAGAAATGACAGTCTTGTACCTGTGACAACAGATCTTGGGCTCCTGGTTTTCATCCCAAAGTAGACCTGGGGTCGGTAGGAGCCCCAAAACCTCTCAGGGGACACCGCAGCGCTGGTGCTGTTGGCATCGAGGACAGGCGGTGAGTGGTGCAAAGTTACCACCCGTTTGGCCAGCGAGGAACGCATGTAAAGGGCATAGAAGAACCAGATAAGGCTGAAGATGCAGAGGCCGATGGAGATGTTGATGAAGATTTTGCCAATGTCGAGCTTCTTTTTTCTCTCCTTGCGTTGTAGGGTGGCAGGCTTCTCGTCTTTCCTTGTGGGAGGGGGGTCAGCCTCGCCGGTCACCACTCTCTTCCTCTGCCTGCCCATCCTTCCAGCTGAGGAGGAAGAAAAGATACAGGCGTCCTTCCTAACTTAGTTGCATGAGAGGAATGCAACCGCTTAGGGATTTCGCCATGAGGTCAATGGTGACTTTAAAACAGTTATAGGTGATAGGAGAAAACTGAGGATGGATCAACAACATTGTAGTTACTCTACAATACTTACCTACTTGACATAGTGAAAATAATGAAGCCTGTACAGAATAAAATCTATTCCAAAACCTGCATCCTTTGCAACAAGGTACTGAAGTAACACTGCAAAAAAAGTAGCAAAAGGTTTTTTCGGCTGTTCGTGCACATTACATTTTTCTCGAGGCAAGCCGAATTTCGGTAGCCGAAGTCTAGGCCTCTTCGTCGCTCATTGGTCAACAGTAGGGATTCTTCAATTAAGTGTTCACTGTCATTCAACAATAGACGACTCGTTTTCATGCATTTTTTTTTTTGAGAAATACTGCATCAAACATCCTAGTTAACTTAAGAATGTAGTTTTATATCTATCTTTGTTTAATTCTGGCTATGGCATCTCACAGTACTATTGCCACTTGTTTTTCAAGTGAAAGTCTTAAAGGGAGTATGAGAGCACACTTGTTCACTCGTCTAGGTGCCAGCCGAACCAAAGCATGCAGAAGCCTTTAGTTACTTCCCAGCAATGAGTCTGGATCTGAGTACCTCCCCAACGATTTCTAGAACGCAAACACATTCTAACTGGTCACTGAAACAGATGGGTTGGGCCAGAGCCACACTGGTTAAAGCAGCGTTTTGAAATCATTCATTGGCTTTCAATTGCTAACGACTTGCTTTGTACAACACAAAAAACGACTGAAGTATGTAGCAAACAGAGCAGCAGAATAATTCAGTTTAAGTTGTCTGGCAAACCTCGCGGAGGAACTACATGGGTCTACAACAAACCTACGTTTTGGTATTGTTTATTTATACATTATATTCATATTTTTTTTCCCCTTCTGGAATTCCACCTACAATCTACAGAGTAAGTTGAAATTGTATTTTATTTAACTTCTGGGGGAATATTACGTTGTTTTGTAAGCTAATTGACAACGCTAGTGTGTACAACTAGCGTTGCTAAAAGCAGCTAGCTACCTAGACCTCTTCAGTAGGCAACAACATTGCTTGCAACTACTGTACAGTACTAACTAGTAGTAGTTTGCTAGCCAATGTAATGTTGCCTCGTCGACTATGAAAATAACTACATAACGTTACCTGCAAAGTTGTATAAAGAAATACCTTTAACTATTACATTGTATTACATTTCTTTTCTTTTTTTTTGGATCTGCGCTAGGCAAAGCATACATTCAAGCTTTTCGGCTAAAGCTAACTGGCTAATGAATGGTTAGCAAACCGGTGGCTGTCAAAGGTATCGGGCAGACCTGTTTTAGAACGAGTTTGCAGAATTTTGAAATAAACTTTCATGCCAATAATGCAGCACATTAATAAAAAAGCACCGAGAAAATGTAATGTGGACAGTAAATGGAAAACTCACCTTTCAAATGGACAGAGTATCAGCTACACATAATTCGCGCTACTTCCTGGTCCCCTAGCTCTCGTGAACCACTGACGTGTACATAGTGTTGACAGCCCACGCCAGGGGCATATTCATTACGCCCATTGTTGCAAAACGTTTCTTAAAAGGAAGAAAACGAAACGGGGAAATACCTACCCGAATTAGTCCAAATGAAACTCGTTTTTTTGCAAAACGGAACGTTGCAACTCTAACTAATGATTACACCCCAGCTCGAGTTGTCTGGCCAGAGGTCACAACATTGAATCCATGCAAACCATTCTGTAAAATATATACTTTGGACATACTGTACAGTCAACTACTGATGCAATGACATTTGGGACTATGCCATCCTAAGTGTTCACTAAACCAGAATATGCAGATATTCTTAAATTCATGTAGTCGAATTGGGACAGGTTGTGCAACGCATTCCAGTGTTGATCATTGTTTATCATTCAATCCTATCCAGTATGAATCGAGCATTTATTCGCCATATGACTACCACTATCATGTAGTGTGTGTGATAGGAACTGGTTATACAAAAATGTCCAAAGAATATTACACTGAAGAGAAATATGGAATTTTATTGAAATTGTAAAATTAACTGCATGAGGAAGGGCATTGGAAACAGTTCAACCTTTTAAAGTGGTTCATAGCTATACACAGTAATGCAAAGATGGCTCATGTATAAAAACCCTCTGCTTTCTTTTTGCGATGTATTCACAATGCATTGAACTGTAAATATGATTGAGATCCTTATCAAACTGCAGTTGTGATTTGTATAAGTAACAAAACTAAGGATTTTCCTATATGTATCAGCTATGAACTTTTCAAAATTTAAAACGCTGTAAAATAAGTGATTTTGTATGGAGAATGGCAAATCAGGAACATGTGGTTCAGAGCTGATGACTAGGAGTAAATGCTGATGTCAGGCTCCTCCTCTGAGCCCTAGGGAGCGATGACCACTCACTTCTAGCTCATTCTTAAAGCCGTAAACAAACAGGGGTGATGACACTCACAGCCTCAGTTTTGTTACAATTCTTTTTTTTAAATCAATGAAAAGCTGTGTGTTTTCCCCATCCAGAACCCTCACGTTACGAGTCGGAGCTTATTGGTCGACAAAGGCAGGAAAAACCATTGCAAATCTCATACGAGACCCTAGATCCGCGATACGACTTGTATTCTTCGCACTCTCCTAGGGCCAGACCTGGGTTCAAATGTATTTTCTTTCATATACTTATTGAGCTTTTGATGTAGGGAGACTAATTTGTTTCCATTGCACCAGACAAGTCTAATCAAGAGCAATAATGTATTTGGTAAAAACTCTACTTTTTAAACCCAGGTCTGCCTAAAACAGATTCCACTGGATGACATGTAACAGGTGGAGTTCGTGAATGGAACATCACACTATGAACACAAAAGCCTGCAGGGTGTTTATCAACAGCTCAGCGAAAGGAAGAGGGGTTCTAGAGATCCTGAGTATTTTTACTGTATATTTCGAGATGCCGATTTCCCACGCCCATTCTGACACTCAATTACAGTGTACTAGTCAGGAGAGTCCTCCACTAAGGGGAAGGAGGAAGGCCCTGATCTGGGCTCTGGTTATAAACCAGACAGGCTTTTGTGACTGCTGCGCTTAAAACAGTTTAACAACCCTACCTAGGATGGAGATACACAAATGTGGAGTGGACAGATAAATAATCCAACTGACACAGAGCAAAATCACCAACAAAGAAAAATAAAGAACCATGTAACTGTCTTTATGTAATTACAGAAAACTTTGGCCAAAAATAAATGCAGAGGTCCATGTCATTCCAAAGGGCGATTCAGTTCATAAGAGCTTGCGATGCAGTATGCTGACAAGTTGTATTTTTTGACAAGTGCTTTGTATTTTTTTTTTTGAGCGTTATACATGCTAAGCAAAAATTACATTTGAGAAAGACAGTCAATGGTGTAGCAAAAAAAATTGTTAAGCCAAAATAACCCGTGGCCAGCACAAGACAATACATAATCCTCTTTCCACTTCCCTGTTGACCCTTAACCCCATGATGCCATCTTAAGTGACTCCATTGCCCCCCCCCCTTTCTCCAGGGCCTCAACTCAAAGAACAGACTGAAAAGAATAATCACCAACCCCAGGTTTTTTTTGTTGCTTTCTTACAAAAATGACCAGAGAGGGGGGAAAAGAAACTGATCGCCCGGGCCTGTCTCCTCGGTTCTCCTTCACCTGATGTCGGTGTGTGGTGGTGATGAGTGGGCCGGAGATAACGCAGGGGAGTCTGACCGCCAGCCTGCCCAGCCTCAGGCCTGCGGATCTAGGGCAGGGAGGGGGGACGGGACGCCGAGCAACCCCCTCCCCCCTCCTACACACTAGTTCTTGATCAGGCCCCCGTCTCCCTCACTCACAAACCGCTTCCGCCCCCTGGTGGACACAGACAGAATAGGTGATTCAGTACTTCATAGGCTACCAATGAGTTGAGACGGGTCCTCAGCCTTACAATATAAAACACTTGGCCTTAAAGCTTTAGATAAAGTAATTAATATACTCATTGAGTGGGTTTACATGTACACTAATAACTTTATTACTCAGACTATGGCATTATTAATGTAAACTCTTAACTTAATCGAAGTCATTATGTATGCATATTCCGATTAGTCTCAAACATTACTACAGCCCCTCCAGGATTTGAGATTGTGATATTTGCTGACAAAAACACTTGATTTTGATGCAACAATGCTGACCCTTTGCATGACAATATGAAATTATTTGTCTAATGTCACAAATGCGCTGAAGAGGGAAAGGTTTGTTGACATGTGGCTTGATTTGATCATATTATGCAGTAAATGTGCAGTGACTGGTTGATCGCAAAACCTCTATTTTGTAGTGAGGTGATGGGTCAATGTTTTTAGTCTTATGCAGAAATAGTGCAGTGATTCACCCTCGTACAATATGCAGGGAATTGTTGATTTTGCTCATAAATGCGATCGCAGAATCCTGGCGGGACTGACTATACCCAAGAGACAAAATGAAAGGGAGTTTACAACACACTGACCTGGAGGGACAGGAGTCCCTCAACTGTTTGGTGATAACAGACTCCTGGTAGCAGAGGTCCGTAAAGGACTCCATGATGGAGTGGGCATGGGGCACATCCAGGTTAATCTCTGGCAGCTCGTCGTACACACGCTGGAAGCCCTGGATGTTACAACACAATACTTGATGAGTAAGCCAATCATAGGGCAATATAAGAGAAGATGAATCAATTCAGTCACTTCAGAGCTTGTCGGGTAACAAATGAATGCCTTGACAGTGACGACAGAATAACAATATATACTGTAGCTATAGTGAGAATATGGCCGAATACTGTAGCTATATCAGCAACCAGTAAATATGCCTTGACTGAGGATGTCTACGGATGGGTTTAAATCCACAAGGTCTGACGTTGACAATTAGAAATTTAACATTCGATTCATGCTATGTTAATTGTAGTGCTGGAAAAGGAAAACCTGCAGTCATTTCACTGGAAATAGTTTTTTATAAGTTAAAGTTATTTTGTGTGCTAGTGCTACCAGTGAATTTGGTGCTACTTTCTGGTGCGCAAGGGGACGTACCCGGTTCATCTGGTCCACTGTGATGAGGCCAATTTTCCAGAAGGCCTGGAGGAGCTTACACATCATCTTGACGGCCGTGTCCCCCTTGGACTCTAGCACCATGACAACAGCCTGGCGACCAGCCAGGAAAAGAGAAGAAAATGCATTAGACTTCATGCTAATGTCTGAACAGGATGTTCATGTACAAAATTAATGTTAAATTATTTATTTTTGAAAGTGCCCTAAATGGCACCCTATTCCCTATATAGTGCACTACCTTTGCCCAGCGCACTATAAAGGGAACAGTGTGCCATTTGGAACTCCGGTTATGTCATGGACAGTGTCTTAATTTTATTTGCAGCAGGATGGACCATAGATAGTTTGACTTATAGTCTAACCAATATTAAAAGATTACGCCACACATATTCAACATTGCACACATAGCCAACTAGCTTCATAACTATTGAAAGTACAGTAGCGCTATCAATATCCTTGTGCTGACAGCAAAGGCCATGTTCAGTATGGAGAAGGAAAAAAAAAAAAAAAAAGTTTAACAAAAAGGGAGATGGATGACATATTTCACCAGATGTATAAAAGAGACATCTGGTTGGCGTTTCCTCTCACTACCAAATATGGAGGAAGCCCAGTGACCGGCAGTGGGAGAAGATTGCGCTAGATGGATTTAGCTAATTTAATGAAACAATTGATCTCGTTAGTTTTTTTTTTTTAAACCTAAAATACCTAGCTACAGTTCTCTTGCATTTTACAATAGCTAACTCTTAGCTGCTGTAGCTAACTCTTAGCTGCTGTAGCTAACTCTTAGCTGCTGTAGCTAACTCTTAGCTGCTGTAGCTAACTCTTAGCTGCTGTAGCTAACTCTTAGCTGCTGTAGCTAACTCTTAGCTGCTGTAGCTAACTCTTAGCTGCTGTAGCTAACTCTTAGCTGCCTACAAACAGTAAAGTTTAGCTAAACATTATCTAATTTAAATAATGTATAAAATTTAACTTTCTTGGTGGCGTTATAAGTCTCAACAACGACTAGTTATTTAACGCGTTGAAGTCACTCTTCTAATCTCCAGTCCGTCTGCATCTCATTTTTAACTTAATTTGAATATGACAATTATCGACTTCACTAAGCCATCTGATAGACCAATAAACGCGACTTTGAAAAACCCATCGACACTTGATCCCATCTACTCGGCTCACTTGCCTCCCATTGTAAATGACAGTATGTGGCCTATCATATTAGAACATCTTTGATGTGGTTGTCAAATAACATTTTCGCTTTCTGTTGCAAAACATTTTTGATACAGTGTGCCCTTCTAAACTGGACCCAAAGTGCTTTTAGTAGTGTTTACCTCATAGACAAGCTCGTGGTGGAAGTGAGGTACTTCTAGGTCCCGCAGACAGCGTTCCGCCTCCTTCACCTCTCCCGATACCAAGTACTCCTTCAGTAGAAAGTTCATCTGAAACACAAAGTATGAATCAATCACTCTCCATCATTCACCACCCATGGCTAAAACACTGCCCAATACGGATTTGACCGACAAAGGTTGGAAGACTTATCCCACTGAACTAAAGCCTAGATCCAATAGATAAGATGCATATTTTATCTATAGTTTGACATTTCTAAGCAGTGACTACCAGGTCAGGTTTATTTGGTAGTGCAAGGTTTTTCCTGTCAAAAAAAGGTAATCATGAATCGGGAGAGGACTCCCAAGCGATTACTGACTGGACAAATGGAGCAAATAGTCAATCACGATGCTCAATGACAAACAATGTCTGGTTTTGTGTGTAGTACTCAACCCTCGTTTCTGTTCAGTTATGAACCGTGAGTGCAACTGCAATTCCGCAAACGCTTGGTGCTTCGCTGACTGTTGGTCGACAATTCAAAAATGGCATGGTGTACAACACACCTGTCTGAGTAGACTAATCTATTGTGAAGGCAGTGGGGATGGCACAGTCCATCAGACAAAGACATGCTACTGAAATTGTACAGGGTTATATTATGTAAGGATAATGGTGCAGCATTAATATTTTCTCCTGCTTTGGATAGAGGTCGCTTCTGTACATACCAACACGTAGACTAGTCACAAGACGCAGGCCTCCTTATTGTCCCTAGAATTTCTAAGCAAACAGCTGGAGGCAGGGCTTTCTCCTATAGAGCTCCATTTTTATGGAATGGTCTGCCTATTCATGTGAGACGCAAACTCGGTCTTGACCTTTAAGTCTTTATTGAAGACTCATCTCTTCAGTAGGTCCTATGATTGAGTGTAGTCTGGGGTGCAAAGGTGAACGGCAAGGCACTGGAGCGACGAACCGTCTTTGCTGTCTCTGCCTGGCCGGCTCCCCTCTTCACTGGGATTCTCTGCCTCTGACCCTATTACGGGGGCTGGTTCACTGGCTTACTAGTGCTCTTTCATGCCTCCCCTTGGAGTGCGTCACTTGAGTGGGTTGAGTCACTGACGTGATCGTGTCCAGTTTTGCACCCCCTCGGGGTCGTGCCGGTGGAGGAGCTCTTCGTAGGCTATAATTAGCCTCGTCCCAGGGTAGTACGTTGGTCTGTTTATCCCTCTAGTGGTGTGGGGGCTGTGATTAGTGGGTGGGGTGATATCCTGCCGGGTTGGCCCTGTCCGGGGGTATCTATACTGCAATAGTCTGTGGCGGGGGCCTAGGGTCAGTCTTATATCTGGTGTAATTCTCCTGTCTCATCTGGTGTCCTGTGTGAATTTAAGTATGCGCCCTCCAATTCGCGCCCTCCCCCTCCTCCCGGAGAACCTGAGCTCTAGGACCATGCCTCAGGACTGCCTGGCCTGATGACTCCTGGCTGTCCCCAGTCCAACTGGTTGTGCTGCTGCTCCAGTTACAACTGTTCTGCCTGCGGCTGTGGAACCCTGACCTGTTCATTGGACGTGCTGCTGTTTTCAACTCTCCCTCTCCTGCTGTTTAGAACTCTGATTGCTCAGCTATAAAAAGCAAACTGACATTTACTGAGTTCCTGACCTGTTGCGCACTCTACAACCACTGATTACTAGTTGACCCTGCTGGTTATCTATGAACATCTTCAAAAACAATCTGGCCTTAATGGCAGTGTCCCACCCGGGTACCTCAGAGCCATGTACCTCTAAGTTCCTGCCTTTCTAGGGAGTTTTTCCTAGCCCCCATGCTTCTACATCGGCATTGCTTACCATTTGGGGTTTTAGGCTGGGTTTCTGTATTTTGATACATCTGCTGATGTAAAAATGGGTTTATAAATAGATTTGAGTCATGATTTGAAATGCAAATCAAGCATTTTAGTTTTAAAATAACAAAGTGACCCTTGAATAATTAGCGTAAATAAATAAACCATTCCATGTTGGCAATTGCATTCACAAATGCATGAGACTTTAGTCTTTGCTGTAATTAAGGGCCCCCCCAATCAACCAAGAATTCCCCCATTTCAAGTCATCTGCATCCATTTTTGCTGTCACATACCTATTCCGGTGTTCAGAGTTTATAACCAATTTATTAATGTAATATGCTATAGGTCAGGCCCTATGCGATTTATACATGTGTCATGTAAAGAGAGCAAGGGTTGAGGGAATAAGGAATGTTTCTCCTGAACAAATAATTTTGGTAACAACCTTTGGACAACTACAAATACCTAGGTGTCTGGTTAGACTGTTAACTCTCCAGACTCACATCAAACATCTCCAATCCAAAGTTAAATCTAGAATTGGCTTCCTATTTCGGAACAAAGCATCCTTCACTCATGCTGCCAAACATACCCTCTTAAAACTGACCATCCTACCGATCCTTGGCATCGGTGATGTCATTTACAAAATAGCCTCCAATACCCTACTCAATAAATTGGATGCAGTCTATCACAGTGCCATCTGTTTTGTCACCAAAGCCCCATATACTACCCACCACTGCGACCAGTACGCTCTCGTTGGCTGGCCCTCGCTTCATACTCGTCGCCAAACCCACTGGCTCCAGGTCATCTACAAGACCCTGCTAGGTAAAGTTCCCCCTTATCTCAGCTCGCTGGTCACTATAGCAGCACCCACCTGTAGCACGCGCTCCAGCAGGTATATCTCTCTGGCCACCCCCAAAGCCAATTCCTCCTTTGGCCGCCTCTCCTGCCAGTTCTCTGCTGCCAATGACTGGAACGAACTACAAAAATCTCTGAAACTGGAAACACATCTCCCTCACTAGCTTTAAGCACCAGCTGTCAGAGCAGCTCACAGATCACTGCACCTGTACATAGCCCATCTATAATTTAGCTCAAACAACTACTTCTTCCCCTACTGTATTTATTTATTTTGCTCCTTTGTACCCCATTATTTATATTTCTACCTTGCACTTTCTTCCACTGCAAATATACTATTCCAGTGTTTTACTTGCTATATTGTATTCACTTCGCCACCATGGCCTTTTTTGCCTTTACCTCCCTTATTTCACCTCATTTGCTCACTTTGTATATGGACTTATTTTTCTACTATATTATTGACTGTTTTACTCAATGTGTAACTCTGTTGTATGTGTCAAACTGCTTTGCTTCATCTTGGCAGGGTCGCAATTGTAAATGAGAACTTGTTCAACTTGCCTACCGGGTGAAATAAATAAGTCAAATGGCTGTAATTATTTTGCCGGTTCAGCACCACAGAAAGCGTGGTCGCTGCAGCAGAGAAAGAGGGAGATAATGGGTCAGTCAGTCTTTTTATTGCACAGCAAGTCTGAGCCCGGCACAATCAAATCAATTTGCTGTCGGACTCCCTCTAGTCATCTGTGTCATTTCATCAAATGGTGCACATAAAGCATCAGACAAGCTCAGTGCATATAGTTGATTTGATTAAAACACAGGATGTGTCTATATGAAAAAAATACGTCGTAACCAATCGATTGGCTGAAAGAACAGATGAGACTCAGTCGACCAAGTAAATTTTTTGTTGATGTCTGGGACAGCCTTATTGCTGACACTGGTTCTGTTGGTACGGCCCCAGCTGTAAACAATCTCTCATGGAATGCGCTTGCAGAAGAGAACACCTAGCCCCCCCAAACACACACCCTCTCCAAACATCCCTCAGCTGGAGCAGGCACACTGCCGACTACGCCTCTCCATAGTGAAGCAGTGAAATAGGGGTAGGGTTCCAGCGGTTGCTGGGGGTTTAACTGGTGTTCAATCTCGCTGACGAATGTGTGATGACCCTTGCGTGACCAAGGCTTCACCCCTGAGCTGTGAGCACGGTACTGTCAAACAATACCAATCTGGTCCTCTGGCAGACGGTGTTTAAGTGGTGAGAATAAGGGCATAAAGGCATGGCCGGGGGGGATAAAAGCCCTGATTAAGAGAAGCTAGACAGACTTGTGTCCCAAATGGCACCCTGACCCAACTCCCTTTAAAGTGCACTACTTATGGGCTCTGGTTAAAAGTAGTACACTAAATGATATAGGGTGCCATTTGGGACACAAAAGATGCCCTAGAAGACTCCTAGTCACTCACAGCACTGACTTAACAGTCCTATTCGGTTTGTGTATTCAATGGTACGGTATTCAATCAACCCTGGCTTAAATGTTTGTGCAGTAGTCACAGGCAGCTTTGTTTACAAATATACTTTACACACACCCAGGGGAATAAGGGCACTTGTCTGACTCTTTACACACACATCCCTGTATCATCCGGTTCTTGGAGCGTGTTGTCAAATCACACCCTGAAACGGTTATTTCCAGGTCATGAAAGAAAGCTCCAGGGAACCTCACCACAGTACCAAATCCGTGTGAAAACGCCCCAGGGGGATACTGCTATTCAAATCTCTTAATACCCATACTCTTGACTTCAATGTAGTCTGTGGCAGAGCGATTTGATCAAACCCAGAGGAAAGAGGCACAATCTGATTCCCTAATAACCCTATCCCCCACGTAGTGCACTACTTTTGGCCAGAACCCATAGGGCTCTGGTCAGTAGTGCAGTATACAGGCGATAAGGTGCCATTTGGCACAGACACTAGTAGCTCCTGTTCTGGCAGGCTGTGTGCCCTCTGTAGCCCAGTGAAGACCCACTCGATCAGGGCCTGAGGCTCAACAAGGACAGGCAGGAAATCAAACCTGGTCTGGAGTCTGCAGCCAACAGAGACTAAAGTATAATGAGTTACACAATACTCTTGCTCTGCATACTCATTCCTGACACATCACAAGCGTGTGTGCAGCCGTGCACATTCACACACACGGGTGCCAAATTATCCATTTAGTTCAGGGAGCAAAGGCCCCTTTGACCACTCTAGACTATACAAATGCGCGCACACACACACCCCTCATGACTTGAAAACCTGTACTCAGGTGTGTCCCTGTGCATCGGTTTACGTGCGTACATGCGTGTCCCTGTGAGTGTGAGCATCGGCCTCTTTTGTTCCAGGCTTTGCAGTCAGATCCAAGCTCTGAGGGACAGCGTTGTGCTGACACCAGCCTAGCAGGGCTTCCCGTGGCTCTTTTCCCAGCATGCAGTTCTCTCCGCCTTGTGTTTACGTTACATAACAGACGAGTGCAGATCCAGAACACCAGACAGGCAGGAAGTGTCCCAAATGGCACCCTATTCCATATTTAGTGTGCTACATTATATAGTAAATAGGGTGCCATTTGGGACACAGCCTGACAGAGCCCGTAGAGACCGAGAGTATCAGTTCAGGTGGAGAGAACAAAAAAGGCAATCTCCACTGTGTGTAAATACAGCTGACCCACAATGGAAAGCTGCAGAGAAATATAACAAAGCTCTCCATTGATTGGTTTTGCATGTTTCTAGCTCTGATAGATGGGTGTTAGCTGAATATATTGCACTTCAAATAATATTAACAGAACCCAGGTGTGTTGCCATTTACCCATATTTGATTCTCATTAGGTTTCTCCTATCACTTCCAACAAGGCATCACATTTCATGCATGCAGAGACAACATCCGGAATGGGAGGTTGCTTGTCTAACTGGAATGTTTTGTTATGAGTCACAAGATGATACAACACTAGCACGTGATTGGCGGGCGGGGCGCCAGGTCCCGCATACTTGGCAGCGAGGGCCTCTTACCTCTTTGACGAGGTGTTTGACAGGTCTGAGGCCTCCACCCACGCCCCACACGTTGTCTAGCCGCACCATCTCCCTCTTCATGGAGAGGAGCACCGCCGCGCGGTCCAACGCAGCTCTGTGGGGAGGGGAATAACCACAACAGTCATCATCGTGACCATAACCACGGAGACGCAATGAGAAAAAGGGGAACGTGTCAAGTCACAGCTAGATATTGAACATGGGTCACATGAATTCAGAACAAAATGACTTTGAATAAAATTGGCCAGGGAATGTGTAAAACATAAGTGTCAGGTAACAGCAGGTTAACTACAAAATGGACTTTCCCAACTCATCAGAATAAATAACAGTATAATTTGCATTGTAATTTCCATTCTCAGGTTGGAGTAGTGCATCTAACAGAAAAATAGGAGATTCCAAACATTAGGTAAAATCAAAAATGGTCATCCTAGGCATGACATGTGGCTACAATCAGTTCTGGAGGGGGGGTCATTCAGTTGCTTGGAGAATGACTACGCTTTCATGGTGAGAAGACGCAAACATTTACCCTGGCCCCTTATCAGGCGGTTCTTAAGTGATTAACTGACGACATCAGCGACAGAGGTAGATAACCACCGCTTTGATGTGGAGTGGGCTTTTCCACCATGTTCCTTGTTGCCCACAGATCTAAGATCAGTGTCTTCCTTAATCCTTAGAGAAACCTGATTGTGAGCAAAATGACCTTAAGGGCAATTTCATCTGAATGCTCCTCACCCTAAATGCCCAACATTAACTAATCCTCCCTGCCTTTATTTAGCACATGATTCATATCATTGTCTCTAATGTGGTTGTCCATATATTGTCTCTGTGCCAATTTGTTGTTTGTCTTAAGCACCGCTTTAACCCTAAATAGAATTCTAAGGACGCAAGAAGTTGTTTGAAATTAAAATCCCCCCTCCACCAATCAATGCACATCTTTTTATTTTATTATCCCCCTCACTCCTTGACCTCTAACCCCTGCTCACCTAGCGTGGTCGCAGTCCACCTTGCCTTTGTAGCGGTCCAGGAATGCCATAGGTAGAGCGTGGTCTGCGATGGCTCGGGCAATAAACTGTCCCAGCATCTGTAGAGTTGGAGAGAGTTAAAGGTTAAACCTACGGTATATGATCGGTTATTGTAAGTAAATTAAAAATGGGGTTGGGTGTAAAGCAGCATGACAAATGATCATTTGTCTGAAAATGTACAAAGACTGCATAACAAATGGCACCATATTTATTCCTTATAGTGCACTACTTCAGACCAGAGACCCATATAGGGAATAAAGTGCCATTTGTGATGCAGCCAATGTATTTTCCCCCAATCCAGTACCTGTGGAGCCTCTGGCGTGTCCAGCATAAGATCAGGCAGCTCTTTGAGGATTTTGTCGAAGGCGCGGGCCATGTCGGACTCCGAGAGCACCTTGCCGACCAGGTCACGGAGCAGCCTCGAGGTGAGCTCCCGGTGGCTGGCCTTCCCCTCCAGAGACAGGGACACAGCCAGGCTGGAGAACTCGTACTTGTGGTGGCCCAGGTTCAGCTCCTTCAGCAGCATCTGGGAGTGGAAGAGGGGGCAGGGTACACACACACAAAGAGAAACACGCACACAAACAGAGTTGACGTAAAATATGTCGGAACCCTGCGTGGTTGAGAGACAAAACAGTAAAAGAAAATGGATGCACCACCTAAAGGCCGCCTCATAACCAACCTCTTCCTCTCTTTAGTACAACATCAAACACTTACTTGGACCTCTTTTGTGTCCCCGTGCTCAAAGTACTCCTGTACGATGGGGTTGACGGTCTTCTCCAGTTCCCTCTCGTCCAGCTCTGGAACAACTGTTGCGTAAACTGTGTCTCCCTTCAAAATGAAACAGACATTATAGGTCAGGAATAGCCATCTAATAACACGGCCGGCCCGCTCATTAGGCAGGATTAGCCTGTAATCTGAAATGCTACTGGTGCATTTTAAGTCCAATGTAGCTGTTTTATTTCAATATCAAACAATTTCTGGGTAACATTTTTTTTAACCAGGTAGGCAAGTTGAGAACAAGTTCTCATTTACAATTGCGACCTGGCCAAGATAAAGCAAAGCAGTTTGACACATACAACAGAGTTACACATGGAGTAAAACAAACACAGTCAATAATAGAGTAGAAAAATAAGTCTATAAACAATGTGAGCAAATGAGGTGAGAAGGGAGGTAAAGGGAAAAAAGGCCATGGTGGCAAAGTAAATACAATATAGCAAGTAAAACACTGGAATGGTAGATTTGTAGTGGAAGAAAGTGCAAAGTAGAAATAGAAATGGGGTGCAAAGGAGCAAAATAAATAAATACAGTTGGGGAAGAGGTAGTTATTTGAGCTAAATTATAGATGGGCTATGTACAGGTGCAGTGGTCTGTGAGCTGCTCTGACAGCTGGTGCTTAAAGCTAGTGAGGGAGAAGTGTTTCCAGTTTCAGAGATTTTTGTAGTTCGTTCCAGTCATTGGCAGCAGAGAACGGGAAGGAGAGACGGCCAAAGGAGGAGTTGGCTTTAGGGGTGACCAGAGAGATATACCTGCTGGAGCGCGTGCTACAGGTGGGTGCTGCTATGCTGACCAGTGAGCGAAGATAAGGGGGGAACTTTACCTAGCAGGGTCTTGTAGATGACCTGGAGCCAGTGGGTTTGGCGACGAGTATGAAGCGAGGGCCAGCCAACGAGAGCGTACAGGTCGCAGTGGTGGGTAGTATATGGGGCTTTGGTGACAAAACGGATGGCACTGTGATAGACTGCATCCAGTTTATTGAGTAGGGTATTGGATGCTATTTTGTAAATGACATCGCCGAAGTCGAGGATCGGTAGGATGGTCAGTTTTACGAGGGTATGTTTGGCAACATGAGTGAAGGATGCTTTGTTGCGAAATAGGAAGCAAATTCTAGATTTAACTTTGGATTGGTGATGTTTGATGTGAGTCTGGAAGGAGAGTTTACAGTCTAACCAGACACCTAGGTATTTGTAGTTATGCTAAGTCAGAACCGTTCAGAGAAGTGATGCTGGACAGGCGGGCAGGTGCAGGCAGCGATCGGTTGAAGAGCATGCATTTAGTTTTACTTGTATTTAAGAGTAGTTGGAGGCCACGGAAGGAGAGTAGTATGGCATTGAAGCTCGTCTGGAGGGTTGTTAACACAGTGTCCAAAGAAGGGCCAGAAGTATACAGAATGGTGTTGTCTCTGGATCAGAGACTCACCAGCAGCAAGAGCGACATCATTGATGTATACAGAGAAAAGAGTTGGCCCAAGAATTGAGACTACCTGGACAACAGGCCATCCGATTTGACACATTGAGAGGGGAATGAAGTACCTTACTGTGATTAATTGAAAACGATGGTCAAAAATAAATAAATGGCTTCTTAGCAAAGAGCAATTTTTCAAGCAAGAATTCTGCTAGGTCTATCTGAGTGGTGAGGCGAAAACTAATTTACTACATAGTGACGTCACCATGGAAGGCCAAAACTCCCACCAAAACAGGCAGACATGTCAGGTGGTCTTTTCAAACAGTTTTTAAACTAAAAAAAAGGGCATATTCATAATTTGTACAATTTTACAGTATTATTCCAACCTTAGGTCAAAATGTATGTAAAACACAGGAAAATCACTGACTGCACTGGGCCTTTAAGGTATAGTGCAGGGGTCAATAACTGCCATCATATTTAGCCTGAATGGCCGGGATATGGCAAATGTAACAGCAGACAGCAGTTCTGTGCCAAGTGCTGCCGACATACACAGTGTACTTCTAAAACTTTGAATATTAACACCCCAGTCGCTCTGGTGAAAGGTTTTTCTAAACAACACGAGCAGATGAGTGCCTTTGGCTGATTCCAGAGAAACAAGAGAAAGCAAACTTCCTCAGTGAGCAGGGCTTCAGGAAACTAGAGCGGAGAGTGACCTCTATTGTTTTGACCTGCGTTGAAAAGAGGGGAAAATATCACTAGAGGGAGGGAGGGTTTCAGCCATTACCCAATGCACTGACTCACTTTCCTGTTTTCCCCTCCAGGTTTAAGAATAACCACAAATGTTCAGACTGCACCAATGACCTGTTCTGGTATTGTTGGAATACTTTAAAATATTCTGCAACTCCCTTCCTTAAAGTAACCATTGATCTTACTTGAATGAATTTGATTACACCATTTAACTTCCACAGAACCAGCCGTGATTGATGAGTGATTACTTCCAGGAAGGGAGGAGGACCCATGGGTCAAACAGGATCCATGTGACCCTAACCACTCCCTTACGACAAACCACCTAGCTAGTGGGGATCCCAGACACACTACTACTGGGATATACTGGAGAGCAGGCCTGTGTGTGTCAAGGGAATGGTACATCCAAATGGCTTACTATTCCCTATATAGTGCACTACTTTTGACCAGAGCCAAGCCCATAGGGCTATATGCTTTTAGAGGTCAGTAGAGCTGTGCGCCAGTGTCACCAACTCTGTCCTAGTTATCTGTCACAGGACAACTGCTCCAGTACTGTTTCTGAAACAGCGGCACTCAAGGCCAAACTGCAATTTGCACCATTATTTTTCTAGGTTTTTATCTCTTAAACGATAGCCTTGGAGGCACTTTCCCACTACATGGTTCAGTCACAGCGACCTCACTACACAGGATAGCAAACAAAGCCTGCGACATCCACTTTCACATTTACATTACATTTTAGTCATTTATCAGACGCTCTTATCCAGAGCGACTTACAGTAGTGAATGCATACATTTCATACATTTTTTATTTATTTTTTTCTCTCGGTACTGGTCCCCCGTGGGAATCGAACCCACAACCCTGGCGTTGCAAACACCATGCTCTACCAACTGAGCCACACGGGACCTTTTAACTGATAGTGTTTAAAGTAAAAAAACCTGGTCCATAGTAGACCCCTCATCTAAGCAACTGTTGTCTTTGTAGTAACAACGTGGGACACTGGTGTACAGGAGAAGAGGGGTGCGTGCAGAGGCTCTATTGTATAGGTTGGGGTAGGAGAGCGCTCATGTACACACGTACACCTCACCTGTGCAACCTCGTCGTAGTTGGGGTCCTTGACATCTGGTTCCTCTACCTCGTACACCATCCCGGCTGCTCCCCACACACCTTTACCCCCTGCGCCACCTGTAGTGTAAGGACCACATCAACATCAGCGCTAGTCAGTTAGTACTATAGACACGTTTAGAATGGGTTTTGTGAACCCTGGGAGAATACTGCTCTATGATCAGTTTACCAGACTTCAATCCTAAACAAAAACTTAGGCAGGCCCCATTTAGTCTTCCATCTCAAAGGTTATTAGCATAGTTAGCATTATTAGCTGTTAGCACATACCTTTCTTGGGCAGGCCACGGCCCTTGCCTGTCCTGGACTTGCGGTCGTTGGGGACGGGCCCCTTGCCCTTGGGGCTGTAGGAGTCGCCGTCGGCCAGCTCACCCGACAGCGACTCAGAGAGTGACTCACTGCGGGATGACGATTTGCGCACACGCCGCTTGGCCTTGGCCTTGAGCCGCGCCTCGTGGAGCGCCTTCTCCTGTGGCGTCCAGTTGCCGTTCACCTCCGCCTCGAGCGCAGCCTCGTCCTCATCGCCATAGGGATGGTCCACATCGTCGTCGAAGGATAAAACCCCTGCAATTGGATACAAGGACAGGCAGTGAGTTTAAAAGGTGCAGTATGGAGTTTAATCAATTACATGTAAATATTAATAACATTTAACCGGCAGGACTGCACCCTGGTTGGCTTAAATACATGTCTGCATATTATATATATTTTTTTATTAAACAATTTTTGTGCAGTTCTTCCAGTGGCCACAGGGGAACAAAGACAGCAGAATGCACCTTTGACAACATGAGGTATACATTTGGTTGTGTAGCCTCCATTCAGTGTTGCAAATTATGGAGATGGATATTCAAAAGGTTTAGAGGTCTGTGGAAACATGACAACTATTTGAATGTCAACTGCCAGCACTTCTACTACAAATTACACAAGCAGAATCCCCAAGTATGAGAAACGTGTCCAGTCAGTCATGAGATAATAACCAAAGGATTACAGAGAGAGCGCCAGTCAGTCAAGGAAAATATTCAAAACTGGATGTTCAAAAGAGACTCCTTTCCCTTACAGATAACAACGAATTCTCTAATACCGGCAATGTTATTTTGGCACCGTGGACAATGTCTAGTGTAAATTGAGACTGGTGGCTTTTAAATGGACAGGACACATGTTAACCTTTGAGAATAGCTTAACTTCTTTGGGATAGGGGGCAGTATTTTCACGGCCGGATAAAAAAACGTACCCGATTTAATCTGGTTACTACTCCTGCCCAGAAACTAGAATATGCATATAATTAGATTTGGATAGAAAACACTCAAAAGTTTCTAAAACTGTTTGAATGGTGTCTGAGTATAACAGAACTCATATGGCAGGCCAAAACCTGAGGAGATTCCATACAGACATTTACATTTTAGTCATTTAGCAGACGCTCTTATCCAGAGCGACTTACAGTAGTGAATACATACATTTCATGCATTTTTTTTTTGTACTGCCCCCCCCGTGGGAATCGAACCCACAACCCTGGCGTTGCAAACACCATGCTCTACCAACTGAGCCACAGGGAAGGCGTACAGGAAGAACCCTGTCTGGCAATTTGTTGTCCTTCTGTTGCATCTCTATCAACATTACAGCATCTGTGCTGTAACGTGACACTTTCTAAGGCTTCCATTGGCTCTCTAAAGCCGCCAGAAAGTGGAATGGGGTGTCTGCTGTCTCTGGGCAAAGTACAGCAGCTCTGTGTGGTCAGCCTGGAGACGCGCAGTCACGAGACTTCTCCATTTTTTTCTTTCAGCCTTTGAATGAATACAACGTTGCCCGGTTGGAATATTATCGCTATTTTACGAGAAAAATAGCATAAAAATAGATTTTAAACAGCGTTTGACATGCTTCTAAGTACGGTAATGGAAAATTTGTAATTTTTTTGTAACAAAATGCACCCGCGCGTCACCCTTCGGATAGTGACCTGAACGCACGAACAAAACGGCGGTATTTGGATAACTATGGATTATTTGGAGTAGAAGTCCTGGGAGTGCATTCTGACGAAGAACAGCAAAGGTAATCCAATTTTTCTAATAGTAATTCTGAGTTTAGTGAGCCCCAAACTTGGTGGGTGTCAAATTAGCTAGCCTGTGATGGCCGAGCTATGTACTCAGAATATTGCAAAATGTGCTTTCGCCGAAAAGCTAGCGGACATAGCGATTGCATAAAGGAGTTCTGTATCTATAATTCTTCAAATAATTGTATTTTGTGAACGTTTATCATTAGTAAATTCACCGGAAGTTTTCAGTGGGTATGCTAGTTCTGAACGTCACATGTTAATGTAAAAAGCTGTTTTTTGATATAAATATGAACTTGATTGAACAAAACATGCATGTATTGTATAACATAATGTCCTAGGTGTGTCATCTGATGAAGATCATCAAAGGTTAGTGCTGCATTTAGCTGTGGTTTGGGTTTATGTGACATTATATGCTAGCTTGAAAAATGGGTGTCTGATTATTTCTGGCTGGGTACTCTGCTGACAATCTAATGTTTTGCTTTCGTTGTAAAGCCTTTTTGAAATCGGACAGTGTGGTTAGATTAACGAGAGTCTTGTCTTTAAAATGGTGTAAAATAGTCATATGTTTGAGAAATTGAAGTAATAGCATTTCTAAGGTATTTGAATATCGCGCCACGGGATTCCACTGGCTGTTGAGTAGGTGGGACGATTTCGTCCCACATACCCTAGAGGTTAAGCGAGCAGTGTGTTAAGAAGCAGCTGCGCTTGGCGGGTCATGTTTCGGAGGACGCATGACTCCGCCTCTAGCGAAAAGACAATATCATCAACTACCAACTTGGATATCACAAAATTGGGGAGAAAAAAGGGGGGTAATGTCATTTCTGCTCGGTCTCAGACTCATTTTGTGCTTCAGTTGCACTTCTCCACCGAGAAAACAGAGCTGACTGTGTAGCTACTTTTCTCCTCTAATTTTCAATGTAGACTACATTTAAGCAAAACATTAGGAAATGTAGCTGGCTACATTCTTTCTTGGATAAACATTAGAAAAGAAGCCAAGTATATGAGCTTACTATGAAAAATTGTGGCTGCCAGCCAAATAGCCTTGCACTTCTGTTATCCGATGAAAATGAAGCAATTTTCTGCTGAATGTGTTGCACCAATGCATTTTCTGTGAAGGAAAAAAAGTTGCACGCCCCTGATCACTGTATTGAAGCAAAAAAAAATGCAACTTTTAATACACTGAACCAAAATAAATGCAACATGTAAAGTGTTGGTCCCACATTTCATGAGCTGAAATAAAAGATCCCAGAAATGTTCCATATGGATGAAAATATTCTCATTTTGTGCACACATTTGTTTACATCCCTGTAAGTGAGCATTTCTCCTCTGCCAAGATAATCCATCCACCTGATAGGTGTGGCATATCAAGAAGCTGCTTAAACAGCATGGTCATTCAACGGGTGCACCTTGTACTGGGACAAAAGGCCACTTAAATGTGCAGTTATCACAAACATAATGCCACAGATGTTGAGGGAGCATGCAATTGGCATGCTGACTGCAGGAATGTTGCCAGAGAATTTAATGTTAATTTCTCTACCATAAGCTGCCAATGGCCATACAGCCACAGGCCATGTGTATGGCGTCGTGTGGGCGAGCAGTTTGCTGATGTCAACGTTGTGAACAGTGCCCCATGATGGCTGTGAGGTTATGGTACTTGCAGACAAGCTATGGACAACAAACACAATAGCATTTTATCAATTTGAATGCACAAAAATACTGAGAAGATCCTGAGGCCCATTTTTTTTTTTAAAGGTATCTGTGACCAACAGATGCATATCTATTCCAAGTCATGTGAAATCAATAGATTAGGCCCTAATGAATTTATTCAATTGACTGATTTCTTCATATGAACTAACTCAGTAAAATTGGCATTTTAGGCATTTAGCAGACACTCTTATCCAGAGTGACTTACAGAAGCAATTAAGGTAAAGTGGCTTGCTCAAGGGCACAGATTGTTCACCTAGTCAGCTCTGCGATTTGAAGCACTGATCTTTCAGTTACTGGCTCACCTGTCAATACACAGTTGGACTCACCTGCTCCCGCTTTCTCCCATCGTGTTATTGGCAAACAAACATGACTGGCTCAACTGTTCTGGGGAACTACAGTAAGCTTCATAATGTAAAATAACGTGACAGGTGAAATGAAGAACGTGATCTGTTCTCCTAGTTGACTGCAGGTGTTTAAAGTAGCTACAAATATGATAGTTTATTTAAAAAACTTCACACAAAGTTTAAACTATTGAAAAACCATCCCGTGGTCATTTCCAAATACCCCAGTATACCGCCCATGAATGGAAATAGCAGAGCGATTTCTGCATATCGCACCACAAAGTGCTTCACATCAGACACGGTTCTGCCATGTCAAAAACATGCCCGTGTCTATTTCTGTGTGCTGTACTGTAGCTTTAAAAAAGGGTCCATCTGAAGTCCATCAATTTTGTGACTTTAAATGAATTACATGTAACCATTGAATTTTGAAGAATATAACCTATAAATGCCTCATGAGCTTAGTTGAACTGTCCTATCCCATCAGAATCCAAAACATGCGCTTGTTTTACTCCAATGTTCGTAAACACTGTATAGCCTCAAAACATGATAAAAACTAGTCCTTGCATTGATAGCTTGGTCTATACATTTGAGAGTTGTTCCATTTCTCCAGCCCATCCCTCAGCTTTTTAGTCCAACAGTGGCAGAGAGATCTGTTGTTTAAACTGCTGATTGCCGCTTTACCAAAACGATGCAATGTTATCAACTGCATGATCGAATGGGGCCCAACAGAGTTTAAGAGCTTTACTAACCAAACTGCTTAGACCCATAAAGCCAGAATTATAAAAAGGTGTCTTTATGGTAAACAGTCCAGGTTTGGACTAGGCCTATACCTTCCTCTGTCAAGTGTCGAGCCTCCGCCCTATTTTACGATAAAGCCTTACTTTATCAGGTCAACTCAAGAATGGGGTGAACGGAGGTCAGTTCTGATCAATATTGGTCTGTTAAGCATAACCCATCAGTCCTATCTGCTTTTAAAGGGTTTGCATTCTAGTGATAACGACTAGCCAAATGGTTTGGTCAACGATAGCACTTCAATCTCTCCAGTTCTAACATCAACAACACGTCAGCTCAAACAGCAGAGCATGCTCAGGCCCTGTGGGACATTACCAGCTGGTGGCTGCTCACACTACATAGCTTAATAAGGTGATTTACAGAGGCAAGTCCACACGTACACAACATATGCAAACCAAAACGCGCCTAATAGTCTACACCTAAGTCTCGAAACACCTTTGAGCTACAATAACAGACCAGGAGAAAGAGATAATTACATGCATTATGCCGATCACAGTAAGACACTTACTACTATACCAGGACTACCCCAAGCATAGTTGGCCCACTTCCATATATTAAACAGTTGTGTCTGCTAAAAGGGTCGCCGCACATGGTAGCCTGTGCACACAGAAGACTCAAAGGCCTCTGCCCTTACAACACCAGGGAAACCCACTAATCCCAGTTTATTATGGACACGGACCACACAACACAAGCCACACACACACTCTCCTGCACTCACCAGCCATTCAGCCCACAGGTGCAGTAGCTAGTTAAGACTGTTAGAGGATTAACAAAAAAATGTAATTCCCTCATGTGTATGGAGCCAGGGAAAAGGACAAGTCTCAGTGTACAGTAAGCATCTTGTGGGAACAATAACAAATGGAGTTGAAGTGGAGCCCTAGTAGTGGTGGGGGCAAGCAACGGCCATATGGGGGGATGCTGACGTGGGGGCTTTTTCAAGCCTCCTTGTCGCTAATCCTCTGCATGGGTCTGACTACATATGGCAGTGTTGGGCCCACAGCCAGTCAAATGACCCCTCAAGAGGAGCAAGAATTTCTAAGGGTGTAACGAATACCCCAGAGCCCTCCTACAAAGACCACCGCCGAGCCCTAAGAGGTATGGCCCTATAGATTACAGGGACAAGGAGGGTGGCCCAACCACAGAGCAGATCCAGCACTGTCTGGAGACTGGAGTGGAGCTAGCACCAGCCAAACTACTTTTACTGGCCATGAGTGCTGTGTGTGCCCAAATCCAAAATGGCACCCTGTTCCCTAGATATTGCACTTCTTCTGAGCCCAGTGGGCCCGGTTTAAAAGTAGTGCACTTTACATTTACATTTTAGTCATTTAGCAGACGCTCTTATCCAGAGCGACTTACAGTAGTGAATGCATACATTGTTTTCCGTACTGGTCCCCCGTGGGAATCAAACCCACAACCCTGGCGTTGCAAACACCATGCTCTACCAACTGAGCCACACGGAACCACTTTGGGACAAAGCCTGTGTGCCTGCTCTCGTAGAAGGGCTAGATCAGCCAGGACCCCACGGGTACGTCAATCATTCAAATGAGCTAGCGGTCAGTGAGGTGTTTTGTACATGGAACAAGTGAAGAGGATTCCTGCAGGGTGTAAAAGATTGCTGTACAGTATGCACATACAAAGTGTCCTCGCTCTCTCTGATTTTAAACACAAGCGTGGTCTGGCCTACCATTGGTCAGAACCACTCCCTGGGCCTGCAAAGCTGTAAACAACTGACCAAGTCTCTCGTCCTCCTCCAACTCCCTTCAAATAGGCACATGCCAGAGCAGTAAATTAGGGAAAGACCAATGTCAACCAGCCAAAAACAGGCCTGTCCAATTGGAAACAGGAAGAAAAGGAGGAGCAGAGCAGAGAGGAAAATAGGGTTCTGCCAAGTCAAGCATTGCAAACCCTAAAAACAAAATGTACTACCTAACAAGCAAAGGTAACGTTATACCCCTCTAATTAGCTAGTACTGGCCACATGCCTTTTGACATTTATAATGCAGTGATCTGTGGTCTGAGACCATGTAGGTTGTCACTGACTGTATAGGGAACTGAACGTGCTAGAAACTAGTTTCTCTACTTCTGTGTGGTTTGTTTTTTTACATAAAAAAAACAAAAAACAAGTGTCTATCATAGGCAGCCTAGCTGTATGGAGAAGTGCTTTCTGTAGCCATAAGTGTCCAGATATGTCCTTGAAATGTTTGAATCCATCAACTATTGCGATTTGTGGATTCAAAAAGTATTTAAAAAAATGTGAGTGGCAAGTTTCTGCATGGCAATGACTGATGCAAATAAGACAGGTCCATTCTGCGCTCTGTATTTAATGCAGACTTCCCCACCAGCACTCAGACAAAAATATTACTAGCTCATAGGCTACCCCCCCAGTCAAACTCCTTTTCTCTCAAACACTCCTCTTAACAGTATTACAGTAACCTTAGTAAATTAACCAGAATAAAAATAAAACACTAAACAGCAGGGCAGACAGCAGATCCTCCTAAAAGCTTTGGGCTTGATCCAGGTCAGCGGGGAACTTTGCTGGCAAAAACAACCCCTTGTATTCCTGTGTTAGTAGCCTGTAGGCTACATGGGTAATCGTGAGATTAACTCCCACTATAACTGTAAACGGTATTCAGTTGGCCTGTGTGTTTGTGTGAACGAAATTAGGATCTCTAACTGAAACTGCCTCCCCCCCAAAAAAAAATGTTATTACATTGCTGCTGGCTCGCCTGCCCTCTCTCTACACTAATGTTGCGAGCGTGCGTTCAGTCTGTCACGTATAGAATATCCTAGCCTACTCATTGGTGATAGGCCCTGCTTTACTGACGTTGCGAGACATTGCAAACCAGGAAATATAGCATTCTATTGCGAGATACAGCTTTTGATTGCTGATAGGCCTAGTACACGGTCCTGATTCAGTCTGTCTGGTGGCCGACGTGCCTATAGGGCAGGTAGCCTAGGTGGTTAAAGCGTTGGGCCAGTAACCAAAAGGTTGCTGGATCAAATCCCCGAGCTGACATGGTAAAAATGTTGTTCTGCCCCTTTACAAGGCAGTAAACCCACTGTTCTCCGGTAGCCAGTCATTGTAAATAAGAATTTGTTCTTAACTGACTTGCCTAGTTAAATAAAGATTAAAATATAAACTCAGCAAAAAAAATGTACTCACTGTCAACTTTCAACAAACTTAACATGTTCATACAAATATTTACACAAGATTCAACAACAGAAACTGAACGAGCCGCTCAAATAGGGCTTCAGAACCTTTTCCGCTAGGAATCGACTCATCTTTCTACTAAATGTCTTTGAGTCACAGTATTTAACTAACTTTAAAGTACTTTTTTAGGAAAGAGTGGTCGGTGAGCAGGCAGCAGGCTAGCTGCACGCAGGCAGCTCAAGATTATTTGATTGACAGTTCTGGTCGCCTAGTGATGGACGGCATTCCTTTACAGACAAGTAAAATAGTTTCGAAGTACCACTGAACGGGTATCTCCAGAGAAGGTTTCGTGTCGTCGTTAAAAATCCATAGTGTACACTTGTAGTAGCCGAGTTGCATTCAAGGGTATATGACTGCTGTTGATAACTTCATTGCCTGGCCTTAGCGGTCTTACATGCGTAACAGGACCATTATTCTGCATTGTAAATTGACATGGGATTTTAAGATTTTTTCTTCACATTTTAACAAAAAAACAAACAAAAAAGTGCAGTTTAAATGTTAAGCAAAATTGTTAATTTGTCACATCCCTAGTGTGTGTACACTGTTTACGCTTGGCACTGGCTTGGACGTGGTGAGAGGCTGGGGCCTTAGGGGTCAGTGGAGCTGGGAGAATTGACCCAGTTCCAGTTGTAATGGCTGCTTTGTATGAGGTGATAGTGGCAGTTCAGTAAGGTCCCTCACAGCCAAACAGATTGGAGTCAGCGGGGTAATGGATGCAAAGTAGGTTTGAAAAACTCTGTAAACTTTCTCAAAACTCCTGGTTGGAAGATGAACAGAATCAGGAAGGAATAGGCAAGAAATCCAGGAATCCTCCAACCAGGATTTCTAGAAAACCTGAGGATTTTGGTTAAGTTACCAAAGTTTTGCAACCCTAAAGACAAGGCAAGGGAGGGGGCCTTCACATTATGAAATGCAGTCCAAAACTGCTGTCCGACATGGCCGTGTTCAGTGTGGAGAATTTGTTTTCAAACCCGGTGAAAGGGGGAGATGCTACTACCTAGACCTACAACACAAATTGATTTCTGTTGCTAAATGTACGATGTGCCCTGCTGAACACGAACAAGCACTCTGGGGCTTGATCCGGGACAATCAGACTTATCTGGTGTGTTATTACAAATTGGGTTAAGGAGGGAGAGGGAGGGGTCTGGTTTGGTTGATGGTTCTGTCCGGGGGGGGGTTCAACTGTCAGTAAGGGGTGGACAGACAGGATTGTCCAGACAGACGAGTTGACTGGGCTTAAATGGGAAGATAGACCTATTATTGTTGTTTTGACCTCCTTTAACTGACACATTGTTTGAGAGTAAATAATCGTTGGCACTAAAAAGAGCCAATGAGGCTCAATGTCTTTTGCTTAGACTTAGGCTGCATCCCAAATAGCATAAGGTGATAGGGAATATGGTGCCATTTCGGACAGGCTATATCTTTTTCCAGCTGGGTTTGTTTTTGGTCCTCATTTGAAATTAAGCGGCCGTTTCAGTGCAGTGCACGCACCATTATGCTTTTCTGTTCAGCCTATATTTACCTCAGGACTACTATCTATATAAATGTTCTGCTGACAGGTAGTACCCTACAATGCTGCTAAAATAACACTGCAGCCTATCACGTTAATACTCCATAGGCAGGTTGCTGCTCCATTCAAAAGCTGGGTTACGTTCCACACTCGCGTCAGACAATCATAAAATAAAGTCATGCCAAAGCAAGTATATTATCAGAATGTCAACAAACAAGTATATTACTAATAATTCAAATGCAATTTGTTGCAGTTGCTGCTAGGCTATATGTAAGCAGTGGTATGGACGTTGCATCATTTCAGGGCTGAAATAATTTCACTGACAGTTGTGTTGAACTCAATAGACCCACATAGGCCTCTGTTTGCGGGAGGGTTTTTACTCCAACCCACACAAAGGCGTCTTTGACAGGGAGTGTCACCACCACAGCAGCTGAGCTGTTTAATCAAGCGCGACAGGCCTTTCTCGAGTAGACTTGGGCCAACAGAGTTCATATGGAAGAGCAACAGCCCATATGTGCAGATGTATTGACCACTATGGGAAACCACTATGACTCAAGCATGGAGTGCACCTTTAAAGTTCATATTCCTTACACTTTCTTGTCTTACGTATGTGGGAGGGGGAGAGGGGGTTGTATTATGTACAGTCGTGGCCAAAAGTTTTGAGAATGACACATTAAATTTCCAAAGTTTGCTGCTTCAGTGTCTTTAGATATTTTTGTCAGATGTTACTATGGAATACTGAAGTATAATTACAAGCATTTCATAAGTGTCAAAGGCTTTTGACAATTACATGAAGTCGATACAAAGAGTCAATATTTGCAGTGTTGACCCTTCTTTCTCAAGACCGCTGCAATCCACCCTGGCATGCTGTCAATTAACTTCTGGGCCACATCCTGACTGATGGGCAGCCCATTCTTGCATAATCAATGCTTGGAGTTTGTCAGGATTTGTGGGGTTTGGTTTGTCCACCTGCCTCTTGAGGATTGACCACAAGTTCTCAATGGGATTAAGGTCTGGGGAGTTTCCTGGCCATGGACCCAAAATATCGATATTTGGTTCCCCGAGCCACTTAATCACTTTTGCCTTATGGCAAGGCGCTCCATCATGCTGGAAAAGGCATTGTTCGTCAACAAACTGTTCCTGGATGGTTGGGAGAAGTTGCTCTCGGAGGATGAGTTGGTACCATTCTTTATTCATGGCTGTATTCTTAGGCAAAATTGTGAGTGAGCCCACTCCTTTGGCTGAGAAGTAACCCCACACATGAATGGTCTCAGGATGCTTTACTGTTGGCATGACACAGGACTGATGGTAGCGCTCCCTTGTCTTCTTCCTTCACCCATATGAAGTCCCACCCAGTTGACTACTTTAAAATGGTAATGCCCTCAATGTCCATGCCAAAACCTGTTTTATTAATCAAGAGTATCTTACTTTATGGTGGTAAATTCCCACAGGTTATCAACTTAGCATGAGTAGTTAGTCGTAGGTTACACAGGGTTGTGTTTCTGTCTACTAATCTCCATTTTTTTCTGAGAAAGACAACATTTATTATGTAGAAGTCCATAGCCACATGAAACAGCATGTCTTTGGCCAATGCAAGACATCATGCGACCATTTTGCTACGTGGTCCAGCAAAAATAAGGCAGTTTATACAATTTAAAAAACATTACAATACATTCAGACTGTGTGCCCTCAGGCCCCTACTCCACCATTACCACATATTCAGTACAAAATCAATGTGTACGTGTGTGTATATGCGCCTATTTTTGTGTTGCTTCACAGTCACCGACGTTCCATAAGATGTTTTTTTTTTAATCAAATTTAAATGCTTGCATGAGTTACTTGATGTGGAATAGAGTTCATGTAGTCATGGCTCTATTTAGTACTCTGCGCCTTCCATAGTCTGTTCTAGAGGTCGACTGATTAATCGGAATGGCCGATTAATTAGGGCCGATTTCAAGTTTTCATAACAAATCGGTAATCGGTATTTTTGGCCACCGATTTACCGATATTTATTTTTTAACACCTTTATTTAACTAGGCAAGTCAGATTAAGAACACATTCTTATTTTCAATGACGGCCTAGGAATGGGGGTTAACTGCCTTGTTCAGGGGGGATTTGGGGATTCGTTTTTGCAACCTTCCGGTTACTAGTCCAATGCTCTGACCACCTGCCTTACATTGCACTCCACGAGGAGCCTGCATGGCAGGCTGACTACCTGTTACACGAGGGCAGCAAGAAGCCAAGGTAAGTTGCTAGCTAGCATTAAACTTATCTTATAAAAAACAATCAATCTTCACATACTCACTAGTTAACTACACATGGTTGATGATATTACTAGTTTATCTAACGTGTCCTGCGTTGCATATAATCAATGCGGTGCCTGTTAATTTTTCATCGAAACAGCCTACTTCGACAAACGGGTGATGATTTAACAAGCGCATTTGCGAAAAAAGCACTGTCGTTGCACCAATGTACCTAACCATAAACATCAATGCCTTTCTTTAAAAATCAATACACAAGTATATATTTTTAAACCTGCAATGAAATTGTGTCACTTTTCTTGCGTTCATTGCACGCAGTCAGGGTATATGCAACAGTTTGGGGCGCCTGGCTCGTTGCGAACTAATTTGCCAGAATTTTACGTAATTATGACATAACATTGAATGTTGTGCAATGTAACAGGAATATTTAGACTTAGGGATGCCACCCGTTAGATAAAATACGGAACGGTTCCGTATTTCACTGAGAAAAAAAAAAGTTTGGTTTTCGAGAGTTTCCAGATTCGACCATATTAATGACCTAAGGCTCGCATTTCTGTGTGTTATTATGTTATAATTAAGTCAATGACTTGATAGAGCAGTCTGACAGAGCAGTGGTAGGCAGCAGCAGGCTCGTAAGCATTCATTCAAACAGCACTTTCGTGCGTTTTGCCAGCAGCTCTTCGCTGTGCTTCAAGCTGTTTGACTTCAAGCCGGGTGGGTATAATATGTGGAACGTTCCAACAGGAATCTATTCCAAAAACTTCGTAAATAACAAGGTTGCCAAAAAACAACGCATACAAAGTTGTATAGCGGCAGAATAAGATACCGGGTAGGGAGTGGTCCATTTCATTGCGTTTTTCACTCATCCCATTTATTCCGAAAAATGTCTGTCCTCACTCTGGTTGCCTATGGACAAACATTAAGAATAAGCTACGTGGTGAGTTGATGCCTATTCGGCAGCTAGTTAGCTAGGTTTGTATGCGTTGCTACTTTTGTATGCGTTGTTACTTTGTATGCGTTGTTGGTTGGCAACCTTTTACTTTATGTTTTTTGGAACAGATTCCTATTGGAACGTTCCACAAATTATACCCACCCCTTCAAGCCTATCAACTCCCAAGATTAGACTGGTGTAACCGATGTGAAATGGCTAGCTAGTTAGCGGGTGCGCGCTAATAGCGTTTCAAACGTCACTCACTCTGACACTTGGAGTAGTTGTTCCCCTTGCTCTGCATGGGTAACGCTGCTTCGAGGGTGGCTGTTGTCGATGTGTTCCTGGTTCGAGCCCAGGTAGGAGCGAGGAGAGGGACGGAAGCTATACTGTTACACTGGCAATACTAAAGTGCCTATAAGAACATCCAATAGTCAAAGGTATATGAAATACAAATCGTAGAGAGAGAAATAGTCCTATAATTCCTATAATAACTACAACCTAAAACTTCTTACCTGGGAATATTGAAGACTCATGTTAAAAGGAACCACCAGCTTTCATATGTTCCCATGTTGAGCAAGGCACTTACATGTTAGCTTTCTTACATGGCACATATTGCACTTTTACTTTCTTCTCCAACACTTTGTTTTAGCATTATTTAAACCAAATTGAACATTTCATTATTTATTTGAGGCTAAATAGATTTTATTGATGTATTATATTAAAATAAGTGTTCATTCAGTATTATTGTAATTGTCATTATTACAAATAAATAAAACAAATAAAAATCTGCCGATTAATTGGTAATCGGCTTTTTTTTGGTCCTCCAATAATCGGTATCGGCGTTGAAAAATCACAACCGGTCGACATCTAGGTCTGTTCTGGACTTGGACTGTGAAGAGACCTCTTGTGGCATGTCTTGTGGGGTATGCATGGGTGTCAGAGCTGTGCGCCAGTAGTTCAGACAGCTCGGTGCATTGAACATGTCAATACATGTCAATCTCATAAATACAAGCAGTGATGAAGTCAATCTCTCCTCCACTTTGAGCCAGGAGAGATTGACATACATATTATTAATATTAGCTCTCTATATAGATCCAAAGGCTGTCCGTGCTGCCCTGTTCTGAACCAATTGCAATTTTCCTACGTTTTTTTTTGTGGCACCTGACCACACGACTGAACAGTAGTCCAGGTGCGACAAAACTAGGACCTGCCTTGTTGATAGTGTTAAGGCAGAGCAGCGCTTTATTATGGACAGACTTCTCCCCATCTTAGCTACTGTTGTATCAATATGTTTTGACCATGAGTTTACAATCCAGGGTAACTCCAAGCAGTTTAGTCACCCCAACTTGCTCAATTTCCACATTATTTATTACAAGATTTAGTTGAGGTTTAGGGTTTAGTGAATGTTTTGTCCCAAATACAATGCTTTTAGTTTTATAAATATTTAGGACTAACTTATTCCTTGCCACCCACTCAAACTAACTGCAACTCTTTTTGTTAAGTGTTGCAGTCATTTCAATCGCTGTAGTAGCTGACATGTATAGTGTTGAGTCATCCGCATACATAGACACTCTGGCTTTCCTCAAAGCCAGTGGGAATTCATGAGTAAAGATTGAAAAAAGTAAAATGGGCCAAGACAGCTGCCTTGGGGAATTCCTGATTCTACCTGGATTATGTTGGACAGGCTTCCATTAAAAAAACACCCTCTGTGTTCTGTTAGACAGTTAACTCTTTATCCACAACATAGCAGAGGGTGTAAAGCCATAACACAAGTTGCCAGCAGCAGACTATGATTGATAACATCAAAGGCCGCACTGAAGTCTAACAAAACAGCCCCCACAATCTATTTATCATCAATTTCTCTCAGCCAATCAGTAATTTGTGTAAGTGCTGTGCTTGTTGAATGTGGTGCCATCCTTCTCTAGAAGGCTGTTGAAAGTTTGTCAATTTGTTTACTGTAAAAATAACATTGAATCTGGTCCAAAAAAATATAAAAGTTAACTAAGGGGTGGTAACAGGCTGATTGGTCAGCTATTTGAGCTAGTATATTGGATTTACTATTCTTAGGTAACGGAATGACTTTTGCTTCCCTCCAAGCTTGAGGGCACACACACTCGTAGGCTTAAATTGAAGATGTGGCAAATAGGAGTGGCAATATCATCCCCTATTATTAAACTCTAATTTTCCATCCAAGTTGTCAGACCCCGGTGGCTTGTCATTGTTGATAGACAACAATCACTTTTCCACCTCTTCTACACTAACTTTACAGAATTTAAAATTACAATGCTTGTCTTTCATAATTTGGTCAGATATACTTGGATGTGTAGTGTCAGCATTTGTTGCTGGCATGTTATGCCTAAATTTGCTAATCTTGCCAATGAAAACAATCATTAAAGTAGGTGGCAATATCTGTTGGTTTTGTGATGAATGAGCAATCTGTTTCAATGAATGATGGAGCCGAGTTTGCCTTTTTTCCCAGAATTTCATTTAAGGTGCTCCAAAGCTTTTTAACCATCATTCTTTATTTCATTTATCTTGGTTTTATTGTGTAGTTGTGAAGAAAGGATTATTAGAGCTTGTTTACAAATCCGTCCCATTCAACATAATGAATGATGTGCAATGTCATACACCTTGTATTTAACTAAATATGCATAAAAGTTATTTGGATGTTCGTTGAAGTATTTTTCAAGTAGCCCAATAAAAATGGTATTGCACGGAACGGATTGCGCTTCTAGAAAGGGGGCGTGGTGTTGTTTGACAACATGAACATTGAGTTCGTCGTTTGACCGCATGCTTATGCAAAACAAAGGGGTTTGTCAGGGTATTTAGCGTTTAATCAAATTACCGAGATTGATTAAAAACATATAGCATTGGCCAAAAATGGCAATGTTGCATCAATGTTTATGGGCATTCCAGACAAGAGGTACAAGAGGTACAGGAAATGTGTTCTTCAAAGCAGTAACGTTAATCACACAACATCCCTGAATACAAATAAATATGTAGACAAATGAACGTAATTTAAACATTTGACAGGACAGTATATAACTGCTAGTGATTGATTGCGCAACAACGGTGTACTACAGCATGTCCATTGGCGAAAGGCTAACGTATCTGGCTAGCCAGTTAGGTAACAAGATGTAAAGAGGAAGGCAATGCACTGCAAAAACACACATTTCGAATGGGTTAAATATTAGACAGCGTGTTCACATACGCTCAGCAAGACAGTGGGTCCATAAAAAACTATACATACTCAAATGTGTCGTTTAGCAATTTGTGAGTTGGCCGTCGACCCAACTTGCTATCTAGCTTCATTGCTAACTGTCTCGCGCTAGTACAAGTGCTAGAGCACGAGAGCACATGGTGGAGTGTGGCTGGAACTGCAACCCAACCCTTTGAGACAATAGCGAAGTGGGCAAACATGATTTCCTCGTTCAAGCCAAACGACTTTACTGCCTTGAAATAAGCACGCATTCGTGCATATGCTATTCAAATAACTCACCATCATGCTTTTGAACGGTGGTCCATGTCTCCCCTTCAGTCGCCATGGCGCTGTCTTGAAATGGTTGTTTACCGTTTAATAGCAATCCCCACCGTTTGGTCTGTCACGAAAACAAATAGCAGAAACGTGCAAAACAGCGTGAACAAACAAAATGTGCATCTAAAGTATACACTGATGTTATGCACATGCATGACAAATTGTGAGAACGTTAATCCTCACCCTCAGACAGTTTGCTTGCTCGCGCTATATAACGTCAGCTATAATACCCCAAAAATATGAAATGCTGTAGCAAAATTAATGTCAAATAAATTCGACACTTTATTTTTATGAAAGTAATATATAACTCCTACTCCTTTCACAATAAATCTGAAAAGAGAACTAGTCCGTGCACCTTTCAGCAGCGACCTGAAAATAAACAAAGTCTGTTTTTAACTTTGGAACGTCTGTCTTAATATCACGTGAAGAAAGCGCGAGCGGGGAGTGGTTAATACATGGGCAAGTCCTTATCTGTTCTGGCCAATCATTTGGGGTTAGTGTTATCCGAGATCCTGGGGACGCCCTACCCTAAACCCTAAACTTAACCCCTACCGTTACCCTAATCATAACGGTACCTAACCGTAACCATTTTTTATTTCAACTTCAATGGGGTAGGGTCGTCCCATGGAACCGAGATTGCAAGGACCAATCATACAGCAGTACAATATAGACAGGACAATGGAGGTGATAGATTTACAATCACAAGCAACAATCGATACATTTCATGAAGCTTGACCATACTACTCATAGCATGTTTCAATGCTGTTGAAACATGCTATGAGTAGTATGTTTTTTTTTTACCTTATGGTGTTCTAGCAACATTACACCACAAAATAATTATCTGCTTGCATTTGTAAACTAGGAATGAATCCTATGTATGAATGAACAAGGCAGCTTTAATTTGCATACAAATGTAATAACACATAATCATATGCTCTGATGTACACACGCAGTTGCTTTTAGTACAACTGAGCAAGGCACATTAAATGCAAAGCCTGCATAGCTGCATTCTCATTTCTAACAAATAGCTCCAGTGGCAAATGTGAGTGAGGTATGGCTTCTTCCTTCACAGTTGGATTGGGGTCAGAGTCAGACTTGTGTCTCTGACCTACTGACGACACCAGCTCCCCGTGAATATCCTTGTTACTGGTTCATTTCCAATATGTTTTATATAAATACAAAAAATCTAGCTAAATGTTTATCAAATCCATATAAACAATTGCTTGACTTAAGCGAATTGGAGTCAATTTAGCCCTGGTCATGGACCACAGTCCCACTGCTCTGCAGCCTGAGTAAAAGCTTGCTCCCTGTTTTGCACCTAGGGGCCAATGACAGGAAAGGACCCAGGGTACAAACACTCAGTGAGCTCTGGCTCCTTACAGAGCTTTATCGACTCTGTTTACTTGGAGAGCCACAGAAGTATAAAACGTGTAGCCATTAGTGCTTTAGAGACAAAGATGGGTGAAGCTAACGCCTCATTGGGCAGTACAAGTGCATCAAAGCTGGGACCAAGAGACTGAGAAACAGCTTTTTATCTACAGGCCATCTGACTGTTAAACATTAATAACTAGCTAGCCTTCGCCCGGTACCCTGCCCTGAACCTTAGACACTGCACTCTACCCTGCACGTTAGACTGCTGCTCTATGTACATACAAAAACATATAAAACATATTCAAATACATAAAACACTGAAAACAAGGCAGGGAAGGAGTGCAATAGAGCATTGAATTTCAAATGAATACATGATTGACAAGATTGGATATGATTAAGCTAGAGTTTGATGACATGAGAGTGAAAGAGACAGACAGAAAGAGAGAGAACCAAGATTGTTTCATTCTCTGATACTGAGGGTAAGAGAGATATCTTAGGTTGAATAAGGGAGCCTATAGTTACCCTACAAATTATTGACTGGAATGAATCAATCAACATAATAGTGATGACATACTATATGAATAACTTTTGAATTACAGATGCAAAGGCCTACATGATGCAATGCTGCAATAAAGCAAGCTCAGCCCTGTTATTGGATCTATTGTCCAATCATAATGGTTGTCTCTTTTTCTGTGTAAAGGGCCTAGGGTGACCACATTTGAAATATTAAAATGCAGGACAACAGGATTATTTTGCGGGACATTCACGGGACAGTCTCGCCCACATGACATTTTTTGAGGAGGCAGCACCGACAGATGTAGCCTATTGAATCTCATTATACACTGGACAAAAATATAAACGCAACATGCAACAATTTCAAGGATTTTACTGAGTTACAGTTCATATAAGGAAATCAGTCAATTGAAATAAATTCATTAAGCCCTAATCTATGGATTTTAAATGACTGGAAATACAGATATGGGCAGTGGATCAGAAAACCATTCCATATTTGGTGTGACCACCATTTGCCTCATGCAGCGCAACATATCTCCTTCGCATAGATGGGTGGTGACATGCTCAATGTGCGGTGACATGTCTAGTGAGTATGCAGTCCATGGAAGAACTGGGGCGTTTTCAGCTTCCAGGAATTGTGTAAAGATCCTTATGACATGGGGTCGTGCACTATCATGCTGACATAGGAAGTGATGGTAGTGAATGAATGGCATGGCAATGGGCCTCAGGATCCCATCACGGTATCTCTGTGCATTCAAACTACCATCGATAAAATGCAATTGTGTTCATTGTCCGTAGCTTATGCCTGCCCGTACCATAACCCCACCACCACCATGGGACACTTTGTTCACAAAGTTAACATCAGCAAACTGCTCTTCCACACGACGCCATACACGCTGTCTGCCATCTGCCCGGTACAGTTGAAACCGGGATTCATCCCCGAAGAGCACACTTCTCCAGTGTGCCAGTGGCATTCGAAGGTGAGCATTTGCCCACTGAAGTCGGTTACGACGCCGAACTCCAGTCAGGTCAAGACCCTGGTGAGGACGACGAGCACGCTCATGAGCTTCCCTGAGATGGTTTCTGACAGTTTGTGCAGAAATTCTTTGGTGGCTGGTCTCAGACATTCCCGGAGGTGAAGAAACCAGATGTGGAGGTCCTGGGCTGGCGTGGTTACATGTGGTCTGCCAAATTCTCTAAAACGATGTTGGAGGCGACTTATGGTAGAGAAATTAACATTACATTCTCTGGGCAACAGCTCTGGTGGACATTCCTGCAGTCAGCATGCCAATTGCACTGTGGTGTTGTGTGACAAAACTGCCCATTTTAGAGTGGCCTTTTATTGTCCCCAGCACAAGGTGCACCTGTGTAATGGTCATGCTGTTTAATTAGCTTCTTGATATGCCACACCTGTCAGGTGGATGGGTTATCTTGGCAAAGCATAAATGCTCACTAACAGGGATGTAAACAAAATTTGAGCGAAATAAGCTTTTTGTGTGTATGGAACATTTCTGGGATATTTTATTCAGCTCATGAAACATGGGACCAACACTTTACATGTTTACATTTAAAAATGTTGTTCAGTGTATAATATGCATAAAATGCATCCTCCAATTGCAACGTCTACCTATGCCCATACATATTCTCTTAAGAACAATATAAAGCCTTCCTATATTTTGTTTCAATCCAATCACATTCTGCCTAGTGGCGCGCGGTTGAGTTTTGGCCACATGAGAAAAAAAGTGTGACTATTCAGCTAACCATCCTAAAATCTCATAAGAAATTAGGTGCTGTTATTGGTGTAACAGTAACGTTTTCTACAATATTATTATATTTGTTTCTGTTATGTAGAATACTAATGAATCATTATGTGATCTTCCAAGGCGTTGATTCAGCTTTGATTTAACTTTACTCACACCATTGTAAGTGGTGGAGAGACACTCGGGTGCGCTCCAGCAGCACTACACCCTCCGCTACACCAAATGAGCTAATTGAATCGCACCTAACGAACTCTTTTGCCTCGCACAAAATGTGTTCATGCAGAAACGAGAGACCACATGTGTGACTGTTTTATGAAAATCTGGGAATATTTGGCCAAAGAAACATTTCTGGTTGGTCTCACGGAATGTAAAACAGTTAGGAAGGGATATTTAAAAAACGAGATTGAGTGAAGTAGCAGCAAATATGTTGAATTAACAACTAATGAGCATTGAGAGGCTCACAAATGTCACAAAATTACCGTATTTCTTTAATTCTAATACCGCTAATTACCTAGGCCTACTTTTGTAGCGCTTCATCAGAAGCACGCTTTTTGTAAGTAGACCTAGTTAGTCCCAACTCCAAGTTTAGCTGTAAATAGAAATGTCATTGGTTGACGATAGGCCTATGACATTGGCCTACCTCTAGTCTTGCGCTGCGCAGAATATCAGATCTCAACAATGGAGAGGTATTTAAATGTAACCATTAGGCCTACCCCACCTTGTGATATATATCTTGTCATAAGCGCAACGTGATTCCAAGAGACAGGTTGGAACGTCTATATAGGACAAATCAACTTTTTTCTAAATAAGTGGCGTTTGAATTTGTTGATTTAATGCGGGACATGATTGATTGGTTGCGGTAAGTGGGAGGAAGGGCCACAATGAGGGAGTGTGTGTGTGTGTAATGTCCAATGATATTTCCCCCTTTTTCGTCACTTTTTTTAATATATGTCCCTGATGGGTTCCTGGCTTTCTCCAATGATCTTCCCACAGATTTCTATTACCTTATTCAATCTGACTAGTGTTCCATAGAGCATAAAACCACCCAACAATATTAAAAGATATGATGGACTCTATATAGCATTGATAAAATGACATCATGCTAAACAATGTCCTCCATATGCGCTGCATATACATATAATAACTTCTCACAGCACAGGTCGGGCTCCACTATAACATAGAAGTTTCTGCAGCCCTCTCAAACACCCGCCATCTTCTGGTGCCAATATGTCTGGCTATTGAACTCTCTCATCTCCCTGACCTTGGCCAACTGACCCCTGATTGGTTGCCATGTTGCTGGGCAACTATTATTCTGATGCCAGACATATTTAGCCAATCAGCTGCAGCCAATTATCTGGTTTGTATCGATTTGGCTACTTTGACCTGTCTCCACCAGTAGATGCTGTATATCTGTGCTGTGCCCTTCACCTCAGAACTTCTCCCATCCAAGGAATTCCACCTGTGGACACCTTTTGTTCTACAACCTCTGGACTCCTTAGTGTCACTGCCCATGTATGTGGACTTTGTGGGGCCAGAGTGCCTTTATCACTTCAAGTTATATTCGCCAACATATTGTATATTCCTGTTCCCTATATGTAACAATCCCTTTATTACATTGTCACTAGCCAACTATACCTAACTGTTAGCCAGTATAACTTGGTTAGTATTTCACCTGTATGTAATATGCCATGTTACATCGCCTGTTTTGTACACTTTTGGTTGAGTTATAAGTAGGCCTATTTTGGTTGTTGTCTAATTAGTAACACCAAATATGTTATATATGTGGTAACACCCTTGCCATTGAAACATATAGGCCTAAAATGTACCGCATCCAATGCGACTACCGCTTCCAGTTGTTATTATTGTCATGTGACCATTCCAAGATGGCGGCTCCCATTGCCTAGTTTAATTAGCCTAGGCTAATTATAGCTAGTGTAATTAGCCACATAGCATGCTAACAGGAATGCTAACGTTCTAATTTATGCTTGCCTATGTATGGACTTATACTTTTTATAGTGTTATGTTAGCTTACACTGTTCATAATGTATTAGCCTTCTGGCTATATTAGCTTATCCTTTCTTTAAAACTATGGGCCCACCTTACCCGGGTGGTGCTCTCCTTTCACGGAGGTTTAAAGCAGTGTTCTCAAAGGAAAAATAGGCCTACCTTGGACATTGACGTGACAAACAAATTTAAACCTTTCAAAGTAATGTGTTACCGAGATTATAATGGTCTACACTAACTATTATTGCAATGTTATTTAGATATATGCTATTAAAAATGGTTTTAGCAAGTAAAAAACTTGGCGTGAGAAATGCATAGATATTAAAATTATGTTTGATATGCCCTGAGGAGTATTAAGACCGTACTGCGCTTTAGGAAAAATTCGCTTAGGTTGTACATGCAATAACTGAAAGGCGCAAAAGATGCGACTCCGGTGGGACTCGAACCCACAACCTTTGAATCACTCCTCAAGTGCTTGACTAGAAGTCCAATGCGCTATCCATTGCGCCACGGAGCCACCTGTTGATAGTTTACGCGCTAGCTAATATAAAGCAGTAACGATGCTTTTGGTATAACTTTTGTGTGTACACTAGTTACTAACGACGTCACAATGGTCGCGTCATATGTGAAAGAAGACAAGTGTAGATGTCGAGTGCTGTTTTTGTGTACATACAATAAACAACTCAGTTAAAAAAAATAAAATAAAAAAGATGTCGAGTGCATTGTAAGTGAATAAAGTATAATCTACATTAGCCCAGATAATATTGCTGTGGTATGCATTGAGTAACAAATTACATTTGCTGGTGGCTGCTGGCCGAGATCTGAAACAGCTTAAGTTTAGCTTGCCACGGACGAGTTTTGCAGTGAATGGAACATAAAGGGACAGCTCTTTCGCATTGTCAATAGAGAAAGAAACACATGTTGTTTAGTGAAACAAGCGAATATATGGCGCTAGCTGACATTGTGAATATGAACAGCTAACCACGAGGTTGGAGTTTTAGAAATGTGTTGAAATAACATACGTGTCTCGCTGAAGCAAGAGCCCGGATAGCTCAGTCGGTAGAGCATCAGACTTTTAATCTGAGGGTCCAGGGTTCAAGTCCCTGTTCGGGCGATGCATTTTATATTTTTACTTGCTAAATATTGCTGGACAATCTACATTTCGTTAGCTAACTTGGCGGCTGAACGAGAATTTTGCACCTTGAAGACCCCGCCTAATTCTGTGTTTACACTAATTCGTTGTATTCATACGGTTCGTTTCTTATATTTACCAGTTTGAAAGGCCTCCAAGCTGTAATTATGTAATAATTCAATAAGTTAATAAGAAATAAAGAATAGCAGTCTACTTTTACAGGATTTGATTGGAATATCACTTTCGGGAACTCTGAACGTTTCTCGATGTGGGGCTCATCTGGGCATTTCCCAAACATGCCGCTAGGTGGAGACATTGAACATGTACTGTTTGTCTTTATGGGCTGACAAAGGCACCTTTTCAGTACACAACACAGATGCGCGCGACTTTTGGCTACATAAAGAAAGCCATCGCCATGGTCCCCAATTCAACGTAGCCTAGAATTACGTTTCTATTACTTCTAAACAAAATACATTTGAGTTCTCATAGGCTGACAATGTCGTTTTAACAGTCAAAGGTTATATTTGGTGGTGATCTTTGCAAAATTATTTTGGATGTAGCAGTTAGCTAGAACTCTAACGCTCCATTGACATAGTCTGTAGCAAACGTTAGCCCGAGACATTTTACTTGTTGAAGTTGACGTGTTTAAGTATAATGCAGGTGATTTGCAATGACATTCATACAAGAATTACAATCCAAAAGTTGTGTGAAATGCACTCATAAGTAACATGTAACGTTAGATGAATGTTTATTTTTTTCTGCAGTTCTATAGCTCCGTCTTCTGCACCAAACTTGTAGTAGTCACCCTAGTGTGGCAATCTTATTTCCAGCTTCTGATGGAACAGAATTGCTATTTATGGGAATCCTGCAACACAATCTCATCGATACATGTGTAAGTGACAGGCAAGGTTATTGAATGATTCTAACACAATATATGCAATTCAGCATACCCTTCTATTCAAATCTATTTATAGTAGAGTGCATACATTTTCATGTGGCCTTTGTGTGAATCGAACCCACGACCCTGGCGTTGGTTGCTCCACCTTGTTGGCTGCTAGTCTTTCACAAATGAGATGAGTGAAACAAACCATCACAAAACAGTTGTATACAATAGAAATACTTTTAATTTGATGTTTTATCACAGGCATCAACATTAACAAGATAAAAAAAAGCTGATTTTATTTTCTCTCAGTTCATAGCTCTCTCGCTCACTCATACACGCATCCCCATACACACCTAATGGACAAAGAAAAAACTGACAAGAGATTCTGCTGGATTAAAATCATCATCAACCCTAGTAGACATCCTACTCTCTTCTGCACACACACATACAATAGTGCACGCACACGCTTCAACTGGGGTTTTCTTGGTGTCTGGAGTCACTTCTACCTGGACAATGCGGAGATCCTGAGAAAGACAGAAGGGATTTTGTGTGAAAGTAGTGAACAGAAAAGGGTTACAAAGTAAATATCAGGATGTCAAAGAAGAAAGTGGTGTCCTAAATCCAATTCCTCCCATTCTACATTTTAGTCATTTAGGAGACGCTCTTATCCGCTAGGCTAACTGTGTGTGTGACAGAGTTGAAATTCCACCTCCAACTGGGACGCAAACTCACAACCCTAAGCACCTTAACACAATGTACTCAAAAAGCGGCAAGGCATTGTGCATGTGAACTTGTTTACCCCCCCCCCATGCTTTTCAAATCATTGAATGGGGAGGGAGGAACGGCACACTTCAGGGAGAATTGAAAGTGGGCTAAGGACACGTGAGACTGTACTCACTGTAACTTCTCCTGCAGCAGCTCCAGCCTCTGTCGGTCTACGTAACGCGAGAAGAGAGAGAGCAGGTTGGGAGGGGTGAAGAGAGGAGGGGACAGGGACGAGGGGGGCACGTTGAGCAGCTCCCTGGTCACAGAGAACACCAACTCCGTCCTGTGAGAGAGAAGAGAGGGAAAGAAAGGACACAGACAAGGTGGAGAGAGTTAGTACACTGCAACCACAATAAACAAACCTTGTATAGGTTTGTAGTTGTGTGTGTTTCCAAACCCTGTCGCTAGGTGGAGACATTGACCATGCATCGTTAGCTATTACTGGTACCTTATTTTTAGCTTTCTGATGGAACAATACTAGCTAATATTGATACATTTTATATTTAACAGCCATTCTAAATTTTGCCAATCAAAAGAAACACACACACACACACACAAGTTTCTGAATTAGTAAAAGGAGGGCTGTGCTCACCATCGATTGTCATCCATGAGTTGACAGTTAAGGTCGGAGCTTTGCATTCGCTCTCCTTCACTCAGGATCAGGTAAAGCAGCGTCACACCAAACTGGGAGGATGGAGAGAGGAGAAAAGGAAAGAAGAGAGATGGTAGAAAAGGAGAGATGGGGACAGAAAGTGAGTGCACTGACTTCATGCCATCATGGCCTTATTTATCATCATTGAACCTTAACCATCATCACTGCTGGACAGAGGAAGGTGCACTATTTTGCATCATTCTAACAGCAGGCAGATTGTATAGTGGGTCAGTGCAGGTACCTTATTTTGCAACACTTTGGACAGTTGACCCTCGTTGCCTTGCAGCTCCTGCAGCAAGTCTGTGAGGGCGGCGCTAGATAAGGAAGAGATCACCACGGCAACGGGCTCCACCAACCAGCACAGCGCCTGGGGGAGATGGGAGTGTTAACTCGAAATGACACAATGACAAGGTTCCAGTTTAACAAAGTTTACTATACTGTATGAACACACTACAAGGTAGCCATTACACTCACGGCTAGGTCCATCAACCAACTAACTTCCTGCGCAGGCGCACTCTTGACTGAATGATAGCCCCGTAATAACAGAAATATAGGGATACTTAAAACATGAACTTAACAATCTCCCCCTTTTCTTTAAAGACAAATTAAACATCAACAACACAATTAAATGTCCAAGTATTATTCAAGTTCCCCATTACAAATGGGTTGTGTGACAGTTTTTATTTGTATTACTCAAGCTGCCACTTTCCATTACTGAGAGCCTGTAGGAGCACAAGACCGGATGCTCCCTTTTTAGTCAGACAGTCAGCAAGCTGTTCCTTTGTGGTCGACCACAGAATCCGCTGGATTCTCTGTGCTTGAATAAGTTCCTTGATGCTGCTGATCTCAAGACGAAGTCTTTTCTCTGTGACAGACTTGGTTGACTTCAAAGCATCAACTAATGAGTAGTTGTCAGTGACACAAACTACAGGTAGAACGTGCCGTTTTGTCTCACCAGTGGTAAGCTCTGAGAACAGAGTTGCAAGAAAGATCGCATTGTCAATTCCATCCGCAAGAGCAAGTGTTTCTCCAGCAAGTGTGCTTCGGACAACCCTTCTGATCCTTTTTGACTGCCAACAGATAGGTGAGAATCTTCCTCCTTCACCCATTAACACGATTAGATGTCCACCTTGTGTGCCTCCATCTGTAAGGTTCCCTAGCGAAGCATCACTGAAGACAACTAGTTTCAAAGAGTCATCTTTTCCAACATGCTGAAACTTTAAAGTCACTTGTTGTGATTTCAGTTTACGAACAACTTTGTTTGCCTCATGAATGGTTTGTACAGTGGCGTGTTTTGTGTTAGATACCAAGTTGCAACCATCAAACATTACATCAGGTCTACTCTGTCTAGCAACCCATAAAATTTGCCCTATCTTTGACCTCAATTGATCAGCTTCAATTCCACATAGAGGGGAATTCCTTTGTACGGCTCTTGAAGAATCCATGTGAATGGGTTGAAGATTCTTGATATAGCTCTCCTGTTGCATCAGTATTGTCCCATCAACTGTAATAAACTCTATGCCAACATAACAGAAACTATCATGCTCCTCACGGCCGACCTGGAAAACAGATTTGAGGTGTGGAATCACAGTTGTAGCAAAGGTCTGTGAGCCACCCCAGATGAAGTCATCAACATGACAGGCAAGTACTCCAGTCACACTGCAGTCTTGATCAAGCCAATAGAAGACTGCAGGATCCACTTGTGACAGTTTTCCACCTGTATTCAGCATTGTTGCCTTGACTTTGTTGTACCAGTAGAGTGATGCATCTGCCAGTCCATACACACACTTCTTTAGTTTCCACAGTGTTCCTTCGCATTTAGCTTCAGGCGGAGGTCAGATGTGAATGTCCCTTGACAGCTCTGTTCCCTGCAAAAATGCAGATTTGATGTCTATGGAATTAAGTTTCCATTTTTTCTGGCAGATCACGGACATCAGCAATCTGAGTGACTCTGAGCCGCATGTCGGTGAGTCTTTTGGGAGTTGTTTAGCAGCCAGCTCCTCAAAACCTCTAGCCACTAGACGTGCTTTAGGCACTATTCCAGTTAAGGACTCTTTAAGGGTACACACCCACCTTGTTGAGACACATTTTTGGCCAATGTCTGTAACTTCCTCAAACACTCCATTTTTCCTCCAATTACTGAGCTCATCTAGCTTAGCTGAGTCAAATGACACGTCCTTTGTTTCAAGTACATCATCATTTTGAATGTCATTCTGTTTTTCTCGATTTTCCATTGGTTCAATTCTGAGATTATCTACAAGTGACAGGTCAGCTGACCCTGTTGTACCAGAAAGTGTAACTGGTTCAGAGTACTGCAAGTTGTACCAGTTCTGGTGTTTTCCTTTGGCTTTTCCTGCTCGTCCAATGACGGTTGCTGTATGTGGAATACCACTTTCTCTGTCCATGTATTTAACAGTTTGTCCAGTTTTCAGATTGGAACATCCATGTTGTCTTAACACGTGGCTGTTGTTGAATGTTTTCCTCATTTGAACGCTCAACAGTATTATCTGTGGCATGTTTGAAGGTCTCTGCTCCATTTCCTGTGTCAGTTTCAGTGTCCATATCATTGGATATGACATCTGGTAGGTTTGTGTCTGTTACTGTCTCCTTTTCATTAGGATGATTCTCAGCAACAGCCCCTCTATCTAGTTGATCATTTACTTTCCGCAATCTTGAGTGATGCACCCTGACAATGATGCCTCCGTGCCTCACAAATATCACCACACCATCTTGGCCAATGACTACTCCCGGTCCTTTACACTCTTGACAGTCAACTCGTTTGTAGTACACTTTGTTTCCAGTTTCGTACTTCTCATCGGTAGTTCGTAGCTGTTTACGCAGAGCCCTGCGAATTCTTTCTGAGCACTCTGCTTCAGTGAACGCTTTTCCTCGCTGCATGTAGTGCTGACAGGTGCTGTTCCACCCATGCACTCACACTGGCCCCTTCTAGTGCTGGTGGCTTGTCAACCAGTACAGAGGGAAGATTAGGGTTCTGCCCGAACACTAGTTGGTATGGACTGTAACCATGAACATTGTGCATTGAGTTTTTTGCCATCAAAGCCCAATCTTGGGCTGTGTTCCAGTCACATCCATTGTCTTGCTTCACTTTCAGCATGATCTCTGTGAGTGTTTGATTATGTCTCTCCAGAAGTCCATTGCTCCATGGACTGTATGCAGCAGTTGTCTTTACTTCCATGTTGAATTTCTCTGCCATTTCTCTTATTTCATTATTATTGAGTTCTCCTCCATTGTCACTAACATTTCTGGGGTGGGCCATGCACACTTACCCAGGAATGCATGAAGTGCTTGACGATGTCACTGGGTTTCTTTGTATTCACAATGCTTCCAGCGCTGAAGCGTGTGAAGTGGTCGATTATGTGAAGGTACCACACACTTGGTGCTAACTCATGTAGATCTACAGCCACTGTTTCATTGTACTTGGAAGCTAGTGGCAAACCAACAGCTGGTTTGGGCTTAGGTTTACTGTATTTTTGACGTGTCTCACAATTGTTAACTATCTGCTGTAGAATGGAAATACTCTCATCATCATTATTCCCTGAACTGCTGAGTAACTTCTAAAGTCTGTCAACTGTAGCATGTCCAAACTGTTTGTGAAGCTTTAACAATACTTTGTGTTTTTCTTTTGTGTTCATGTTCTCTGTGACTGTCAGAATCTCCATGTGCTCTGTGTCCGTCCAAATCTCATTTTTGCATGGACTCTGTGTGATGTCTTTGTCTAAAATGTTTACACAATAGTGGCCTGAGGTAGTAAGTTCAAGAGTCACTGGTTGTTTAAACATCACTGCCTTGTCATTTTTTATGTCTAGTACAGCCTCTGCCTTCTTGAGGGAAGCTTTGCTTAATAGTAAGGGGATATCTGTAGGGACCACCTCTGTTTCAATGTGACACTTAGTCTGACCAATTTTTGCTGGTATCTTAACTCTCTTGGTAGAATGGACAATTCTCCCATCTCCAAATTTGAAAGCTCTGTTGCTTGGTGTGTCAATCATATTTTGTACTTCTTTCATATTTAGTTCACTAACATAGCTATCAAGCCATTTTGCACCACACACTGTGCGTGTACATGCAGTATCAATCACAGCAGATCCTAAGGATTCAACTATAAAAATCTCAGTATCAGAAGCAGATTCATTTGAAAACAGTGTAATGTTACACTGCTCTATATCTGTGTTTACATTTTCCTCTGTTAGTTTAACTTGTTCATTTTTATGAGGACAGTCTTTAACCCAATGGTAAGTGCTTTGACAAACAGCACATTTTGATCTCCTTCCATATTTGTCCAGTGGATTTGTGCCGGGAAATGGCGCCCTCTTCAGGTTGTCTTGAGAAAGTGACTTTTTGGCGCCTTTTCTCTGCTGCTCAGTGTAATATGCTCCGTCACTCGCTTGCATTCCATCTGTTAAAGGCGCGACAGTCTTTTCACCAAAAATTATTTTTAGTGCCGACTTCATTGATGCAAAAGTCAGTACAGTACAAGCAGTCAAAGCCAACTGTTTCTCCCTACCATCTAGACAGGCAGTATCTAGCAACTTGAAAGCTAACACTGCATCCGGGAGAACCATGTCGTACTTGCGCATCCTATTGTACCTTTGTTCGAAATCAATGATGTAGTCCGTCATTGCAACCGAAATATCTCTCGAAACACTGTCAAAGTTTGAATATGCCTCGTAGGCATGGTCTTTCTCTTCTTTAAGAAATACAGAATCCAGTGCTCTGATCAAAGTTCCCATACCATCATCATTGTTCAAATCCTCAACGGATATTTCCAGTGCTGTATCTCTCGCTCTTCCCTCGAGCGATAATACCACCGCAAGTGCTTGCTTTTTCCCGTCCAGATTAGTAACCCGTGTCCAGATTCCAAGTTCATTTTTCCAACTTTCGTACGACCTCTTCTCGTCGAAGCGAGGTGGCACATTGTAGTTATTAGCCATCCTCTGCTACCAATGTTAACTCGAAATGACAAGGTTCCAGTTTAACAAAGTTTACTATACTGTATGAACACACTACAAGGTAGCCATTACACTCACGGCTAGGTCCATCAACCAACTAACTTCCTGCGCAGGCGCACTCTTGACTGAATGATAGCCCCGTAATAACAGAAATATAGGGATACTTAAAACATGAACTTAACAGGGAGGAGCAATTATAGACCACTTACGAGCATTATATACATCTACGTAGGTGAGTCTGTGTGTCTCTGTGTGGGCTTGAGCATCTCATTGAGAACATAATTTTTTGCAATAAAGATCCGACGCTAACCAACTGTGTGTGTATATGTGTGCCTCTATACCTGGTCCTGTTTGTCTTTCTTGGCCAGGGCGGGCAGGTTCCGGGCAATCCCCATGACAACGGTGGCAGCCTGCAGCGGAGGCAGGAAAGGGATGAGCCTGGAGATCAGGCGCTTTCCCTTACGCACCGACATGATCAACAGACACTGCTCGTCACTCACTCTGCAGGATGGGGGGGGACAGATGGAGGAGAAGGAGAGTGAGTCTCTGGTGAATATTACTGATGGGGGAAGCAAAGCTTTTTGGGACAATTAGGGTTTCCGCCAAATAGTGCCGGGGGAAAAAAGTTGACTACCTGAAACTTAACAGTGAACATAAGTGACTGCTGGATCGCTGAGGGAGCGAGCGGTAGAGATGCAGGGTATGGGGGGTCATGTTGTCACCCCCTCCTCTCTTCCCCCTAATTCCAAATCATTCCCTAGCCCCTTTCACCGTAGACGATCATGTACACTACCGTTCAAAAGTTTGGGGTCACTTAGAAATACCCTTGTTTTTGAAAGAAAAGCACATTTTTTGTCCATTAAAATAACATCAAATTGATTAGAAATACAGTGTAGACATTGTTAATGTTGTAAATGACTATTGTAGCTGGAAATGGCTGATTTTGAGTGGAATAGCTAAATAGGCATACAGAGGCCCATTATCAGCAACCTTCACTCCTGTGTTCCAATGACACGTTGTGTTAGCTAATCCAAGTTTATAATTTTTAAAAAGGCTCATTGATGATTAGAAAACCCTTTTGCAATTATGTTAGTACAACTGAAAACTGTTGTGCTGATTGAAGCAATAAAACTGGCCTTCTTTAGACTAGTTGAGTATCTGGAGCGTCAGCATTTGTTAAGGGGTGACTCCGGGATGCTGGCCTTCTAGGCAGAGTTGCAAAGAAAAAGCCATCTCTCAGACTGGCCAATATAAAGAAAATATTATGATGGGCAATTGAACACAGACACTGGACAGAGGAACTCTGCCTCGAAGGCCAGTATCCCGGAGACACCTCTTCACTGTTGACGTTGAGACTGGTGTTTTGCGGGTACTATTTAATGAAGCTGCCAGTTGAGGACTTGTGAGGCATCTGTTTCTCAAACTAGACACTCTAATGTACTTGTCCTCTTGCTCAGTTGTGCACCGGGGGCCTCCACTCCTCTTTCTATTTTGAATAGAGCCAGTTTGCGCTGTTCTGTGAAAGGAGTAGTACACAGCATTGTACGAGATCTTCAGTTTCTTGGCAATTTCTCACATGGAATAGCCTTCATTTCTCAGAACAAGAATAGACGGACGAGTTTCAGAAGAAAGTTATTTGTTTCTGTCCATTTTGGGCCTGTAATTGAACCCACAAATGCAGATGCTCCAGATACTCAACTCGTCTAAAGAATGCCAGTTTTATTGCTTCTTTAAATCAGAACAACAGTTTTCAGCTGTGCTAACATAATTGCACAAGGGTTTTCTAATCATCAATTAGCCTTTAAATTATAAACTTGGATTAGCTAACACAACGTGCCATTGGAACACAGGTGTGATGGTTGCTGATAATGGGCCTCCGTACGCCTATGTAGATATTCCACTCAAAATCAGCCGTTTCCAGCTACAGTAGTCATTTACAACATTAACACTGTATTTCTGATCAATTTGATGTTATTTAATGGGCAAAAAAGTGCTTTTCTTTCAAAAACAAGGACGTTTCTAATTGACCCCAAACTTTTGAACGGTAGTGTAGATCTGAAAGGATCGGTATAAGCAATATTAATTTACACCATATTTCTTACACCTATCATAACCCTTCAGATCTACACAAATGTCTAGGGAGGAGCAGCTACGGTCAATTTGGAATTCAGGGAGCCATCCATCCTTCCTCACCCAGGCTCTGACGTTAACGATGGCCCGCTGCCCCGGGGACAGTAAAAATGTGTCGGCCCAGTGGATCTCGTCAACTTCTCCGCACATTTTTGCGTTCCAGTTCAACATTTACATGCTCTGTCGCAGTCTACTATCGAAAACTACACGCAAAACGATTGTCCGTTCATTCAAGGACCACCACACTCCCGCAAGTCACAACTGCTCGAGCAGAATAGGAGTTCATGCCTTCACACAGCACACGCGGGCTGTCCAGAGCAACAAAAAAAGCGCTCTTCAATCCACTCGCTGCTCTTATTTATTTTAAGGAAAGTGATTTACAAAAATAAACCTTCAATAGTGAACCTACTGCTGCCTGCTGATATACTGCAAAAAGAAAGCTAAAAAATAAAAATAAAACACCTAGCATTGGTTTTGACCAGCCTACTGGAGCCAGATAGATAGCTATTTTCTGGAGCGCATTAGTCTTAAAGGGGCAACGCCTGTTTTGAAATGTAAAAAAATTGAATTCTCAAAATGACATAGTTTAGAAACAAAATTATTGCAACTAATACAATGTAATGACTTACATTTCCTAAATGATATTACACAGCTTTCTCACACAATAATAACAATATGTAGCCTATTACTAGCTGAATATAGAGAGAAAGCAAGCCAACCTATAGGCCCTGCATGATCTTAATGCATTTTAACTATCCCAAGTCCGGGGCCAATAGATTTTTGGCCAGTGACAAAAAATGTTTGACCTTGCTCACCTCGTCTTCCCACTCCTTCCCCTTGAGGGAGCTGTAGAGTGTGGGTCTTGTCCCCCCTCCTCACCTACCCCATCCCTCAGTCTCACCTGTCGTCCCACTCCTTCTCCTTGAGGGAGGCGTAGAGCTGCAGCGTGTGAGTTTTGTGCTGCTCCAGCAGGGCCTCTCTCTGCTCCTCCGGCGTCTGCATGAAGCGCTTCTCAAAGTCCTGCACCTCCAGCAGCAGACTGTACATCTGATGGAGAAAAAGAGAGAAGGGGAGGGAGATCGCGTTAGGGTCCCCAGAGTGCGAATCTCTCGAGATTGTTTTAGGGGGAAACCTGGTAACATGAATAATAGTGCAGCGCTTCATAGAGAATATAGGAAGTGGTAACTGGTTACAAATGTGAAAAAACAAACATACATACATACATATCATCAATACAACCACAGAGCTGTAGAGACAACAAGTCATTCTCCCCTTCCTTGTCTTTACCTTCTCCACAGTGTAGAGGATCTGCCGTCTCTTATTCCACACCTGTTTCTCTCTCTTCTCCTGTGTGGGACAGAGGGAGCGGTTAGAGGTGTAGAGCAATGTACTACCGCAGTGTTTCCCAACAAAAATGTGCAAAAAATATAGATATTTTTTTATGTTGAAGTTATTTCAAATCTTAATAGGCAGGAAAACATTTACTGAGGTCACTGGTGTGGAATCTCTAGTTTATTTATATGCCTACTTTTTAAACTTAAGTTTCGGTGCACATTGCCTCGGCCCGCCTGTTGACCCTCTGCTCCACACTAGTGGCTCACTATTTCAGCTAACAGCTAGCTTTGAGTAGAAACTAGCTATGGCTCAATGGCTGAAACGCACTGTTTCAGGCAGCAGTAGCAGCACTAGCGCCAGCTCAAGTGAACGCTTGGAAAAAATAAAGTTGACAAGTCAAAGAAGCGTCAATTTCAGAAACAGTATGTCCTCTTCGGTGTCACCTCCTGTACCCTCTGCAGCGACATGCTCTCAAATAATTGCATGAAACCAGCCTATTTACAACAGCATATCAGTACCAAGCCTCTTTCCTTTGTGGGTAAGACCAGAGTTTTCCGTTTTCCAAAGTGGTCAGAATTTAAGTTAAGTTGAGAAAAATGAAAGAAAGCGACCAAAGCATTGGAGAGGCTTCATCTGCTATGTCGCTACTTGTGGCCAAGTCAAAAAAGCCATTCACTATAGCCGAGGAGTTAATTTTGCCTGCTGCTGCTATCCTCACTGAAACTATGATCGATAAGACAGCAGCTGATGCACTGAAGACAGTACCATTGTCAAATAACACGATGTGCTGTAGAATCGATGACATGGGCATTGATATTGTTGATCAAGTGGTGGGAAAGTTAAATTCCAGTTCATTTGAGCTGTAGTTAGATGAACGGACAGATATCAGTGGGGAAGCCCAGTTGATTTGCGTTTGTGAGATAGAGACATTTAGGAAATTAATGAGCACCTTCGATCCGGTGAGAAGCTAATGGGGAGAAGTACAGGATGAGTTTCACGTTATTGACAGCTTTTTCTCAGAAACCCTGTGAACATGTGATAAGAAAAGTATCTATTAAAGGTAAATGAATCAATAATCCATTATGAATTAGTAGTTATGTAGCATGGATAATGAATAATCAATGTACTGAACGTTAGTCACATAAAGTCTAGTAGAGGCTGGAGAGGGAGAGAAATGTGTGTGTGTATTTAGTGGGCCCAAGGGAGCAGTAGATGTGTGTGTGAGATACCGGGAGTAGCCTTCAAGGTTCTCCTAATCTCTGGGGAAAGGAACAGGCAGTGCTGGATAATGATTAACAGTGGTGGGAAGTCAAGGGGGAGATACTGTTCACCTACTGTTTGTGTGTACGTGTGTGCGTAGGTAATCTACTGTTTGTGTGGAGGTGTGTGCGTAAACGGAGAGAGAGGATAAAATTAAGTTCTTTGTGTATGTTGGGCAGAACGTTCTCTGAATAAACTGAACAGACCTTTTACAGAAAGCTGAGTCCTTGCCTAATTATTCTTAACCCAGTGTCTTACAAACCCTGGGGATTAGTCAAGGCTTATTGATTGTTAATTATTATCATTAGGATATAAAATTCATTTGACAACATGTGTGCACGGATGTCGCGGCATCAATGACTGGGAGAGTGAAAGGATTAATTGCCCGCATAAAGTCAAGCCGGACGTTGAATGGAATCGCTATCAAAAAAGGCAGTGAACGTGATTAATTTTATCCAGTCCCATGAATCACCGACTGTTTGGAAGGCTCCGCGGTGACAGCGGGACTGAGTACCAGCAGCTTACTGCTTCACACCGACGTCCGTTGGCTATCCAGAGGGAAAACGCTACAGAGACTTTTCGAGCTGCGGGCCAAAGTGATTTTCTGTCTGAGCACTCGCCCTTGTGGCCATGTTGGAGGGCACAGACCGGGTACCCCGCCTTGCTGATGTGTTCAGCAAACTGAACAACCTGAATTGAACTCGGCAAGGCAAAGACACACGCATTCTAAACATGTATGACAAAGTGTGTGGATTCATAAAGTAGACCAAACTCTGGGAGAGGAAAGGTGAAGATGGGGATAGAAGCTGTTTCCAGCAGCTTGACACCTACTTTTTTTTTTAATTTATTTTTTTACAGGTGATGTTGACAGAGCTCCCTATGGTGCAAATTGTAAGCTCACATTTATCCAAACTAAGTGAGTCCACTCCTACTTCCCTGACATTGAAAACAAGTCTGTTAAACTTGACTGGGTGAGTAATCCTTTCATGACTGACAGCACCAACAACAGTCCTACCAGACTGCAGGAAAATCTTCTGTATGTGTCCTTAGACCGTGGCCTGAAGATGAGGTACTCGGAGACAACACTGTTCTGGTGTGAAGGAAATGTACACAGAATGAACTGCTGCCCTTTAACTCTGCATGCTTATATGAAGTGAGATTTTCATCCGTGACCCTAATCAAGACCACATACAAGAACAGACTCGACTTGGAGAAAAGCCCGATCACTGCCGTTGCCACACGGCCCCCAAGACTGACAAAGATTAAGAGTGAGAGAGCGTAAACTTTCCCATTGATTGGAGATGTATTGTATTGGGAGTATGTGTATAAAATGTGATCTTTGTTTTTGTATAATTTTAGGGGTAAAAAAATGCTTGGGAACCACTCTACTACAGTACCCATAATAACTAATGTTGTCCTGTCTCCATATCAATGCAGGAACAACCGACAGTATCATCTGGAGTAGCGAGACAAAAACAATATAATAAGAACAAAGCGTGATAAGGAACAGGGAACATACGTCAGAGACAAAACAGCAGGAGATAGAATGGCAGAACTCATGAGACACAGGAGTTTGGAGAGATTGTGGCGTGTGTAGTAAGTACCTCGTCATCAGTGCGACTGGTCACCACTGTGTCGATCATCTTCCTGGGGTTGTTGACGCTGGACACAGTCAGCTTACCCAGTGAGCCTGCAAACTGCACTGTGGGGGGGGGGGGGGGGGAAACGATACACACGTATGTTACAAATACATCCTCAAAACACACAAAAGGTGATGTGATGACTACTCATTTAAAATCAGACCTTGGTTAAAAGAGTATTGGTTTTCTTTCTAATACTAGATTGAGCTTGCCTGGTGCAAAGGAATCAATGCAATAGTCCCAAAAGTGCTAACCCTGCCAATTTGGTACACCAGGTAGTGTGCCAAACACTATTTAACTGAAACAAATATATACTATTTGATCCAGGTTATTGATCATCCTATCCTTCTTTTGATTAATGCCTTACCTGGTCTGTAGGTGTGTTCCAGCTTGGCCACCTGGGGGGTGATGAGTTTGGTGGTGTGCTCCTTCCTCACGCCGTCTCTGTCTCTCTCCTGCCTCTTCTCCATCTTCTCAAAGTAATTCTGCCGGCCAACACAAAATTGGCATCCATTTATTTACACATTTAATCCGCCATGAACAATTACTGAAAAAAAGTTTCCTTATCATAGAAATCCAATAAAAATGTATTAGAATAATCCATACTAAAACTATTTATTAACACTCAATTAAAAGGTGGAACTCTGACAACAAAGGCCAGTGAGACCTATCAGAAGCAGGTGAACAGGGATTAGACTGAGGTAGACAGCCAAGTGGAACTAATAAAATTATCTGAATGACAGGATTGGAACAGTGGTTTCCCTGGCATACATCCTGATCTCGTTTATGACATGCTCCCTCCTTATAGGTCCATCTAGGCTGGTAGCGATCAGATAGAAATACAATGTGTAGATCCAACATGCTTTTCTGTCCATGTAAGGACTGGTGTCAGCTCCATAAATTATATGTTTATTTAATCCCATTCTAGGTTGGTCAGTAGGACAGAAGGTGACGGAACGATCTGACAGAAACAGATTGTGTAGAGCCGACATGCATCTCTGCAAGAGGTTGTGTCTGGTTTATAACTAACATTTCTATCCGCCTTGTTCAGAACCTCACGCCCACCTGAACACAGGTAGAAAAACGGTTTGCAACAAAATGAAAACGAGCGTTAATTGGACCAAGTCTAGGTAGTCATTCCCCGTTTCAACCCATTTTCTTCCATTGGTGCCTAGTGAATACAACACTCGCTCATGTTCATTAGGGCACACAGAATAAAAAATAAAAAACGTTTTAAAAAGGTTTCGCACCAGAAAACAAAAACCAAGTACTCGCTCCCTGTTTCAGTCCATTTTGTTCCGTTTGGTGCCTAATGAACAGGACCTTGACTTTTTCCATTGACTTGGCTGTACTGACCTGGTAGTAGTAGTCATCCAGGTAGGGATCAGTGCTCTGCAGCTGCATCATCTGGATCTTGGCCACCCACTCCTTCTCCCTCTGGGTCATCAAGTTACTGTAGGGGTCCCTGCTCCGCCAATCCCCCACACGCCCGCCACGCTCACTGGGGAGAGAGATCATAGAGGAGGCAAAGTGAGAAAGAGGCTCCACAGCTGCAGGTTACTTGAACATAATGCATTAGCAATTCAAGGAAATTTGTGAGGCAATTTATGGCAACAGCACTGTAGATGGATATGGAGGAGACATGCAGATGCTGGGGCAACTCAAATTATTTACACACACACACACACACACACACACACACACACACACACACTTCAGTCTACATACCCTCCTCTACTCTGCATCCTCTGGGTGAGCATGCGGCGGTGCTGGGGGTGCAGGTGCGTGGTGTTGTGCCGGATGATGGGACAGGGTACGTGGTTGTGGTGGGGACCCATCCTGTGGGGAGGGGGCTGGCCGAAGAAGGGCCTGAAGCCTCCACCGCCAGGCAGCAACGGGGGGCCCTGACAGCCCCTGGGGAAGCCAGCAACCTGAGAGGGGGAGAAAGAGAGAAGGAATGAAAAACAAGAGAGGAAAAGGGAGGCTGGCATTGAATGTGTGTTGTGGAAATTCACCACTAAGGACTCAAACTCAACGTAAATGAATCAATCTTTATTAACAGTTCACAAACGCAATCCAAGCTTGATAAACTCTGAAAAGGGCATTCCCTTTCAGTCCTTATATACAAACAAGTTATATAAGCATGATTTACATGATTCATTATTAACGTTGGTTCCTGCATGTGACTGACAAGGCTTCTTCTCTTAACGGGGACCTTGAAACTGAGATACTCCTTTTGGTTCCCAGAGCAATGTTCTGGGCGTACTGGCAATTGGTCTGAGGTGGTCACAGACACCTGCACCAACCAAGATAGAGTGAGAGGAGAGTGAGAGGAGATTTCAATTCAAGGCTCTCTCTTCAGACAAAATGTTCCCTCACATGTGTTTATGCAAACACCCATTTTACATAACAGTATGTATATAAGTTTAGATATGTTGTACATGTGAATCATTTTTGCTCATAGGGAGTGTGAATGGGGTGTATTCCCTACACACCAAACGGAAGCAAAAGGTCAAATGGGGAGGGACCAAATTACAGTTGCAACAATTTTTGCTACGGTGTGCACTTATGAATGAATACACCCCATGTGGCCTAATTTTTGAGTGAGACAGCTCAAGGGGAGTGCATTCAGGTGTACAGATGAGAACACAGGTGAGTGTTTGGTCCAGTGGAGAGTTTAAAATCAAATCATCTCATAGCATGTAAATCTTGGTGGGGCAAACTCACAAAACATTTTTTTTTTTTTAGATGCAAAGCCACAACATAATACATTCATTGGACTATAACAGTGACAAACAGTACCCACAAACTGTTAGGGCCTAAATAAAGCTGTCCCAACACCTTACCACTGTTACACCTGGCTATCAGCAGAGCCTTGTCTGGCAGCGAAACAGTTCCTTCAGCCTCATTAGCTGATTTGGCTGACTTGCTTAAACAAATGTGGTTTCTACTGACAATTGAGATGTACAAACAATGGCATAAAGGGACGACGAGCGAATAAGAGGCAATCCGTCATTTCGATTAAGAAATTAATGAGCGAGCGACTATGGACGTAGTCAATATAACTATTTGTTCAGCACTTTTGAAATGTACTGCGACAGAATTTAGAACATGAGCCGTTCTTACAGTGTTCTCCCTGTACACCAAGTCAGAACCGTAGGATAAATAAAGGGGGCATATAAGCTGACACTGAAAGCTCTAACAATATTCAATGATGACATTTCTCAAAAACAGGCTATAGGCTACATGTGCACCACCAAGTCAGAACAGTAGGCTAAATTATGAGGGGAAAAGGGACCAAATTATTAGGGTGAGGCACATGGTCTACTAACAGCTTACTACACAACATACACTTAGTATTACTTCCTTAGCTAAAGCATGCATATCCTTCTGGCATATTACATAATTTATGCAGCAGCATACAATACATTTGACTCACACTGTGGTGCTCACTTGAACAGGAAGGTGGCACGGTGGTCCATGGTGGGCAAATTTTGTCATCAAAGTCTGGCATTCTCTGGATTCATGGTGCTTTCAAGACAACTGGGAACTCGGGGGGGGGGGGGGAAAACAGGTTGAATCAGGCCGAGCTCTAGAAAGAGGCCAGAGTTCCCGACTTGGAATTCCGAGTTGGATGACCGCTCAAAATGTATTTGCCCAGTGGGAACTTGTTTTTTCCGAGCTCCCAGTTGTCGTGAACTCACTGAAGCCTGAGATTTCCGTTCCGAGTTTCCAGTTGTTTTGAAAGCAGCAGAAGTCATGTTGAATTGACAGCATGGCCAATGTTGAATGTTTTCCATTGAAGCTTGGAAAACAGACCCTTAAACCCAGACTTGGACCACACACCTACTCTACTGAATAGCAGGCTAGTGATCGCTTTGCGATTTCCAACTTGTTGTGTAATCTTTATGTCCAGTGGCCGATAAGCACCGATACATTTTATCTATATTTACTCTTCATATGACAAGGACTGAAAAGGATTTGCCAGTAGGTTGTCGACTTGATTCATGATGACTGCTAGCTGGATAGCTAAGATTTTGAAAGTATGATGTTGACATGATCGGTCCAATCAAAGGTACGGTAGATATAAAGCGAATTGACGTCATTTTATCTGTGGCCAATGACCTTGAGCCTTCTTGGATGGGCACTTCTAATGTTCCTTTGGCAGCATCCAAGGGGCTTGAATTTTCAAGCTCTCCCCATAGAATTTGCAGTGACATAGTGTCCCCATGAGTGACAGAACCCTGAGCCAATCACGGCGCAATGAGAACATTACCAACCCCTACGCTCCATATTTTCCGCTGGCTGCCCCACCACGACAGAAAGCACTAAGTTAGGCAGAAACACCTGCATTTTGGAGTTGCCTTACTCAAGAAAGGAAAAAAGAGACAATGTTTGTATGCAGCTTTATTAACTCAATGATATATATATATTTTTTTTTACATTGTTTGCAAACTGATGTGACATATTAATGCCAAAACAACACGCTAAACTCTGCCCCACGTGACCTGAACGACGGGTCACCACTGGTTGAGTCTCACCTGAGAGTTGAGCATCTGGGCACGTTGGATCTGGGACAGAACGGGGCCCACGCCGGCCGGGAATGGAGGACGACACAGAGGAGAGTTCTAACACAGACAGAGAGAGAATCCAACTCAGAACCAACACTGACCTGGAACCTGCATCTGCAGTGAGCTAGAGAGTCCATCCATCAGCCAAGCTACTGAGCCAAGCTACTGAGCCAAAACCAAGGTAGCTGCTATGGAATAATTCATATTTTGTATTTATTTATATATCCACCCTCACGGAAGTAACTGACCATGAAAAGCCAACCCTCATTCAACAATTGGTCAAAAACACCACAACAGTTCAAACAACCAAAATAAACTTTACACTCCTCATCACATGCCCCACCTAATAAAGCAAGGGAGGGCCGGAGAGCTAGTCAAAGGAGAGAGGGAGGTAGGGGGACTCACAGCCATGTTTAAGAGGGTGTTGGGGGAGATGCGCTCAGGGAAGGAAGGGGGGTAGCGGTGTTGGTGGTGGACCGGGGCTCGCACATGAACGGTGGTGGGGTGGTGGATCTGCAACACACACAGGATAGGGATTCAATACAACTAATTAGCCCATAACTGTACACAGAGAGAGGGTTAACTCTGGCTTTGCTACAGATAGGATGAGAGTAGAGGCAGAAAAAGGATGATAACAGCAAGCGCTAATAGTATAATACAGTGGTCTCAAACTCCATGCCCGTGGGCCTCCATAGTGTGACTAGGGGGCCAGATGTGGCCCGTGAACTGGAAGTTTGAGACCACTGGTGTAATAATTATGAAAGGGGGATACCTAGTCAGTTGTACAACTGAATACATTCAACGGAAATGTGTCTTGCGCATTTAACCCAACCCCTCAATCAGAGTGGTGCGGGGGGCTGCCATAATAATAATAATAATTGACTTCGACGCCCGGGAAACAGTGGGTTAACTGCCTTGTTCAGGGGCAGAAGGACATATTTTTACCTTGTCAGCTAAGGGATTTGACCCAGCAACCTTTCGGTTACTGTCCTAACACTCTAACAGTAGTTACTTTGGCAGAATAATGCCATATTATACAAAACTACATTGAGTATATTTTTAATATATAAATGGGAGTATTTCACATACAGAGAGATGATAACAGTCCATAATGATTACTAAAAAGAGAGAGAAAGGGCAGCATTCTCTCACTGACCTGCTGCTGATGATGATGATTCATAGCATGACTCATCGGCTGCTTGGGCGGAGTCCCGATAGGCACAGCCCTCACTGGTGGGCTTCCAATCACGGGAGAGGACGAGCGAGGCGGGGGGGCCCTTTCCGACAAGTCCCGCCCATCCTCGCTCATAACTGGCGGAGGCCGATTGGGCAGCCCCACCTCTTTGATGATGGACATAAGTGGACTGTCCTGGAAAGAAGAGAATTTAACTTAAAGATCAAAATCTACAATCAACTATTAATAAAATTGCTTTAAACAAGACCTGGTAAGTCATTCAGAGTGCAAATGTGCCAGCTATATTGTTTTTCATGTACAGTACAGGGCCACATTCAGCAAGGCCCAACGTAGCTAAACCGTTTGCAACTGAAAAGCAGTGTTCTTATTTGACAAATTCAGGAAGTACATCCCTGTTACAAAACAGACATGTGTCTTACCTCCATTTGAGTGATTAGTCCAGGGGTGACGCTCACAGGCCCAAATCCCATGTTGTTCTCCCAGATATTGTGTGAATTCATCTGAAAGAGAGAGGCAGAGGAAGAGAAAGTGTCAGAAGGCACCGCTCCAATAGCGATGCATAATATTCGTCCCTCATTGAACCAGCTGATCGTTCTTTCTCCAAACCCTATAACGTAGTTCTGCAGCATATAGAGCTACAGAATACTAGATCAGTGGTTCCCAAACCTCTCCTTGGGGACCCCCAGACATCGCACCCCTTCTCAAAAAACCTACACTCGATCCCTCCGATGTCAACAACTACAGACCAGTATCCCTTCTTTTCTCTCCAAAACTCTTGAGCGTCCCGTCCTTGGCCAGCTCTCTTGCCATCTCTCTCAGAATGACCTTCTTGATCCAAATCAGTCAGGTTTCAAGACTGGTCATTCAACTGAGACTGGTCTTCTCTGTGTCACGGAGGCTCTCCGCACTGATAAAGCTAACTCTCTCTCCTCTGCTCTCATCCTTCTAGACCTATCTGCTGCCTTTGATACTGTGAACCATCAGATCCTCCTCTCCACCCTCTCCGAGTTGGGCATCTCCGGCGCGGCTCACTCTTGGATTGCGTCCTACCTGACAGGTCGCTCCTGCCAGGTGGCGTGGCGAGAATCCATCTCCGCACCACATGCTCTCACCACTGGTGTCCCCCAGGGCTCAGTTCTAGGCCCTCTCCTATTCTCGCAATACACCAAGTCACTTGGCGCTGTCATATCCTCACATGGTCTCTCCTATCATTGCTACGCAGACGACACACAATTAATCTTCTCCTTTCCCCCTTCTGATAACCAGGTGGCGAATCGCATCTCTGCATGTCTGGCAGACATATCAGTGTGGATGACGGATCACCACCTCAAGCTGAACCTCGGCAAGACGGAGCTGCTCTTCCTCCCGGGGAAGGCCTGCCCGTTCCATGTTCTCCCCATCACGGTTGACAACTCCATTGTGTCCTCCTCCCAGAGTGCTAAGAGCCTTGGCGTGACCCTGGACAACAACCTGTCGTTCTCCGCTAACATCAAGGCGGTGATCCGATCCTGTAGGTTCATGCTCTACAACATTCGCAGAGTACGACCCTGCCTCACACAGGAAGCGGCGCAGGTCCTAATCCAGGCACTTGTCATCTCCCGTCTGGATTACTGCAACTCGCTGTTGGCGGGGCTCCCTGCCTGTGCCATCAAACCCCTACAACTCATCCAGAACGCCGCAGCCCGTCTGGTGGTCAACCTTCCCAAGTTCTCTCACGTCACCCCGCTCCTCCGCACACTCCACTGGCTTCCAGTTGAAGCTCGCATCTGCTACAAGACCATGGTGCTTGCCTACGGAGCTGTGAGGGGAACGGCACCTCCGTACCTTCAGGCTCTGATCAGTCCCTACACCCAAAGAAGGGCACTGCGTTCATCCACCTCTGGCCTGCTCGTCTCCCTACCTCTGCGGAAGCACAGTTCCCGCTCAGCCCAGTCAAAACTGTTCGCTGCTCTGGCACCCCAATGGTGGAACAAGCTCCCTCACGACGCCAGGACAGCGGAGTCAATCACCACCTTCCAGAGACACCTGAAACCCCACCTCTTTAAGGAATACCTGGGATAGGATTAAGTAATCCTAACAAAAAAATAAATATAGATGTACTATTGTAAAGTAGTTGTTCCACTGGATATCATAAGGTGAATTCACCAATTTGTAAGTCGCTCTGGATAAGAGCGTCTGCTAAATGACGTAAATGTAAATGTAAAATGATTATGTAACCAGCTCACCTAGTCAAGACCTTGATATTTAGTTGACAAGTTGAATCCGGTGTGCTTAACTCTGGCATAGATCAAATACATGGAACGGCTGGGGGTCCCCAGGAGAGGTTAGAAAACCACTGCACAAGACACATTGATCTGCAGCGTTACTACAGTAGAGTATACTAGATTGTCTCACCTGTGGCATGGGGGCCCCCCCTCGGCGTAGGAGGTGCTGATGCTGCTGGTAGCTAAGCAGGGAGGGATGCAGTGGGCCCGGGGGCAGCCCCGACGGGGTCAGCTGGTGGTGGGAAGGGAGCTGGGAGGGGTGGTGGTGCTGCTGGGGCATGGAAGGGGGAGGAGGGAGACCAGTGGACCGGTCACCAGGCCCAGCTGGACCACCCACGCTGGCGATGGCCGGGTCTGCCCCAAGAAGCAACATGGCTAGGGACTCAGCTAGGTCGCCTCCCCCCCTCTCCTCCAGGCCCGGAGGGGGCATCGAAGAGAGGGAGTGATGTGGTAGGGGGAGGGATGACGGGTGGGGGACGCGACTGGCAGGAGGAGGGAGTTGAACGGTGGAGGAGTCTCCTCCTCCCATTCCCCCCATCCCTAGTCCCCCTAGACCTAAACCTCCGAGTCCGTCGTTCTTTCGCTCTTCGAGCTCTGCGAGCCGCTTGTGCTCCTCCTGCCAGTCATCATCTGTAGGAGGTAATAAGTCATTCCATTATTACAGGTGTCATCCAGGTAATAAAGACTGACTGACAATGGGGGATTTTAACTGATAATGGTAACGTTAGCGATGAGGTAAAGGACGATATTTATATCTAACCTTGGGTGCAGGTGTGTTTCTGGTTTAGGCAATTCCTTTGTCACGACAGAGATTTTACCATGACCACAGCATTGAAGCTAGCTAAAGCAGAAACAGACTTGCATATCCTTGGCTCCTGAGTGGCGCAGTGGTCTAAGGCACTGCATCTCCATGCTGTATCACATCCGGGCCGTCATTGGGAGTCCCAGAGGGCAGCGCACACCTGGCCCAGCGTCGTGTGGGTTTGGCCGGGGTAGGCCGCCATTGTAAATAAGAATTTGTTCTGAACTGACTTGCCTAGTTAAATAAAGGTTCAATTAAAGGTTCAATTAAATACAAGAAATCCTGCATGTACTGTATGCACGAAAGGCTTGGATATTTGTTGCAGAGTGTAAATGATGCTTTCGTGGAAGGTACTATGCCACGTACACCCTTGTAGACATATTTCCTTGTAGGCCTATTTGGCAGGGAAACTGAAGCGAACTGTAGCCTATTGCCTGTTCCTGAGTCTATTTTTTTTATTTTAACAATGTGTCTTTTTGCTGCTTTTCATTAAATCATATATAGCTGTTCTTTATATGGCCGAAGTTAAGTGTTCATTTGGGCAGAATATTATATACAGGCTACAACATACCGTATTTTGATCAGTTATGAAAATACAACAGTTCAAGCAGAAGTTTTTGGGGTAAAAGGCCGACATTTCAACGTCTTCATTTTTAAAGAAAGACTCATGAATATAGAAATGGAAACATTGTGATTTTAGAGACACAAAGTAACAATAACCTATGTTTAAGGGGACTACAACATTCAACCTGTTACTGGGCTCTCACCATCAGGTTAATCACATAATTCAAATGAAATCAAGTCACATGCACAATTTGATTGCTCACCATTTGTTCAGTGACATCAAAAGGAGACACACATTGGTTCTAACAAGAATAAATCTAGGACAAAAACTTTGTCTTGACATTTCATAACCGAATTACCAGATCATTTTTGTTTATAAGCCCACTAGACAACTCATTCGTTGTCATTCTAAAATGTCCTGAATAATGGAAAGGAAAATACCGCTAGGTGTGGCGCAATAGCCTACACAATTGCACACAGTGGACCAGGCGGCGCACAGAAACGCATGAAAATAGCCAGCAACCGTTAAGCGCGCCGTCAGAACGTTGTCCCGCTGATTCGGCCAATTGATAGACTTTCCATATTGGTTCCAATCACTAGTAGCCTAATAATACTCCTCCAATCTATAGGGATACTCAATATGTTGCTGACAAACAGCATGTTCAAGGCCCTCAAGCGATTTGGCCCGAGTAAGCCGCTGTCCAGAATATCTAATAGTCAAAACTGATTCATTTTCTATCTGTATAGCGCCTTACTATTAAACGTATAGACTTATGCGGTTTGAGTATAGGTTTCAAGGAAATAATATTGTAGGCCTAGTTTTATTATATTGATCATTTGATTCTAGAGCAAATTGAAATAAAATTGTATTAAAAAAGGTTGCAAGAGCTTTGTTTTTTGCTATTTAAATGTATTTGTCATGTAGCCTAGGTTAATTTGTTATTAGTATGTTTACAGATTAGATTGTTCAAGTAAACTGCCCAACCCAGTAGGATTTATTCTGTCAACACTGTAGAAACTAGATAAAAGCTATAGAAGCCTAGCTATAGTAGACCCACAGGCAGGTTTAAACCAGTTCCCAAGCCAGCTGTTTGATTCACACCTGTCTCAGTGGACTAATCCATTGCGGAGGTCGCGGGGATGGCACACCAGTATCACCAATAGTACATTTACCGTTAACCAGTGTAGTTTAGAATTATGGTTATTATGTTTGGTTACAGTAATTTCTGAATGCATTCAATATATTATTATTACTACAGTCTTATACCATTCTCACTGTTGGAGCGGTCACGTTGTTTGCGGACCGCACAACCTAGGCAACACTTGTGAGGAACAAGTTGTTTTATTCATTGGTCGTTTGTTTGTAGCGCTCCTGTCAATGTTGAGTAAGGACACGTACCCGATTATACATTGAAGTAGGCCTAGGCAACCTGGTCTGTGCCTAAATGTAGGCCTATAATATGTGCCCATTTGGGGATCTGATAGCATTTCTGATTGTCTTAACTCACCACCACAGTGGAACCTCAAATAGCAAGTAAACAAAGTCTGTTTTTACATCCATTGAGAACGACAATAGTTCTCCAATGTAGCCCATTTGAAAAATCTTCCCAGCTCTCTCTCCCTTTCAATAACCACTCAACATGAAAGGGGGAAAGAAATTGACTGCTCTGATCCAGGGGAAACGTCATAAAATAAGCCTACCCAATTACTTCTTATTCCGTGTGCATGTTCAGAGCAGGAAACTGAGGGTCCAGAATATTTTATTCAATGTTGCAAGTTTGCTAGTGCCAGCATCAGGTCAACCCAAGTTAATACAATGTTAGAAGTTCGTTGGAGACAGGCCATGTATAGCCAATGTGATTTATAGGAGATTTATTTTGGATCAGGATATTTTCTACCTGCTGGCTGCAATGTTTTTATTTGTTGGCTTCATCTAGGCTATTTTTTACATAGTTAGCAATGGCAATAGAAGTTACTTTTAGAATTTTGATTAACCACATGATAATGACTGAGATATGAAGATTATTGTAAATTACAAAATCATAACTTTCACTCAGAGCGGTAGAAATGGTAAGATAAATTGAAACCCCAAATGGAAAAGGTTGCTGACCTCTGGTGTAGCCTATTAGCAGCGGAACAGCAGAATATGCTTAGGCTAGCCGCAGCTGGAGGAAGAGGGTCAGGTACTGTTGTCCCCCCCCCACAGTGTGCTCAAAGCATTAGACAAACTCAATAGCCTACATATAGTTGATTTTATTGATTGGTCGAAGGAACAGACGACAAGGTCGAACATGATTTTTTGTTGTTGTCGGAGACAGTCCTTCAAAACCATACAACTTTACAATGCGTGAACTTCCTATTCTTTATGGGCTCGTTTCTCAAACATAGCTTTAGCCTAGGAGAAACATCGTTTTCGAGAACTCATGGGGACTTATAGCCGTTCCCCCCTTTGGGTTCTCAGATGCTCCACGTGAACTACAATCCTGACGCTCTGTTTTAACGTAATCCTTGCTTACGGTTTTGGAAACCGTTGGAACTTAACTTTTGTACCAGCGAGAAATAATCTTTCAAATACAAAAGCTACACTTACTCTACGCTGTTTTGCAAAGTTGCACCCGGCAGTAAAACATCCTCTCACCTTGCGCTCGCATTTCCATTAGACCATTCCATATTTCTGGTCAGAACCAGGTGTTATTCAAAACACAGCTGGGGTGCAACTTTGCTAAACATTTGTATTATTATTGTTCATATTAAAGTTACTCTCCAAATGTTTCCAAAACTGTATCGTGTGCGAGGTGTATTTGCGATTAGACAGAGGGCATTTCCCTAACAAGGCTAAAGGGGATGTCCAATGGCCCAAGGTTATTATAGTCTTAGGTGTTTTAGTCGGTTGACGGGCAATTGTGACTCACCGATGGCTCCATCTCCGAAGGTGTCGTCATTAAACTGGTCAATCTCATCTTCTTCTTCTACCAGCCCCTCCTCCTTCTCCAGGGTACAATCTTCATCAAGGGACTGGAGGGAGAGAGAAATTAAAGGAAGTAAGGAGTTAGGGATGAGAGAGAGGAAGGCGGGTGAGAGAAATGAGGTATGAGAGATATGGATGGATGACAGAGAGAATATGAGAAGCAACAAGAGATGTAGATAAACGGGATATTGACTGTTGTTTAAGGGAGGGGATGTGGTGAGATCATCAAGAAATGGAAAGATTTAAGAAACAAGTCTAGTATGTTGTTTTTCGTCAAGAAAAATATTTTATTTAAACAAATGTCAGAAATAGGATTTCAGTTAGTTATATTTAGATTTCTTAGCAAGCTCCTCAAGCAGAGACTGACATTATCCGCAGTTATGGCTCTGAGCACAATATTACAGATTTCCCTCAATTTGATAGCGATTTATTAGAACCCTGTAGAAATACTATTGTGACTATTTCGAGAACCCACGTGGATGGGGGAGGTCAATTTTGCCAGCTAACGTTAGTTAGATCCACAACAAGATTGATTGGTGCCACTAGTTTAGAAGGTGGTAGCCCAAGATGTAACGTCACTGTTATAAAGTTAGACGCTAAAGCTATGAAAATGCTAGTTTAGAAGATGTGGAACACTTCAGCATTTCACAGGCAGAGTGATCCAAGTCACCTTTACCAATCGACTTACTTGTCAACAATTACTTGTATTTCCATTACAAAGTGGCATAGCTATTATACTTCTTAACATGTTACTGTACAGTCAAACATGAGCCATCTATCTAGACATCTTATCCCCTATCAAGACAATGTTTCCCAGCCAATATAGCTTAACAGAAAGGCTAGCTAACGTTAGCGGGAAAGGCTGCGCAAACTAGCTAGCTAGTTACATCACACGCTATCCAAGTCGATAGTGTCGAACTTGGCACATTTCCTCAAAAAAATCCACCCTTCTTTAGAGTTTGACTTTTATGGAAGAAAAAAAAATGAAGAAAAGCCCGACAGCCATGACCATATTCAGTTCACTGGACACACAGCAGGCCCGTGATGGGCGGGGGACAATATGCCAGGGAAAGCCTGGTGCTTGGTAGGCCGCACGGAGGAATTTTATCAACGGAGTCGATAAACAAAACCCCAAATCCCCCAGAAAATTGCCATATTGGCCACATTTCAACTCGTCTTGAGGGAACGCTAGCTAAAATGTCTACAGAAATTGCCTACAGAAATTGCCAGACGTAATATAAACACTGCTCACCTGAAAACGGAACATGTATCTTTAGTCCGTGAAAGGTACAATTCTCCCAAGTGTCTCTTGAGGAAGGCTGCGCGCAAATTACGCAGGTTCGCGTGAGCGCGGCCAAGTCTATGTGCACGAGTACGTACGCAGGGAGCGGCTGCGCCGCACGGCTTGCAATGACTTTTTAGTGTATGCAATGTGTTATTATTTATGACCAGATTCAAGGTGCATTGACGTACATTTTAATATTGCCTTCAAATTCACACTGGGTTAAAAGTTACATAAAACATTATTGTGCACTCGCAGTAATTTACAGTAGAGCTAAATGCAGACATGAAAACACACGAAGGCCAGATCAAGGTTCCAATGACAACGTTTCAGTTTTGTTTCCTCACCCTGATGAACCCATGGTAGTCGCTCCCTCTGTTACCTAGGCAACTATCAGTCAATTGCATAATTCTACTTGAATAACCAGTCTAGCAGTGGCAGACTAGTCACCACATCTTCAGAAAGTAGTGGAGAGGGAGGCCACACCGTAAATAAGGTACTAACTTTAAAGTGTGTGTCTGTGGGTCTGTGTGTGAGTGTATGTATGTTAGTGTGTGTGTGTGTGTGTGTGTGTGTGTCCGTGCTTGTGTGTGTGTGTGTGTCTGTGGGTCTGTGTGTGAGTGTATGTATGTTAGTGTGTGTCCGTGCTTGCGTGTGCGTAGAGTTTATCTATGCAACAGTGTGATACGAACATTATTATCTGTTGGTGGGTGTTTTTAGCAACCTACTTGTTTGGAAACCGGTTTTTGATATTGGTTTTAATACTTTACTTTGATGCCTGAATATCTCTATATCTCTCTATCGCTCTCTCTCTCTCTCTCTCTCTCTCTCTCTCTCTCACTCATATATATATATATATATAAATAATCTCTCTCTATATCTCTCTCTCATATATATATCTCTATATATCTCTCTCTATATCTCTATATATCTCTCTCTATATCTCTATATATCTCTCTCTATATATCTCTATATATCTCTCTCTCTATATATCTCTATATATCTCTCTCTCTATATATATATATATCTCTATATCTCTCTCTATATCTCTATATATATCTCTCTCTCTCTCTCTCTCTCTCATATATATATATATATATATATATATATATCTCGCTCTCTCTATATATCTCTCTATATATCTCTCTCTCTATATATCTCTATATATCTCTCTCTATATATCTATATATCTCTCTCTATATATCTCTCTCTATAAATCTCTCTATATATACATATCTATATCTCTCTCTATATATCTCTATATATCTATATCTCTATCTCTCTATATATCTCTCTCTCTATATATATATATATATATATATATATCTTTCTCTCTCTCCGTCTCTCTCTCTCTATCTTTCTCTATCTCTCCATTCCATCTTTTATCATCCCTACAGTTCACGATGGTGCGGTCTGTCAGAGAAGAAGGTAGTCAGCTGAGCACCATACAAGACCTGAAGGACTCTGGCTTCGGCCGTCCTCCCCCCCGACACGGCCTCAAACTCCTCTTCTGGTTCGCCAACGAGTGTGTGGCGTTCAATCACCATGGCAACATGCTGGTACAGTGCCACCCTGAGAGAGGCGACTTCGGCTTCCACTACTTTGGCAACTTCGAGGAGATTCTCCCAGTTCTATCGCGAGACCGCAGGGAAAGCTACTTCGAGGTGGGCAACCTGAACACAGAGACCTATTCCAAAGCTGAGGACCTACCGGACTACGTGAGCCAGGACTACGGGCTTTCCCTGGGCTACCGCCAATGCAACAAGGACCGCATCATCATCAGGCTGAAGCAGGGGGACGTGACGGCCACCTATGTCACCGAGCACAAGGAGAACGGCGGCCGGGGGGAGTTTGACTCCGAACGCACCCACCTTGTAAATCCGGATTTGATCCGAGTCATCCGGGACCCTGAGCTGGAGCTAGCAACATTCCTGTACCAGACGGGCTACATGGGGCTGTCGCTGAGAGACCGCCTCCTCAGAGCTTTCAAGGTCTTCATCTTTTTTTGTGTCTTCTTGGTGATCGCTTCTGTTATTTTGAGCACGTCTTTAGAGAGACACGTCTGATATTAGCCATTGTGCGTTTATAGGTTAGGTCATATAGTAAATACAATAGTTATGTTATTATATAAATAGTCAAATTGTTATGCTACAAATAATATGTTATCATTTTCAACAGATTATATATTATCTGTTTAAAAACGAATGGAAACTTTCTTTCTATGATTTTTTTTGTAAAAATCAAAGAAGAAAAGAAGAAGAAATACGTATCTTCTCGTTGTTTCATTATAGCAAAAAATGTAATCTCTGTTATCGTTTCATTATAGAAAAACTCGGATGTCATCTCGTGGGAGTATGGCTCCGAACCTTCCCAACCCTCAGAACGATCTGGTCCGGACCATAACACTTGGGATCCGGAGCAGGACCAGACCACTTCCCAGACGGGACTATCACCAAGAAAACGGTGCACCAGATCTTGCAAAGTCTTTAGTGCCTTTGTAGTCATCCTAATGGTTCTCCTGGTCATCACTTTGATTGTTTTGGTCATCTTAGGGAAGTTGTAGAGGTAGCAGTCATTGTAGCCGTTGTGCTGCTGTTGGTCCATCAAGGTTGGGGTCAATTCCATGTCAACTAAGTCAATTCAGGAAGTAAACTGAAATTAAACATTTTCCAAACAGAAAAGCTTTGGGAAATGACTGAATTGAAATCTAATTGACCCTAACCCTGAGGTCCGTAGACCATAAATGAAATAGTTTACATTTACATTTACATTTAAGTCATTTAGCAGACGCTCTTATCCAGAGCGACTTACAAATAGTTGTATTATTATGTTTTATGATTATGTTAACTCAATACTTATAACACATTACTCTTGTATGTCTTTCTGCTCTTGTCTCTTCTCACTGGCACTGATTTTTCACGTATTTGCCTTCCAAAGACTGTGATATGTGGTTGTTTTTACATTCCTTAGTTGAATGCACTGACTGTGAGTTGCTTTGGTAAAGAGTGTCTGCTAACTTACTAAAATATGACATGTAATGATATTTTTTAAAATCTTTTTGTAATCAATAAGATAATGGTTTAGAATAAAATACAAAGAAGGCAAGTTGTATAATTTGTCTTTATTTCACCTGTGATATATTTCTGTTCTTTATACAAATAGGGAACAGGAACCTCTCTAACACACACACGCACGCACGCACGCACGCACACACACACACACACACACACACACACACACACGGTCTTGTACAACTAACACACACACACACACACACACACACACACACACACACACACACTACATAAACACTTGACCTTTGTCACCTCATTGTCATTTGGACTGAAGTCAGAGCATCACTGAGACAGACAGCATCGACAGACTATACACACAGTACCAGTTATCATCATCATCATCATTGATATATGGAGATAGAAGAGGCCATCTATGTCAATGTAGAGGAGATCAGTGTGAAAGACTGTGATGATCTGGCTGCTGGTTATGAGACTTTACACCAGAGTCCACAGACTGGAACAAGTAAGTGTGTTTTACGGCTTCTTACTGAGAGTTATCATGACTTGACTGACACACACACACACACACACACACACACACACACACACACACACACACACACACACACACACACACACACACACACACACACACACACACACACACACACACACACACACACACACACACACACACACACACACATTCTTTTGATCATAAATAAGAATGTGTAAACCAGACCTACAGTAAGAGCTGCTCTAAAGAGTCCAAAGACATGACAGATTAACACGTAGGTGACAGATCTGAGGGAATGGTGGATGGAATCTGGATGCTGTGGAATGTGGTGTAGAAATGGTGAAACTATCTTGTGAAGTGACTACAGTGAAAATATGAATAACCTTTAGGAGGGACACATTTACTTGATTTACACATTTGAAGCAAAACAAACAACAATGTGAAAATCAAAACGATTTGATAGTCTGAATCAGGGCCGTCTGGAGAATTTTGCATTGTTCAAACACCTGAAACAGCTTTTTCCTGTAATCTAGAGCCATAATCAATGTGCTTAATTCTATGTAAAAAAAATATGTTTATTTTTTTGGTGTTAGGTTCTAATTATCAGAGTAAGAACTCGACGGACAATATGAAAGCTTAAACCAAGTTTATTCATCCCAGAGGATCGAACAGCTGTACCGACAAAAACATGGTTCCACCAGTGGTGGTATACATACCCCACTTTGTGTGGAGTCTCCTCCTTCTCGCTAAACATTGTATCTTTATTGCTAGGCAGGAAAGTAAGTGATACGGGCAATAAACGGTTTCTCTTCCCTTAACGGGACCTGACCTGACCTCGACCCCCTTATCCACGGCTCTCTCCCTTTAAGGACACAAGGCGAGACTCAAATGCAGACACATGAAGCAGATGGTTGAGCTCCGATATTTATTATAATCCAAGGGGTAGGCAAAAGTTAGGTCGGAGACAGGCGAGAGTTCATAAACCGGGTCAGAGTCCAAAACAGTACCAGGCGAAGGGCAGTCTCGAGGTCAGGCCAGGCAGGGGTTCAGTAACCAGATCTGAGTCCAAACAGTACAAGGGGATAGGTAGGCTTGAAGACAGAAGAGGCAGAGTGGTCAGGCAGGCAGGTTCGGAGTCAGGACTGGCAAGGGTCGAAACCAGGAGGACTAGAACCAAAAGAGACTGGGAAAGAATAGGATCAAGGAAACCGCTGGTTGACTTGGCAAACAAGACGAACTGGCACAGAGAGACAGTAAACACAGGGATAAATACACCAGGGATAGTAATCGACACCTGGAGGGGGTGGAGACAATCACAAGGACAGGTGAAACAGATCAGGGTGTGACACTCCCCCTTATCAATGCCTGCCACATGCGATCGTTCTCCCTGACCTCAGTACATTCCAAGCTTCATTGCACCCACCGTAACTCTTCCTCCTACCATTAACTTCTGGTGTAGACCCTAGACTATGGCACCCCTCGTCTCTAATTTAACTAATGATTAATAATATTTAAAGTTTAGAAATCCGAACCCATCACTGCATATCTAAGCGTACCTCTCGAGCTGTCTGCATCCTCCTCTCCTGACTCTTTAAAAATATTCATCAACTAAATATGCTTTTCTGCTTCTCTGCTAAAATCTGGGTAAAAGATTGAAAGGAATGTGAGTCTTATTCAGTACATTTGGTAAATGCTTGCTTTTCTAAAGTCTACCAACCTTGCCAGCATGCATGCCAGCTTAGTTAGACAAGCTAGCTACTCTAACTGAAATGGCTTCTTGGTAGCTAGTTATGAGGTTTGGAGATTGGGAAGCAATCTCGGCTAGCTAAAGCCGACTTCATAAAATTGCTAGGTGGCTAGCAGTATTATAGAGAAACAACAACAACAAATGTACAATCTAAAGCATTTTTTTTTTTTTACATGACAAATCTGAGGGGGCATGGTACCTCTGGTTTGAATTTATTTTCAGTCATATGGAAGTGGGACTGAGATGAGGAAGACAGAATTATTGTTGACCATAGCATCAATTCCTCATTGTATCAGAGGAGCCTTGGTTTGTGAGGTAGAATAGAATAGATAGGATGAGGTCAGGTGTGTGTAACCACTTGTTTCTCTACACCTGCAGGACCGAAGCATGAGAATCAGAACTGTCAGCCTTACAAGCTGGCTACAGTTTCTCTGGGACTGCTGTGTGTTCTCCTACTAACCACAGTCATAGGTCTCTCTGTGCTCCGTGAGTATTCCATTCTCACATGTTGGACTTTAGGTTGAGTGCAGTTATGCGTGTGTAAGAAAGTTAACAACAGAAGGATAACAGCTCTCTGTTCCGTCACAGATGACGATGACTGCAATCAACTGTCCAAAACTCATTATCTCCTAACAGCCAACCACACCATAGAGAAGAAAGAGCTTCAGACTAGTTATGAAAACCTGACTAAAGAGAAAGAACAGTTGGAGAGGGAGAGAGACCAGTTACAGATCCGTTATAAAAGCTTGACTGAAGAAAGAGACCAATCACAAACTCATTATATCACCATAACTGGAGAGAGAGACCAGTTACAAATGCATTACAACTCAATGATTAGAGAGAGAGACCAGTTACAAAGGAAAATTTCCGAGCAGGAGAAAAAGATGTCAGAAGAACTGGGTGAGTATCAATTCCATGATAATAACTGTGAATTTGAGTTGATTGTGACATGTTGAAAATTATTTTCTGGATGTATGACTATATTCATCACTGTACTTTCTTCCTGCAGGATGCTGTCCTGACGGTTGGAGGAAATTCAGATCTAGCTGTTATTACCTTTCAACAGAGAGTAAAACTTGGACTGAGAGCAGAGCAGACTGTATAAGGGGAGGAGCAGACCTGGTGATCATAAACAGCAGAGAGGAACAGGTGAGAGAGCGGAGGAGCAGAAACAAAGGGGGAAATAGCGAATGAGAGAGAGAAACAGAGAGAGAGAGAGACACACAGACTAAACACACCAACTATGTTATTTCCAGGTGTTTCTAAACAAACTGGGAAAAGATGTGCACTTCTGGATTGGTCTGACTGACTCAGAGATGGAAGGCATCTGGAAATGGGTGGATGGAACAACATCAACCACAACACAGTGAGTAATATTTACTTCTTGTAGTTTATTTTTGAAGCGTATTGTTTCTTGAACTAATATTATATTGATATCATTTTCTGCTGAACTGGTTCTTAGGTTCTGGAGAAGAGGACAGCCAAAATATACCGACGGGGAGGAGGATTGTGTGGTCTTCAACAGGTTCACTGATCTGTCTTGGCACTGGGCAATTATTCAGTCATGGAATGACCAGCCTTGCTCAGTGAGTACTCAATGGGTATGTGAGAGCAGACCTAAAGCGTCATAACATAACAAATCCATCCACAACTGGAGAATAATATCTGAATTCCCTTTTGAGTTAGCAATTGTATTATCACAGATTATTGTTGAAGTGTAATTTAAATCTATTACATCATTAGTTATGATTAGTAATGATTGTTCTTATGATTTGTAATGATTGTTGTTATGGTTTGTAATGATTTAATTTATATAATATAGAATTGATTTTTAAGAACCATAGTATTATGAATGTGAAACACTGACCTGAAAGCTAATGTAGTGAATTGACATGCAGGGTCAAATCTAATCTAATCATCTAACAGTGAACTGTGAACAAGGCAAGTGCCATGCTTCAATTTGTGTTTATTTCTTTGTCAGATGGGATGATAATTATAGGCTACTTACTAATTCATTTGAGCTCCTAGTGGATGATATTAAATACATCTTTTGAAAGCTAACAGAACTGAAATGTTTGAATTGTATTGTACATTGCAGGCATAATTTCTCTGTCCATGTGATACATATTATAAATTATTTTAAACCAAAGTGAAAATACAACTGTTATGGTATTTTATTCCACATTGAATATCGTTGTGTTCTTTATATGGATGTTGGGGAACAGAGCCCACACCCCACCTCTCTCTCTCTCTCTCACACACACACACACACACACACACACACACACACACACACACACACACACACACACACACACACACACACACACACACACACACACACACACACACACACACACACACACACACACACACACACACACACACACACTTATTTCACCTCATTGCAATTTGGACTGTAAGGACATTCAGAGCATCGGTGAGACAGACAGTGTACAAAGACAGAGACAGAGCGACAGAGACTATACACACAGTACCAGTTGTCATCATCATTGATATATGGAGATAGAAGAGGACATCTATGCCAATGTAGAGGAGATCAGTGTGAAAGACTGTGATGATCTGGCTGCTGGTTATGAGACTTTACACCAGAGTCCACAGGCTGGAACAAGTAAGTGTGTTTACAGACAATAATGACTGAGAAGTACATTTTGATAAGAGTACACTGCAAACTAAAGGTATTTAAATACATCCGAGTAAGGATGAAAGTCCCAGATCCCGACACCTCAGAATATTCCCCCGAAATCAAATTGCCTTATAAACGGTGCTTAATCGTCCCACATCGGTCATAGAGCTGAGGGGATAGCAGATGTGTTCAGTGGGCCCAAGGGGCAAAGCAGCTTTAAAGAAGTTCTCTGGCTACAACATCAATATAAAGAGGTTTATTATCATCATTAATGAGAAACAGTGAGGCAATTAGTGGAAAGGTTCCTCATTTTTAGATGGACTTCTAATGTTTCAAGCATCATTTTTTAAATGTTTATATATAATTTGGATGGAAGTGATAGTAGAGGAGGACAGAAATACATTTGATTTCTGTTGGAAGACCACAAGACTCAGTTCCTCTTGGTAGAACAGCATTGGTTTGTGAAGTGTATGTAACAACTTGTTTCTCTACATCTGCAGGACTGAAGCGTGTGAATCAGAAATCTCAGCCTTGGAGGATGGCTACAGTTTCTCTGGTTCTGCTGTGTGTTGTTGATAAGAGAATTATCTAATAAAGGTAAATGAATCAATAAACTATGATGAATTATTAGTCATACAGCATGGTTAATGAATAATCAATGTAATAATCAATGTAGTGATCGATTGGTCTGATTAGTTCCCGAAAGTCCAGGAACCACTGGAGAGGGAAAGAAATGTGTGTATGCAATTAGTATAGAGAGCAGGGGACAGATGGTAAAGGGAGTAAAACTTCAAAGGGTTCCTAACCTTGAGGGAAAGGAACAGGCTGAGCTAGAATGTGATAAACAGCGTGAGAAGTCAATGGGGGATGCAGGTCACCAACAGTTTGTGTGTAAATGCATGTGCGTAAGTAAGCAAGAACTATAAAATGACTGTTTTGTTATCCTGACCTCAGAACGTTCTCATGAATAAAGCTACAGAAACCTTTTGCAGAAAGCTGAGTCCTTGCCTAATTATTTAACCCATTGTCTTACAAATCTTGGGCATTAGTCAAGGCGAATTGATTATTGATTATTATCATCAAGATATAAAATTCCTTTAACAGTTGTCCTACTGATCACAGTCATAAGCCTCTCTGTGCACTGTGAGTGTTCAACTCACACGTGTACCTGCATGTGTATTTATGTGTGTGTTTGGGAATGTGTGTGCAAGAACGAGTGAGCCAAATATAGATTGTTGGTGTGTGATCGCTTCTCTTTTCAATCACAGATGATGAACAGTATTACGGACTGTCCAGACTCCAGACTTCATACAACAACCTGACTGAGGAGAAACTCCAGCTGCAGAGAACAGTTTCAGAGCAGGAGAAGAAGATATCTGAGCTTGGTAAGTATTATGTTGTAAGAATGTGAATGTAGGGGATGATATAATGATCAATAGCAATTGTTCTGTATTATATAATGATAGTATATAATAATTGGTCTGTATAGCTGAATTAGCTGTACTCATTCTCTATCTATAGGACCCTGTCCTGATGGTTGGAGGAGACTCAGATGTAGCTGTTATTACTTCTCTAATAACAGTAAAACTTGGAGTGAGAGCAGACAAGACTGCAGAGAGAGAGGAGCAGACCTGTTGATCATAAACAGCAGAGAGAGAGAGAGAGAGAGAGAGAGAGAGAGAGAGAGAGAGAGAGAGAGAGAGAGAGAGAGAGAGTGAGAGAGAGAGAGAGAGAGAGAGCGAGAGAGAGAGAGAGAGAGAACACAACAACACTTACTGCTTTTCTTGTATGCAGCATTTTCTAAATACATTGGGGGGGAAAATGCATTTCTGGATTGGTCTGACTGACTCAGAGAAGGAAGGGATCTGGAAATGGGTGGATGGAACAACACCAACCACAACACAGTGAGTGAAATGCAGAGTAACATATCAATTACAATGGAACAGGCAGAGTAACCAATAATCACTTGTTTTTCCTCCTGCCTTGACTGTTGACTGAACTGGTTGGTTATTAGGTTCTGGAGAGAAGGAGAGCCAAATAATGCCCAGGGGGGTGAGAACTGTGCAGTCTTCAACAGCTTCAGCGACAACCTGGGAATTATACAGTCATGGAATGACCAGCCTTGCTCATTGCTTATCCATTGGGTATGCAAATACACACCTAATAGGCCTACACATCGTGATGGCATCTGCCCACAGGAGAATGTCTGAATTCCATTGTAAAAAAAATACAAAGCAGTGCGTCTCCTTCAAATTGATTCTGACAAGACCTGGTAGGAAAACGGATGACCCATAACACATGTAAAAAAAAAAAGGCCCAGTAATTAGCTAACGATTTGTCATTGTCGTGTGTGTCGGTGGCAGGGAAGTCAGGCGCAGGAGAAACCAACTTGGTGTAACTGGAGTAGTTTAATACATTAAAACAAACTGCAAAACCAACGTACATAAAATAAACATGGGTGAACATAACCGTCACACACCTATACAAAATGTACAAAAACATAGCCACAAACAATCTCCGACAAAGACATGAGGGGAAACAGAGGGTTAAATACAGAGCATGTAATTAATGGGATTGGAACCAGGTGTGTAGGAAGACAAGACAAAACCAATAGAAAATGAAAAATGGATCAATGATGGCTAGAAGACCGGTGACGTCGACCGCCGAGCACCACCCGTGCAAGGAGGGGCATCGACATCGGTAGAAGTCGTGACACGATTAACATTAATAAAAGTTAACATTGAATCTACGTCAGATGTTAATTCTTCAAGTCGGCTGTTTTGGCATGTGTCCAGGATCATCTGAATTCCCTTTTGAATTTACAATGGCGTTTAGATTTCCTCCGACATTAAGATTAATGCTTCCTGCATTTCATTAGTAGCACAAATTGTAGAGAAAATTAATAAGAATCTTTGCAAAACATTCCAGTTAACTATGACTGCCAAGAAAGGCATATAGAAGGTCAAAGCACAGAACATTACAGTAGTAGGTAGAATTACTTAAGATTGCTTAAGAGAATTGATTGCGTTGTAATATGAGAATGCAACTAACCTGGAAGCTGATGCGACATGTAGGTTCAGTCATAATTTATCCATCCAACTGTGGCTTTCACTGTGAACAAGACAGCTGCTTTAAACTGATAATTTCTTTGTCAGATGGAATGATTTTACAAATAAACATTTTAGAAGCTAAGAGATCAGCCATCTTTTAATGTATTACATCGCGCACACTGACAATAAAAGTATTGATCATTTGACCTTTGTTCATGAGCTTTTTCAGAAATCTGTGATGTGTTGCCATAATAACATGCACTCATAGTCAAGATGTTTAATATAATAATGTCACTTAGTCAAATGACATATTCTATCAATAACTATAATTAAGTGAACCAGAGCTTTGTGCTTTAGCAAGGTAATTATGGGACCAAGTCAATTCCTCTGGTAACCGTGGGATAATCTACTCATGTGATTGGAAGAGAGAGTGTGCACACTGTACTGTACAGCTGTAGGTGTTGATTCAGGCCAGTGACCTAGCCACTGACCATTCTTCACCATTTTCCCTACGGATCCCGGGCTTGAGCCCCTCTATTTGTGTGGCTATTCTGAATAAAATCTACAAATTGTCCAGTATTTTATTCACCTCAATTGAACAAAATACAGCTTTAATTCTTTACATTAATATTTCGTAAAAGAAACCTCTCTCTCTCTCTCTCTCTCTCATATATAGAGTGCATAAACACATTTGTCACCTCATTTCAATTTGCAAATGCAAATAGTCTGGGTATCCATTTGATTAGCTGTTAAGGAGTCTTATCTTGGGGATAGAAGCTTGGCCCCAGGGATGTACTGGGCCGTACGCACTACCCTCTGTAGTGCCTTGTAGTTGGGGGCCGAGCAGTTGCCATACCAGGCAGTGATGCAACCAGTCAGGATGCTTTCGATGATACAGCTGTACAACTTTTTGAGGATCTGAGGACCCATGCCAAGGCTTTGTTGTGCCCTCTTCAAGACTGTCTGGTGTGTTTGGACCATGATAGTTTGTTGGGGATGTGGACACCAAGGAACTTAAAGCTTTCAACCTGCTCCACTACAGCCCTGTTGATGAGAATGGGGGCGTGCTCTGTCCTCCTTTTCCTGTAGTCCACAATCATCTCCTTTGTCTTGATCGCGTTTGTCTTGATCGCAAGGTTGTTATCCTGCCACCACACGGCCAGGTCTCTGACCTCCTCCCTATAGGCTGTCTCGTCGTTGTCGGTGATCAGGCCTACCACTATTGTGTCGTCGGAAAACTTAATGATAGTGTACAGGAGGGGACTAAACACGCACCCCTATGGGTCCCCCTTGTTGAGGATCAGCATCACAGTTGTGTTGTTGCCTACCCTTACCACCTGGGGGTGGCCCGTCAGGAAGTCCAGGATCCAGTTGCAGAGGGAAGTGTTTAGTCCCAGGGTCCTTAGCTTAGTGATGAGATTTGAGGGCATCAGGGTGTTGAACGCTGAGCTGTAGTCAAAGAATAGCATTCTCACGTAGGTGTTCCCTTTGTCCAGGTAGGAAAGGGCAGTGTGCAGTGCAATAGAGATTACATACACTGTGGATCTGTTGGGGTGGTATGCAAATTGGAGTGGGTCTAGGGTTTCTGGGATAATGGTGTTGATGTGAGCCATGACCAGCCTTTTCAAGACATTATAAAAAAACAGCGATGAGGACATAGGGACATTTTATCAACACAGACGTCGACACATTGCACTGAGAAAAGGAAACACGTTGCTGTTGGATATAAATGGAAATATATGTGTACTCAAATGAAAGATGTACTACATATGGAGGGGACATGGAGACATATTGCTAACACTAACACACTGCTAATACTAAAGGCATGTATAATAGTATCACCTGTTATAAGTATGTATGAAACACTGCAAACGCTGCAATGTTTTATAAATCAATCAGAATTATGTTCAATATTATCATACGTTTCATACAAAACAAATTCATTTTGAATTGGAACCAAATTATTTACTGGAAATGGTAGTAGAGGAGGACAGAATTGCTGTTACTGTCTGTCTGTGTGTGGTTGAAGACCACAGCCGATAAAATATAATATTAGGAAGATGTTCCTAATGTTTTGTACACTCAGGGTATATTTAATAAACTAAGAGAACAGCAGTGATTGAAATCATGGGGTCCTAAATTATTGTATTATTGTATCCAGCATTCTGAAAATAAATGCATTGATTGTTTTTTGTTGTTGCATATACAGTTGAAGTCGGAAGTTTACATACACCTTAGCCAAATACATTTAAACTCAGTTTTTCACAATTCCTGACATTTAATCCAAGTAAAAATTCCCTGTCTTAGGTCAGTTAGGATCCCCACTTTATTTTAAGAATGCGAAATGTCAGAATAATAGTAGAGAGAATGATTCATTTCAGATTTTATTTCTTTCCTCACATTCCCAGTGGGTCAGAAGTTTGCATACACTCAATTAGGATTCGGTAGCATTACTTTTAAATTGTTTAACTTGGGTCAAACGTTTCAGATAGCCTTCCACAAGCTTCCCACAATAAGTTGGGTGAATTTTGGCCCATTCCTCCTGACAGAGCTGGTGTAACTGAGTCAAATTTGTAGGCCTCCTTGCTCACACACGTTTTTTCAGTTCTGCCCACAAATTTTCTATAGGATTGAGGTCAGGGCTTTGTGATGGCCACTCCAATACCTTGACTTTGTTGTCATTAAGCCATTTTGCCAGAACTTTGGAAGTATGCTTGAGGTCATTGTCCATTTGGAAGACCCATTTGACCGAAGACCCAAGCTTTAACTTCCTGACTGATGTCTTGAGATGTTGCTTCAATATTTCCACAATTTCCCTTCCTCAGGATGCCATCTATTTTGTGAACTGCACCAGTCTCTCCTGCAGCAAAGCACCCCCACAACATAATGCTGCCACCCCCGTGCTTCACGGTTGGGATGGTGTTCTTCGGCTTGCAAGGCTCCCCCTTTTTCCTCCAAACATAACAATGGTCATTATGGCCAAACAGTTATATTTTTGTTTCATCAGACCAGCGGACATTTCTCCAAAAACTACAATCTTTGTCCCCATGTGCAGATGCAAACCGTAGTCTGGCTTTTTTATGGCAGTTTTGGAGCAGTGGCTTCTTCCTTGATTAACCTTTTAGGTTATGTCGATATCATACTTGTTTTACTCTGGATATAGATACTTTAGTACCTGTTTCCTCCAGCATCTTCACAAGGTCCTTTGCTGTTGTTTTGGGATTGATTTGCACTTTTCACACCAATGTACGTTTATCTCTAGGAGACAGAACGTGTCTCCTTCCTGAGCGGTATGACGGCTGCGTGGTCCCATGGTGTTTATACTTGCGTACTATTGTTTGTACAGATGAACGTAGTACCTTCAGGCGTTTGCAAATTGCTTCCAAAGGATGAACCAGACTTGTGGTCTACAATTGTTTTTCTGAGGTCTTGGCTGATTTCTTTTTGATTTTCCGGTGATGTCAAGCAAAGAGGCACTGAGTTTGAAGTTAGGCCTTGAAATACATCCACAGGTACACCTCCAATTGACTCAAATGATGTCAATTAGCCTATCAGAAGCTTCTAAAGCCATGACATAATTTTCTGGAATTTTCCAAGCTTTTTAAAGGCACAGTCAACTTAGCTTATGTAAACTTCTGACCCACTGGAATTGTGATACTGGGAATTAATTATAAGTGAAATAATCTGTCTGTAAACAATTGTTGGAAAAATTACTTGTGTCATGCACAAAATAGATGTCCTAACCGACTTGCCAAAACTATAATTTGTTAACAAGAAATTTGTGGAGTGGTACCTCTACTGGTATACCTTCAAGCCCTGGTGTTTTTCCAGACTGAAAATATTTTATTTCCTCAAAAAGTTCCTCTTCTGTAATATGGCCTTCACACAGGTCTTTCTCTACATTTGTTAATTTTATATTATTATCATTATTAGGAAAGAAATCCTTACAGTTAATATAATTCAGTGGAAATAGAGGAGACTGAAAATAAAACATATGCTTAAAATATTTTGCTTCCTCTTTCAAAATATGATTTGGTGAATCATGGATAACTCCATAATTTGTAACGAGTTTCTGTCAATTATTTTTGGTAGAATTTCTATGTTGAATATTCAAGAAAAAAAAAATCATTTTTCAGCATTTTCCATCCAATTCGCTTTATTTTTGTAATACATTACACTTGATAGTTCGTGAATAAGTACCTCCATTTCTTTTTGTTTTTCCTCTAACCTATTTTGTGCCTCTATAATACAGTTTCATTACCATCTACCTGCGCTGTTACTTCCTCTATTTCCTTTATTAGTCTAATCTCTTTTGACCTAAACTGCTTTTGTTTTAATGATGAGTATTGTATTGAATGGCCTCTAAAAGTACATTTCAAAGTGTCCCATACAACAAGGGGATCTGCTGTACCTATATTATAGTTAGTTAAGAACAAATTGTCATCCAATAGGCTTTGATTACATTTCCAATATCCCCGTCCACGTGGAAATTCTGTAAGAGTTATATGGAGGCCAATTAGATCGTGGTCCGATCACATTCGGTCTCCTATTAATACTTTTTAAAAATGTTGATGCCAGAACGAGCAAGAACGAGACCAGGAAGTAATCAAGACGGCTAGCTTGATTAAGCCTCCTCCATGTATATCTCACCAGGTCAGGGTTTTTCAACCTCCATATATCCACTAGTTCTAATGTATCCATGATCTTTGTGATCTCCTTAAGTGCTTGATGGTGATAGTTTGTAGAATGATTTCCTTCACGATCCATTGAGGTACTTAAAACCACATTATAATCTCCCACCATTATAATAGGTTATTTCGTTGCTTGTGAGCTCAATAGATTATTATATATACTTTCGAAAAAGTGTGGATCATCATTATTTGGCCCATATAGATTAATTAGGGAGATCTGTTTTTGGTCAAATAGCACATTTAAAATAATTCATCTTCCTTGCGGATCTGTTTGCACAGTTTTCACAATCAGATCAAAATTTTTATTAATTAGTATAATCACCTCTTTTGAGGTTTTTTTGCCCATGACAAAAATATATTTCTCCCTCCCAGTACTTTTTCCACCCAACCTCATCTATATTTGTAGAATGAGTTTCCTGTAAACAATAGATATTATAGTCTTTATCTTTTAGCCATGTAAAAATGTATCTTCTTTTTTTATGATCTGCTAAGCAATTACAATTATAACTTGCTATACTTATATCCCCACATAATGACAACCAAGTTTCAATTATACTTACCACAACCAATGTTTGTAAACTTACCATTAAAAAGCACCATGATGATTAAGTGTCATTATAGCTGTACCATAATAAGTTGCACTGTTAAGCAAACTGTAGCTGCAACTTTGTAAACCTCCAATTGTCCTAACATTCCACCCACTGAAACCTCCCCCCATATCTAGGTCTGTTGTCACTAAGACCATCAGACCATCTCACTGACTCATGACACACCGTCGCGTCCTAAGGCAAACCCTTGGCCGCCAAATGGCGTTGGCCAGAGGGAAATATGGGCAGTCCCATGATAACATAATTATCTATGAGGATGCTTAAGAGAACTAACCAAATAACATGGAAAACAGTCAGAAAAAAATGAGTAACAATAATAGATAATATTAATATAAATAATAACAGCACAATCTTATACATGCATGCTCATATTTGAAAGTCCGAGCAAGGCTATAAGCATGTCAGCCCAGCCTGCTCAGTTCATTGGATTCAATTGTTCGAAAATAATTTTAAAAATTAAGAGAAAACAACCTAAATATATCGCAACGCAAGACGAGTCCTTTTTTTATGTCCATTACATGCAAGACATATTTCCTGTAGTCTTCATTATATCCTGTTGTATTCCGACAAAAAAAGGAAGAAGGAAAAAGGAACAGATTCTAAAGGCCGCAAATGACTGCAAGTAAAAATTTGTCTTAGGGATCACATTATATCCTGTTGTATTCCTGTTGTATCGTGCCATGGCTGTGCCAGAGCCGACCGCAAGCCAACCCCGGGCACTCCCTTATGGGAAGGCATACTTAAGTTAAACTCACGATCGATTCCGACACAGCCACGGCACGACAGCCAAGAACACATGCAGTACTGACAATCCAGAGCAAGTAAACCTGTAAAACCAACCCTCTCTCCACATTATGTGTTTTATTCCAGGGTTGTTGCTCTTTCACCTCGGCTGTTTTACACCTAGGCCTATATCATTAGGATCAAGAATATAAAAGGTAGGATAAATAGCTTATATAGAAATATATAATATACCTTTCTCTCGCTTAGAGAAGTGCTTCCATAAGCCAATTATTGTATTAGTTCTACCGTTAACTGTAATCACTTTATCCCAGTGTTAACCAGCCCGCCACACAGTAGAGACACCAACCCTGTTGACAATACCTAATTCATCCATTTGCCGGTTTGTATCAGAAGAATAATCATCCTTTACATTTTTTATATTGAGATGTATTTTTGAAATATAAAAGGATCGTCTAGGCCTATTCCAATAGAGAACCTAGGCAGGTTTTAAATGATATAATCCTTTATCCTATAAATCTGTTCATGTTTGTTAAGTTTTATCTAAAAAGCTAATCGTTCGGATTCACACGGCGAACAAGGGCCGCACTATATCACAGCTTTTAAGTCATAATATACCCGACCTCTACAATTAGGACATATCATATTAAACAAAAAAAAACTACGTTGGAATTTCTAATGTACAATCTTCAAATTAAATAGATAAAAAATCATGAAGAAAAAAACCTCACCTTCCCCTAAATCAAAACCTGATATTACATGCATATAGTCCAAAGCTCCATTATGCCTAAATAGAAAAAGGATAAGTGAATCATACCCATTCTGCATTACCATAAATCCAAATGTATTTTAACATGCTGTCCAAACCGGACACGTCGCGTGCGCGAGCGTCGCAAAATAAATGTAGAAATCCATGTTATTCAATTATTGCACCCACACTGCTCGCGCGCGCCAACAAGCGTCTGCGATGCCAAGGACTAAAATAGAACTCCTTTCTATTTCTGGTGCAGATCCGCTGCAAGTCCTGCCTCTCCCATCTCCTCATTGGTTTATAGAAGCAGGTACCCACGTGCCATCTCCTCATTGGTTATACCCACGTGGGTGATTGAAAGACGAAATGTTTTGCCGGTTGTCGTGGTAATACTATGAAAGTGTAGATGCCAATCACCATATAAATTCAAATATGAAGAAGCCTGGAAGGAGGAGAGATGACTAGAAACGATTCGGTTGGCTGTTTTATGTGTGGATTAATTGTCGGAGTAGAGGACCTTGTGCATTTCAGGTAAAATAACAACTCAATGTTTGTATCCCAGGACAAATTAGCTAGCAACAGCAAGCTAGCTAAATAGGACAAATTAGCTAGCAAATGCAAGCTAACTAGCTAAATTGCTATACATGTTTAATGCTTTTCGACCTGTCCCGAAATTAATGTCATTGGTTCAGAGTTTGTTTTGATATTTTAACCTGCATGTCGTGATCGCGTTTGGTGTAGGGGGACAAAATACATTTATGCACGATGGCGCACGCGCGCAGCCGGTTTGGGTTCCGTGTAAGTCCACATAGCCCACGGTTCCATACTGCATGAATAAAAACATAAATACAAAAAGTCGTTCATGAAAAAAAAGTTTTTGTAAAAATTCAATTAATCCATATTTGTACTGTGTAAATATGCATCGGCGACTACTTCAACAGGAGGTAGCTATCACTCACAGCCACGTTGTAATCTTCGAGTCCTTGGATATTTGTTTGTTTACATATAATTTATCGACCACTAGACGAACATTCTAAATGCTAAATCTAAATGCTAAATCTAAAATGGTAAATTATAAATTATAAACTAAATGCATGCTCTTCAACCAATCGCTGCCCACACCTGCCCAACCGCCCAGCATCACTACTCTGGACCGGTCTGACTTAGATTATGTGGACAATTACAAATACCTAGGTGTCTGGTTAGACTGTAAACTCTCCTTCCAGACTCACATTAAGCATCTCCAATCCAAAATTAAATCTAGAATCGGCTTCCTATTTCGCAACACAGCATCCTTCACTCATGCTGCCAAACATACCCTCGTAAAACTGACTATCCTACCGATCCTTGACTTCGGCGATGTCATTTACAAAATAGCCTCCAACACTCTACTCAGCAAATTGGATGTAGTCTTGCACAGTGCCATCCGTTTTGTCACCAAAGCCCCATATACTACCCACCACTGCGACCTGTATTCTCTCGTTGGCTGGTCCTCGCTACATATTAATCGCCAAACCCACTGGCTCCAGGTCATCTATAAGTCTTTACTAGGTAAAGCCCCGCCTTATTTCAGCTCACTGGTCACCATAATAGCACCCACCCGTAGCACGCGCGCCAGCAGGTATATTTCACTGGTCACCTCCAAAGCCAATTCCTACTTTGGCCGCCTTTCCTTCCAGTTCTCTGGTGCCAATGTCTGGAACGAATTGCAAAAATCACTGAAGCTGGAGACTCATATCTCCCTCACTAACTTTAAGTATCAGCTGTCAGAGCAGCTCACAGATCACTGCACCTGTACATAGCCCATCTGTAAATAGCACATCCAACTACCTCATCCCCATATTGTTATTTATTTTTATTTTTTGCTCCTTTGCACCCCAGTATCTCTACTTGCACATTCATCTTCTGCACATCTATCACTCCAGTGTTTAATTGCTAAATTGTAATTACTTTGCCACTTACGGCCTATTTATTGCCTTACCTCCCTAATCCTACCTCATTTGCACACACTGTATATAGATTTTTTTTTCCTATTGTGTTATTGACTGTATGTTTGTTTATTCCATGTGTAACTCTGTGTTATTGTTTGTGTCGCACTGCTTTGCTTTATCTTGGCCAGGTTGCAGTTGTAAATGAGAACTTGTTCTCAGCTGGCCTACCTGGTTTAAATGAAGGTGAAATAAAATAAAAAATTTAAATCTGCTTCTCTGCTTGGAGCCTTTTGAAAGTGGGGTACAGGGCACTATTTCATGAGGAAATTGTTCATTAATAGAGAATGGGGTGTTCTTCAATTCCCTACCCTGTTGTAACAAGGCAATTTTCATTTTGTAGTGGGTCAGCATAGCTACGATCGGACGGGGCCTTCCCTCTGCTCAGCCACCGAAACAGTGAGGTTTTTGTAAATAATTTGTTTCCACCTGTTCGTCCGTCATCTTGAGATTACGTTTCATTGACGACTTTTTCCTCCTTTGACTGATAGTTTTCGTTTTCATCCTCCTTTATTCCCATTGTAACAATATTATTTTTCATACTTCTGCACTTTAGATCAAGTACTTCGGCTTTCATTGTTTTATTATCATACCGCAGGCATATGCATGCGATTTCTTATTATGTGTGACTAGGTGCAAGGTCCGTTGACCTAGATTTTAATCTTGCCTTCAAAGTTACATAGAACATTATTGTGCACTCACAGTAATCTACAGTAGTGCTAATGCAGTCATGAAAACACACATAGTTCAGAGCAGAGTTCTTATAACAATGTTTCAGTTTGGTTTCCTCAGCCTGAAGAACCCTTGCATGGCAGTCCCTCCCTCTCACCTCTTACTTAGGCAACAATCAGTCATGTGAATAATCAGTCTGGCACAGTGGCAGACTAGGCACTACATCTTCAGAAAGTGGTGGAGAGGAAGGCCACTCACCATAAATAAGGTACTAACTTTAACGTGTCTGTGAGTGTATGTATGCGCAGTGCTTGACTTAGACTGAAATCGGTAACTGTACTCATTTTGGGTGCTGGTACTGTAGTGCAGGAGCTCCACAGTGCTTTTGAGCTAATATTCTATAAGAGGAAAAGGAGCTCAAGCAGTGGGCAAAGTTGTCATCAAGGAAAAGGATGGCTACTTTAAAGAAGCTAAAATCTAAAAATGTATTTTGATTTGTTTAACACTTTTTTTTTTTGGTTAATACATTATTCCATTGTTGTAATTTCCTAGTTGTGATGTCTTCACCATTATTCTACAATGTAGAAAATAGTAAAAAATAAAGAAAAACCCTCGAATGAGTAGGTGTGTCCAAACGTTTGACTGGTAGTGTAGCTGTTATTACCTTTCAACAGAGAGTAAAACTTGGACTGAGAGCAGAGCAGACTGTATAAGGGGAGGAGCAGACCTGGTGATCATAAACAGCAGAGAGGAACAGGTGAGAGAGCGGCGGAGCAGAAACAAAGCGGGAAATAGCGAATGAGAGAGAGAAACAGAGAGAGAGAGAGACACACAGACTAAACACACCAACTATGTTATTTCCAGGTGTTTCTAAACAAACTGGGAAAAGATGTGCACTTCTGGATTGGTCTGACTGACTCAGAGATGGAAGGCATCTGGAAATGGGTGGATGGAACAACACCAACAACAACGTGAGTAATATTTACTTCTTGTAGTTTATTTTTGAAGCGTATTGTTTCTTGAACTAATATCATGTTGATATCATTTCCTGCTGAACTGGTTCTTAGGTTCTGGAGAAGAGGACAGCCAAAATATACTGACGGGGAGGAGGATTGTGTGGTCTTCAACAGGTTCACTGATCTGTCTTGGCACTGGGCAATTATTCAGTCATGGAATGACCAGCCTTGCTCAGTGAGTACTCAATGGGTATGTGAGAGCAGACCTAAAGTGTCATAACATAAGAAATCCATCCACAACAGGAGAATAATATCTGAATTCCCTTTTGTTAGCAATTGTATTATCACAGATTATTGTTGAAGTGTAATTTTAAATCTATTACAACAGTAATTATGATTTGTAATGATTTCATTTATATAATATAGAATTTCTTTTTAAGAACCATAGTATTATGAATGTGAAACTCTAACCTGAAAGCTAATGTAGTGAATTGACATGCAGGGTCAAATCTAATCTAAACATCTAACAGTAAACTGTGTACAAGGCAAGTGCCATGCTTCAATGTGTTCAATTTGTGGATAATATTAAAGACATATTTTGAAAGCTAACAGAACAGAAATGTTTGAATTGTATTGTACATTGCAGGCATAATTTCTCTGTCCATGTGATACCTATTATAAATTGTTTTAAACCAAAGTGAAAATACAAATTATGGTATTTTATTCCACATTGAATATTGTTGTGTATCTTTATATGGATGTTGGGGAACAGAGCCCATACCCCACCTCTCACTCTCATACTCTTTCTCACACTCTCTCTCTCTCTCTCTCTCTCTCTCTCTCACACACTCTCTCACACACACACACACACACACACACACACAGAGTGTATACACATTTATTTCACCTCATTGCAATTTGGACTGTAAGGACATTCAGAGCATCGGTGAGACAGACAGCGTACAAAGACAGAGACAGAGCGACAGAGACTATACACACAGTACCAGTTGTCATCATCATGGAGAAAGAAGAGGACATCTATGCCAATGTAGAGGAGATCAGTGTGAAAGACTGTAATTATCTGGCTGCAGGTTACGAGACTTTACACCAGAGTCCACAGGCTGGAACAAGTAAGTGTGTTTACAGACAATAATGACTGAGAAGTACATTTTGATAAGAGTACACTGCAAACTAAAGGTATTTAAATACATCCGAGTAAGGATGAAAGTCCCAGATCCCGACACCTCAGAATATTCTCCACATGGGCCAACTAGTCATTTAAATCAGTATGATACATTTTCCCCCGTGTTATGCAACAAGGTCATCTCCATTCAGCTGGGGATCAACTAAAATAGCAGATGTGTTCAGTGGGCCCAAGGGGCAAAGCAGCTTTAAAGAAGTTCTCTGGTTACAACATCAATATAAAGAGGTTTATTATCATCATTAATGAGAAACAGTGAGGCAATTAGTGGAAAGGTTCCTAATTTTTAGAGGGACCTCTAATGTTTCAAGCATCATTTTTTAAAATGTTTATATATAATTTGGATGGAAGTGATAGTAGAGGAGGACAGAAATACCATTGATTTCTGTTGGAAGACCACAAGACTAAGTTCCTCTTGGTATAACAGCATTGGTTTGTGAAGTGTATGTAACAACTTGTTTCTCTACATCTGCAGGACTGAAGCATGTGAATCAGAAATCTCAGCCTTGGAGGATGGCTACAGTTTCTCTGGGCCTGCTGTGTGTTGTCTTACTGATCACAGTCATAAGCCTCTCTGTGCACTGTGAGTGTTCAACTCACACGTACCTGCATGTGTATGTATGTGTGTGCTTGGGAATGTGTGTGCAAGAACGAGTGAGCCAAATAAAGATTGTTGGTGTGTGCTCGCTTCTCTTTTCAATCACAGATGATGAACAGTATTACGGACTGTCCAGACTCCAGACTTCATACAACAACCTGACTGAGGAGAAACTCCAGCTGCAGAGAACAGTTTCAGAGCAGGAGAAGAAGATATCAGAGCTTGGTAAGTATGATGTTGTAAGAATGTGAATGTAGGGGATGATATAATGATCAATAGCAATTGTTCTGTATTATATAATGATAGTATATAATAATTGGTCTGTATAGCTGAATTAGCTGTACTCATTCTCTATCTATAGGACCCTGTCCTGATGGTTGGAGGAGACTCAGATGTAGCTGTTATTACTTCTCTAATAACAGTAAAACTTGGAGTGAGAGCAGACAAGACTGCAGAGAGAGAGGAGCAGACCTGTTGATCATAAACAGCAGAGAGGAACAGGTGTGTATGTGGGTACATGTGAGAGAGATAGAGAGAGACTAAACTTACTGCTTTTCTTGTATGCAGCATTTTCTAAACACACTGGGGGAAAGAATGCATTACTGGATTGGTCTGACTGACTCAGAGAAGGAAGGGATCTGGAAATGGGTGGATGGAACAAAACCAACCACAACACAGTGAGTGAAATGCAGAGTAACATATCAATTACAATGGAGCAGGCAGAGTAACCAATAATCACTTGTTTTTCCTCCTGGGTTGACTGTTGACTGAACTGGTTGGTTCTTAGGTTCTGGAGAGAAGGAGAGCCAAATAATGCCCAGGGGGGTGAGAACTGTGCGGTCTTCAACAGCTTCAGCGACAACCTGGGAATTATACAGTCATGGAATGACCAGCCTTGCTCATTGCTTATCCATTGGGTATGCAAATACACACCTAACATGTCCTCCTAATAGGCCTACACATCGTGATGGCGTCTGCCCACAGGAGAATATCTGAATTCCATTGTAAAAAAACTAAGCATCTCCTACAAATTGATGCTGACAAGTCCTGGCAGGAAAACAGATGACCCATAACACATGTAAAAAAAAAAAAAAAAGTCCCGCTAATTAGCTAACGATTAAAATTAATGAAAGCTAACACTGAATCTACTTAATTCTTCAAGTTGGCTGTTTTGGCATATGTTTCAGATAATCTGAATTCCCTTTTGAATTTACAATAGTGTTTAGATTTTTTCCGACATCAAGGTTAATGTCTCCTGCATTTCATTAGTAGCACAAATTGTAGAGAAAATTCAAATGAATCTTTGCAAAACATTCCAGTTAACTATGACTAACATGCGCCCTCTACTGGCTAGAAAGGCATTTTGAAGGTCAAAGCGCAGAACATTACAGTAGTACGTAGGATTGCTTAAAATTGCTTAAGAGAATTGATTGCGTTGTAATATGACAATGCAACTAACCTGGAAGCTGATGCGACATGTAGGTTCAGTCAATATCTATCCATCCAACTGTGGCTTCCACTGTGAACAAGACAGCTGCTTAAACTGATCATTTCTTTGTCAGATGGAATGATTTTACAAATAAACATTTTAGAAGCTAAGAGATCAGCCATCTTTTAATTGGCTGACACTGACAATAAAAGTATTGATATTTTGACCTTTGTTCATGAGCTTTTTCAGAAATCTGTGTTGTGTTGCCATAATAACATGCACTCATAGTCAAGATGTTTAATATAATAATGTCACTTAGTCAAATTACATATTCTATCAATAACTATAATTAAGTGAACCAGAGGTTTGTGCTTTAGCAAGGTAATTATGGGACCAAGTCAATTCCTCTGGTAACCGTGGGATAATCTACTCATGTGATTGGAAGAGAGAGTGTTCACACTGTATTGTACAGCTGTAGGTGTTGATTCAGGCCAGTGACCTAGCCACTGACCATTCTTCACCATTTTCCCTACGGATCCCAGGCTTGAGCCCCTCTATTTGTGTGGCTATTCTGAATAAAATCTACAAATTGTCCAGTATTTTACTCACCTCAATTAAACAAAATACAATTATGTTTATTTACATGAATATTGGGGAAAAGAAACCTCTTTCTCTCTCTCTCTCATACATAGAGTGCGTACACACGTTTTTCACCTCATTTCAAGTGGGACTGTGGACTGAATTCATTCTCAGAGCATCAGTGAGACAGGAGACAAAGAGGGAGAGAGAGACAGAGACCATAGAGTTACACAGTATACATTACACCAGTTGTTATCATTGAGATATGGAGAAAGAAGAGGACGTCTATGTCAATGTAGAGGAGATCAGTGTGAAAGGCTGTGATGATCTGGCTGCTGGTTATGAGACTTTACACCAGAGTCCACAGGCTGGAACAAGTAAGTGTGTTAACAGATTCTTAAACAGATCTTTATTTATTTATTAAGTTTACTTTGCAGGACAAAAACATACGTCTGAGAGGTACTGAGAAATGATGAGTCACACTAGATTTAGCTAAGACCTATTTTCCATCTGTAGTCCCCGGGCAGGTGAACATCTAATCATGGAAATGTTCTATGCAAAACAGACAACACAAATACATCAGACATTATAAAAAACTGCGATGAGGACATAGGGACATTTTATCAACACAAGAGGTCAACACATTGCACTGAGAAAGTGAAACACATTGCTGTTGGATAGAAATGGAAATATATGTGTACTCAAATGAAAGATGTACTTCATATGGAGGGGACATGGAGACATATTGCTAACACTAACACACTGCTAATATTAAAGGCATGTATAATATTATCACCTGTTATAAGTATGTATGAAATGCTGCAAACGCTGAAATGTTTTATAAATCAATAAGAATCATCTTCAATATCATCATACGTTGTCTTTCTATGTAGTAATGACACATTTCACACAAAACTAATTCCTTTTGAATTGGAACCAAATTATTTCCTGGAAATGGTAGTAGAGGACAGAATTGCTGTTACTGTCTGTCTGTCTGTGGTTGAAGACCACAGCATCAGTTCCTCTTGGTATCAGAACAGCATTGGTTGATGAGGGAGAAACTGGTCAGCTGGAAAGACTAAGATAGATACAGTAGGACCAAGTCAGGTGTATGTTACATTTGTTTCTCTACACCTGCAGGACTGAAACTTGGGAATCAGAACTGTCAGCCTTACAGACTGGCATCAGATTCTCTGGGACTGCTGTGTGTTCTCTTGCTGACCGCATTAATGAGACCACATTCTTATCGGCAGACTCAACAGCCTTGGTTTCTCAAATGATTGCCTCACCTGGTTCACCAACTATTTCTCAGACAGAGTTCAGTGTGTCAAATTGGAGGGCCTGTTGTCCAGACCTCTGGCAGTCTCTATGGGGCTGCCACAGGGTTCAATTCTCGGGCAGACTCTTTTCTCTGTATACATCAATAATGTTGCTCTTGCTGCTGGTGATTCTCTGACCCACCTCTACGCAGACAACACCATTCTGTATACTTCTGGCCCTTCTTTGGACACTGTGTTAACTAACCTACAGATGAGCTTCAATGCCATTCAACTCTCCTTCCGTGGCCTCCAACTGCTCTTAAATGCAAGTAAAACTAAATGCATGCTCTTCAACCGATCGCTGCCCGCACCTGCCCGCCCGTCCAGCATCACTACTCTGGACGGTTCTGACTTAAAATATGTGGACAACTACAAATACCTAGGTAAACTCTCATTCCAGACTCACATTAAGCATCTCTAATCCAAAATTAAATCTAGAATTGGCTTCCTATTTCACAACAAAGCATCCTTCACTCATGCTGCCAAACATACCCTCGTAAAACTGACTATCCTACCGATCCTTGACTTCGGCGATGTCATTTACAGAATAGCCTCCAAAACTCTACTCAGCAAATTGGATGCAGTCTATCACAGTGCCATCCGTTTTGTCACCAAAGCCCCATATATACTACCCACCACTGCGACCTGTATGCTCTCGTTGGCTGGCCCTCGCTTCATATTCATCGCCAAACCCACTGGCTCCAGGTCATCTATAAGTGTTTGCTAGGTAAAGCCCGCCTTATCTCAGCTCACTGGTCACCATAGCAGCACCCACCCGTAGCACGCGCTCCAGCAAGTATATTTCACTGGTCACCTCCAAAGCCAATTCATCCTCATTTGGCTGCCTTTCCTTCCAGTTCTCTGCAGCCAATGACTGGAACGAATTGCAAAAATCACTGAAGCTGGAGACTCATATCTCCCTCTCTAACTTTAAGCACCAGCTGTCAGAGCAGCTCATTGCACCTGTAAATAGCCCATCAGTAAATAGCCCATCCAACTACCTCATCCACATACTGTTATTTTATTTTTTGCTCCTTTGCACCCCAGTATCTCTACTTGCACATTAATCTTCTGCACATCTATCACTCCAGTGTTTAATTGCTAAATTGTAATTATTTCGCCACTATGGCCTATTTATTGCCTTACCTCCCTTATCTTACCTCATTTGCACACACTGTATATAGACGTTTCTATTGTGTTATTGACTGTATGTTTGTTTATTCCATGTGTAACTCTGTGTTGTTGTTTGTGTCGCACTGCTTTGCTTTATCTTGGCCAGGTCGCAGATGTAAATGAGAACTTGTTCTCAACTGGCCTACCTGGTTAAATAAAGGTGAAGAAAAAAACATGTCTCTCTGTACACTGTGAGTATTCAACATTCACAGGTGGTAGGGTGTTTGTGTGTGTGTAAAGAAACATAAAATGATCAATTTGTTCTCTGTTCCATCACAGATGACAACAATCAACTGTCCAGAACTCTTTCTCTTCTAACGGCCAACCATACTTCAGAGAAGGAAGAACTAGTTACGAAAACCTGACTAAGGAAAGAGACCAGCCGGAGACTTCTTTCAACGCCTTGAATAAAGACAGAGACCAGTTACAGGCCCGTTTTAACACCTTGGCTGAAGGGAAATACCAGTTACAAAGGACAATGGCAGAGCTAGGAAAGAAAGATCTCAGAAGAACTGGGTGAGTATGTATATTGTGCAAATAACTGTGAATTTGAGTTGATGTGAAAAAAGTATTATATGACTGTATTGACAGATATGCTTTCCTTCTGCAGGATGCTGTCCTGTCAGTTGGAGGAGATTCAAGACTAGCTGTTATTACCTCTAAAGAGAAGAAAACTTGGAGACAGAGCAGAGCAGAATGTATAAAGAGAAGAGCGGACCTTGTGATCATAAATAGTAGAGACAAACAGATGAGAGAGAAGGTGAAAGAAAGGGAGAGATACAGACAGACAGACAGGCAGAGATAATAAACCTATTAACTATGTTTTCCCCAGGTGTTTGTGGAATAAATTCGCTAACAATCTGATGTTCTGGATTGGTCTGACTGAGTCAATGAAAGAAAACACCTGGAAATGGGTGGACGGAACAACTCCAATTACAACACAGTGAGTAAAATACAAATGGATCGTGTAGATACTTGGATCTTGTACTAAATGCTGAAGACTTAATATAATCTTCCTCTTAACTTGTTGGTTCGTAGGTTCTGGAGACGAGGACAGACAGATATTCATCTGGATAGTGAGGATTGTGTGGTATTTAACAGTTTCAATAATTCACCTTACTTTGGATCTATTCAGTCATGGAGTGACAAGCCCCGCTCACAGACTAATCAATGGGTATGCGAGAGCACAGTGAACGTGTTATAATGTACGATAACATCCTTTCACTATACAAACAGAATGCGATGTCCTTTAGAGTTAGCAATAGCTTTAGCCTAGATTCCTTACTAAAATCTCATTTGAATAATAACATAATAATTGACATCAGTACATTTAATTATGGTTTCATTGATTTAATAGAATGGCAATTTGTAGTGCATTTTTTATATTATAGCTAATGTATCAACAAGTTAAATGCACAATCTTTAAACAGTAATTAAGTTAATGTCAGATGTGATAATATTACACACATACACTGAGTGTACAAAACATTATGAACACCTGCTCTTTCCATGACATAGACTGACCAGGTAAATCCAGGTGAAAGCTATGATCCCTTATTGATGTCACCTGTTAAATCCATTTCAATCAGTGTAGATGAAGTGGAGGAGACAGGTTAAAGAAGCTTTTTTAAGCCTTGAGACAACTGAGACATGGATTGTACATGTGCGCAACGCTGCTGGGTTTTTCTTGCGTTCGAGCATTATTGTATCCAGCATTCTGAAAATAAATGCATTTATTGTTAATTAGCTCATGCAATTTGTAAGCCTGTCACCACATAAAATACACCCACGATTTCAAAAGTTATACTAATAAGTTATGGCATGTACACTACATTTTCTTCTGGCCTTTGGGAAACCAACTCACAAGGATTGGGAGAGAGTGAGTGTGGGTGATATTGGCCAATTCATGTGTGGGCGTTGAGGGTCAGTGCACACTGGGTCAAACAGTAGTTTAATCTCAATAGTTTCCTTTCCTTCATCTGAATTCATGTGGGTAAAAATCAGAACTGCTTAACAGGATAGACCTAGTGTCAGATAAAACTATCTGGGACTGGACAAAGAGAGGACAGATATCCGGTAAGGACACACACTTGCTGGCAAACACACACACCATAATAATCAGAAAACACAATATTTTTCAATGATCTGTTTTAAAGTTAATTTGAAAGTCAATTGAATTATATATACATTAGTTTGTGTTTCAACTCCACATTAGGTGATCAACTTCAGGTTCTAGCAATTACGACTGACTGACCAAGATACATCAGTCATGTTGTTTCATTGTAAAAATACCAGAATTAGGAAATTAGAGATTATTTTCCAACATTCTATCAACAGGTTGTTTTGCTGTCAACCTGCATTATTATGAAATACTTGGCACGAGTCCTGTTGCTCTTGGCAACAATGCTCACTACAGTCAACAGTGCAGAGGTGGGTGACCCCAGTTTTATTTTACTTATTTATTCTTTATTTAACTAGGCAAGTCAGTTAAGAACAAATTCTTATTTACAATGACGGCCTAGGAACAGTGGGTTAACTGCCTTGTTCAGGGGCAGAACGACAGATTTTTACCTTGTCAGCTCGGGGATTTGATGTAGCAACCTTTCGGTTACTGGCCAAACGCTCTAACCACTAGGCTACCTGTCACCCCAGTTGTACATATTATTTGAATATATTGGTGACACAATTTACAGGAAGCCAGAGCTTTATATTTATATATGTAGCCATATACAGTATATATGCTAACAATGAATAGCTGTCCTCTGCAGTGGCAGAATGATTGTAATTCTGTATCGCTGTCCTCAGTAGTGCCAGAATTCTTCTAACACTGTATAGCTATCCTCTGCAGTGCCAGAATGATTGTAATTCTGTATAGTTGTTCTCGGCAGTGCCAGTGTCGGTGTGATGAGGAGCGGTTGAACATGGAACCGAGCTCGGTGGACGACCGCTACCCGACGTGCAGGGAGGAGATGATGGGGAACATCACCACGGGCGACCTGCTGACCAGGGAACGCCAGGCCAGCCCCTCTTTCTCCACCGCCTGGTCGCAAGCTGAACGCTGCAACGTGACGGTGGCAAACCTCACCGACCTCCATGTCACAGCGCTGACCCTCTACACAAACACATACAACCGCACCTTCCCTTTGATCTTTGACGTGGAAGCCAGTTCTCTGGGCCCCGACGCCAATGTTTACCGCCGGTACTTCCTGTTCAAGTCCCTCCACTTCCTGCTGACCGATGCCCTGCGGCTCCTGATAGGGCGGGAGGAGGCAGAGGCAGAGCAGGATGGGAAGGGCTGCCTGCTGGTGTATGCTAACAGCGGGCACGGGGACAACTTGCGAGGGGAGGTGGGGGATCAGGTGCGCACCGGGCACTTTGTCCTGGCGTCCACGCGGCGGTACAGCTTCAGCTTTGACCTGACCATCCGGACGTGCCACGGACACCTGCTGCCCCGCTCGCTTTCGCGCCACTGCCGCTCCTCTTCAGGCCTCAATGTGCTGGTGCCACCCTACGAGCTGTTCAGGGTGGTGGCGGTAAAGAAGGTACCTAACAAATGGGGAGGTGCTCTGACGTGGCACTTCTACCTGGAGTCTATTGGCACTATGACCAACCTCAACTGCGCTATGACTTCTGCCATGTGATCGGCAAGTTAGCTTGAACAAAGATCTAAGCAAATAAATTTTGTTTGAAGAATTGATTCATTTTAAGATTTTTCAGTTGACACTACTACCCACTACTCAGAGCAATAAACATGGATTGCAATCATCACTTTTTCTCTCTACAAAAAAAACGCTCAAACCTACCTTCCTAATGTACCTATACACCTCTCTAAACTTGAAATTCCTCAACAGTCTCTGCAGTGGCAATTTAGTAGATGTGGCAGTACAGTCCGTGGTGATATCTCCCTAGTAGACCATTCATACAGCAATGTCTTTCTAGTAGACCTGCCAGTGTCTGTCCCCCAGCACAGTCTGCATCCTCCAAAAGCCCCACATGCTCATTCGGCGCATCCAACTCAAACGTTCCATCTCCCTAAACACTTCCCTCTCCATCTCCCCGCCTGCCCAAAGCATGTCTGCCAGCTCCCAGCATTGGTCGGGCTCCAGCAGGAATCCCCACCGGGACTCGGAGGTCAGGTAGCGTCGGACCTCCCTGCCCAGCGAGGCGTCCCCTAGCTCCCGCAGACCGCGGAAAAGCGCCAGGGTGGACTGAGGGTAAGGCTCAGCCATGATCGCCTGCTTAATGTATTCCGCCGTGATCTCTGTGATCCCCTTGGAGCCTGTGACCTTTAAACCTTTCCCTAGACATACTAGATCTAAGAGAGTCTGTTTGGGTGTTGTTGAGAGGCCAAGGAGGAAGCAGAGGAAGAGGTCATAAGTTCCGTGCGTATTCCGTAAAACCCTGTCCACGGAGCATCTGTGGAGGTCTAAAAGGGATGCTCTCCTGAACGTCCCTTTCAATCGATCAAAGAGTGTAGTAGGTTGGAGTAGTAGGTTTGTCCTTTTATTTGTGTAGGTGAGAAACACGTGCAGAGCAGCTAGGTAGTCTTGAATGCCTGTGTATGCAAAGCGGTACATTTCCTCCAGGTACATCTCACACCCTGCGATGAGCGGCCTACACAACCTGTGGAATGTGGAACTTTTAGAGAGGTCGATTCCGCATTCCTTCACATCGCTCTCGCTGAATATGAGGCTTCCTCTTTCCAGTTGTAAAAAAGCCAGCTTCCCAAGCCTACGAACAACCTCTCTGATTGATTCTGAGTGTTCACCATTTCGACCGTTCTTCAAACCGATCCGAACAAGCAAAAAGTGAGTGTATAGTTGCGTCAGAGTGTCTATCTCGACACACTCTCCCGCCTCAGTGTTTTCTAAAATGGCCGCCAACATCTCACAGCACAACGGTGTTTGGCACAGGACGCAGAGGTTCCGTGATGACTCTAGGGCAATAGCTTTCATGACTAGGGCGATAGCTTTGTGCACCAGACTCTGATCACCAAACCTCTTTCTAAAGAACTCCCTCTTCTGGGTGTCATCGAAGCCCCGTATCTCCGTCAAGCACTGTTGTTGGGGGAGGAAGTCGATGGGGATGAAACTGGCAGCCGCAGGCCTAGTGATCACCCAGACGTAGGCAAAGGGAAGAAGCAGCTGACACCAGATGAGGTTCGCTAGGAGGATGGGCAAAGGCATCTCCTTATTGATGTCAGACTCCACTGATATGCTTTCAAAGTCCAGGGGAAGGTTGAATTGGTCCAAACCGTCCAAGATGAAGACCACCTTAGACCGACTCAGATCCAGACCGGGGTTCTCGCTCTCCGACGCCATGGACGAGTGGAAGTGGCTGATGAGGCCACTCAGACTGAAGCTCCGGTGTATCAGCCAATTGAGTTCACTGAAGGGAAAGACAAACAAGAAGTCGACTTCCTGATTGGCTCTGTCCTCGGCCCAGTTCAAAACAAACTTCTGAACACTCGCTGTCTTCCCTGAGCCCGCGGGTCCCTTCGTCAGGACGGTTTTTACTTGAGGCCGATCCGGAGATAGCGGAGGTTTGAAGATATCGTCAAGCTTGATCGTTACTTCCTCATTAGCAGTGGGCATATCTGATGGTGGCCTTACGGGTCGCGTGGCAGCATGCCTATCGTTGTGCCATTGGACGTTGCCCTCGGTGATGAGGAGTTCAACGTAGGAGTGTGTGAGGCAGTGGCTCCGCACCTCTTGTCCTGCTGGGGTTCCATCACACAATGACGCGCATCTCCCTCTCAGCTCTGATTGAAGCTTCTCTCTGACTCCTCCTACTGCTGGGACACACACATACAGTGAGAGAGACACAGGGAATTCAGATTAGATTGTTTAGGAATTTTTGCAGGTGTACAAGAATGTATGCATGCCTTCAAGAGAGAAACCTTCTGAATGAAACTAAATATATTATTGTCTCCAGTGAACTTAGCTCTAAATGTTGTGTGCACAGAGGGATGAGCTACAGAAGAAATGTCAATAGGAAGTAGATTCAGTATATAATTCCAGGCATATGAAAATCATGAAGAGATAAATTACTTACACTTGCTCCTCTGAGTAAGGGCTGTTCGTTCTCCCTCGGTGTGTGGCAAGGTCATCCCCTGTTGGCCAGAATCCTCCATCGCAGTCTGAGCCAGGCTGATGTCACAATCCGTGGGGTTGGACTGGGGTACACTTGGGATTTCCTCCCGGAAGAGATTCACAGCAGGGTTGGGCTCAATTCAGCATGCTCTTGAATAAAGGGTGGCAGTCATGTTTTGGCTGTTAAATGTACTAAAATGAGAACACAATAGAAATGTCAACTTTCAAATGATACCTCAAAAGATGGTTGGAGGGTCACATCAGAGAATGCTGACCCGAATGGGAATATCAGTTGTTTTAAATGATACTGTCAATCTTCCATAGGAAACAGGGTTGGACTCAATTCAGAATTGAAAATGTCTGATAAATTCCAATTAAATGATTGAATTGAATTCCAATCGAAGTAGTAAACAGGATATGGAATTGAATTAAATGAAATAGAATTGAACTCAGTGAAATGAAAATGCCTCTTCTATTCTATATTAGGTGTAGTAGTCTGCACAAATATACTTGTACATAAAACATCAAACATGTTGTTATAGACATGCATATAAAATATTGTTGAAACAATAAAATGAATGATCAAGGAAAACAAAACAGCATGCGAATATTCCAAGTTATTATACTTAATTAATCACTTACATTTCATTCAATATGGGGAAAATATTAAATTTCCCAGAATATATTAGTTTAACCCACAAGTTGACCCTGGCCTGAGGTCTTCAAAAAGAAGAGATCAAATTTGGTGGAAGTATAATTAATTGGCTATTCTAAGCACTAAGGTTAAAAGAGTATATGAACATTGTTTCCAGAGAAAAGTGATATATTCTCTGGTATCTGGAAGAGTGACCTGTCCAATTCAATGAATCTGTCATGTTTTATAAATGAGTGGAATTTATTTTAATTGCACCAGAGGAAGAGGTTTTACTCCGCCCGCAAAATCTGTCCACAAAAATAAGCCCACGAAGTGAGAATATTTTGTATTGAGGGTGTCGAATTTGGTCAACAAAAAACGTAATTGCTAATTTGCTACGTGAGACTTATTTGATTGAACAGAAGTTTCGAAATGGTTAGGTTGTTATGAATGCACATAAGTGGACACGTGGCATTTCGGCAACTTTATATCTGAGTTGTGCCTGTTGTCATAGAGATAGATAGAAGACTCATCATTGATATAACCTGTTTTAGCATGGACATTGCCATTGAGGGCTTCAACCAGTTTAAAGTAGTCAACTGGGTGAGGATTCCTATGAGGGAAGCAATCAGCCAATGAAGAAGAAGAAAACAGACTACTTTAAAATAGAGATAGCATTAATGGTGCTGCCCATGCGGTTACAGATGCTATAATCGCACAGATACAAAGATGCTCCAGAGTGGCGCAGCGGTCTAAGGCACTGCATCTCAGTGCAGGAGGCGTTACTACAGGCCCTGGTTTGATTCCAGGCTGTATCACATCAGGCCGTGGTTGGGAGTCCCATAGGGCGGCTCACAATTGGCTCAGCGTTGTCCGAGTTTGGCCAGGATAGGCCGTCATTGTAAATAAGAATTTGTTCTTAACTGACTTGCCTAGTTAAATAAAGGTTAAATAAGAATAAATAAAATATTTTAATGAGTCCTCTATCTGGCCTGTTGTTCACACATGTATCTGCCCTCTCACTGGATAGAATGTTCCCACCTGATGTCGCCTCCTCCCACCTTCCTTCCATGTTTGAGGACATCTATTTCCATTGTTGACAAGTGGTAGTTTGACAATCTTGTCAATATAATAGAAAATCTTCGATTGCAATGAATTAAATTATATTTCCTGTTACTCCAACTCAAATTCTACACCACTTAGAGGGTGTAGTAAATTTCAATTTATGAATCAATTCCAAAAATCTGAATTGAGCCCAACCCTGATTCACAGCTAACAGTACAAACCTGAGATACAACAGAGGATCAGATAAATGCCATGCCCTTGTTTGCACCCTTTTCATTGTAAACCTGACAGACTTGGGGGGTAGTTTTTAGCTCAAATCGTTCGGACTAGACAGACGATTTCGTGAAAAGTAACTTGTCGGTGTCCTCTCATGTCTGGCAAATAAAGGCGATGACAAGTGCCTATCCACCACATATGCGAATGGCCGATAAATGCGGATCGGTGGAATGCGACGCAGCCCATGCAAATAAACAGAACGTCTCTAGCGTAAACACAAGGGGGCTTTTCTCAAATGAAAGTGGACGAAAACGCGCTTGTATGTGATAAAAACGAATCTAGCTAGATGTGCAAGACATCTTATACATACAAGGATAAGTAGCATATCGTTTTTAAATGTTTTCTCCATCGAGAAAACAGCTGATTCAAATGGGGTGTGGCAGATTTCAAAACTCTTCAGAGAACTGGTAGGATTCTCTTGTGCATCCTCGCCAAAAGGAGGATATCAAGGAGGGGAGGACCGTGTTCCGTTTGCCTACTATCGAATTGAGACTCTCCTTGACCACTTATCGGTTTTCCGGGTCACGGAGGACAGACTTTTTACCAAATTAGAAAAAGTCAGAGGTTTTGTTTAATAAAACGTGGTGACGTCACCAACGTCCGGGCCTCTGTTAGTTCCTGTGTGCAACGCACCTCGCTACTGCGTTGCACAGTCAAATTAGCCCAAGGTTGTCTTGTTAAATCTTGTTCATTCTCTAAAATTAAATACCATGACTGTTTTCTCATGATACAACATACTTTGGTGATATCGTTATCAATCTATTGCAGATCCCTTAAAAATAAACGTGAATGCAGGGTGTGCTGTTAGTTTGCTAACACTAAGAGAGACTGGTAGAATAGCTAGCCATCGCTAGCATTCACTGGTTGACGTTTAAATCACTTTTGAGTGTAATGGAGTGGACTATTACATGAATACATGTCATTAGGGTGTCCAATCAAAAACACATATTTTGACCAATGGGTAAAATAGTATGTTAATTGTGTAGATACTCATAAAACAACCAATGGTCCAAACCCATGTCTCTATCATAAACCGTTCAAAGGTGTTTACCCTTAGGGATGGCCAAGATTAGGGTGACTAAATCAATGGAGGCCAGAGAAACTGGTCAAAAATCTGGAAAATAGCATTGTGTCAGCTAGGCAGGATGCTGTGCAAGTATTAGGCTAATTGACAGACTCACTGTTGACATCATCATTTTCCTTCTCGAATCTGGAGGACATAAAAACATGCCATGTAGTATTTTCATATTTTATTATAGTGTACGTTTTTCATACAAAAATTCCTGTTCTTTTTCGAAGATTTCTCACAATCAATTTTGCAGAGGACCAACACATGTAAAACCCTCAAAAATTACTGCGAGAAAGCACTAGCGCTCTGTCAACAGAATTCGGTGTTTATTATCGGATGCATGAAGTTACAAAATCCGATTTTTCTTTATATAATGTTAATGATATGTTAGAGAAAGACCCCACTGAACGACTCAGAACATGAATAATCATATTTGACTTGGTCAAATGTATTTTATAACATAATGAAGTTACATTTCATCACCAAAGTGCGTTTTCATCAATTTAGAGTGGGTGGACGGGAGCTATAATCAATTATAACGGGAGCTATAATCCAGTGTCGTCATTGCTTGAATTCACGGTTGGATTAACTGCTTTCAATTGAGAAAGATTGCTTCCGTACCCCACTTCCATGATTTTAGTTCAAAACGTAACTTCGTGGAGTTATGCTATAGATCAGGAATCAAATTAAACGTGTAAAGGTACTCACCACTTTATCCATGCTGCTACAGACTGAAAACGAATGTGTGTTTTAAATAGCTCTAACTCCCGCGGTGTAAACTCGCAATTTTTAAAGGAGGAACCACTGTAGGAAGGTTACTCATTTCCTGTAACGAAACATTGGAGTTGAACAAATTACAATATTGCGCAATTTGATTATCGTGTTAAATTACATAACGTTTCTATTTGTATTTATTCCAGGTCCCTATTAAATACTCTTCCTGGGATCCAATCACGATTACGCAATTACATACAAAATAAAACAGTACATAACAACATATTATTACACTCTACCACAACATATAAATAATACAAACACAATAATACAGTAATATTACAATATTAAAATGAACATAAATAACATAAATACACAGAATGATAAATGAGGCTCTCATGTTTTGCTACCAAATAGCATCGACATGGCATATTTGACAAATGTTTTAATTTTTACTCACAATAATGTTATAATAATGACACATTGGCAGAAAAATGCGTGACTATAGTCTAAAGCATAGAAAGGTTGTTAGAGAACATTTTGTTTGCACATGATTTAAGATACACTTACACAATTTACAGTACACTGTCTCAGAGCGAAACACTGCATTATGTACAGTATACAGTATACTGTCTCAGAGCGACACACTCCATTATGTACAGTATACAGTACACTGTCTCAGAGCGAAACACTGCATTATGTACAGTATACAGTATACTGTCTCAGAGCGAAACACTGCATTATGTACAGTATACAGTATACTGTCTCAGAGCGAAAAAACTGCATTATGTACAGTATACAGTATACTGTCTCAGAGCGAAAAACTGCATTATGTACAGTATACAGTATACTGTCTCAGAGTGAAACACTGCATTACGTACAGTATACAGTATACTGAAATATAAAAACATTCAACCACTAGATGGAGGAAATGGATTGGAAGAAAAGACCAACGTTTTCTCTAAACAAAGCTGGGAATTTTATAGGATTTTAATATAAAAAGTAAGTAATTTACAGCCATAATTGTTTTTAAATGTGAAATGTACAGCTGTCTGGCATGCAAAGTGACAGAACAAAAGGTCACACACTTAAACTCGCTAAATAGAGAATCCACCAACCAATTACTGTGGTCCCTCCTATTGACCCTAGAAGTAGGTTACATTAAAACCACAATCTGGAGTTGTGTTTCTGGAGAAATGTTTCTGGAGAAATGTTTCCACTCTCAAACTCATAGAGGCAGCTATGGATTCAATGAATGACAATTTACACAGGTATTCTGAAGCAATACATTATTTGTTTACACAGATTTAAATGACAACAAAAACATAAATGGGGAATGGAGTAATCTACCATCATATTTTGAGTTGTGATAGGGTATGTAAAACATTAATATATTTCAAGCATGGGTATTGATGTATTGATGACTGTTAAACATCAGGAAATATACACATTTTATGACTTTAAATGAAATGTATGGGTAAGTCTTTGACTTAATATATTGAAGCTCAGTACAACATGTTTATTTTTATCAGTTTGAATAAGTCAATAGATTATTTTAAAATAGTTGAAAAGTGAATTATATCTTCATATTCAGTCTCAGTAACTACTCTGAAATAGAGTAGTATAATATGAAATAGCCTACAGTGCAACAACTCACTATGGTATCAACAGATTTGGTATTTCCGGGTCACAGTAACCTGTGCTAGGACAGATGTATACAAAGGCTGCACTAATGTAGGTTGAGCACAACATGCTCTGACAGAAGGAGAGTGTACAGTGTCAGCAGGAGTCTGCAGGAGGGAGTGATTGTATTCTTAAGGGAGGATGTGCTACATAGATAAGGACAACCAATAAATGCTCCATCATAATAAACGATACAAGCTAATGAAGAGCTACAATTTAGCCCAGACCTACATTTTGCGAAAAGCGATAAGAAGAGGACAATATCACGCAAGATTAAATGGCAAATCAAGATCTATCCCTCAGAAATGTTTCAATACAACATACATGGTGAAAGGAAAACATTTATTTATGGACCTTTTGTTTCTAAAGGAGCCTAACAGCCATTGGTTCTTTTTTATATTATGTACACAGCTGCTATCCACTGGCAAGCTAAACAATGACCAGCTATAAAAAGATACAGGGGAGGCACCTACATTTAAACAACAAAACAGTCAATACTGAAAATAAGCTTTGGCACAGCAGTAGTATAGATAACACTAGTGAATTCTATTAAAATATATGTTCCATTTGTTTTAACTTATACATTGGGATTTGGAACAAAAGGCATTTAAAACTCCATGCATAGTTATTGAATTGGTCCGTATCAGTGGATGTCATTGAGGCCCCTATTTGACAGAATTAGAATGACCTACAAAGAAAGCCTGAAATTATAACATCAGTACAAAAGTTCCATGGGATTTTTCTCCATTAACAACTGTGCCACTAAAAGGTTATCTGGGGGAATATTTTTCTACTTTAATTTTGTTTCAACGTCCTCTTTATGATATACCAACCTCTACAGGATGTGAGTTATCATGTTGGCCTTTCGGTGACTTCCCGTTTTTCTCCTTCATGCTGTGTCAACATCCCAGCTGGCAGCCATGCGATGTAACAGGAGTGTATCATAAACTGATGTCAGGTTAGGGTTGTCTACGCGACTCCAATTCTGGTATCTCTGTTCACTCCTCCTAGGCAGGAAGAGGGAAGTATGGGAGAGAAGGAAGGGGAAGGACAGGGGAAGAAGGGGCAGAGAGAGGGGTGATAAAAGGGGTGGGAAAGTAACACAATTAAAAAAGGATCTTATGCTTCTTCATTATAAACTTTGTGCCAGAGGAAGGAAACAGGACACACCTGACACTCTCTTGTCTACTCTTGTTGTTCTGCATTAAGGAACTCAACAGTCAACACAACACATCTAGAACCTTTCCTAAAGCTTTTGGGAGGAATCATGAAGCCTAACTTTAAAAGTCTACAGACTTTGCAAATACTGTAAAAGACTACATGAAGATCGAAGGCATTACTAATCAAATGAAATTCTATTTGTCACATGCACCGAATACAACAGTGAATACTTACTTACAAGCACTTAACCAACAATGCAGTTTTAAGAAAAATAAGAGTTGAGTAAAAAATTGATAAGTAAAAAATGTAAGTAACAAATAATTAAAGAGCAGCAGTAAAATAACAATAGCGAGGCTATATACAGGGGGTACCGGTACAGAGTCAATGTGCTGGGGTACCGGTTAGTCGAGGTAATTGAGGTAATATGTACATGTAGGTAGAGTTAAAGTGACTATGCATAGATAATAAACAGGGTGTAGCAGCAGCGTAAAGGGGGGGGGAGGGTGCAATGCAAATAGTCTGGGTAGCCATTTGATTAGCTGTTCAGAAGTCTCATGGCTTGGGGGTAGAAGCTGTTAAGAAGGCTTTTGGACCTAGACCTGGCACTTCGGTACACCATATGTGCTGTGTGTCTTCTCATTGTGCAACCCAACCATATCATATGGGCAAAACTGGTTGCATTGACATCAGGCCGGGTATCAAACTCAGGTGGTCTGTGCAACTCAAGACCACATTAACCCACTGGCACAGAGCTAAAGCCTACAGTTGTAGCCATCAGGGCTGCTAAAGCTGCTGTATTGTCTATCAGCCTGTAGATTTTTTACTAACCTGATTATCTGTTCGTTTTTTAGGAGTTATCGATGCATAATCAATGTCAACTTGCACTCTTTTGGATGAATCTGTGAAAACAAATAAAGGAAAGTAAATATGGGCCTAAGGTGAGGTGTGACTAACTGACAGAGACATACAAACGCTCACCCCCCTGGACAGGTTCTGTAAACACTCAAGACTCATTTGTTACTATGACTACTGGTCTCTGTGATTGCAGTCATGTTGGTGTCAGATAAGCCAAGCTATTCAAGTAATCATTGTCAGAGAGTGTGTGTGTGTGTGTGTGTGCGTGCCTTCTGCTTGTTCAACATTTAGAGAAGTTGTATGGGATAACGACACTGTCTGACCAAGCAGAGGAAGTGTGGAAGATATGACACTTTATTTGACCTGCATCCTGTGTTCAAGCAAACATTTCCAACCTTTTCCAAAACACTACCCTTGATTGTAATATATTTTTTTATAAAAAAGGCTAAGCATGTTTTGACTTTGGGAAGTGACCTCACATCTCTAAAAGATAAATACCTGCCTTGTGAGTGTCCATTTCTTCTCTTCTTTAGATAGATTGTAAGTCCAACCAGCCCAGAGGCAACCAAAACGCAGATTACAGCAATAATAAGCATACCCCGAGTCCTCTCACCACTGTCTGAAATAAATAAAACACAAGGAAATTATTTTTGTAAAATATGTTTTGAATGTGCTCAACTACACTCCACTTTCACTTGGTAATTGCTATTTTCTGGATGGATTTAATTCAGAACGTCTCTTACCTGCATCATTTGGACGACCATCTTCGCTGCAACATTTTGGGACATGAACTGTCTCATTGCTGACAGGGTTAGCAGCCACACAGCTGTAGGTGGAGTTGTAGTCCTTTCCCTCTACCTCCAAATGGAGAGATAGATCAGTGGTGAGATCAGGACTGCTGGTCTGGTTTAGTATTTCCTCTCCCCTGTACAAGGTCAAGGTCACCTCTTTTTTGTTGTCCACAGAACACACCACACTACAGGAGCTGCTGTCACACTCTGTCACCTGAGGTTTGGAAACAACATCTGGAAGAAAAAATATGAATAAATTGGAATTGGAACCTATATTTAATGTGTTTGTAATATACAGCACACACACACACTTACTGTATACAGTGAGCTGAATTTTTGTTTTTTTTCCTTCATCTGTATTCTCCACAGTATAAACCCCAGCATCGTCTATCTGAAGGTCTGACAGAGTGAAGTATCTTGTAACATTGTTCAAGTGGAGGCGGTTTTCAAATCTCTTCTCAAGGGTGATTTTGCCTCGTTTGCCAGGGTACACATTTGCAATACTGCCAAGTTCTCCATAAAGTAAATTGCCAGACTTGATCACCCTCTCTTGAAAAGAGAAAGACTGTCCCACGATGCCTTTCCCCTGCTGAATCTCAGACTGGACTGTTTGCTGGGAAGCACAGAGAACTGGGGAAAGAGAGAGACTCAATATCAACACAATGACTGCAGTCGCACACTAAATCTCACAATCGGACTCAGGAGAGGCGAAGGTTAAGAGCCGCGCATCCTCCGAAACATGACTCAACCAAGCCATACTGCTTCTTGACATAATGCCTGCTTAACCCGGAATCCAGCCACACCAATGTGTCGGAGGAAACACCGTACACCTGGCGACTGCGGCAGCGTGCATGCGCCCGGCCTGCCACAGGAGTCAGTAGAATGCGATGGGACAAGGACAACCCTGCCGGCCAAACCCTACCCTAATCCGGACGACATGGGTCTCCCGGTCGCGGCTGGCTGTGACAGAGCCTGGACTCGAACCAGGATCTCTAGTGGCACAGCTAGTAATGATGTGATGCAGTGCCTTAGACCACTGCGCCACTCAGGAGGACCCATCCCAGTCCTTCTTAGATATTTACAGGCCTAATGTGATGGTTGGGGTCAGGAAATAATTGTTAGGAGTAGTATTTGTATATTTTGTCAGAAATTAAGTTCACATGGAAATTAATTCTCTGAGTGAGGAAAGTTCTTCCCCAATTGACTGTTGTTTTTTCGCCAAAATAAAAGTCAAGGATATCACTGAAAAAAGCACATGACTTTACAGAGATATTTCATTACCACCTAACATAATTTTCCACTACAGCCTCTTAAACAGCCTAGATCGTATCATTTGAATTTCAGGGTCAGAGGAACATTGCAGCATGATTGAGGACTATTGTAGGCATTAGCCTAGAGTATGTGTTATTTGTTGAAACAAGGTTTTGTGTTGACAACACAAAAAAAGAGATCAGGGGCATGATGGTTGTCCTACTAGCAGCAGGAAAGAGACAGGAATTCTGTACATATGGACACTGCAAAAATATTCTGATTATAAGCAGCTGTAGCCTGTAGAAAGGTGTCTGCTAAACTGCTCAAATGTAATTATCTAGACAGAAGTAATGTATATCAATCAGTGGTGGAAAAAGTATCCAATTGTCGTACTTGAATGAAAGTAAGGATACCTTAACAAAAAAATGTTTTTGTCACCCAGTAAAATACTACTTGAGTAAAAGTGTCAAAGTATTTGGCTTTAAATCTACTTAAGTATCAAAAGTAAATGTAATTGCTAAATTATACTTAAGTATCAAAAGTATCAATAATGTCAAATTCCTTATTTTAAGCAAACCAGACCGCATTATTTTATTTATGCATAGCCAGGGGCACACCACAACACTCACACATAATTTACAAACTAAGCAGTTGTGTTTAATGAGTCTGCCAGATCATGATCAGATCAGATCTTGATAAGTGTGTGAATTAGATTTCTTTTGGTCCTGCTAAGCATTCAAAATGTAATGAGTACTTTCGGGTGTCAGGGAAAATGTATGAAGAAAAAATAATATTATTTTCTTTAGGAATGTAGTGGAGTAAAAGTAAAAGTTGTCAAAAATATAATTAGTAAAGTAAAGTACAGATACCCCAAAAACTCCTTAAGTAGTACTTTAAAATATTTTTTACTTAAGTACTTTACACCACTGTCAATGATACACATTTTCATTTTCCTAATTTAAAAAGTGCTAACTGCAAAAGATTTGAAGGTTTTAGGCACAGCCACAGGAAGTAGTTTGGGGGTGGGCGTGCTGAGAATTTTTTCGTAGATGGGGGGTGAGATGTTTTTTTTTGCCCGCGCTACAGATGGCTATATCGGTCCGCTAATACAGGCCCAGTTTTACCTCACTACTATTGTGGGGGAAAAAAATCTTTCCGATTTTTCAGGGTGTGCTGCAGCACCCTCAGCACCCCTACTTCCTGCCACTATGGTTTTAGGCCTTGAGTAAGGTAGAACAAATGTTTCAGTGTCACATCCTCTGAGGAGACATAGGCTTAATGTATGCGGCAGGTGGGCTCAAATAGCCATTAGGTTACCCAGATCATTAGCTTATTAATCTGGTTATAGGCTCATTGGATCTCCAATCCAAAGTGAAATTTAGAATTGGCTTCCTATTTCGCAACAAAGCATCCTTCACTCATGCTGCCAAACATACCCTCGTAAAACTGACCATCCTACCAATCCTCGACTTCGGCGATGTCATTTACAAAATAGCCTCCAATACCCCACTCAACAAGCTGGATGCAGTCTATCACAGTGCCATCCGTTTTGTCACCAAAGCCCCATATACAACCCACCACTGCGATCTGTATGCTCTCGTTGGCTGGCCTTCACTTCATAATCGTCGCCAAACACATTGGCTCCAGGTCATCTACAAGACCCTGCTAGGTAAAGTCCCCCCTTATCTCCGCTCACTGGTCACCATAGCAGCACCCACCTGTAGCACGCGCTCCAGCAGGTATATCTCTCTGGTCACCCCTAAAGCCAACTCCTCCTTTGGTCGTCTCTCCTTCCAGTTCTCTGCTGCCAACGACTGGAACGAACTACAAAAATCTCTGAAATTGGAAACACTTATCTCCCTCACTAGCTTTAAGCACCAGCTGTCAGAGCAGCTCACAGATCACTGCACCTGTACATAGCCCATCTATAATTTAGCCCAAACTACTACCCTCTTCCCCTACTGTATTTATTTATTTTATTTATTTTGCTCCTTTGCACCATATTATTTATATTTGAACTTTGAACTTTCTTCAAACTACAAATCTACCATTCCAGTGTTTTTCTTGCTATACTTTATTTACTTTGCCACCATGGCATTTTTTTGCTTTTACCTCCCTTATCTCACATCATTTGCTCACATTGTATATAGTCTTTTTTTTTTTTTCTACTGTGTAATTGACTGTATGTTTGTTTTACTCCATGTGTAACTCTGTGTTGTTGTATGTTGTCGAACTGCTTTGCTTTATCTTGGCCAGGTCGCAATTGTAAATGAGAACTTGTTCTCAACTTGCCTACCTGGTTAAATAAAGGTGAAATAAAATAAAATAAAATAAATAGGCCCAACAGCATATTATTGGGTTTGTACAGTAACAACTTTTCAGTATTAGTTCTACAGGTGGATAGAAGAGAACTCATGCACACCCTACGGACATAATGTATTTGTCCTCCAATAGCGAACTGTATATATTGTCAATCTGAATATACGACTGTGTTTCGTTTCCATTCCCATCAGTCTATCACATCGTGTGGTCTGCCTTTTTCTGTCACATTAGTGGTTTGACCACACTGAGAAGCAGCCCCACACAGTCCCATCTCACACGCAGGCCTATGTGGGGAAATACGTTTCCGCTGCAATGAATACTTTTCACTGCAGCGAACAGAATAGTTCTCAGTAATGCTAAAGGTCTACCCGTGACTCTTATAATTATTTCAGTTGTCTGATCAATGTAGACCTGATAGGGGTCTTTGGATTTCTAAAAATGAAAGTGAAATGCACTGGGAAAAGGAAGGCTATTTTGCATGGGTGGGTAGGCCTAGGAGTGTAACTACTGTACAGTACTTTTATAAAACATTGTTTTCACATTCTCTAAGCAAATTAACTATACAAATTGGTGATGAGACGAAGATCATTGTGGTGATAGCCTCCCTAATGTTGCATGTTCTTCAGCACAAGGAAGCTAGCCTCCAGCTTACATACTCCAGACACTTGATAATATAGTATGCATACGGTATAAGCCAAATATCTTTCTGTGTTTATGTCTCAACCACACATACTCACATACCAAAGTCCTGTTCATTTAGAATAAACATACTTCTCAGCATCGCCATAGGGATTGTAACAGAGGATCGACAACACACAGACAGCGACTTGTGATAAGAAAAACAATTTCAAAAAAACGTTGGCAACGGTTGAGGGGCAATTTCTGCAGCTGGCTACTGTAACAGTAAAACTGTAATAACAAAGCATTTGCTAACAAGCTAACAGTTGTTTACACGTTTCTAGGGAGTTGCTAAGAGTTTCTAGCTACTGGGAAAGGGAAAAGGAGATACCTAGTCAGTTGTACAACTGAATGCATTGAACTGAAATATCTCTTCCGCATTTAACCCAACCCCTCTGAATCAGAGAGGTGTGGGGGGCAGCCATAATCGACATCCACGTCTTCGGCGCCCGGGGAACACTGCCTTGCTCAGGGGCAAAATGACAGATTTTTACATTGTCAGCTCAGGGATTCAATCCAGCAACCTTTCGGTTACTGGCCCAACGCTCTAACCACTAGGCTACCTGCCTACTGGCTACCTGCTGTTATTTAAAAAACCTAGCTAGCTAGCAAATAACAAAAAGGAGAATCAAAAAGGACAAAGGACAAGACAATAGACAGGAAAAGTAGTACCTAAACTTACACAAGCAAGAGAAAACAATTCAGACAGAAAACAACTAGCTACAACTAGCCAAGTGCAAACCAGCTGTAACATATACTGTATCCAGCTGTAATAAACTAAGACGGATACATGTACAAGCCCCAAACTCAGCAACCTTGCAATCCAATATGCAGAAGCTATTGCCAGTGAAGCAGGGAGGAAAAAATATATACAAAGAGCACGCAGAGGCCCAAAGAGCACAATTTATGCAATAAAAATACAAAGAAATCAAGGTGGATCGTCTCTTTTTCACTGAACGTCCAAATGCTTGGCATGCAGCCCTGCGCAAGGCAAACAAACATCTTAAAATGTCTGGAAACAAGACCATGAGACAATTGTATGTGGACACAATCCCAAAATGCAATATTAATATATATATAATAACAGAACAGTAATGATCCAAGTCTCTGAGGCCAGTCTAGAGCAGTTTGAAGAAGAGTTCAACAAAACCTCTAGTGGATGATGAACTAAAAACTGACATGTCTCCACTAACATCGCCTGCACTTCTCAAAACCTGGGCTTCAAAACAGGAGGCCCACAGTACATCACTCCCTCCCTCACCTGTAGCAGCTGTGTGCACACTAAAAATATTATTGGTAAAACAAATCCAGAACTGCCTCTCCCTACTTGAAGTGGATGCTGATGGAAGAGTTGAGGCATTTCCAGGAGGAGAGCCGTGCTTCAACAGAAAAGTTAAGGCAGAAGTTAAAACAGAACACTTAACAAATTACACAGTCCAATGATGCTCTCCAAGAGGAGCTGTGTGTGGTAAAGGTGGAGCTGCAGCTGAGAGAGAGAGACATCGATTCCCTCCGTCAGCAGCAAATGACTACGCCACCAACAGAGCAGCCCCATGCGTCTGAGCCCAGTGCAGCCTTCAACCCATCTGCATCACGTCCCCCCAGTCTCTTAGGGTCCACCCTGACCTGCCAACCTCCCAGCCTGCCACAGCTTACCCTGACCTGCCAACCTCCCAGCCTGCCACAGCTTACCCTGACCTGCAAACCTCCCAGTCTGCCACAGCTTACCCTGACCTGCCAACCTCCCAGCCTGCCACAGCTTACCCTGACCTGCAAACCTCCCAGCCTGCCACAGCTTACCCTGACCTGCCAACCTCCCAGCCTGCCACATCCTACCCTGCCTAGCCAACCTCCCAGCCTGCCTTATCCTACCCTGCTTAGCCAACCTCCCAGCCTGCCACATCCTACCCTGTCTAGCCAACCTCCCAGCCTGCCACATCCTACCCTGCCTAGCCAACCTTCCAGCAGTCTGACCATATTCAGCCGAACACACCTCCAGAGGACAGGATCCAGTTCAACCCAGGATACCTCCCAAACCTGCAGTTCTGATAGACTCTAATGGAAAGTATCTGGAAGATAGGAGACACCAGACGACTAAATGATGTTGGCCCACTACTGACAGTGCACTTCAACTGCTCTATCAAGTCAAGCTGTAAAAACCTGACATCCTTGTCATACATACTCGGACAAATGACCTGCCCACAAAAGGAAAAAGGAGGGAAGTGAGGAAGTGAGAAAGGTGGCAGAGAATGCACATACCCTGTTCCCACGGACAAACATTATTATATCCATCCTTCTACCAAGGAAAGTTCTCCCATGGCAAATGATCCAAAATGTCAACAAAAAAATCACCATGGACTGCTCCTCACTACCATTTGTCAGCATCTCTCACCACCACACCCTGACATGTGAGCACCTGTACGACCATGTATACCTGGACCATGAGGGAGTCAGAATCTTTGCCAAGGACCTGAAGGATGCCATGTTAGGCAGAGTTCCACAATTATACCAGCCCAGCAACAGAGTCCCCCCACTTCCCCACTATCCAAGGAGAAAGAGAAGGCCAATCTCATCTCAATTGAGCCAGACACAGACATCACCAGCACCTACCAACATGTCCGAGCCAAGCGGCGCTAGACCCAGACCAGCTCTGCCCGGCGGAGCCAGAACCAACACAGCTCAGCCCAGCGGCGTGAGACCCAGACCAGCTCAGCGGTGCCAGAACCAACCCAGCTCAGCCCAGTGGTGCCAGAACCAGCCCGGCTCAACCCAACAGTGACTGGACACAGCTCAGCTCAGCACAACACAACCCATCACAGCACTGGACTGTACTCTAGGGGTAGGACAAGTAGTGACCAACAGGAGGGTACCTCAGTCTCATTGCCAGTCCACATATGCAGAGGCAGGCTCTGGTAAGAGACATATAGACCCTTCAGCCATCGGAGAGACAACCAGACCTGGGCCCGCCTCAGCACAGCTCAAGCAGACCCGGCCCATCACAGCACAGCTCATCCAGACCTGGCCCGCCTCAGCACTGCTCTATCAGACCCGGCCAGCCTCAGCACAGCTCAACCAGGCCCGGCCCATCACAGCACAGCTAAACCAGGCGCGGCCAATCACAGCACAGCACAACCAGACCCGGCACACCTCAACTCAGCCCAGCTCTACACATCACCGACCACTACCCTAGGCTCTGGAAAAACTCTGTTGAGGGTAGTGCACCAGAAGATGCAGTCCACACCATGTATTATTCTCATCATCAGCCCTCAGATGCTGAGTTTGGAGCTTCACCAGCCACGCTGCCCTTCACACCACCCTCCTCAATTACCCCCCACTACCTCCCTCCCAGGCATGTTTTGGTTACCCTCCCTATTCCCATCCCCAGGACAGGCCTAGGGCAATTCTGCCCCCAATAGCAGCCCCAACAACTCTGCAACAGGAGCCACGCCAAGGCCTCTAGTGGTCAGAGCATTGGGCCAGTAACCGAAAGGTTTCTGGATCGAATCCCCGAGCTGACAAGGTAAAAATCTGTCGTTCTGCCCCTTAGCAAGGTAGTTAACCCACTGTTCCCAGGGCACCAAAGACGTGGATGTCGATTATGGCAGCCCCCCGCACCTCTCTGATTCAGAGGGGTTGAGTTAAATGTGGAAGACACATTTCAGTCTAAGGCATTCAGTTGTACAACTGACTAGGTATCCCCCTTTCCTTTCCTGTGCACACCCAGAATGGAGCATTGGCAGCAGCTCCACTCCTTCGGCAGGAGCTTCATCCAGGTGGACTGAGCTCTGCCAACACTGCTCTCCCAGTTCCCGCCCCAGCCCTTGCATCCAACGACTTGAGAGAGGTCTGTCAAATGCTCAGTCTGCTCTGCTTTCACGTGTTTGGCCAGGGACCTTGGAAAAGTTTCAGGTCACTCAAATAGCTGCAGATGACCCTATGCCTGTTAGCTCTGATGGGAATGAGCTGTATAACCCCTTTTACTTTAACTCTCGTAGGGGGTTTGGGCTAATGCACCTAAATGTGCAAAGTATGATAAAAAAATGACAGAATTGACATTTGGGTACAGTACTCATGTCCTGACATTCTGGTTCTCTTGGAAACATGACTAAATGGTTATGTCTCTGATAAAGACATTGAAGTAAATTATTATAATATATTTAGATGTGACAGATTACAGAAAGAGGAAGGGGGGGGTGGCCATATATGTACTAATTTCATTGCATCCCAATCTTTAAATATTTCTGTTCCCAAGATATTGGAGTTCCTGGTTGAAGATGTGTCCATAAACCAGAATACACATTTATTTGTTGCTGGGATTTACCGCCCTCCTTGCTGCCATAGTGGATGCTTTTGGTGCAATATCTGAGTGTTTAACACCTTTTCTGGTCCTCGGAGTTGGTCATTTTAGGGGATATGAATCTGGATTGGCTATCCCTGGCCTCAGATCAATTTAAGAGTATATGCATTGATTTTAATCTGACTCAATTGATCTCAAAACTCACACGGCTAAATGTGAAAAACCCTTTTAACCCATTGATTGACTTAATTCTTACTAATAACCCTGATAAATATTTGCCTAGTGGAGTATTTGCATATGGTCTCAGTGATCATTGTCCCATAGTATGTATTAGAGATACAAAACAGCAAAATACTATTCCTCGTTTAATTAAGAAGGAACATTTGAAAAAAATTCTCTTCAAGGGTTCTATTCTGATTTAGCCACTGTCTCCTGTATTCCTGACCCCGAGTTGGCTCTTGAAAATGTATCCTCCAGATGTATTTTTCTGGCAGATAAACAAAGATTGCTCAGAAGAAAACCAAGCTCATTCAGATGAGAAAGCAGGCCTGGGCCAAAGCAAGGAAAACTGACTCTGTAGTGGACTTAGGGCTGGGCGATATGGCCAAAATATAATATCACAGTATTTAAAAAAAAATTGGGCGGTACGACGGTATTTTTTGTTTTTGAATTTAAGAGTAGTGAGTGATCCTAGGGTGGCAACACATATATCCTAAATGATTTCAATGAGTTTTTCTCCATTCTGATTGTTTTATACTCTTCAATTCAACCAAAACTAATTTCAGCACTTTATCATTTCTGCATTTCCTGCACTCAAAATGCTGCGCTGGATCACTATAGCAGATAACCAGCACTGGGTAATTTTAACACAGCACTATTGGGTTTCATGAATGACCCAAAAATGTGGTTATTTTGACCTAGCAATGGGTAGCTTTTTACTGTTTTGCTGTATTATTCATGTATTTTTGACCCAGCAGTGGGTTATTTCTTACTTTATTGATAAGGTAAAACAAAATAACCTCTCTCTATTACAGAATCTGTTCATTTGTAAACTTATAAATATTTCTAACAATAACAATCCATTTTACAACGTTACTACTGTACTTTCTTAAAATGACATATGGCCAATCATGACAAATTCTAGGTAAAATACAAAATGTTTATTTTAAGATATACATTTTAGCTATAAAATGAAGTCATGCAAAAGATAAACAATGATGATGAAAGCCAGGCGATTGTTCCCAGAGTCAGAACGAAGGGTTTGGTATCTTGTTTTTTGGTCACGTCGCGGAGATATTCAGTCATATTGGTTCCAGCCTGGGAATTTTAGAATAGGATTATAAAACATTGAACAATAATCAAGACACTCATCACACTCTTGCACAAGCCTGTGTGAAGGACGTTAATCTGCACTGAGTTGAGTCCAGACACTTTGTGATTGGTTTACAGCAGGGGTGGGAAGAGTACTGAAATATTCTACTCAAGTAGAAGTACTGTTACTTCAATTAAATTTGACTCATGTAAAAGTAAAACTACTTGTGTAAAAAAAAAACTAAAGAAAAAGTCAAAATGTACTCTGAGTAAAAGTAATTGAGTTACTTTTAAAACATAAACATTGACCTTGACAGTTAACCTTAGCAACATTAGCTATCTAAATGTTGTTACACATCTTGTTACAGATATTTCCATGCATTAAATTGAAAAAGTAATAGAGGAAATGAATGTACAGTAGGAACTAGGTTCATTTATTTAATGTGCTGCAAAAAGGCACATCTGTATGTAAAATATACAATTAACATTTGAAAATAAATTAATATCAGTGGTGGAAAGGCTACTAAAATATCTTAATCAAGTACTGTTACTTTAATTACATTAAAATTACTGACTGAAAAATACTCAAAAGCACAAGTACTTGGAAAAGCTACTCAATTACAGTGACGAGATCATTTGTAATTAGTTACTTCCCACCTCTGGTTTACAGTATTACATAGTATTCAATATTCCACATGTATACTTACGCTACAATATGATTTTTGGGCCTCATCAATGCTTGGACGGGCAGTATTATTTCCAACTCGTTACACTGGTGGTGGGATGAACACTCTTAGGATTGTGTCATCTTTAGTATCTGGGGGACAAATACATTACAAGGTTTTAGGGGACAGTCAACATGGATAAACATTTGAGACACTACTTTCATTTCAATATGCAGCTACCTGCACTCAGTACACTGGTGGTTGGAGAAGCACTCTCAGGGCCATGTTGTCTTTAGTATCTGGGAGACGAAGACAATGTTACCTAACCCATTAAGTGGAGAGTCAAAATGGATAGCCTAGACATGTGTGAACAATTGAGACACTCATTTCATTTTAATATGTAGCTAGCTATAGCTACCTAAAGTAACTGTCTGCATTCAGATTGAGATTACCTAGCTAGCTAACTAATATAAACAATTAGGCAAAAAAACTGTCACTAAAAGCACGAGTTATATGCTTGCCAACTAGCTACAACCATGTTACAACCATGTCAGAGACAGGGAATAGGCCTAACTTAGTAAAATATATAGCTAGCTAGCTGGCCTAGCTAGCCAAACTGGGTGGGAAAGCGAGGTCGACCGATTATGATTTTTCAACGCCGATACCGATACCGATTATTGGAGGGCCAAAAACCCCGATACCGATTAATCGGCCGATTTTATTTATTTATTTGTAATAATGACAATTACAACAATACTGAATGAACACTTATTTTAACTTAATAGAATACATCAATAAAATCAATTTAGCCTCAAATAAATAATGAAACATGTTCAATTTGGTTTAAATAATGCAAAAACAAAGTGTTGGAGAAGAAAGTAAAAGTGCAATATGTGCCATGTAAAAAAGCTAACGTTTAAGTTCCTTGCTCAGAACATGAGAACATATGAAAGCTGGTGGTTCCTTTTAACATGAGTCTTCAATATTCCCAGGTAAGATGTTTTAGGTTGTAGTTATTATAGCAATTATAGGACTATTTCTCTATATCATTTGTATTTCATATACCTTTGACTATTGGATGTTTTTATAGGCACTTTAGTATTGCCAGTGTAACAGTATAGCTTCCGTCCCTCTCCTCGCCCCTACCCCGGATCGAACCAGGAACACATCGACAACAGCCACCCTCGAAGCGTCGTTACCCATTGCTCACAAAAGCCGCGGCCCTTGCAGAGCAAGGGGAACAACTACTTCAAGGTCTCAGAGCGAGTGACATCACCGATTGAAACGCTATTAGCGCGCACCCCGCTAACTTGCTAGCCATTTCACATCGGTTACACCAGCCTAATCTCAGGAGTTGATAGGCTTGAAGTCAAACTGCTCAATGCTTGAAGCACAGCGAAGAGCTGCTGGCAAACGCACGAAAGTGCTGTTTGAATGAATGCTTACGAGCCTGCTGCTGCCTACCATCAGACTGCTCTATCAAATATCAAAACAGACTTAATTATATCATAATGACACACAGAAATATGAGCCTTAGGTCATTAATATGGTCAAATCCGGAAATTATCGTTTCGGAAAAAAAACGTTTATTCTTTCAGTGAAATATTTTATCTAACGGGTGGCATCCCTAAGTCTAAATATTGCTGTTACATTGTACAACCTTCAATGTTATGTCATAATTATGTACAATTCTGGCAAATTAATTGCGGTCTTTGTTAGGAATAAATGGTCTTCACACAGTTCGCAACGAGCCAGGCGACCCAAACTGCTGCATATACGCTGGCTGCTTGCACGGAATACAAGAGAAGTGACAATTTCCCTAGTTAAAAGAAATTCATGTTAGCCGTTTAAAAATATATATACTTGTGTATTGATTTTAAAGAAAGGCATTGATGTTCATAGGTACACATTGGTGCAATGACAGTGCTTTTTTTCACGAATGCGCTAGTTAAATCATCACCCGTTTGGCTAAGTAGGCTGTAATTCGTTGAGAAATTAACAGGCACCGCATCAATTATATGCAACGCAGGACACGCTAGATGAACTAGTAATATCATCAACCATGTGTAGTTAACTAGTGAGTATGTGAAGATTGATTGTTTTTTATAAGATAAGTTTAATGCTAGCTAGCAACTTACCTTGGCTTCTTACTGCACTCGCGTAACAGGTAGTCAGCCTGGCACGTAGGCTCCTCGTGGAGTGCAATGTAAGGCAGGTGGTTAGAGCGTTGGACTAATAACCGGAAGGTTGTAAGATCGAATCCCTGAGCTGACAAGGTAAAAATCTGTCGTTCTGCCCCTGAACAAGGCAGTTAACCCACCGTTCCTAGGCCATCATTGAAAATAAGAATGTGTTCTTAACTGACTTGCCTAGGTAAAAAAAATAAAAAAATATATATATATATAAAAAATATTTGCCCACAATCGGTGTCCAAAAATGCCGATTACTGATTATGAAAATTTGAATTCAGCCCTAATTAAGTCGGTCGACCTCTAAACTTAACTACCTGACATGAAACAATGCACCACACAGTAGCGTTAATGTTAGGCTTACAGAAGACAAGCTTTCTACAGGTACTGACATTGCTAGCCAGCCAAACGACAACAAAAACCTTACATTTTTGATATCACACAGCACATAAAATAAATGGTTAGCTAGCCAGCTAAGTTACAAAACGTTAGCTAAGTAGTTAACTAGGCAGCTAATGTTTGAGCTAGCATGCATGGTGTTGTTTGCTAGATAGCTTGCTAGCTAACATGATCTAAAATGTTCAATGACTGAGATATGTAATTTTAATAGTTAGGTCTATTTAACCTGAATGGATAATTAGCGTTGTTAGCTAACTTTTTCTTACAGTTTTTGGTCAGCCATAACTACTTGCCCATTTATCCGTCAAAGTAATTCCACTATGAGCAGACTTGCTACAGCTGCAACAATACTCATTCAATGCTTGCTGGATAACTTTGAATTAACCCACCCACTGGGTCATATATCAATAACCCAGCATTTTTTAGAGTGTAGGTAGTTCTTTGATTGTCGTAGCAACAACAGGGAAACTGAGCAGAAGGGAGTTGTGCTTCAAATACAGCAATTCTGTGACATCTTTAATTGTGCCTCCCATTCTCCTTAACTGCCAGCCTGAGGACAGGTCGTCTAGATACTGGACAGCCAATAAATAATCAGATAAACAGTTCTTGATAGCTTGAACAAAAAAAGCTGTTTGTGATATCCTCGTGAACCGGCGTTTGAGTTATGTGGTTGCAATATCAACAGCCCGTTATCTCTGGTATATCTTGACATGCATCATTCAAGACTAAGTTTAACTTGTGTGCTGCGCAGTGGACATATAACACACAATTTCTCAGGAAAGACTGTCTGGCGTGGCAACACTCGGTATAGAAAAAAGTCTGGCTCGCAACCTGGACCTACAGGCCGTGGTGAAAACATTTGCACACAATAATATAGGACTTCACGACACCAAATTGGATTTAATTAGATCTAATTTACCTTGAATATTGCAGCCCATTTGTGTAAGATGTTATCCAGATGAAACCTGCTGAGTTCAATAATAAATAGCAGGTGAATTTATCCTCAAGCAGACTACTTTTTTCCCAATTTGATGTTTAATGTTTATAAAAGTTAGCAGCTAAATACGGTATATAGCTTTAGATAGTACACTGCATAATGAAACATTCGAGTAAGCTAGTGTTGAGGGTGGACTGACTGTATTATTTGGCATTAATAGACAGGTTTTACGCTCAACTTTCTGTCAAAGCTGGGAGAGAGCACAAGGACGTCTCATGTCATGCAGGTTCAGGTAGCCTATACAGGACAAAAGTAGGTAGGGGTACGTGGGTAAAAATCACCGGGTAAGCCTAGCCAGGAAAAAAAGCCATATTACAACCTGTGTTGTGATAATTGCTTTGTTTGCTCTATAACCTGTTAGTTCATATGCCTTGACACCGTGATATGTGACCCGTTTCAAGAAGCTAGGCGTATTTCGCACTTCACTACTTCTCTTTTATTATATTTTTCTAGGGGTGGATCAGCTTTAATAATGCAAATAGACTGTCGCTTCCATCAATGTAATTGTCTGCATAATTTCCAATCCCCCATATATTTTGGGGGTAAATATATATATTTTGGGGGTAAATAAAAAAAGAAATATATATACACACACACACACACACACACACACACACACACAGTTGAAGTCGGAAGTTTACATACAAACAACTCCTTTTTCAACCCCTCCACAAATATCTTGTTAACAAACAATAGTTTTGGCAAGTCGGTTAGGACATCTACTTTGTGCATGACACAAGTCATTTTTCCAACAATTGTTTACAAGACAGATTATTTCACTTATAATTCACTGTATCACAATTCCAGTGGGTCAGAAGTTTGCATACACTAAATTGACTGTGCCTTTAAACAGCTTGGAAAATTCCAGAAAATGATGTCATGGCTTTAGAAGCTTCTGATAGGCTAATTGACATCATTTGAGTCAATTGGAGGTGTACCTGTGGATGTATTTCAAGGCCTATCTTCAAACTCAGTGCCTCTGCTTGACATCATGGGAAAATCAAAAAGATATCAGCTAAGACCTCAGAAAAAAAATTGGAGACCTCCACAAGTCTGGTTCATCCTTGGGAGCAATTTCCAAACACCTGAATGTACCACGTTCATCTGTACAAACAACAATATGCAAGTATAAACACCATGTATAAGTATAAACGCAGCCGTCATACCGCTCAGGAAAGAGACGCATTCTGTCTCCTAGAGATGAACGTACTTTGGTGCGAAAAGTGCATATCAATCCCAAAACAACAGCAAAGGACCTTGTGAAGATGCTGGAGGAAACAGGTACAAAGGTATCTATATCCACAGTAAAATGAGTCCTATATCGACATAACCTGAAAGGCCACTCAGCAAGGAAGAAGCTACTGCTCCAAAACCGCCATAAAAAGCCAGACTACAGTTTGCAACGAAGATCGTACTTTTTGGAGAAATGTCCTCTGGTCTGATGAAACAAAAATAGAACTGTTTGGCCATAATGACCATCGTATGTTTGGAGGAAAAAGGGGGATGCTTGCAAGCTGAAGAACACCATCCCAACCGTGAAGCACGGGGGTGGCAGCATCATGTTGTGGGGGTGCTTTGCTGCAGGAGGGACTGGTGCACTTCACATCATGAGGAAGGAAAATGATGTGGATATATTGAAGCAACATCTCAAGACATCAGTCAGGAAGTTAAAGCTTGGTCGCAAACGGTCGCAAACGGGTCTTCCAAATGGACAATGACCCCAAGCAAACTTCCAAAGTTGTGGCAAAATGGCTTAAGGACGACAAAGTCAAGGTATTGGAGTCACTAAGCCATCACAAAGCCCTGACCTCAATCCCATAGAAAAGTTGTGGGCAGAACTGAAAAAGCATGTGCAAGCAAGGAGGCCTACAAACCTGACTCAGTTACATGAGCTCTGTCAGGAGGAATGGGCCAAAATGCACCCAAGTTCAACAATTTAGAGGCAATGTTACCAAATACTAATTGAGTGCATGTAAACTTCTGACCCACTTGGAATGTGATGAAAGAAATAAAAGCTGAAATCAATCACTCTCTACTATTATTCTGACATTTCACATTCTTAAAATAAAGTGGTGATCCTAACTGACCTAAAACAGGGAATTCTTACTTGGATTAAATGTCAGGAATTGTGAAAAACTGAGTTTAAATGTATTTGGCTAAGATGTATGTAAACTTCCAACTTCAACTGTGTGTGTGTGTGTGTGTGTGTGTCTCTCAAGCCCTGACTATGGTGTTTAGGTCAGAGCGTGACTAGGGGGGTGTTCTAGTCTTTCCATTTCAATGTTGGTCCTCTTAGTATGATTCCCAATTAGAGGCAGCTGATGTTCGTTGGCTCTAATTGGGGATCATACTTAAGGGTTCACTGTTCCCACCTGCTTTGTGGGATATTGTTTGTTTGTGGTGGTGATTGTTACACCACGTAGTCACGTTATGTTGCTTGTTTATTGTTTTGGTTGAAGAAGTTTCACTTTAACGCTGCGCCTTTGTCCGTCTCTTATTAGCACCGTGACAGTATATATATATATATACACACACACACACAAACATATATGCATAAACTCCCTTTTTCAGGACCCTGTCTTTCAAAGATAATTCGTAAACATCCAAATAACTTCACAGATCTTCATTGTAAAGGGTTTAAACAATGTTTCCCATGCTTGTTCAATGAACCATAAACAATTAATGAACATGCACCTGTGGAACGGTCGTTAAGACACTAACAGCTTACAGACGGTAGGCAATTAAGGTCACAGTTATGAAAACTTAGGACACTAGAGGCCTTTTTACTGACTGAAAAACACCACAAGAAAGATGCCCAGGGTCCCTGCTCATCTGTGTGAACGTGCCTTAGGCATGCTGCAAGGAGGCATGAGGACTGCAGATGTGGCCAGGGAAATAAATTGCAATGTCCGTACTGCGAGACGCCTAAGACAGCGCCACAGGGAGACAGGACGGACAGCTGATCGTCCTCGCAGTGGCAGACCACGTGTAACAACACCTGCACAGGATCGGTACATCCGAACATCACACCTGCGGGACAGGTACAGGATGGCAACAACAACTGCCTAAGTTACACCAGGAACACACAATCCCTCCGTCAGTGCTCAGACTCTCTGCAATAGGCTGAGAGAGGCTGGACTGAGGGCTTGTAGGCGTGTTGTAAGGCAGGTCCTCACCAGACATCACCGTTAAGAACGTCGCCTATGGACACAAACCCACCATCGCTGGACCAGACAGGACTGGCAAAAAGTGCTCTTCACTGATGAGTCGCGGTTTTGTCTCACCAGGGGCGATGGTCGGATTCGCATTTATCGTCAAAGGAATGAGCGTTACACCGAGGCCTTTATTCTGGAGCGGGATCGATTTGGAGGTGGAGGGTCCGTCATGGTCTGGGGCGGTGTGTCACAGCATCATCGGACTGAGCTTGTTGTCATTGCAGGCAATCTCAACGCTGTGCGTTACAGGGAAGACATCCTCCTCCCTCATGTGGTACCCTTCCTGCAGGCTCATCCTGACATGACCCTCCAGCATGTCAATGCTACCAGCCATACTGCTCATTCTGTGCGTGATTTCCTGCAAGACAGGAATGGCAGTGCTCTGCCATGGCCAGCGAAGAGCCCGGATCTCAATCCCATTGAGGATGTCTGGGACCTGTTGGATCGGAGGGTGAGGGCTAGGGCCATTCCCCCCAGAAATGTCCGGGAACTTGCAGGTGCCTTGGTGGAAGAGTGGGGTAACATCTCACAGCAAGAACTGGCAAATCTGGTGCAGTCCATGAGATGCACTGCAGTACTTAATGCAGCTGGTGGCCACACCAGATACTGACTGTTACTTTTGATTTTGAAACCCTCTTTGCTCAGGGACACATTATTCAATTTCTGTTGGTCACATGTCTGTGAAACTTGTTCAGTTTATGTCTCAGTTGTTGAATATTGTTATGTTCATACAAATATTTACACATGTTAAGCTTGCTGAAAATGAACGCAGTTGACTGTGAGGGGAGATTTCTTTTTTTGCTGAGTTTATATACACGTCTTTTTAGAATATACCTTACTTTATTTTTCCCTGTAAACCGTAACACACCTCCCCCAATTAGAGTAAACTAATAAACAATAACACTTAGGCTTCTACTTCTAGCTTATTCATTCTATACACATTTTACAGACAGTCTATTGTACAATAGTTATATTGTGTTTGTTTTTAGTCCTGGCCTTCCTCTATGTCCATATATTTGAAACTGCTATTTCACAAAAGTTCTGAACCTATATACATTTTACTGACCCCGTTTAACATTTGTTATCTTATTAGTCCCACCCTTCAGCTCCATTCAACCGCTCCCATCTATTTCTTTACACCATCCATATTGGATTTCTCTTTGCCATATATTTTTCAACTGTGATGCTTCACAAAAGTACTAAACCTTTCTATTCTCAGTTTCTATAGATTGTAAATTAAATATAAACATTTATTATATTGTTGATCGATTGACTATGACCTTTCAAATCACCCAGTATTGCTATCAGCAGTGTTAGCTCTAGGTAAATGTTGCAATTCTTCAGCCATTCCTGGACCTGTGACCAAAAACAAGCTACATATGGACAGTACCAAAATCTAATGACTCTGCCTCCTTGCAGCAAAATCTGCAGAGCTGGGAAGATTGTATCCCCAATATATATAACATTGTATTGGTTGCAAGTATTTTGTATAATCATTTTAATTGAAAAATGTAGAATCCGTCATCGTTTTGCGTGTCAATTCATAAACCATGTGCCATCGAATCGATACATCGAAAATCTGTTCCCTACTATTTATATGGCACAGCTGTCTATTTTTGGTCCTTAAATAAAACTGGTATATATTTTTATTTTTCACAATTTTCTTTAACCAATTTTGGTCTTTAATACAGATAAGTTCCTTACTTTTTCCCCCTGCCACTTGCTTCTTCCATTTTTGTGGTAATGCTGCAATTAGTTGGTTGTAATTTTGGATAGAGCAGACATTCCCATATGTCTGTGTTAGCTGTATGTGTGACAACTCCACCAGTCCTATTCATTTACAAAAATGTGACATTTTAAAAATAAAGGTTATCAATTAGTATATTTGAGTTTAACCACAATATCTGTTGTATTATTTGTTTGGTCTTTTCAGGTGGATTAAACTGAAAACCAACTTTCTATGGCCTGTTTAAAAAATGACGATATTTTGGCGATTTCGTTTCGTTTTCAAATAACCGAAACTGAGCGGTTGTAATCTGAATAAAGGGAAAAAGGCCATTCTTGAACATCGGGTGAGACATTCTTACTAATTTACTAGAGAACCATTTCGGATTTAAGTGTAACTTCTGTATGACTGATGCCTTTAATGAGAGGTCCAATGCTATAATATTTAATCATTTCTGCCCTCCGAATTCATATTCATTATATAAATAGGCCCTTTTACATTTGTCTGGCTTGCCATTCCAAATAGAATGTAATATATAATTTAAAAAGCAGGTCGCTAGATATAAGCAAATAGGTAAACTGTGATATGACTAAAGAGTTAATCAGGATGATTTTTCCACAAACAGACAGGTATTTTCCTTTCCATGGTAACAAGATCTTATTTATTTTTGCAAATTCTCTTACATTTATTGGAGTGAGATAATTTCTTTCTTTCGGGATATGTATACCTAGTATGTCCACATCCCGTCAGACCATTTTATTGGTAAACTACACGGTAATGTAAAAGTTGCATTTTTTTGTGATCCAATACATAATATATACTTATCATAATTTGGTTTTAATCCAGAGAGGTTAGAAAAAGTATCTAGATCCTCTGAGGCTGTGGAGGGATTCTAATTGTGGATTTAAAAGAAAACATGAATCCTCAGCATACAATAACACCTTTGTTTTTAAGCCATGGATTTCTAATAAGCCATGAATTTCTAATCCCTTAATATTATTGTTGGATTAAATTTTAACAGCTAACAATTCGATGGCAATAATAAATAGATATGCCGATAGTGGACAACCTTGTTTTACTCCTCTTGACAGTTTAAAACGTTCTGATATGTAGCCATTATTTACTATTTTACACCTAGGGTTGCTATACATAACTTTAACCCATTTTATAAGAGATTCTCCAAAATTGTAATATTCCAGGCATTTATAAGCCTTTTCAAAGTCAGCTTTGGAAATCAGGCCTGGTTTCCCAGATATTTCATAGTGTGCTATTGTTTCCAGCACTTATACACTGCTCAAAAAAATAAAGGGAACACTTAAACAACACAATGTAACTCCAAGTCTATCACACTTCTGTGAAATCAAACTGTCCACTTAGGAAGCAACACTGATTGACAATAAATTTCACATGCTGTTGTGCAAATGGAATAGACAACAGGTGGAAATTATAGGCAATTAGCAAGACACCCCCAATAAAGGAGTGGTTCTGCAGGTGGGGACCACAGACCACTTCTCAGTTCCTATGCTTCCTGGCTGATGTTTTGGTCACTTTTGAATGCTGGCGGTGCTTTCACTCTAGTGGTAGCATGAGACGGAGTCTACAACCCACACAAGTGGCTCAGGTAGTGCAGCTCATCCAGGATGGCACATCAATGCGAGCTGTGGCAAGAAGGTTTGCTGTGTCTGTCAGCGTAGTGTCCAGAGCATGGAGGCGCTACCAGGACACAGGCCAGTACATCAGGAGACGTGGAGGAGGTCGTAGAAGGGCAACAACCCAGCAGCAGGACTGCTACCTCCGCCTTTGTGAAAGGAGGAGCAGGAGGAGCACTGCCAGAGCCCTGCAAAATGACCTCCAGCAGGCCACAAATGTGCATGTGTCTGCTCAAACGGTCAGAAACAGACTCCATGAGGGTGGTATGAGGGCCCGACGTCCACAGGTGGGGGTTGTGCTTACAGCCCAACACCGTGCAGGACGTTTGGCATTTGCCAGAGAACACCAAGATTGGCAAATTCGCCACTGGCGCCCTGTGCTCTTCACAGATGAAAGCAGGTTCACACTGAGCACGTGACAGATGTGACAGAGTCTGGAGACGCCGTGGAGAACGTTCTGCTGCCTGCAACATCCTCCAGCATGACCGGTTTGGCGGTGGGTCAGTCATGGTGTGGGGTGGCATTTCTTTGGGGGGCCGCACAGCCCTCCATGTGCTCGCCAGAGGTAGCCTGACTGCCATTAGGTACCGAGATGAGATCCTCAGACCCCTTGTGAGACCATATGCTGGTGCGGTTGGCCCTGGGTTCCTCCTAATGCAAGACAATGCTAGACCTCATGTGGCTGGAGTGTGTCAGCAGTTCCTGCAAGAGGAAGGCATTGATGCTATGGACTGGCCCGCCCGTTCCCCAGACCTGAATCCAATTGAGCACATCTGGGACATCATGTCTCGCTCCATCCACCAATGCCACGTTGCACCACAGACTGTCCAGGAGTTGGTGGATGCTTTAGTCCAGGTCTGGGAGGAGATCCCTCAGGAAACCACCTGCCACCTCATCAGGAGCATGCCCAGGCGTTGTAGGGAGGTCATACAGGCACGTGGAGGCCACACACACTACTGAGCCTCATTTTGACTTGTTTTAAGGACATTACATCAAAGTTGGATCAGCCTGTAGTGTGGTTTTCCACTTTAATTTTGAGTGTGACTCCAAATCGAGACCTCCGTGGGTTGATAAATTGGATTTCCATTGATTATTTTTGTGTGATTTTGTTCTCAGCACATTCAGCTATGTAAAGAAAAAAGTATTTAATAAGATTATATCTTTCATTCAGATCTAGGATGTGTTGTTTAAGTGTTCCCTTTATTTTTTTGGGCAGTATATTATAGCCAATGTATTGTCCATGTTGTCTTAGGTCTCTCTTGTTGTGATGTGTGTTTTGTCCTATATTTATATGTTATTTTTTAAATTTATTTTTATTTTTAATTCCAGCCCCCATCCCCGCAGGAGGTATTTTGCCTTTTGGTAGGCCGTCATTGTAAATAAGAATTTGTTCTTAACTGAATTGCCTAGTTAAATAAAGGTTAAATAAAAATAATAAACCTGTCTGATTAGGATGAATAATATCTGCCAAAACCTTTAATTCTATGCACTAAGCATTTAGCTATCATTTTTGCTTCACAACACTGAAGTGTAAGAGGCCTTCAATTTTTTCAATGGACTAGATCTTTATATATATATATATATATATATATATATATATATATATATATATACATACACACACACACACACACACCACTTGGATCCTGTTACAGTAATAATGAAATCAGACCCGTGTTGAGTGTCCGATAATCTACCATTTATATAGAAGTGGTTAAAACATGCTAATAATGGTCTTCTTAGTATATCAAAAAAAGTTTGGTATACCTCCACTGGTATGCCATCCAGCCCTGCAGTTTTCACAGACATAAAGGTTTTAATTGCATCAAGAAGTTCCTCCTCTGTAATTTTGCCTTCACATGAGTCTTTCTGTACATATGTTAATTTTACATTATTAATAAGAAAAAAAGCCATACAATTAGCTTTGGTTGGTGGAGACTGAAATGAAAACATATACTTCCTCTTTCAAAAAATATTGTTTAGTGAATCATGAGTGACTCCATCCCTTGTAACAAGTTTCAGTACATTTATTTTGGTAGCATTTCTATGTTGAAGATGGGAAAAATGCACCAAATTCTTTTCCACATATTCCATCCAGTTTGCTTTATGTTTTATAATATATTACACTGGATCTTTCTTGAATAAGTGCCTCCATTTCTTTTTGCTTTTCCTCTAACTTCCTCTGAGCCTCTATGGTACAGTTTTTATTGGTTTCTATCTGTACTGTTAGTCTTTCAATTTCCTTTGTTAATATGGACTTTTTTGACCTAAATTGCTTTTGTTTTATAGATGAGTACTGAATTGCATGGCTTCTAAAGGCACATTTAAAAGTGTCCCATACAAAAAGGGGATCTGCTGTACCTATGTTATGTCGGAAAAAGTCAGTTATACATTCTTCTGTCCTAGTTATAAACAAGTTATTATCCAGTAGGCTTTGATAAAATGTCCAATATCCTCGCCCACGTGGAAATTCTGTAAGAGTAATATATACGGCAATTATGTGATGGTCTGACTGCATTCTGTCCCCTATCAACACTTTTTCAACTTTTGGTGCCAGAGAGAATGACATAAGAAAGTAAAATCGAGATGACTAGCTTTATTAAGCCCCCACCATGTGTATCTCACTAGGTCAGGGTATTTAAGCCTCCATATATCAACTAATTCAAATATATCCGTGACATTCATGATTTCCTTATATGCCTGAGGGTGATAGTTTGTAGTGTGATTTACTTTACGGTCCACAGAGGTATTTAAAACCGTATTTAAAACCGTATTATAACCTCCCACCATAATAATAGTCTTATGTTGCTTGTAGGATTATGATATATTTTTTAAGAAGTATGGATCATCATTATTTGAACTGTATAGGTTAATAAGCCATATTTGTTTATGGTCCAATAACATATTTAAAATCATCCATCTACAGTGAGGGGAAAAAAGGGATCAAATACTTTTTTCCCCTCACTGTACCTTGAGGATCTGTTTGGACACTTTGCACATTTGGATCAAAATTACTGTTAATTGATATCACCACTACTTCTTCGATGAGGTTTAACTGCGGTTGGCATCCAATAGATGTTGCATTACCACCACAAACTAGACTGGACAATAACCCCCTTATACTTTGCTTGAAAAAAGGAAAATAAATCAACAAAACCCATACCATCTAACCCTACTGTCACGGTTGTCGTAGGAATGAGCGGACCAAAGTGCAGCGTGTGTGTCGTTCCACATTTTATTTATACTGTGAAACTATGCAATACATAAATAAACTTGAATGACCCCCCCCCCCCCAAAAAAAAACGTGACGCAGAGGTGAAACAGACACTACTCAAAACTAATCTCCTACAAACCCAGGTGGGAAAACCCTCTACTTAAGTATGATCTCCAATTAGAGACAACGAGGACCAGCTGCCTCTAATTGGAGATCATCCCAAACAAATCCAACATAGAAATACAAAACTAGAACATGAACATAGAAATACAAAACATAGAAAAACACCCCCTGTCACACCCTGACCTACTCTACCATAGAAAATAACAACTTACTATGGTCTGGACGTGACACCTACGCCCATTAAACCCCCCCTACTCCACTATTTAAACCCATCTAGTCCTACATCAGGCCAACAGCATGAAAGGACGGGACACCACCACTCAACACGCCCTGTAACTCTGTTGACGTTAAATCTCGTACATCCAAATATTTCTCTGCAGCTGTCACCACAACCTCTATTTTCTTAGACTTACATTCCATCCCTGCAGGACAGTTGATAACCATTGCTATGAATGCTAAAAAGCCAATCTTACTGAAGCATATATCACTTTGGCCTATCCCTCTGTACTGATACAGAACTACTACTCACACGCCTCCTCTCAGTATCCCGCCCCCTTGACCCATCATCCTCAACTTTCTTTACTGCCTCAGCATACAACACCCTCTGCTCTACCCTAACCCTAGTAACTTCAACCTGCCTCTCTCGCACCGGACACTTTTGATCCCCAGACTCATGGACACCCCTACAATTAAAACATACCGCTTTTTCCCCCAATGCTACACATCCTTTGTCTCATGCCCTTCTGCACACTTCTCACAACTAGGAACCTCCCTCCTACACACTGCTGTCACATGCCCAGAAGTTTGACAACTGTAGCATCATAATGTGTTTAGCACATAAGCTCTAGCGGGATAACTGAAATATCCTAACATCCCTTTGTCGGGCAGAGATTCAACATCAAAACAATGACTCTTCTGTTTCACCAGTCATGCCACCTTGTACCAGTCATGCCAGCATGTCTGCATCGCACCAAATGATGAGTAACACAAACACGCAGGCGCTGCCTCCACTATTCCAGCACCATTTCAACTCCAGCATTTCAGCATCATCTAATCACCTATGCTTAGTCTAAAACAGTGACAACTAAAATATATATTACTTGCCTAGTTAAATAAAGGTTAAATAAAATAAAAAAAATATCATGTGGTTGTCCATGATACAGATTTCTATGAGTGTGCGTGCTGGCATGCAAGTAGAAAAAACATGTTGACTCACCCTACTTGTAGAGAAACGCCAATACCATCCTCTTTCATGTTGGAAATGGTCATACAGTAGGCTAAACGCTTTCAGGTTTTGTTCTAGGCTGCCTGGCTAAAATGCTTGCTAGCTAGCCTAACTTCCTTTCATTAGCAATGATATGTCAGGCCAGCAAGTTAATGTTAGCCTATAGTAGGCCTATAGCGTGTAAAAATTGTCTGTCCTCGGTTGCAACACTGACTTCCGAGTTCCTGCCTCTGGAAGCAACGCCAACACAAGAACTGTTCATCGAGAGCTTCATGAAATGGGTTTCCATGGCCGAGCAGCCACACAAAAGCCTAAGATCACCATGCGCAATGTGAAGCATAGGCTGGATGAATGTAAAGTTTGCTGCCATTGGACTCATTGGAGCAGTGGAAACGCATTCTCGGGAGTGATGAATCACGCTTCACCATCTGGCAGTCCTATGGCTGAATCTGAGTTTGGCAGATGCCAGGAGAACGCTACATTCCCGAATGCATAGTGCCAACTGTAAAGTTTGGTGGAGGAGGAATAATGGTTTGGGGCTGTTTTTCATGGTTCGAGCTAGACCCCTTAGTTCCAGTGAAGAGAAATCTTAAACAACAGCATACAATTACTTTCTAGACGATTCTGTGCTTCCAACTTTGGGAAGGCCTTCTCCTGTTTCAGCATGACAATGCCCCCCTGCACAAAGTGAGGTCCATACAGAAATAGTTTGTCGAGATCGGCGTGGAAGCACAGAGCCTGCATAGAGCCCTGACCTCAACCCCATCAAACACCTTTAGGATGAATAGAAGCGCCAACTGCGAGCCAGACCTAATCGCCCAACATCAGTTCCCGACCTCACTAATGCTGGAAGTAAGTCCCAGCAGCAATGTAGTGGAAAGCCTTCCCAGAGGAGGGGAGGCTGTTATAGCAGCAAAGGGAGGACCAACTCCATATTAATGCCCATGATTTTGGAATGAGATGTTCGACGAGCAGCTGACCACATACTTTTGGTCATGTAGTGTAGCTCTTGTTGCTCTTGAACGTCTTCATTCTCAGTTAAGACGTTCATGCGAGACACTTACACCCTAAAAAACACAGCTTTTTTTGTCCAACGCTATGACCAGAGGAACATCACATTTGTGGTGGGCTGACCAGTGACCAGACCATGACCTTTTTAACAAAGTACATCGCCTGTTCCAATGACCTGCCTCTCGCTCTTCCATCCATCTATGTGACAGACAGCCTCTGACCACAATGACAGGAAACCAAACATTTCCTGTTTAATGTCCCACTCGAATGTAGCTTAAATACCACTGAGTCTGAATATAATTTTTTACCTAATGACTTTTAGATATTGATATCCATGAAATAATTTCTTCATTTTGGGGATAAAGCCATGTCCATTCTCCTTCAATGATTCATCATGGTTGAGGGAATTCCCAAGTCCCAACACCATAAATTTGCATGTTTTACTATCCCATCCGTAGTCATTAGTCTTTTCAAACATCATTGGGCAGGCACTGTGAGCCTAAACACAGTGAACATGTGAGCTCTGTCAGTTGGCCAAAATTGGAATAGAATGCAAATTAGTTTCAAATGACAAGCTACAGTCTAAGAGAACTATAAAAGGTTGTCAGCCTGTTGTTTCCAAAATATTATTAATCTCTCATCTAAATTAGTCTATGAATCAATAAAGTATTGGCATACTCTGTAGTTGGTGTATAGATCAAACTTTTATATCCTACACCTCCTTCTTCCCATGAAAGAGCTCTGTTTTAGAAACTAGTCTCTGTCCGTATCTATCTCTTACTGTAAATATTTGTCTAATGCTCGGACAGGATACGGGAGGATAAAGAGAGAGAGAGGAATGTTATTTTGGAATGAGTCTTAGCGATAGGCTACACACTGTTTAAATGTGGCACTGTTTAAATGGATTTAGCATTTACAAATTTGACCATATTTAGTAAGGGGGAGGGGGATTAGGGAAATTCCCATTTGGTCTGTGCTCAACGCACTACGGCTGCTAGCCTCCCTTATCAGGAGACACAACAAACATACGAAAAGAGACAAATGTTTTTTATTTCCAAAGTTACTAATTAAAACATTGAACGTTTAAAAAATATAATGTTTAGGCTACTTATCTATCATCTCCCACTTACACTTTTAGTTAGTGCAGCTAATCAGTAACAACAAAAGAAACATACCTTCAATGAGAAAATATAGCAGCATGAACGTCAGTCTGGCAAGCCTTCTCCATCCGAACAAATGGTTCATTGCTCTAAAACTCGAGCTGTTCAGTGGTGCGCACTGTGAAGAACCTGAAAGATGTGATCTTGTCGTTGCACAGAGGAGAGAATACACTCAACCAGACCAGCAGCCCTCTTGTCACGCCCTGACCGGAGAGAGACGTTTTTCTCTGTTTAGTTAGGTCAGGGTGTGATATGGGGTGGGGCCGGGTATGGTTTCCAATCAGAGGCAGCTGTCTATCGTTGTCTCTGATTGGGAGCCATACTTAGGCAGCCTTTTCCCACTTGGGTTTTTGTGGGTAGTTGTTTTCCGTTTAGTTGTCTGTTGCCTGACGGAACTGTTTGCTTTTGTTTTGTTTAAGTGTTTCATTATAGTAATAAATATGAGCACTCAACACACTGCGTTTTGGTCCACTCCTTTTGACGATCATAACACCTCTGGGGTTTATTCATTTTGCCAATTCTGTTGCAAACGTTTCTTAAACAGAAGCAAATGGAACAGGGAGGGACCTACCTGAATTTATCCAATAGAAACTCTCATTTTATTTGCAACTGTTTGGACTAATGATTACACCTCTGATCTCATCAACATCCTGTCTCTCCCTCTGGAAGTAAAGTAATAAGATTACAACTCCATCTACAGTGGTGTAGCTGACAACCCTGTCAGTAATCACATCATCACCATCAACATCATAACACACTGTGGAGATGGAGGACTTGGAGAAGACGTATGTGTGAGAAATCATATAATCCATTATTGCCATCAGCTCATTGGACTATAATACCCATCCCTCTTGAGATGGGGAGCGGTTAGTAGATTTGTTGTGTAGTGATGAACCAGAGTGTACTGTGGGTTGTTAAAGAACACCTTCTAGTGGAGAAAATTGAGAATTTCACAGTGAACTGTTTGCATCATCTTGCCTTATATATGTTATATTATGTGAGGTATATACGCTGAGTGTACAAAGCATTTGGAAAATCTGCTCTTTCCATGACGTAGGTGAATCCAGGTGAAAGCTATAATCCCTTATTGATGTCATGCTCACCTGTTAAATCCACTTCAATCAGTGTAGATGAAGGAGAGGAGACAGGTTAAAGAAGGATTTTTAAGCCTTGAGACAATTGAGACATGGATTGTGTATGTGTTCCATTCAGAGAGTGAATGGGTAAGACAAAAAATGTAAGTGCCTTTGAACAGGGTATAACAGTAGGTGCCAGGCGCACTGCTTTGAGTGTGTCAAGAACTGCAATGTTGTTAGGTTTTTCACACTCATCACTCAAGAATGGTCCACCACGCAAAGGACATCCAGCCAACTTGACACAACTGTGGGAAGCATTGGAGTCGACATGGGCCAGCATCCCTGTGGAACGCTTTCGACACCTTGTAGAGTCCATGCCCTGGCGAATTAAGGCTGTTCTGAGGGCGGGTGCAACTCAATATTAGGAAGCTATTCCTAATGTTTCGTACACTCAGTGCCTTCAGAATGTTTTCATATCCAGTGACTTATTCTACATTTTGTTGTGTTACAGTCTAAATTACAAAAGGATTAAATATATTTTTCTCTCACCCATCTATCTACACACAATACCCCATAATGACAAAGTGAAAATATGTTTTTAGAAATGTTTACACATTTATTGAAAATGAAATACAGAAATATCTTTATTGACATATTCATACCCCTGAGTCAATACTTTGTAGATGCATATTTGCCAGCAATTACAGCTGTGTCTTTCTGGGTAAGTCTCTAAGAGCTTTGCAGACCTGGATTGTACAATATTTGCACATTATTCTTATTCATCAAGCTCTGTCAAGTTAGTTGTTGATCATTGCTAGACAGCCTTTTTCAAGCCATAGATTTTCAATCCAATTTAAGTCAGAACTGTAGCTAGGCCACTCAGGAACAATCAATGTTGTCTTGGTAAGCAACTCCAGTGTATATTTGGCCTTTTGTTTTAGGTTATTTCCCTGTTGAAAGGTGAATTTGTCTCCCATTCTGTTGGAAATCAGACTGAACAAGGTTGTCCTCTAGGATTTTGTCTTTGCTTAGCTTAGTTTATTTGATCCCAAAAAAACTCTTAAAACCTTGCCGATGACAAGCATACCCATAACATGATGTAGCCACCACCATGCTTGAAAATATGAAGAGTGGTACTCAGTGATGTATTGTGTTGGATTTGCCACATTTTTTGCAAATTTACTTTAGTGCCTTATATTTGGAATATTTGTATTCTGTACTGGCTTCCATCTTTGTCATTTAGGTTAGTATTGTGGATTAACTACAATGTTGTTGATCCATCTTCACTTTTCTCCTATCACAGCCATTAAACTCGGTAACTGTTTAAAACAGTTACACAGTATTTTCAGGGCCAGATGAAAAACGTACCCAAATTAAACTGCCTCCTACTCAGGCCCAGGAGGTAGGATATGCATATTATTAGTAGATTTGGATAGAGAACACTCTGAAGTTTCTAAAACTGTTTGAATGATGTCTGTGAGTATAACAGAACTCATAAGGCAGGCAAAAACCTGAGAAAAATCCAACCAGGAAGTGGAAAATCTGAGGTTGTAGTTTTTTCAAGTGATTGCCTTGACTGTATTCAGTGACTATGGGTTCATTTTGCACTTCCTAAAGCTTCCACTAGATGTCAGTCTTTAGAACGTTGTTTGAAGATTCTATGGTGAATTTGATGGGAATAACAGCCCAAGGAAGTAGGTGTCCCATAATAAGGCATGGGCTCAGTCACGCGCAAGGACTTGGGAGTGAGCTGAGTTCATATTCACTCCTAAAGAGAACGGATAGGTCCGGTTGGAATTTTATTGAAGATATATGTTAAAAACAACTTAAAGATTGATTCTATACATCGTTTGACATGTTTCTACAAACTGTAGTACAACTTTTCGTCTGGACGAAGTAAGCATGCGCGTTGTGGATTTGGATAGTGAACCTAACGTGCGAACAAAATGGATGTATTTGGACATAAACATGAACTTTATAGAACATTTATTGTGGAGCTGGGGTCCCTGGGAGTGCCTTCTGATGAAGATAATCAAAGGTAAGTGAATATTTATAATGTCATTTCTTAGTGTTATTGAGTCCAAGATGGCGGGTTTCTGTTTGCTAGTTGTTGGTGTCTTCTGGGCTGTACTCAGATTATTGCAAATTGTGCTTTCGCCGTGAACCTTTTTTGAAATCTGACAAAGCGGTTACATTTAGGAGAAGTGTATCTATAATTCTGTGCATAACACTTCTATATTGATCAAAGTTTATGATGAGTATTTCTGTAATATTTGTGCTCATTGTGTAACGGTTGTCGTCGGATTGAGACCAAAACGCAGTGGGTATATGTGTACTCATCTTCTTTTATTACGGAAAGAAGGAAAAAACAAAATAAACATGTACACCAAAAGAATACAACAACGAATAAACAGTCCTGTAAGGCCATAAGCTATGCATGGAACAATCTCCCACAAACACTAAACCAAACACATACCCATATATAGGACTCTCAATCAGAGGCAACGAGAAAACACCTGCCGCCAATTGAGAGTCCAACCCCAATAAACTAGACATAGAAATACAAAAGACTAGAGACCACATAGAAATACAAACATAGAACATTACCCAAAAACCCGGAAATAATAAATCAAACACCCTACTAAATAAACCACCACCCCGAACCACATAAAACAAATACCCTCTGCCATGTCCTGACCAAACAACAATAACAAATAACCCTTATACTGGTCAGGACGTGACACATTGTGCTCATTCACCGGATGGTTTGGAGCCAAACATTTCTGAACATTACGCGCCAATGTAAAATGGGGTTTTTGGATATAAATATGAACTTTATCGAGCAAAACATGCATGTATTGTGTAACATGAAGTCCTATGAGTGCCATCTGATGAAGATCATCAAAGGTTAGGGAATATTTTAGCTGTACTTTCGGTTTTTGTGATGCATCTAGTTGCTTGGAAAATGGCTGTGTGGTTTTCTTGTGAAGTTTATGTCCTAACATAATCTAATTTTATGCTTTCACCGTAAAGCCTTTATGAAATCGGACAATGTGGTTGGATTAACGAGAGTCTTCTCTTTAGATGGTGTAAAATAGTTGATTGTTTGACAAAATGGAAATATGAGATTTTAGCTGTTTTGAATTTGGCGCTCTGATTTTCCAATTGCTGTTGTCAAAATCAATCCCGTTAACGGGATTAGAGCGCGAAGGGGTCTCTAAGAGCTTTTAATTAAAGTCACCATTGGCCCTATGGTGAAATCCCTGAGTGGTTTCCTTCCTCTCTGCCAACTGAGTCAGGAAGGACATCTGTATCTTTGTAGTGACTGGGTGTATTGATACACCATCCAAAGTGTAATTAATAACTTCACCATGCTCAAAGGGATATATTCTATGTTTTAAAAAATACATTTTTACCCATCTACCAATATGTGGCCGCCTTTGTGAGTTATTAGAAAACCTCCCTGGACTTTGTGGTTGAATCAGTGTTTGAAATTCACTGCTCGACTGAGGGACCTTACAGATAACTGTGTGTGGGGTACAGAGATGAGGTAGTGATTCAAAAATCATGTTAAACATCATTATTGCACATACTGTAGAGTCTGATGGATTCTGGGTACTAACTCCTAAACTTGGAATAGGGTTAATTATCAGGTATCCTATTGAAATATTGAGTGCTATTGTCTAGAGGGTCTACACCAGAAGTTAATGCTTATCTGTAGGAGGAAGGTATATGGTGGGTGCAATTAAGCTTGGAATGTGCTGATTGCAGGGAAAACGATAACATGTGGCAGCACTGATAAGGGGAGAGAGCCGTGGATTAGTGATGAAGGGGGTTGAGGTCAGGTCACGTTAAGGGAGAAGGAACAGTTTATTGCCCGCGTCACTTAATTTTCTGCTTGGCAACAGAGATGAAGTGTTTGGAGAGAAGGAGGAGATTCCACCCCAAATTGGGGTACATATACCACCGCTATTGAAAATGTATTTTGGTCGGTTCAGCTGTTCGATCCTTTGGGATGAATAAACTTGGTTTACGCTTTCATAGTGTCTGTCGAGTTCTTGCTCTAATATTTAGAACCGAATAGGTGGCGCTGAGAGCAGGGTTCACCACGATTTGCAGTTGAACTAGAGATTCCGGATCAGTGAAACAGGAGCCGGCACCAGAGACAAGGTAGGCACAGTTCTGACACCTGTTATCACTAATTCTGACATCTTGGGGACATGAGAGTCTGAACCAATTATAAGATACGGAACTAGAAAGCCTGAGCTTATTCAGTAGTCCCATTGTATTACGACCAGTCGTGGCTTTGTGGTATATGATAAGTCTCGGAAGGTAAGCCCAAACAGGTTGATACCTGTATAGGGTAAGTTCTAGGGGGTAAATCCAGAGTGGGTTAGTTCATGTGACTACTATAAGAATAGGGTGAGTCCCGGAAGGTAAGCCTGAGCAGGTTAGTACCTGCAAAGGTAAGTCCTAGGGGGTAAGACCCAGGTGGGGTTGGGTCCCTGCTAAACCTGTAACGAGAGGGTGAAAGTCTCAGCCGCAGTGGCTGTGAGGCAGTATAGCGCCAGTGGATGGATAAAGTGTCTGGAGGAGAGCCTCATCCATGGTTAGAAAAGGAAAAAGATAACATGATTAGAGTATATGAGCAGTAGCAATAAGGAGATGGCTATGCCCTATTGGTGCGATGAACTGTTACAGATTATGTGGAAATAGGAAGACAAGTGTGAATAATTTTGGTAATGTGTGTTATCAACAACAGTGATAGTGAAATTTTGATTATGGCGCCAACAGAGATGGTCGCTTCGCGTTCTTAGGAAACTATGCAGTATTTTTTTTTATGTATTACCGTTACCCCAGGAAATCTTAAGTCTTATTACATACAGCCGGGAAGAACTACTGGAGATAAGAGCAACGTCAATTTACCAACATTACAACCAGGAAAACTACTTTCCCGAAGCGGATCCTCTGTTTGGACCACCACCCAGGACAATGGATCGGATCCCAGTAGGGGACCCAAAACAACGGCGCTGCAGAAGGAGCAGACGGAGCGGTCTTCTGGTCAAGCTCCGTAGACGGGAACATCGCTCACCACTCCCGAGTAAACTACTCGCCAATGTTGTCTCTTGACAACAAGGTAGATGAAATTCGAGCAAGGGTTGCCTTCCAGAGAGACATCAGAGATTGTAACATTCTCTGTTTCACGGAAACATGGCTCACTCGGGATACCTTATCAGAGTCGGTAAAGCCACCTGGTTTCTTCATGCATTGCGCCGACAGAAACAAACATCTCTCTGGTAAGAAGAAGGGCGGTTGTGTATGCCTTATGATTAACGAGTCATGTGTGATCATAACAACATAAAGGAACTTAAGTCCTTTTGTTCACCTGACCTAGAATTCCTTACAATCAAATGCCGACCTCATTATCTACCAAGAGAATTCTCTTCGATTATAATCACAACCGTGTATACCCCTCCCCCCAAGCAGACACCTCGACGGCTTTGAAAGAACTTCATTGGACTCTATGTAAACTGGAAAACACATATCCTGAGGCTGCATTTATTGTAGCTAGGGATTTTAACAAGTCTAATCTGATAACAAGGCTCCCTAAATTTTATCAGCATATCGAATGCGCGAACCGGGCTGGAAAAATTCTGGATCATTGCTACTTTAACTTCCACGACACATACAAAGCCCTCCCTCGCCCTACTTTCGGCAAACCTGACCACAACTCCATTTTGTTGCTCCCAGCCTATAGACAGAAACTGAACAGGAAAAGCCAGTGCTCAGGTCTGTTCAACGCTGGTCCGACCAATCTGATTCCACGCTTCAAGATTGCTTCGATCACGTGGACTGGGATATGTTCAGGATAGCCTCAGACAACAACATTGATGTATACGCTCATTTAGTGAGTGAGTTTATTAGCAAGTGCATCGGTGATGTTGTGCCCACGGTGACTATTAAAACCTTCCCCAACCAGAAACCGTGGATTGATGGCAGCATTCGCGCAAAACTGAAAGCGCGAACCACTGTTTTTAAATTATGGCAAGGAGACCGGAAACATTACCGAATACGAACAGTGTAGCTATTCCCTCCGCAAGGCAATCAAACAAGCGAAGCGTCAGTATAGAGACAAAGTAGTCACAATTCAACGGCTCACACGAGACGTATGTGGCAGGGTCTACAGTCAATCACGGATTACAAAAAGAAAACCCTCCCCGTCGCGGACACCGACGTCTTGCTCCCAGACAAAATAAACAACTTCTTTGCTCGCTTTGAGGACAATACAGTGCCACTGACACATCCCGCTACCAAAACCTGCGGGCTCTCCTTCACCACAGCCAACAAGGGTAAAACATTTAAACGTGTTAACCCTCGCAAGGCTGTCGGCCCAGACGTCATCCCTAGCCGCGTCCTCAGAGCATGCGCAGACCAGCTGGCTGGTGTGTTTACGGACATATTCAATCAATCCCTATCCCAGTCTGCTGTTCCCACGTGCTTCAGGAGGGCCACCATTGTTCCTGTTCCCAAGAAAGCTAAGGTCACTGAGCTAAACGACTATCGCCCCGTAGCACTCACTTCCGTCATCATGAAGTGCTTTGAAAGACTAGTCAAGGATCATATCACCTCCACCCTACCTGACACCCTAGACCCACTCCAATTTGCTTACTGCCCCAATAGGTCCACAGACGACTCAATCACAATCACACTGCATACTGCCCTAACCCATCTGGACAAGAGGAATACCTATTGTCGATTACAGCTCAGCATTTAACACCATAATACCTCCAAACTCGTCATTAAGCTCTAGACCCTGGGTCTCGACCCCGCACTGTGCAACTGGGTCCTGGACTTTCTGACTGGCCGTCCCCAGGTGGTGAGGGTAGGAAACAACATCTCCACCCCGCTGATCCTCAACACTGGGCCCCCACAAGGGTGCGTTCTCAGCCCTCTTCTGTACTCCCTGTTCACCCATGACTGCGTGGCCATGCACGCCTCCAACTCAATCATCAAGTTCGCAGACGACACTGCAGTAGTAGGCTTGATCACCAACAATGACGAGAAGGCCTACAGGGAGGAGGTGAGGGCCCTCAGGAAATAACCTCACACTCAATGTCAACAAAACAAAGGAGATGATCATGGACCTCAGGAAACATCAGAGGGAGCACCCCCTATCCACATCGACGGGACAGTAGTGGAGAAGGTGGAAAGTTTTAAGTTCCTCGGCGTACACATCACGGACAAAGTGAAATGGTCCATCCACACAGACAGGGTGGTGAAGAAGGCGCAACAACGCCTCTTCAACCTCAGGAGGCTGAAGAAATTTGGCTTGTCACCTAAAACACTCACAAACTTTTACAGATACACAATCGAGGGCATCCTGTCGGGCTGTATCACCGCCTGGTACGGCAACTGCTCCGCCCACAACCGTAAGGCTCTCCAGAGGGTAGTGAGGTCTGCACAACACATCACCGGGGGCAAACTACCTGCCCTCCAGGACACTTACACCACCCAATGTTACAGGAAGGCCAAAAAGATTATCAAGGACAACAACTACCCGAGCCACTGCCTGTTCACCCCGTTATCATCCAGAAGGCGAGGTCAGTACAGGTGCATCAAAGCTGGGACCGAGAGACTGAAAAACAGCTTCTATCTCAAGGCCATCAGGCTGTTAAAGAGCCATCACTAACATTGAGTGGCTGCTGCCAACATACTGTCTCAAATGTCTAGCCATTCCGCTACACACGCATTAACATCTGCTAACCATGTGTATGTGACCAATAACATTTGATTTGATATTTGAGGCGCAACACTGGAATAAGACACTGGTCTTTGGGTAAATATACAAATGTATTTTGTTCAGTTTGCATATAGTAGGAAAAATATATGTTATTAAGGGTTGACAGTTACTCCAAATGGATTTGGATATGTGTATTGCTGATTTCATTTGTTGTCTTTGTTTCAATACAAATTTCACCAGATTGGGTCTGCTGGAGTGTTGGGATTCCCCCTGTCATGACGTTGCCCTCTCTCTGGGTACAGCGAGCACAGTTGAACCCCCTCCCTCTGCACCAGGCCTTTTCTATGCACCACACCCCTACCTACCTCCCCCTACCCAGGCTGCTGTGGTCAGAAGGCGGTCATAAATTCCAAAGGGAATGTCCTTCCTCACAGGCCACAGTTTTGAGACAGAATGGTTTCATAGAGAGACAAAGGAATTCATCCACCTCACCGGACGGGGGAACCGAACTACATTTATGTTCTGGAAAAGGTATAAAAGATCGGTGAAGAATCCAGCTACGAACTGGTCCGCTTGGTACAATTTTATGAAACTTGTGAGAGACAATATTGCCATATTACCATAATAATGTTTATATGATAGCCTCAGCTATGGGAATTACATCTAAATGGTTGTATAAATGTATTAATAAGGATAAAGCTATTTGGAATATGTTGAGATGCTATGTACTGATGTTAATGTGAGAGAATTGTATTTCTGTTCAAAGCTTAACCTCTCTAGGGTAGGTGGGACGAAATCGTCCCAACTACGTAACAGCCAGTGGAATCCTGTGGCGCGTTATTCAAATACCTTAGAAATGCTATTACTTCAATTTCTCAAACATATGACTATTTTACACCATTTTAAAGACAAGACTCTCGTTAATCTAACCACACTGTCCGATTTCAAAAAGGCTTTACAACGAAAGCAAAACATTAGATTATGTCAGCAGAGTACCCAGCCAGAAATAATCAGACACCCATTTTTCAAGCTAGCATATAATGTCACATAAATCCAAACCACAACTAAATGCAGCACTAACCTTTGATGATCTTCATCAGATGACACCCCTAGGACATTATGTTATCCAATACATGCATGTTTTGTTCAATCAAGTTCATATTTATATAAAAAACCAGCTTTTTACATTAGCATGCGACGTTCAGAACTAGCATACCCCCCGCAAACTTCTGGTGAATTTACTAAATTACTCACGATAAACATTCACAAAAAACATAACAATTATTTTAAGAATTATAGATACAGAACTCCTCTATGCACTCGCCATGTCCGATTTTAAAATAGCTTTTCGGTGAAAGCACATTTTGCAATATTCTAAGTAGATAGCCCGGCATCACAGGGCTAGCTATTTAGACACCCAGCAAGTTTAGCACTCACCAAAGTCAGATTTACTATAAGAAAAATGTTATTACCTTTGCTGTTCTTCGTCAGAATGCACTCCCAGGACTTCTACTTCAATAACAAATGTTGGTTTCGTCCCAAATAATCCAAAGTTATATCCAAATAGCGGCGTTTTGTTCGTGCGTTCAAGACACTATCCGAAGGGTAAATAAGGGTTACGCGCCCGACGCGTTTCGTGACAAAAAAATTCTAAATATTCCATTACCGTACTTCGAAGCATGTCAACCGCTGTTTAAAATCAATTTTTATGCCATTTTTCTCGTAAAAAAGTGATCATATTCCGACCGGGAAAGCGTGTTTACGTTCAAAGAGAGAGAAAGTAAAAGCATCGGATCCCCTCGTGCACGAGCCTCAGTCTGATGGCCCTCTGATCGACCACTTAACCAAGGCGCTAAAGTTTTTCAGCCAGCGGCTGGAATTACATCATTCAGCTTTTTCCCGGGTTCTGAGAGACTATGGGAGACGTAGGAAGTGTCACGTTACAGCAAAGATCCTACATTTTCTTTAAACAGAGCCAAGAAGCTCAAGGAATGGTCAGAGAGGGTACTTCCTGTTTGGAATCTTCTCAGGTTTTTGCCTGCCATATGAGTTCTGTTATACTCACAGACACCATTCAAACAGTTTTAGAAACTGTAGGGTGTTTTCTATCCAAAGCCAATAATTATATGCATTTTCTAGTTTCTGGGCAGTAGTAATAACCAGATTAAATAGGGTACGTTTTTTATCCGGCCGTGTAAATACTGCCCCCTAGCCCTAACAGGTTAACTAAGTCATCGGCACGCCCCCAGGGACACAGACAGGATAAGGCATCATGTGACAGTCTTTTCTACGTTCAGTATATAAACACCCACCCAGAATTTCTTTCTAAGACCAGGCCTCCACTCCATTACGAGTTGGCCAATAGGTTTGACCATGCATCCCTCTACTGAACTTTAACCATACCACGTGGTTAAACTTTTAGACTATCGATACCTACAGAATAATAACAAGTCTTTGATATTAATTACTAGTCTGCAGCTAGAAATTCGGTATCATTGAACACGAAGACCGACATAACAGTCATTCTATAACGACATTAATGAATGTCGCTTTGAAAGATCCATTCTAACTGAGAGAGAGAGAGAGAGAGAGGAAACTCTCCAACAAAGATCACGACGACACACTGAGCGTAAATATATATATTGATTGCAATTGTTTCCGAATGAGTGAGCGTTCATGTGCAAAGGTTTAGCATATCAATTGTTAATATTTATCAACTCTGTTGTGCCTCCTCAGCTGCCCTTTATCATCCTTTGTTTAACAAGCCGCCATGCCGGTTTAGCCCACTAGGGCACATTCCTCTACCATTGCTTTGTAACGATACCTACTGTTTTGTATGCTTTCTGTGAATTACTTAGTTTAGTAAATCAATTATTTTAAGACAATTGATGCATGGATGACTTAGTGAAGACTGGGTTTGTGCAGATAACAACAATTTACGACGTTTGGAATGAGACTGGACGTGAGGTAATACCACATCATTAAAACAAGAAGATAATAGATCAGATCGTATAATATGATATAATGTTATAATATCTGACAGTTATATTAGGAAAATTATAACTGTGTAATCTGAATATTTTCCTTGGTGCCCCGACCTCCTAGTTAATTACAGTTACACGATTAATCAGTTAATTGCGTAATAATAATTACAGAGTTATTTGATAAACATGTCTTCAAGTTAATGATGCCCAAAGACACGACACCCCATTAGTTAGGATGCTAACTCCCTGATCTGGTAACTCTTCTAAGAGGTCACCAGTAAAATAAGGGAGTATGAACTAATTTAAAAAATGGTAACAGTATGTTGTTTTGCTCTTTGACATTTGTCATCGAGATTATGTTATTAAGAAAATTGGTAATGTAATAATTTTTCATATAGTCAATGCTTGTCTGGATTTCCTGAATCAGAATTGAATTGAACTAAACTGATGTTCTGATCTGTCCTCTCTTGAGGTAATCATGAAAGGTGATGTCAGATGGTGTCTGAATGCAGGGTAGGAATAATTTGACCATGAACAGTGTGTGTGAACATCAAAACCCTCCATAACCGGCTGAAGAAAGAGCAACAAAGGCGTTCAATGCACAGTGACTTTTAACACTCCAATCTGAGTCTGAGTCATTAACCTGGGTACGGGCGGCAGGAGTGCGCCATGACTACTGAGACCGCGCATGTGGAGTGAGCAAGGAGAGAGAACATTCAAACTTCTCTCATGCTCCTGGTGTACTGGTGGGAGAAATAGGCAGCGGCTCAGGTGAGAGACTCGTGTATGCGGGAAAAAATGATGACTTTATATTGAAATCGGGACATTATCAAGGGCCATCAAATGTGACAGGCAAGAGTTACATATGTGCTGTTGTGAAGGAAGTGCCGGGAGGAAGGGGGTGGTATTGAGGAAGGTCTACACACCGCAAACAATTTAGACTAAGAATGCATTGAGATACCGATCTTTCATTAAAATGCCACTGGAGACAGGAAAACAGGGACAAATTGGGGTTGTAATGAGAAGAGTTCTTACCGGCAATAAAAGGTCCCATTTATAAATGTAAATTCTAACCGTGATGATGTGTGCTAGGTTGAGAAGCTTGAATTCGAGTGAGACTCAAAGTAAAGCACTAAGGACTGTCATTCTAAATTTGGGGCGGCAGCGTAGCCTAGTGGTGGACTAGTGACCGAAAGGTTGCAAGATCAAATCCCTGAGCCGACAAGGTAAAAATCTGTTCTTCTGCCCCTGAACAAGGCAGTTCACCCACTGTTCCTAGGCTATCATTGAAAATAAGAATTTGTTCTTAACTGACTTGCCTAGTTGTATAAAATGTTTTAATTATGATTCAGATACAGCGAGAGAGAGTTGCTCTCAAACTAAGGGGGTGGGTGCACTGCTTGATTTTATTGGGCCTTGGGGATGGTTTTTCTCTCTAGAAACATTATCTTTAAGTGTCCTCGGAGAGGGAGGTTATCAGAGAACTCACTGGATGATAGATTGGTTCAACCATGACATTTTTGTTGTTGTTGTTTTACCATGTCATCAGAATTGTTATGTTAAATCGCATCAATGCATATAGATTGCTGGATGATATGGTATAATTAATTGCATACAAGGCTCATAGTCTGTGTCTTGTGTTAACACCCAAGAATGAAAATGAAGGAGTCGGGCATAGAGACCAGCATGACATGGGCATAGAACGGAACGGATGGACGGTTCTGTCCCCAGTTTTAGTCGCTTCAAGGATGGTGTGAAATGATTAAATATGTACTTTTTCTCTTTCCCTTTCAAGTCAATATGTTTTTAGGTCTTGTGGAATGTAAGAGCGGTGAAATGTATCTGTAGCAGGAGGCAAGGTACACATGAGGCCTGTGTTTGAGTCAGAATGTTAGGGATGGAATGTGACTGGGGTGGAAATATGTGGGGGCTCGTAAATTGAGGTCGGGGTGATAGTCTCTGGGACTACGATACCACTCTGTATATTGTTACAGGAGATAGCTCGTAAGAGAGGGAGGACAGCTAACTGTGCACAATATCGGGACTATTACACATACCCAGATCATGGTGAAAGTAGCAGAGATGGGGTTGGCATTTCAGACACTATTGTCAACTTTCAGGGAACCTGTGACTCAGAGTTTTGCTAGGTTGGACATTCTTTCAACGTCATTAATATCCGCCCCATTTATAACAGCCAGCGAACACTTAACAGATTCCATGCAGTAGTAATTCTCACGGCAGTTGCTGTAGGGACAGTAGTTGAAGGAGGATATAGTAACAGCATGGAGCTGGACTATGGCACAAATGAGGGATTTTGAGGTATGCGTCATGGGCAGTGTCAGTAGTATCAGGGGTTACTTTAGTAGCATTGTTGGGATATCATTATGAGGATTAATGCCACATGGCTTGGGAGCTGGTAACTGGGAGACCGATGGGAGTACCGGGGCTTGTTATTCACATGTCACAAATTAGTGATCTGGCCATAATGGGAGAGTCTATATTGTCCTGTTGTCAGGAAATGTCCCGTGTGTTGCAGTGTGTATATTCCCAGGTGAAAGCGACACATTAGGAGCAGGAGATAACCGAGAGCACAGGCTGAATTCTGTTGATTGAGTGTACATAAAGATACACCAGGCGGGGGTGTTGGGACAGCATTGGTCTGGTCCACACACAGTACTCCTTATAGCACCTGCAGCTGTAAAGATTGTTATGTGTCTCCTCAGTGGGTTCACACTTCTCACGTGAGGTGAGATCCAGCTGCATAATGGGTGAGCTTGAAGACGCCATGACAGAGGATTTGGAGCTAAAGAGAGAGAGAAAGACTAGATTCCACTGTAGACATGTAGATGGGTTGGGTCTGGGAGCCACTTTAAACACCATAGTTGGGTTGAGTTATCTGCTTTATTGGTTAATGCATCATATAAAATGATAGATGTTGGGTTAATTGTAGTCTAAACAACATTTTAGAGGCATTGATGTGAAAGCATATACAGTGCTGAGTTACCTCAAGAGGATGTAGCGTTTATTAGGGAAACGCACTTGCCTATCAGGTGACGTGCCTATCAGGTGGCAATGGAGGAAGAAGGAGGAACAAAGTGCAAATGACATGGCTTGGGAACACCTCTTGGATCCTGTGGTCTGGTGGGGAAGACTGGGCGAAAGCATGAGGAGGCTTTTTAGGGCTTTCATTTTTGACAAACTCAGCAGAAAAATATCCTGAAGGCATAGCCAGGTGAAGAGAGAGTGGGAATTGTCATGTTGTCAAACTTTGGGTTTTCATGCATATACAGTTGAAGTTGAAAGTTTACATACACCTTAGCCAAATACATTTAAACTCAGTTTTTCACAATTCCTGACATTTAATCCTTGTACAAATTCCCTGTCTTAGGTCAGTTAGGATCACCACTTTATTTTAAGAATGTGAAATGTCAGAATAATAGTAGAGAGAATGATTTATTTCAGCTTTTATTTCTTTCATCACATTCCCAGTGGGTCAGAAGTTTACATACACTCAATTAGTATTTGGTAGCATTGCCTTTAAATTGTTTAACTTAGGTCAAACGTATCGGGTAGCCTTCCACAAGCTTCCCACAATAAGTTGGATGAATTTTGTCCCCTTCCTCGTGACAGAGCTGGTGTAACTGAGTCAGGTTTGTAGGCCTCCTTGGTCGCACACACTTTTTCAGTTCTGCCCACAAATTCTCTATGGGATTGAGGTCAGGGCTTTGTTGTCCTTAAGCCATTTTGCCACAACTTTGGAAGTATGCTTGGGGTCATTGTCCATTTGGAATACCCATTTGCGACCAAGCTTTAACTTCCTGACTGTCTTGAGATGTTACTTCAATATATCCACATAATTTTCATGCCTCATGATGCCATCTATTTTGTGAAGTGCACCAGTCCCTCCTGCAGCAAATCACCCCCACAACATGATGCTGCCACCCCCGTGCTTCACGGTTGGGATGGTGTTCTTCGGCTGGTTGGTTCTTCGGATGGTCATTATGGCCAAACAGTTCTATTTTTGTTTCATCAGATCAGAGAACATTTCTCCAAAAAGTACAATCTTTGTCCCCATGTGCAGTTGCAAACCGTAGTTGGCTTTTTTATGGCGGTTTTGTAGTCTAAACTTTGTAGTCTCCCTTGCTGAGCGGCCTTTCAGGTTATGTTGATATAGGACTTGTTTTACTGTTTATATAGATACTTTTGTATCTGTTTCCTCCAGCATCTTCACAAGGTCCTTTGCTGTTGTTCTGGTACGTTCATCTCTAGGAGACAGGTCACATTAAGGGAGAAGTAACAGTTTATTGCGATGCGTCACTTAATTTCCTGCCTAGCAACAGAGATGTAGTGTTTGGAGAGGAGGAGATTCCACCCCATATTGGGGTACATATACCACCACAATTGGAAATGTGTTTAGGTCGGTTAAGCTGTTCGATCCATTGGGATGATTAAACTTGGTTTAAGCTTTCATAGTGTCCGTTGAGTTCTTACTCAAATATTTAGAACCTAACAAGTCCATGCAACTTATTATATGACGTGTTAAGCACATTATTTTGTCCTGAACTTGTTTAGGCTTGCCATGACAAAGGGGTTGATTACATATTGACTTAAGACAGTTCACTTTTTCATTTGAAATTAATTTGTCTAAAAACAATTCCACTTCAACATTATGGGGTGTACATCTGTCGCAAAAAATCCAATTTTTATCCATTTTAAAATTCAGGCTGTAACAACAAAATGTGGAAAAAGTCAAGGGGTGTGAATACTTTCTGATGGCATTGTACATCCAGTGCATTCGGGAAGTATTCAGCCCCCTTCACTTTTTCCACATTTATTACATTTCAGCCTCATTATAAAATGTATTAAATTGTTTTTCCCCCTTATCAATCTACACCTAATACCCCATAATGACAAAGCGTCATACCCAAGAAGACACAAGCCTGTAATCGCTGGCAAAAGCGCTTCAACAAAGTACTGAGTAAAGGGCCTGAATACTTATGTAAATGTGATATTTCATTTTTTTTTTATACATTTGCAAAAATGTCTACAAAACTGTTTTTGCTTTGTCTTTATGGGGTATTATGTGTAGATTGATGAGGCGAAAAAAACAATTTCATCAATTTTAGAATAAGGCTGTAATGTAACAAAATGTGGAAAAAGTCAAGGGGTCTGAATGCTTCCCGAATGCACAAGGGTTTCATTCAAGCTTGGGTTCTGAAGGCACTGTATGTCATGTATTGTATTTGTTTTCCCACCACACAACACAAAACCACAGAACAAAGATGAGAGGCATGGAGGAAGATACTATCCTGTTGTCCCACCAGCAGCCTTGGTGGTGTTCCCAGGAATCTTTGCAGTGTTATTCACCATAGGGAGACTCCAACAAAGGTAAGATACATTTACTGTAACACAGTTCACTTATCCTGTATGTGTCCCTCAAAAAGAGCTGTTTCTATCTAACTCATTCTGTGTGCATTCATTCTCTCACTTCATATTATCCAGAGATTCTTTGAATGTTGATGGATGGTGGATGACAATCCTTTGAAAAGCAGAGAACGAAGTTAGAGAGAGAAAGTAGGTTGGTTGAAATTGAGAACCAATGGACTTGTAACACAATGTTGCTTGGAAGAGTCTTTGGAATCTCCCTGATTTGAGGCTGGCTGCAGGTGGCTGAACAAAGAAAACATCTGCCTCAGGAATACGTTTGGGAGGAGCAGCCAGATTGTGGGAGGGTTGGGGGCCTGTGTGGGGTAACCAGAGATCTGTGTGGGTGTGTTGCTTGGGCTTACTCAGCCAGGTTAAACCTAGTAGATTGTACTTGGTATGAGTGGGTGGGATAAAGAAGCTGTGTAGGGTGCTGAAATTTGTCTTGTCAAAGAACTCAACTGCTTTAACGTTTAAATTAATAATTTACCCAGTGCTGAATGTATCATCAACATCATATTTGCATATAACTGTACTGGTCTCTGACTCTCATTACCTTCATAAGTTAACCTGGTGTGTGTTGAAATACAATAAAAGTAGCATGACTTGAAATACGGTATAATTAACTTTTGTAAAGAAAGGTAAATCCCAAAATGTGTAATAGTATGTAAAGGTTTTTGCTTTCATAATTTTCAAAGTGTTATTCAGAAGGTTGTTGTGGTTGATCTCATGTGTTTACATTGAATAGGATATCAAGGTGTTTTGACACTTGAACAGGTTATTCTGGTGTATCTCTAGATCAGGGTTTTCCAAGCTTGGTCCTGGGCCCCCCCCTTTGGGGCAGGTTTGTTTTTCCCCCTAGTACTACACAGCTGATTCAAATATCAAAGCTTGATGATGAGTTGGTGATTTGAATCAGCTGTGTAGTGCTATGGAAAAAAACAAAACTTGCACCCAGGGGGAGGGGGCCCAGGACCGAGTTTGGGAAACCCAGATTGATAAAGCCAACATCTTCTGGTTATCTATTGCAGCTTATCTATTGCATCATATTTTCAATCAGCCTATGAAATATGATGCATTAGATAGAAAGTAAAACTACCTGAACGCCTGGGTATCAGGCCTGGGTAATATGTAGATACAATGAAAGTTACTGAGTGTTAATGTCCGTTAGAGAGAATGGTAAATGGTAGTTCATGTGTCAAGACAAACAAATGCAGTTCAAAAGAAAATGCTATGAGAAGTGCAGCTGCTACATCTTTTCAATACTGTATTTGAAAGTTATTACATGTTGCCTCTATCAGATCAGAGTGGCATGTCTCTTTCTATGACCATGGTGTGGTCCTGATAGAAATGTGCTGTATAGAACTTAGTGTACAGCCACCTCTTCTGTACATCACTCTGCAAAGTTCTTTGAATAAAGTCCTGATGTTCTGATCTATCTAAAGAAGAGTAGAAATGGACACTTATAAGGCAGGTATTTATGTTTTAGAGGTGTGAGATCACTCCCCAAATTCAAAACATGCAGGTCAAATAAAGTGGCTTATCATCCAGGCAGTGTCATTACCCAGACACACACACACACACACACACACACACACTCGGACATACTTAAATAGCTTGGCTTATCTGATGCCAAGTACAGAGACACTAATGCCAAAAAGTCTGCAAGTACAGAGACAGGTACCCATAGTAACAAATGAGTCCTGAGTGTTTACAGAGCCTGTCCAGGGGGGGGAGCGTTTGTATGCTTCTGCCAGTTAGTCACACCTCACCTTAGGCCCATATTTACTTTCCTTTATGTGTTTTCATAGATTCATCCGAAAGAGTGCAAGTTGACATTAATTATGCATCGATAACTCCTAAAAAACGAACAGATAACCAGGTTAGCAAAAATGTTACAGGGAGATTGACAATAGAGCAGCTTTAGCAGCCCTCATGGCTATAACTGTTGGCTTTAGCTCTATGCCAGTGCGTTAATGTGGTCTTGAGTTTCACAGACCACCTGAGTTTGATACCAGGCCTGATGTCAATGCAACCAGTTTTGCCCATATGATATGGTTGTGTTGCACAATGAGAAGCCACACAGCACATATAGTATATAATAATGCCTTTGATCACCTGTGTCTTTTACAGTTTTTGCAAAGTCTGTGGACTTTTAAAGCTTGGCTTCGTGGTTCCTTCCAATAGCGTTAGGAATGGTTCTAGATGTGTTGTGTTGACTTTTGAGTTACCTACCGCAGAACAATGAGAATAGACAGGAGAGCATCAGCCGTGGTCCTGTTTTCTTCCTCTGGCACAAAGTTTCTAATAAAGAAACATAAAAACCTTTTTATTTTTGTTTCTTTCCTACCCCTTTTTATCTCCCATCTCTCTGCCCCTTCTTTCTCTATCCCTCTCCGTCCTTCCCTCCCCTACCTCCCTCCCACTCCGTGCCGAGGAGGAGCGAACAGGTATACCAGAATTGGAGTCGCTTAGAGAAAACCCTAACCTGACATCAGTTTATGATTCACCCCAGTTACATTGCATGGCTGCCAGCGGGGATGTTGACACAGCATGAAGGAGCAAAACGGGAAGTCACCGAGAGGCCAACATGATAACTCACATCATGTAGAGGACTATATATCATAAAGAGGACATTGAAACAACATTTAAGTAAAAAAATATTCACCCAGAAAATCTTTTAGAGGCTCAGTTGTTATGTGAGAAAACTCCCCTGGAACTGTTGCGCTGATATTATAATATCTATTAGGCTTTCTTTTTATTAAAAAATAAATAAAATGTAAGGGGTGGATCAGCTTAATATTGCGGAAAGATTGTTGCTTCCATCAATGTAATTGTCTGCATCATTTCCAATCCCCCATATCTTTTTTGGTAAATATATATATCCATATAAATACAGGTATGCACACATATACACATATATACAAACACATGCCTATATAGATATACATACTTTTTAAAGAATATACCTTTATTATTCCCCGCAAACCCTACCATCCTTATGGGAGAGTGGGAGAAAAATGCCCTGGTACTGTTGCGCTGATGTTATAATTTCAGGCTTTCTTTGTAGGTCATTCTAATTCTGTCAAATAGAGGCCTCGATGACATCCACTGATGAGGACCAATTCAATAACTATTTATTGAGTTAGTAGCAGGGTCAGGATAATATGTCTTTTTAAATGCCTTTTGTCCCAAATCCCAATGTTTAAGTTAAAACAAATGGAACTATCTTCTAATTCACTAGTGTGTTTGCTATGCTACTACTGTGCCAACGCTGCTTTTCAGTACTGTCTGTTCTGTTATCTACACGTAGGTGCCTCCCCTGTATCTTTTATAGCTGGTCATTGTTTAGCTTGCCAGTGGATAGCAGCTGTGTACATAATATAAAAAGAGCAGGCGTTTGAGATAAAGCCACCTTGTCACGTCCTGACCATAGAGAGCTTGTATTTTTCTATGGTAGAGTAGGTCAGGGCGTGACTGGGAGGGTTTTGTCTAGCTTATTTATTTCTATGTTTGGTTCTAGTTTCTTTTTTCTAGGTTGGGTTTTCGTATGATTCCCAATTAGAGGCAGCTGGTCATCGTTGTCTCTAATTGGGGATCATATTTAAGTTGTTGTTTTTCCCACTAGTGTTTGTGGGAGATTATTTTGAGTTTATGCATGTAGCACCTCTTCGTCATGGTTTGTTGCTTTTGTTTATAGTTTATTGTCTGTCTTGCATAGTTTCACATAGAAATAAAGATGTGGAACGATACGCACGCTGCGTCTTGGTCTCTTTCATACGACAGCCGTGACACACCTACTCCTTAGAAGCAATGGCTGTTAGGCTCCTTTAGGAACAAAAGGTCCATAGATAAATGTTTTCCTTTCACCATGTATGTTGTATTGAAAAAATCTTGAGTGACATTTTCCCGATCGCTTTTTGCAAAATTTATCTCTGGGCTAAATTGTTGCTTTTAATTAGCTTGATTCGATTATTATGATGGACAATTAATTGGTTGTCCTTATCTATGTAGCACATCTTCCCTTAAGAATACAATCACTCCCTCCTGCAGACACTGTACACTCTCCTTCTGTCAGAGCATGTTGTGCTCAACCTACATTAGTGCAGCCTTTGTATATATCTGTGCTAGCACAGGTTAGTGTGACCCGAAAATACAAAATCTGTCGATACCATAGTGAGTTGTTGCACTGTAGGCTATTTCATATTTTGCTACTCTAGTAGGTACTAAGACTGAATATGAAGATTTAATTCACTTTACACTATTTTAAAATAATCTCTTGACTTTTTCAAACTGATAAAGATAAACATGTTGTACTGAGTCATAGACTTACCCATACATTTCAGTTATACATTTTTTATATTTCCTGATGTTTAACAGTCATCAATACATCAATACCCATGCTTGAAATACACTATATAAAAATGTACACACCTTATCGCAACCCCAAATATGGGTAGATTACTCCACTCTCCGTTTATGTTTTTGTTGTCATTTAAATCTTTGTAAACAATGTATTGCTTCAGAATACCTGTGTAAACTGTCATTCATTGAAACCATTGCTGCCTCTGAGTTTGAGAGTGGAAACATTTCTTCAGAAACACAACTCCAGATTGTGGTTTTAATGTAACCTACTTCTAGGGTCAAATAGGAGGGACCACAGTAATTGGTTGGTGGATTTATTTAGCGAGTTTAAGTGTGTGACCTTTTTTCTGTCACTTTGCATGCCAGACAGCTGTACATTTCACATTTAAAAACAATTATGACTGTAAACAGTGAATTAGTAACTTTTTATATGAAAATCCTACACATTTCCAGCTTTGTTTAGAGAAAACATTGGTATTTTCTTCCAATCCATTTCCCCCATCTAGTGGTTGAATGTTTTTATATTTCAGTGTACTGTATACTGTACATAATGCAATGTTTCACTCTGAGACTGTATACTGTATACTATACATAATGCACAGTGTTTCACTCTGAGACTGTATACTGTACATAATGCAGTGTTTTGCTCTGAGACAGTATACTGTCAATTGTGTAAGTGTATCTTAAATCATGTGCAACCAAAATGTTCTCTAACCTTTCTGTGCTTTAGACTGTGGTCACACATTTTTGTGCCAATGTGCCATTATTATCACATTATTGTGAGTAAAAATTAAAACATTTGTGAAATATGCCATGTCGATGCTATTTTTATTGCTTGAATCACATTTGGTAGCAAAATGAGAGCCTCATCAGTCTGTGTATTTGTTATTTATGTTCATTTTAATATTGTCATATTACTGTATTGTTGAGTTTGTATTATAGATATGTTGTGGTAGAGTGTAATAATATGTTATGTAGTGTTTTATTTTGTATGTAATTGTGTAATCGTGATTGGGCCCCAGGAAGAATAGCTAATAGGGACCTGAATTAAATACAAATACAAATGTCTCAAAATCAGTATCTATCTTACCTCTATATTGTTTTACGTCCTCCTGATTCGAGAAGAAAGATGTTGAAGTACATTTTGATAAGAGTACACTCCAACCTAAAGGTATTTAAATACATCCGAGTGAGGATGAAAGTCCCAGATCCCGACACCTCAGAATATTCTCCACATGGGCCAACTAGTCATTTAAATAAATATGATAAATGGTCCCCCGTGTTATGCAACAAGGTCATCTCCATTCAGCTGGGGATCAACCAAAATACCATGCTGAGTGCTCCGAAATCAAATTGACATATAAACGGTGCTTAACATTGGGATAGGCATGCAGCGGGACACCTGGCCAACATCCAGCCGCTGTGTCAGATTTCAAATAGGTTTTACGGCAAAAGCAAACCATGCAATTATCTGAGGACAGCGCCCCGCATACCAACACATGAAAAACATATTTCAACCAGACAGGTGCAACACGAAAGTCAGAAATAGTGATATAAAACATGCCTTACCTTTGATGATCTTCTTCTGTTGGCACTCCAAAAGGTCCCAGTTACATCACAAATTGTCCTTTTGTTCGATAATGTCCTTCTTTATATCCATAAAAACTCAGTTTAGCTGGCACGCTTCAGTCAATAATCCACTCAGTTTCCCTCGTTCAAAATGCATACAAAATGAATCCCAAACGTTACTAATAAACTTTTCCAAACAAGTCAAACAACGTTTATAATCAAACCTTAGGTATCCTATTACGCAAAATAAACGATTACATTTAAGATGGAGAATAGTATGTTCATTACCGGAGATAAATAAGAAAGAAACACTTCAGCCAAAATGGGAGCTGTGCTCATTCTCTTTCTATGGGACCCTGTCCTGATGGTTGGAGGAGACTCAGATGTAGCTGTTATTACTTCTCAATAACAGTACAACTTGGAGTGAGAGCAGACAAGACTGCAGAGAGAGAGGAGCAGACCTGTTGATCATGAACAGCAGAGAGGAACAGGTGTGTATGTGGGTACATGAGAGAGAGCGTGAGTGAGTAAGTGAGTGAGTGAGTGAGTGAGTGAGTGAGAGAGAGAGAGAGAGAGAGAGAGAGAGAGAGAGATACTGATCATACTACTTTGTTGTATGCAGAAACAACTTGTGTGGAAAAAAATGCATTTCTGGATTGGTCTGACTGTCTCAGAGAAGGAAGGGATCTGGAAATGGGTGGATGGAACAACACCAACCACAACACAGTGAGTGAAATGCAGAGAAACATATCAATTACAATGGAGCAGGCAGAGTAACCAATAATCACTTGTTTTTCCTCCTGGGTTGACTGTTGACTGAACTGGTTGGTTCTTAGGTTCTGGAGAGAAGGAGAGCCAAATAATGCCCAGGGGGGTGAGAACTGTGCGGTCTTCAACAGCTTCAGTGATAACCTGGGAATTATATAGTCATGGAATGACCAGCCTTGCTGATTGCTTATCCATTGGGTATGCAACTACACACCTAACGTGTCCTCCTAATAAGCCTACACATCGTGATGGCATCTGCCCGCAGGAGAATATATGAATTCCATTGTAAAAAAATACAAAGCAGTGATGCTACTAGTTGATGCTGACAAGTCCTGGTAGGAAAACAGATGACCCATAACACATGTAAAAAAAAAGCCCCAGTAATTAGCTAGCGATTAACATGAATGGAAGTTGAACATTGAATCTACATCAGATGTTAATTCTTCAAGTCAGCTGTTTTGGCATGTGTTCAGGATAATCTGAATTCCCTTTTGAATTTGCTATAGCGTTTAGATTTCCTCCAACATTAAGATTAATACTTCCTGCATTTCATTAGTAGCACAAATTGTAGAGAAAATGTATGAAAATCTTTGTAAACATTCCAGTTAACTATGACTAACATGCGCCCTCTACTGGCTAGAAAGGCATATAGAAGGTCAAAGCGCAGAACATTACAGTAGTAGGTAGGATTGCTTAAAATTGCTTAAGAGAATTGATTGCGTTGTAATATGAGAATGCAACTAACCTGGAAGCTGATGCGACATGTAGGTTCAGTCATAATCTATCCATCCAACTGTGGCTTCCACTGTGAACAAGACAGCTGCTTCAAACTGATCATTTCTTTGTCAGATGGAATGATTTTACAAATAAACATTTTAGAAGCTAAGAGATCAGCCATCTTTTAATGTATTGTATCGTGCACACTGACAATACAAGTATTGATAATTTGACCTTTGTTCATAGAAATCTGTGTTGTGTTGCCATAATAACATGCACTCATAGTCAAGATGTTTAATATAATGTCACTTAGAATGTCATTTGACTATCAATAACTATAATTAAGTGAACCAGAGCTTTGTGCTTTAGCAAGGTAATTATGGGACCAAGTCAATTCCTCTGGTAACCGTGGGATAATCTACTCATGTGATTGGAAGAGAGTGTGTGCACACTGTACTGTACAGCTGTAGGTGTTGATTCAGGCCAGTGACCTAGCCACTGACCATTCTTCACCATTTTCCCTACGGATCCCAGGCTTGAGCCCCTCTATTTGTGTGGCTATTCTGAATAAAATCTACAAAATGTCCAGTATTTTATTCACCTCAATTGAACGAAATACAATTGTTTCTTTAGGGGAAAGAATGTACAGTATTTGTTAGACTTTCACCATATAAAACACACCCAATACTTTTAAAGTTGTACTAATAAGTTATGGCATGTACACTACATTTTCTTCTGGCCTTTGGGAAACCAACTCACAAGGATTGGGAGAGAGTGAGTGTGGGTGATATTGGCCAATTCATGTGTGGGCGTTGAGGGTCAGTGCACACTGGGTCAAACAGTAGTTTAATCTCAATAGTTTCCTTTCCTTCATCTGAATTCATGTGGGTAAAAATCAGAACTGCTGAAAGCAAATGCATCCACAATATTGCTTACACCTGTCCCATGTTTCAGATCAGTGCATTTGAAGCAGTGGAGAGGAAGCCACTGAGGACTATTGAGATGCACCCAGTGAAGGAGGTTAGCTTCAACACAGTTTGTCTCTGTGGGTAGTCTACATTAACGTCCGACCAAGAACAAGCTCAGATCATTAATTTCTTGTAAGGTGATCTCTGTGAAGCTGTTTGTCTCAGAGCCTGACTTAACGGGATCAACCTAAAGTGTCAGCTAAAAGTCTCTGGAACTGGACAAAGAGAGGAATACAATTGAATTATATACACATTAGTTTGTGTTTTAACTCCACATTAGTGATCAACCTCAGGTTCTAGCAGCTATGACGGACTGCAAATTATGCAGCTTTGGGGTTCGCGTGATCGCGAGTATGTACACAGGGAGAGGCTTGCCACAACTTTTAAGTGCATGCAATTTATCAGTATGTGTGACTAGGTGCAAGGTCCATTGATCTACATTTTAATCTTGCCTTCAAAGTTACATAAAACATTACTGTGCACTTACTGTAATCTACAGTAGTGCTAATGCAGACATGAAAACACACATAGTTCAGAGCAGAGTTCTTATGACAATGTTTGAATTTGATTTCCTCAGGCTGAAGAACCCTTGCATGGCAGTCCCTCCCTCTCACCTCTTACTTAGGCAACAATCAGTCATGTGAATAATCAGTCTGGCACAGTGGCAGACTAGTCATCACATCTTCAGAAAGTAGTGGAGAGGAAGGCCACTCACCATAAATAAGGTACTAACTTTAACGTGTCTGTGTCTGTGACTGTGTGTGAGTGTATGTAAGTGCAGTGCTTGACTTAGACCGAAATCGGTAATGATACTCATTTTGGGTGCTGGTACTGTGGTGCAGGAGCTCAACAATACTTTTGAGCAAATATTCTATAAGAGGATATTGGTTTTTGATATTGGTTTTACTACTCTACCTTGATGCCTGAATATCACTCCCCCATTCTCCCTGTCTCTGTCTCTCTCTCTAGCATTTTTCTCTGTCTCTCTCTCTTTCTCTGTCTCGCCAACCATCCTTCTATATCTCTATCCATACAGCTCAAGATGGTGCGGTCTGTCAGAGAAGAAGGTAGTCAGCTGAGCACCATACAAGACCTGAAGGACTCTGGCTTCGGCCGTCCCCCCCCCCGACACGGCCTCAAGCTCCTCTTTTGGTTCGCCAACGAGTGTGTGGCGTTCAATCACCACGGCAACATGCTGGTACAGTGCCACCCTGAGATGGAAGAGTTCGGCTTCCACTACTTTGGCAACTTCGAGGAGATTCTCCCAGTTCTATCGCGAGACTGCAGGGAAAGCTACTTCGAGGTGGGCAACCTGAACACGGAGACCTATTCCAAAGCCGAGGACCTACCGGACTACGTGAGCCAGGACTACGGGCTTTCCCCGGGCTACCGCCAATGCAACAAGGACCGCATCATCATCAGGCTGAAGCAGGGGGACGTGACGGCCACCTATGTCACCGAGCACAAGGAGGACGGCGGCCGGGGGGAGTTTGACTCCGAACGCACCCACCTTGTAAATCCGGATTTGATCCGAGTCATCCGGGACCCTGAGCTGGAGCTAGCAACATTCCTGTACCAGACGGGCTACATGGGGCTGTCGCTGAGAGACCGCCTCCTCAGAGCTTTTAAGGTCTTTATCTTTTTTGTGGTCTTCCTGGTGATCACTTTTATCATTTTGAGCATCTTAGGGAAGTTGTAGAGAAAGGATTCTGATGTTACCCATTGTGCATTTATATGGTAAGTCCATAGGTAATTTTGCCATAATGTTTTGGTTGGGTAAGTCATATAGCCTAGTAAATACAACAGTTATATTATTTTATAAATAGTAAAATAGTTATGTTACAAATAGTATATTATTAGGTCTATTTGTAATATTGTCACATCCTGGCCAGTATATAAGGTTAATTGTTTTGTAGTTTGGTCAGGGCGTGACAGAGGGTATTTGTTTTATGTGGTTCAGGGTGGTGTGTTTGTTCAAAGGGGGGTTTGATTTAGTATTTCCAGGGTTTTGGTTTATAGTCTATGTTTATGTATTTCTATGTCTAATCTGGTGAGTGTGTTTCTATGTTGGTTAATTGGTGTTGGGACTCTCAGTTGAAGGCAGGTGTTGTCTATCTGCCTTTGATTGAGAGTCCCATATATAAGGGTGTGTTTGTGATTGGTGGGTGATTGTTCTGTGTTCAGCCCTAGGCTTTGCCAGACTGTTTGTGGTTGTTAGCTCGTTCTCATTTCGTTTTGTTATTTTTTGTACGCTCATTGTTGATAGTAAATAAAAGTCAAAATGAGCATACACGTACCTGCTGCGTATTGGTCTACCTTTTCTGATGACGATTTCGCACTATCATCGGAAGACGAAGACGACAGCCGTGACAAATATATGATATATTATCTGTTTAAAAACATGAATTTACATGGATGGAAACTTTCATTCTGTGATTATTTTGAGTAAAAATCAAAGAAGAAAAGAAGAAATATGTTTCTCTTGCTGTTGTTTTATTATAGCAAACAATGTAATCTCTCTTGTTGTTTTCTTTTAGCAAACAATGTTATCTCTCTTGTTTCATTAAAGCAAACAATGTAATCTCTCTTGTTGTTTCATTATAGCAAACAATGCAATCTCTCTTGTTGTTTTCTTATAGCAAACAATGTTATCTCTCTTGTTGTTTCATTATAGCAAACAATGTAATCTCTCTTGTTGTTTCATTATAGCAAACAATGCAATCTCTCTTGTTGTTTTCTTATAGCAAACAATGTTATCTCTCTTGTTGTTTCATTATAGCAAACAATGTAATCTCTCTTGTTGTTTCATTATAGCAAAGATGTAATCAAATCAAATGTATTTATAAAGCCCTTCTTACATCAGCTGATATCTCAAAGTGCTGTACAGAAACCCAGCCTAAAACCCCAAACAGCAAGCAATGCAGGTGTAGAAGCAGTGCGTCATTATAGCAAGAAATGTAATCTCTCTTGTTTTATACAAAGAAGACAAGCTGTATAATTTGTCTTTATTTCACCTCTGTGATATACTTCTGTTCTTTATACAAATAAGGAACAGAAACTGTTCTAATACGCACACAAGTGCACACCGCACACACACACTACATAAACACTTGACCTTTGTCACCTCATTGTCATTTGGAAGTCAGAGCATCACTGAGACAAACAGCATACAAAGAAACCGACAGACTATACACACAGTACCCGCTATCATCATCAACATTGATATATGGAGAAAGAAGAGGACGTCTATGCCAATGTAGAGGAGATCAGTGTGAAAGACTGTGATGATCTGGCTGCAGGTTACGAGACTTTACACCAGAGTCCACAGGCTGGAACAAGTAAGTGTGTTTACAGATTCTTCTTTTGTATTCATTACATTTACTTTGAAGGACAATGCCCAACAAAACCATATGTCTATTAGGAACTGAGAAATGATGCATCACACCAGATATGACTACTTTTCATCTGTAGTCTAATCTTGGAAACATATACAAAAGAGACAACGTAAATACATCAGACATAAAAAAAACAGCGATGAGGACATAGGGACATTTATCAACACAGACGTCAACTCAATGCACTGAGAAAAGGAAACACGTTGCTTTTGGGTATAAATGGAAATATATGTGTACTCAAATGAAAGATGTACTACATATGGAGGGGACATGGAGACATATTGCTAACACTAACACACTGCTAATACTAAAGGCATGTATAATATTATCACCTGTTATAAGTATGTATGAAATTCTGCAAACGCTGAAATGTTTTATGAATCAATAAGAATCATCTTCAATATCATCATACGTTGTCTTTCTATGTAGTAATGACACATTTCACACAAAACTGATTCCTTTTGAATTGGAACCAAATTATTTCCTGGAAATGGTAGTAGAGGACAGAATTGCTGTTACTGTCTGTCTGTGTGTGGTTGAAGACCACAGCATCAGTTCCTCTTGGTATCACAACAGCATTGGTTGATGAGGGAGAAACTGGTCAGGTGGAAAGACTAAGATAGATACAGTAGGACCAAGTCAGGTGTATGTTACATTTGTTTCTCTACACCTGCAGGACTGAAACTTGGGAATCATAACTGTCAGCCTTACAGACTGGCCTCAGTTTCTCTGGGACTGCTGTGTCTTCTCTTGCTGACCAGTCATAAGTCTCTCTGTACACTGTGAGTATTCAACAATCATAGGTGGTAGGGTGTGAGTGTGTATGTTTGTGTGTGTTAGCGTCAGCATCAGTGTCTGTGTAAAGAAACATAAAATTATACATTTGTTCTCTGTTCCATCACAGATGACGATGACTACAATCAACTCTCCAGAATTATTTCTCTTCCAACTGCCAACCATACTTCAGAGAAGGAAGAACTAGTTACGAAAACCTGACTAAGGAGAGAGACCAGCTGGAGACTTCTTTCAACGCCTTGAATAAAGACAGACCAGTTACAGGCCCATTTTAACACAATGACGAGAAACAAAGCCCAGCTACAAACCTGTTACAACACCTTGGCTGAAGAGAAACACCAGCTTCAAAGGAAAATGTCAGAGCTGTAAGCACGACGCTGGAGCTGAGAAGCAGGTACAGGGAGTGAACATTTAATTAACCACGGACAATGGACAGGACAGTGTCTGGACAGGAACACAAAGACATTAATGCTGACACAGGGATCTAACCAAAGAAACAGATAGATATAGGAGGGCAATCAACAAATTAAAGGAGTCCAGGTGAGTCCAAATGATGCGCTGCTGCGCGTGATGGTGACCGGTGAGGAAGCACAGGTGCGTGTAACGATGGTGATAGGTGTGCGTAGTGAAGGCAGTCTGGTGCCTTCAAGCGCCAGAGAGAGAGAGAGCGGGAGCAGGCTGAGGCATGAAAGACCGATGATCCCACTTACTGTAGGTTTCGGAGCCTGACGAACCGGCTGAGGCGTGGGAGCCTGACGGCCAGCTAAAGCATAACGTGGGGTGGGTGAGCCCACCGAGGCAAGACAACCTCTCGAGCCAGCTAAGGCGTGGAAGCTCAATGAGCTAGCTGAGGCACCCCTGGTTCCCTAGGCGTTAGCACCCGGACCCGAAATCACAAACTAAAACAAACTCCCTGATGCTTCCAACAGTCTGTGAGGCCAAACGCTGGGAGACGAGAAGCAGGTACAGGGAGTGAACATTTAATGGCAACAAACATGGAACAGGATAGCGTCTGGACATGAACACATAACGACAATAATGCTGACACTGGGATCTAACAAGGAACAGATAAATATAGGAGGGGAAATCAACAAGGTAATGGAGTCCAGGTGAGTCCAATGATGCGCAGCTGCGCGTAATGGTGGTGACAGGTGTGCGTAATGAAGGCAGTCTGGCGCCCTCGAGCGCCAGAGAGGGAGCAGGCGTGACAAGAGCTGGAAAGAAAGATCTCAGAAGAACTGGGTGAGTATGTATATTGTGCAAATAACTGTGAATTTGAGTTAATGTGAAAAAAGTATTATGATATATAGAAGTTATGACTGTATTGACCGATATGCTTTCCTTCTGCAGGATGCTGTCCTGTCAGTTGGAGGAGATTCAAGTCTAGCTGTTATTACCTCTAAAGAGAAAACTTGGAGTCAGAGCAGAGCAGAATGTATAAAGAGAAGAGCGGACCTTGTGATCATAAACAGTAGAGACAAACAGGTGAAAGAAAAGGTGAAAGAGAGGGAGAGATACAGATACAGACAGGCAGAGATAATAAACATACTAAATATGTTTTCCCCAGGTGTTTCTGAATAAATTGGCTAACAATCTGAAGTTCTGGATTGGTCTGACTGAGGCAATGAAGGAAGGCACCTGGAAATGGGTGGATGGAACAACTCTCACTAAAACATAGTGAGTAAAATACAAATGGATCTTGTAGACACTTGGTTCTTGTACTAAATGCTGAAGACTTAATATAATGTCTCTAAACTTGTTGGTGCGTAGGTTCTGGAGACAAGGACAGACAGATATTCATCTGGGTAGTGAGGATTGTGTGGTATTTAAAACTTCACTAGGGTCAGGGGCAGCATTCGGAATTTTGGATGAAAAGCGTGCCCATAGTAAAATGCCTGCTACTCAGGCCCAGAAGCTAGGATTTGCATATAATTGGTAGATTTCGATAGAAAACACTCTAAAGTTTCCAAAACTGTTAAAATAATGTCTGTGAGTATAACAGAACCGACATGGCAGGCGAAAACCTGAGGAAAATCCATCCAGGAAGTACTATTATTTTGAAAGGCTGTTTTTCCATTGAAAGCCTATCCACCATACAAAGACTTAGGACCCAGTTTACGATCTCTATGGCTTCTTCTACATGTGGCCAGTCTTTAGGCATTGTTTCAGGCTTTTACTCTGAAAAATGAGGGAGATACAGCACTTTCAATGAGTAGACAGTGGAAATTTCCAGACATGATTCCAGGGCGCGATCGGGAGTACGCCTTTCTTGTTTCTCCTTTTCTATTGATGAAGCTTTTGTCCGGTTCAAATATTATTGATTATTTATGACAACAACCCGAGGATTGATTTTAAACATCATTTGACATGTTTCTACAAACTTTTATTGGACTTTTTTGATTTATCGCTTTGTTCCAATGGATTGCTGAACAAAATGCAGCAACAAAATGGAGGTTTTTGGACATAAAGAGGGACATTATCGAACAAAATGGACATTTATTGTGTAACATGGAGTCTTCGGAATGCAAACATATGAAGATCATCAAAGGTAAGTGATACATTTTATCGCGATTTCTGACTTTTGTTACTCCGCTTCTTGGCTGCTAACTGTTTGTAATGATTTGTCTGCTGGGCGCTGTTCTCAGATAATCGCATGGTTTGCTTTCGCCGTAAAGCCTTTTTGAAATCTGACACAGCGGTTGGATTAAAAAAAGTTTCTTTAAGCTGGTGTATAACATTTATCTTTTATGTATGTTTATTATGAAAATTTCTGTTTTGTTGAGTTTCACGCTCTGCAATTTCACCGGATGTTGTTGAGACAGTGGATTATTGAACAAAAGGTTTTGGTTTTTGGTATAAACATGGACTTTATCGAACAAAACAAAAATTTATTGAGTAAGTGGGAGTCTTGTGAGTGCAAACATATGAAGATCATCAAAGGTAAGTGATTAATTTTATCACTATTTCTGACTTGTGTAACTCCTCTACTTGGCTTGTTACTGTTTGTAATGATTTGTCTGCTGGGCGCTGTTCTCAGATAATTGATGGTATGCTTTCGCCGTAGAGCCTTTTTGAAATCTGATACCGTGGTTGAATTAACAAGAATTTAATCTTTAAACCGATGTATAACACTTGTATGTTTCATGAATTTTTATGAGTATTTCTGTTTTTGAATTTGGCGCTCTGCAATTTCACTGGATGTTGGCCAGGTGGGACACTACTGTCCCACACCACCCTAGTGAGGTTAACAGTTTCAATAATTCACCTTACTTTGGATCTATTCAGTCATGGAGTGACAAGCCCTAATCACAGACTAATCAATGGGTATGCGAGAGCACAGCGAACGTAGCCTACACTATTGTATTATTGTATCCAGCATTCTGAACATAAATGCATTGATTGTTGCTTATATGTATTTGTAAGTCTTTCACCATATCAAGCACACCGAACACTTTCAAAGTTGCACTAATAAGTTATGGCATGTACACTATATTTTTTTCTGGCCTTTGGGAAACCAACTCACAAGGATTAGGAGAGAGTGAGTGTGGGGGATATTGGCCAATTCATGTGTGGGCGTTGAGGGTCAGTGCACGCTGGGTCAAACAGTACTTTAATCTCAATAGTTTCCTTTCCTTCATCTGAATTCATGTGGGTAAAAATCAGAACTGTTGAAAGCAAATGCATCCACAATATTGCTTACACCTGTCCCATGTTTCAGATCAGTGCATTTGGCAGGAGTCCTGTTGCTCTTGACAACAATGCTCACTACAGTCAACAGTGCAGAGGTGGGTGACCCCAGTTGCACACATTATTTGAATATATCGGTGACACAATTTACAGGAAGCCATAGTTTATATTTATATATGTAGCCATATACAGTATATGTTATCACTGAATAGCTGTCCTCGGCAGTACCAGAATTATTCTAACACTGTATAGCTCTCCTCAGCAGTGCCAGAATGATTGTAACATTTTATAGCTGTCCTCAGCAGTGCCAGAATGATTGTAACATTTTATAGCTGTCCTCAGCAGGGCCAGAATGATTGTAACATTTTATAGCTGTCCTCAGCAGGGCCAGAATGATTCTAATGCTGTATGGCTGTTCTCAGCGGTGCCAGAATGATTGTTATGCTGTATAGCTGTCCTCGGCAGTGCCGGTGTGACGAGGAGCTGTTGAATATTGAACCGAGCTTGGTGGACAACCGCAACACGATGTGCAGGGAGGAGATGATGGGGAACATCACCGCGGGCGACCTGCTGACCAGGGAACGCCAGGCCAGCCCCTCTTTCTCCACCACCTGGTCGCAAGCTGAATGCTGCAAGATGACCATGGCGAACCTCACCGACCTCCATGTCACAGCGCTAACCCTCTACACAAATACATACAACCGCACCGTCCCTTTGATCTTCGACGTGGAAGCCAGATCTCTGGGCCCCGACGCCAATGTTTACCGCCGGTACTTCCTGTTCAAGTCCCTCCCCTTCCTGCTGACCGATGCCCTGCGGCTCCTGATAGGTCGGGACAAGGCGGAGGCAGAGTTGGAGCAGGATGGGAAGGGCTGCCTGCTGGTGTATACTGACAGCAGGCGCGGGGACAACTTGTAAGGGGAGGTGGGGGATCAGGTTCGCACCGGGCACTTTGTCCTGGCGTCCACGCGGCGGTACAGCTCCAGCTTTGATCTGACCAGCCGGATGTGCCACGGGCACCTGCTGCCCTGCTTGCACTCGCGCCACTGACGCTCCTCTTCAGGCCTCAATGTGCTGGTGCCACCCTACGAGCTGTTCAGGGTAGTGGCGGTAAAGAAGGTACCTAACAAATGGGGAGGTGCTCTGACGTGGCACTTCGACCTGGAGTCTATTGGCACTATGACCAACCTCAACTGCGCTATGACTTCTGCCATGTGACTGGCAAGTCAGTTTGTACAAAGCTCTAAGCCAATAAAGTTTGTTTGTTTGAAGAATCGATTGATTGATGGATTTTAAGATTTTTCAGTAGACACTACTACCCACTACTCCGAGCCATAGACATGGATTGCAATCATCACTTTTTCTCTCTACAAAAAAAAAACACTCAAACCTACCTTCCTAATGTACCTATACATCTCTCTAAACTCGAAATCCCTCAACAGTCCCTGCAGTGGCAATTTAGTAGATGTGGCAGTACTTTGTGGTGATGTCTCCCTAGTAGACCATTCATACAGCAATGATGTCTTTCTAGTAGACCTGCCAGTGTCTGTCCCCCAGTACAGTCTGCATCCTCCAAAAGCCCCACATGCTGATTCAGGGCATCCAACTCAAACGTTCCATTTCCCTAAACACAGCTCCCAGCATTGGTCAGGACTCGGAGGCCAGGTAGTGTCGGACCTCTCTGCCCGGCGAGGCATCCCCTAGCTCCCCCAGACCGCAGTGAAGCGACAGGGTGGTCTGAGAGTAAGGCTCAGCCTCGATCACTTGCTTGATGTACTCCGCAGTGATCTCTGTGATCCCCTTGGAGCCTGTGACCTTTAAACATTTTCCTAGACATGCTAGATCTAAGAGTCTTGTTGGGTGTCGTTGAGAGGCCAAAGAGGAAGCAGAGGAAGAGGTCATACGTTCTGTGCGTATTCTGTAAAACCCTGTCCACGGAGCATCTGTGGAGGTCTAAAAGGGTTGCTCTCCTGAACGTTCCTTTCAATCGATCAAAGAGTGTAGTAGGTTTCTCCTTTCATTTGTGTAGATGAGAAACACGTGCAGGGCAGCTAGGTAGTCTTGAATGCCTGTGTAAGCAAAGCGGTACATTTCCTCCAGGTACATCTCACACCCTGCGATGAGTGGCCTACACAACCTGTGGAACTTTTAGAGACGTCGATTCCGCATTCCTTCACATCGCTCTTGCTGAATATGAGGTTACTTCTCTCCTGTTGTAGAAAAGCCAGCTTCCCAAGCTTACGAACAACCGCTCTGATTCTGAGTGTTCACCATTTCGATCGTTCTTCAAACCGATCTGAACAAACAAAAAGTGAGTGTATAGTTGCGTCAGAGTGTCTATCTCGACACACTCTCCCGCCTCAGTGTTTTCTAAAATGGCCACTAACATCTCACAGCACAATGATGTTTGGCACTGGATGCAGAGGTTCCGTGATGACTCTAGGGCAATATCTTTCATGACTAGGGCGATAGCTTTGTGCACCAGACTCTGATCGCCAAACCTCTTTCTAAAAAAACTCCCTCTCCTGGGTGTCATCGAAGCACCGTATCTCCATCAATCACCGTTGTTGGGGGAGGAAGTCAATGGGGATGAACCTGGTGGCCGCAGGCCTGGTGATCACCCAGACGTAGGCTGAGGTAAGAAGCAGCTGACACCTGGTGAGGTTCGCTTGGAAGATGGGCAAAGGCTTCTCCTTATTGATGTCAGACTCCACTGATTTGCTTTCAAAGTCCAGGAGATGGTTGAATTGGTCCAAACTGGCCAAGATGAAAACCACCTTATACCGACTCAGATCCATACCCAGGGTTCTCGCTCTCTGACGTCATGGACAAGTGGAAGTGGATGAGGAGGCCACTCAGACTGAAGCTCCGGTCTATCAGCCAATTGAGTTCACTGAAGGGAAAGACAAACAAGAAGTCGACATCCTGATTGGCTTTGTCCTCGGCCCAGTTCACTACAAACTTCTGGACACTCGCTGTCTTCCCTGAGACCGCGGGTCTTATCGTCAGGACGGTTTTTGCTTGAGGCCTATCAGGAGATAGCGGCGGTTTGAAGACATCGTCAAGCTTGATCGTTACTTCCTCATTAGCAGTGGGTATATCTGATGGTGGCCATACATGTCACGTGGCAGCATGCCTATCGTTGTGCCATTGGACGTTGCCCTCGGAGATGAGGAGTTCCACATAGGAGTGTGTGAGGCAGTGGCTCCGTACCTCTTGTCCTGCTGGGGTTCCATCACACAATGACGCACACCTCCCTTTCAGCTCTGATTGGAGCTTCTCTCTGACTCCTCCTACTGTTCGGACAAAGACACACACACAGAGAATTCAGATTAGATTGTTTTGGAATTTTTGCAGGAGTACAAGTATATATGCATGCCTACAAGAGAAACATTCTGAATAAAACTAAATCTATTATTGTCTCTAGTGCACTTTTAATTTTTTGTATTTAACCTTTAATTAGGCAAGTCAGTTAAGGACAATTTCTTATTTACAATGACGGCCTACTGTACTTAGCTCTAAATGTTGTGTGCATAGGGAGATGAGCTACAGAAGCAATGTCAATAGGAAGTAGATTCGGTATATAAGTCCAGGCATAGGAAAATAATGAAGAGATACAGTACTTACACTTTCTCCTCTGAGAACGGCTGTACGTTCTCCCTCGTTGTTTTGCAAGGTCATCCCCTTTTGGCCAGGATCCTCCATTGCAGTCTGATGTCAGAATCTGTTGGGTTGGTCTGGGCTACACTTGTGATTTCCTCCCGGAAGAGATTCACAGCAGGGTTGGGCTCATGTTGTGTTTGTGAGTGATTATTTATTGTAATTCGGTCCGTCTTTGCGGGCTCGTGATGTTACTTTGTAAATTTGTCTTTTTGAGTGAAGTACGTTGATTACTCATATCTGCTGTCCTGCGCCTGACTCTACACCAGCTACACACAGGACAATAACAAACAATAATTGGTTGAGTGAAGCCAGGTGTGTAAGACAAAGACAGAACAAATGGAAAATGAAAAGTGGATCGGCGGTGGCTAGAAAGCCGGTGACGTCGACCGCCGCCCGAACAAGGAGAGGGACCGACTTCGGCGGAAGTTGTGACAGTACCCCCCCCCCCCCCCCCCCAGTATCTGGAAGAGTGACCTGTCCGATTCAATGAATCTCTCATATTTTATAATTGAGTGGAATTTATTTTAATTGCACCAGAGAGGAAGAGGTCAGAAACATAAGCCCACGAAGTGAAAACATTTTGTATTGAGGTCAATGAAGGTGTCGAATTTGGGCAACAAAAAACTTAATTGCTAATTTGCTACGTGAGACTTATTTGATCGCATAGAAGTTTCGTAATGGTTAGGTTGTTATGAATGCACGTAAGTGGACACACAACTTTGAAAAAAAGTACTTTATATTTGAGTTGTGCCTGTTGTCATAGAGATAGAAGACTCATCATTGATATAAACTGTTTTATCATGGACATTGCCATTGAGGGCTTCAACCATTTTAAATTAGTCAACTGGGTGAGGATTCCTATGAGGTGGGAGCAATCAGCCAATGAAGAAGAAGAAAACAGACTACTTTAAAATAGAGATAGCATTAATGGTGCTGCCCATGCGGTTACAGATGCTATAATGGCACAGATACAAAGATGCTCCAGAGTGGCGCGGCGGTCTAAGGCACTGCATCTCAGTGCAAGAGGCGTTACTACAGTCCCTGGTTTGATTCCAGGCTGTATCACATCCGGCCGTCCCATAAGGCGGCGCACAATTGGCTCAGCGTTGTCCGGGTTTGGCCGGGGTAGGCCGTCATTGTAAATAAGAATTTGTTCTTAACTGAGTTGCCTAGTTAAATAAACAAAGTTATATGTATTTTAATGAGTCCTCTATCTGTCTCAATGGCCTGTTTTTCACACATGTATCTGCCCTCTCACTGGATAGAATGTTCCCACCTGATCTCGCCTCCTCCCACCTGCCTTCCATGGTTGAGGACTTGTATTTCCATTGTTAGAGTGGTCACTTGACCATCTTGTCCATATAATAGACAATCTTTGATTGCAATGAATTAAATTCTACTTCCTGTTACTCCAAATCAAATTCAATTTCTACATCCTTTAGAGGGTGTATGGTTGTGTTGAATTTCAACTCATGAGTCAATTCCAAAATTCTGAATTGAGCCCAACCCTGATTCACAGCTAATAGTACAAACCTGAGATACAACAGAGGATCAGATAAATTGTAAACCTGACTCTAAGACTTGGGGGGTAGTTTTTAGCTCAAATCGTTCGGACTAGACAGACGATTTTGTGAAAAGTAACTTGTCGGTGTCCTCTCATGTCAGGCACTTGTCAGCGCCTTCATTTGCCAATCTACCACATATGCGAATGGCCGATACAGGCGGATTCAGTGGAATGCGACGCAGCCCATGCAAATAAACAGAACGTCTCTAGCGTAAACACAAGGGGGCCTTTTCTCAATTGAAAGTGGACGAAAACGTGCTTCTATGTGATAAAAACGAATCTAGCTAGATGTGCAAGACATTTTATACATAAAAGGATAAGTAGCATATCGTTTCTAAATGTTTGCATGGTTTTCTCCTTTGAGAAAACAACAGCTGATTGAAATGGGGTGTGGCAGATTTCAAAACTCTTCAGAGAACTGGTAGGATTCTCTTGTGCATCCTTGCCAAAAGGAGGATATCAAGGAGGGGAGGACTGTGTTCCGATTGCCTACTAACAAATTGAGACTCTCCTTGACCACTTATCGGTTTTCCGGGTCACAGAGGACAGACTTTTTACCAAATGATTAAAGTCAGGGGTTTTATTTAATAAAACGTGGTGACGGCACCAACGTCCGGGCCTCTGTTAGTTCCTCATGGAATAACGTTTCACAGCAGCCACACCTCTCTACTGCATTGCACACAGTCAAATTAGCCTCAAGGTTGCCTTGTTAAATCTTGTTCATTCTCTAAAATTAAATACCATGACTGTTTTCTCATTAGCTGAGATTGTCGTTTGAAATGTCTGCTACAACATACTTTGGTGAAATCGTTATCAACCTACCACAGACCCCTTAAAAATAAATGTGAATGCAGGATGTGCTATTAGCTTGCTAACACTCTTTAAGAGAGACTGGTAGAATAGCTAGCATATCTAGCCATCGCTAGCATTCACTGGTTGAAGTTTAAATCACTTTTGAGTGTAATGGAGTGGACTATTACATAAATACATGTCATTAGGGTGTCCAATCAAAAACACATATTTTGACCAAAGGGTAAAATAGTATGTTAATTGTGTAGATACTCCTCTATGAAAACCAATGGTCCAAACCCATGTCTCTCATAATCAGTTCAAAAGTGTTTGCCCTTAGGGATGGCCAAAATGAAGGCGACTAAATCAATGGAGGCCAGAGAATCAAAGTGGTCAAAAAACTGGAAAATAGCGTTGTGCCAGCTAGGCAGGATACTATGCGAGGATTAGGCTAATTGACAGACTCACTGTTGACATCATAATTTTTCTTCTTGAATCTGGAGGACATAAAATAGATATTGATTTTGAGACATGCCATGTAGTATTTTCATATTTTAGTATGCTGTACGCTTTATGTTAATAAAAACATTCCTGTTCTTTTTCTTAGATTTCTCACAAACAACTTTGCAGAGGACCGATACATGTAAAACCCTCAAAAGTTACTGCGAGAAAGCGCCACCGCTCTGTCAGAGTTCGGTGCTTATTACTGAAGTTACAAAATCTGATTTTTAAATATAATGTTTATGATATGTTAGAGAAAGACCCCACCTAACGACTCAGAACATGAATAATCATATTTGGTCAAAGGTAGTTTATAAGATAAGGAAGTTACATTTCATCACCAAAGCGTGTTTTCATTCATTTAGAGTGGGTGGACGGGAGCTATAATCCAGGTATAATGGGAGCTATAATCCAGTGTTGTTATTGCTTGGATTAACTGCTTTCAATTGATAAAGATTACTTCCGTACCCCACTTCCGTGATTGTAGTAGAAAACGTAATTTTGTGGAGTTATGCTACAGATCAGGAATCAAATTAAAAGTGTAAAGGTAGGCTACTCACCACTTTGTCCATGCTGCTACAGACTGAAAGATCATGTGTGTTTTATATAGGAAGTTTACTCATTTCTTGTAACAAAACATTGGAGTTTAACAGATTACAACATTGCGCAATCGGAATTTCGTGGAAAACTACACAACATTTGTATTTATTGCAGATCCCCATTAGCTACTCTTCCTGGGGTCCAATCACGATTATGCAATTACATACAAAATAAAACAATACATTTCACAACATATTATTACACTCTACTTGTCATTGTCGTCGTAAGGATAGGACCAAGGCGCAGCGGGTAAAGTGCTCATACTTAATTTATTTAAAGATAACACTTAAACAAAATAAACAAACAACAAAAAACAGTTCCATAAGGCACACAGGCTATACAGAAAATAACCACCCACAAAACACAAGTGAAACAAACCTCAACTAAATATGGCCTCCAATTAGAGACAACGACAACCAGCTGCCTCTAATTGGAGATCCTACCAAAAACCCAACATAGAAATAGAAAACTAGATTTAAACATAAAAATAGAAAACATAGAACCTAAACCAAAAACACCAAAACACACAAAACAAACACCCCCTGCCACACCCTGACCAAACTACAATGACAAATAACCCCTTTTACTGGTCAGGACATGACACTACTCTAACACAACATATCTATAATACAAAATCAATAATACAGTAATATAACAATATTCAAATGAACATACATAACATAAATACACAGAATGATAAATGAGGCTCATGTTTTGCTACCAAATAGCATCGACATGGCATATTTCACAAATGTTTAAATTTTTACTCACAATAATGTTATAATAATGGCACATTGGCACAAAAATGCATGACTATAGTCTAAAGCATAGAAAGGTTGGTTCCACATGATTTAAGATACACTTACACAATTTACAGTATACTGTCTCAGAGCGAAACACTGTGCATTGTATACAGTGTACTGAAATATAAAAACATTCAACCACTAGATGGAGGAAAAGGATCGGAAGAAAAGACCAACGTTTTCTCTAAACAATGCTGGAAATGTATAGGATTTTTAAATAAAAAGTTAATAATTCACTGTTTACAGTCATAATTGTTTTTAAATTTGAAATGTACAGCTGCCTGGCATGCAAAGTGATAGAACAAAAGGTCACACACTTAAACTCGCTAAATAGAGAATCCACCAACCAATTACTGTGGTCCCTCCTATTGACCCTAGAAGTAGGTTACATTAAAACTACAATCTGGAGTTGTGTTTCTGGAGAAATGTTTCTGAAGAAATGTTTCCACTCTCAAACTTATAGAAGCAGCTGTGGATTCAAGGAATGATAGTTTACACAGGTATTCTGAAGCAATACATTATTTGTTTACAAAGATTTAAATGACAACAAAACATAAAACAGGGAATGGAGTAATATACCATCATATTGAGTTGTGATAGGCTATGTAAAACATTTATATATTTCAAGCATGGGTATTGATGTATTGATGACTGTTAAACATCAGGAAATATACACATTTTATGACTTAAAATGAAATGTATGGGTAAGTCTTTGACTTAATATATTGAAGCTTAGTACAACATGTTTATTTTTTATCAGTTTGAATAAGTAAAGAGATTATTTTAAAATAGTTGAAAAGTGAATTATATCTTCATATTCAGTCTCAGTAACTACTCTGAAATAGAGTAGTATAATATGAAATAGCCTACAGTGCAACAACTCACTATGGTATCAACAGATTTTGTATTTCCGGGTCACAGTAACCTGTGCTAGCACAGATACAGTGGGGAGAACAAGTATTTGATACACTGCCGATTTTTCCTACTTACAAAGCATGTAGAGGTCTGTAACTTTTATCATAGGTAGTACATTTCAACTGTGAGAGACGGAATCTAAAACAAAAATCCAGAAAATCACATTGAGTGATTTTTTAAAGTAATTATTTTGCATTTTATTGCATGACATAAGTATTTGATCACCTACCAACCAGTAAGAATTCCGTCTCTCACAGACCTGTTAGTTTTTCTTTAAGAAGCCCTCCTGTTCTCCACTCATTACCTGTATTAACTGCACCTGTTTGAACTCATTACCTGTATAAAAGACACCTGTTCACACACTCAAACAGACTCCAACCTCTCCACAATGACCAAGACCAGAGAGCTGTGTTAGGACATCAGGGATAAAATTGTAGACCTGCACAAGGCTGGGATGGGCTACAGGACAATAGGCAAGCAGCTTGGTGAGAAGGCAACAACTGTTGGTGCAATTATTAGAAAATGGAAGAAGTTCAAGATGACGGTCAATCACCCTCGGTCTGGGGCTCCATGCAAGACCTCACCTCATGGGGCATCAATGATCATGAGGAAAGTGAGGGATCAGCCCAGAACTACACGCAGGACCTGGTCAATGACCTGAAGAGAGCTGGGACCACAGTCTCAAAGAAAACCATTAGTAACACACTACGCCGTCATGGATTCAAATCCTGCAGCGCACGCAAGGTTCCCCTGCTCAAGCCATCGCATGTCCAGGCCCGTCTGAAGTTTGCCGATGACCATCTGGATGATCCAGAGGAGGAATGGGAGAAGGTCATGTGGTCTGAGACAAAAATAGAGCTTTTTGGTCTAAACTCCACTTGCCGTGTTTGGAGGAAGAAGAAGGATGAGTACAACCCCAAGAACACCATCTGAAGCATGGAGCATTGAAGAGCATTGAAGATGGGTCGTGGCTGGGTCTTCCAGCATGACAACGACCCGAAACACACAGCCAGGGCAACTAAGGAGTGGCTCCGTAAGAAGAAGCATCTCAAGGTCCTGGAGTGGCCTAGCCAGTATCCAGACCTGAACCCAATAGAAAATCTTTGGAGGGAGCTGAAAGTCCGTATTGCCCAGTGACAGCCCCGAAACCTGAAGGATCTGGAGAAGGTCTGTATGGAGGAGTGGGCCAAAATCCCTGCTGCAGTGTGTGCAAACCTGGTCAAGAACTACAGGAAACTTATTATCTCTGTAATTGCAAACAAAGGTTTCTGTACCAAATATTAAGTTCTGCTTTTCTGATGTATCAAATACTTATGTCATGCAAATTAATGACTTAAAATCATACAATGTGATTTTCTCGATTTTTGTTTTAGATCCCATCTCTCACAGTTGAAGTGTACCTATGATAAAAAATTACAGACCTCTACATGCTTTGTAAGTAGGAAACACTGCTGATTTTGCAGGTTATCAAATACTTGTTCTCCCCACTGTATATACAGTGGCTGCACTAATGTAGATAGAGCACGACATGCTCTGATAGGAGTGTCACGACTGTCTGAAGGATCGGACCAAAATGCAGCGTGTTCGTAGTTCCACATTTATTTATTCCGTGAAACTAAATGCTATACACTTGAAACACAAACAACAAAACGTGCCGCAGAGAGAAACACACTACTCAAAAGATAATCACCCACAAACACAGGTGGGACAAACAATTGAAATATGACCTCCAATTTGAGGTAACGAGGATCAGCTGCCTCCAATTGGAGATCAACCCAAACACCAACATAGAAATACAAAACTAGAAACTGAACATACAAAAACAAACAGAAAATATCAACTTACTATGGTCAGGACGTGACAAAGAGAGTGTACAGTGTCTGCAGGAAAAAGTGATTGTATTCTTAAGGGAGGATGTGCTACATAGATAAGAACAACCAATAAATGCTCCATCATAATAAACGAAACAAGCTAATGAAGAGCTACAATTTAGCCCAGACCTACCTTTTGTGAAAAGCGTTAAGAGGAAAATGTCACTCAAGATCAAATGGCAAATCAAGATCTATCCCTCAGCAAGTTTTTTTCAATACAACACATGGTGAAAGGAAAACATTTATTTATGGACCTTTTGTTTCTAAAGGAGCCTAACAGCCATTGGTTCTAAGGAGTAGGTGCCTTTATCTGAAACGCCTTCTTTTTTTATATTATGTACACAGCTGCTATCCGCTGGCAAGCTAAACAATGACCAGCTCAAAAGATACAGGGGAGGCACCTACATTTAAACAGAACAGACAATATTGAAAATAAGCTTTGGCACAGCAGTAGCATTGCAAACACACTAGTGAATTGTTTTAAAAGATATGTTCCATTTGTTTTAACCAATACATTGGGATTTGGGACAAAAGACACTTGAAAAGAGGGATTATCCCGACCCTGCTATTTACTCAATGCATAGTTATGGAATTGGTCCTCATCAGTGGATGTCATCGAGGCCTCTATTTGACAGAAGGTCTGTGAGAATGACCTACAAAGAATGCCTGAAATTATAACATCAGCGCAACAGTTCCAGGGGATTTTTCTCCCATAACAACTGTGCCTCTAAAAGGTTGTTAGAATGAATATTTTTTTTTACTTTCATTTTGTTTCAACGTCCTCTTTATGATAAACCGTCCTCTACAGAATGTGAGTTATCCCACCGTTTTTCTCCTTCATGCTGTGTCAACATCCCCGCTGCCAGCCATGCGATGTAACATGAGTGTATCATAAACTGATGTCAGGGTACACAACTCCAATTCTGGTATATCTGTTCTGTGCGACTCCAATTCCGGTAAATCTGTTCGCTCCTCCTAGGCAGGGGGAGGGAAGGACAGAGAGGGACAGGGAAAGAAGGGGCAGAGAGAGGGGGAGATAAGAGGTTAGGAAAGTAACACAATTAAAAAAGGATGTTATGCTTCTTCATTATAAACGTTGTGCCAGAGGAAGGAAACAGGATACGCCTGACACTCTCTTGTCTCATCAGTGTTGCCAACTCCTCAGTAAGGAAAGTAGCTATTGGCTGTCCTAAAAGTCGCTAAATGACGTAGTCACCTAATTTGCCATGTGCATGTAATTGTGATGGACGCTGTAGGAGAGGAATACGTCGTGGAAGAGACAAAAAGTGAGTAAAAAACACCCTAAATATGTTTAGAACTACAAATGAGCAAGCTGCAGAGTGGCACACACATCAAATAAGAACCAGATATTTGAGGCCATACTCCTCCTTCAGCACATTTTGGACCCCATTGTTAATCCCCGTCATAACAGAGGCATTGTCAGTCCCTATCCCCAGGAGTTTCTCTTTTTTAAGACCACACTTCGAGGAAAGCCACAACAGCACGGGCTATAGATTTGGCATCTCCTCCCTCCAACTCAACAAGCCCCAGAAATGTTGATACAATTGTCTGCTTGGTGCCACTAAAGTACCTTATCACAACCCCCAGCTCCTTAGAAATACTTACATCCGTGGACTCATCGAGGAAGAGGCTGAAACGCTGGTCTCCCACATCTGCGACCAACTTTTTCAGAAAGTATGGTGCTAGAACACCATTAATAATTTCTGTGTACTTTGTCCTGTGCATTTTGAAGTGGGTAGCAGCAGTGGAGTCTGAGAAAGCAGCTCTACATGCTTCTCCAATGTGATCACATGCCAGCGTGGAACAGTGTTCAGCGATAGCTAATGCCATGGTGGCCTCAGCCTTTTTTGCAGAGTCAATTTTTTTTAACCATAAATGGCAGCTTGTTTTGGGTGGAACTGTTATAAGGCTTTGTCTTTCGAGTATGTTTTTGAGTTGTCATGTGTTTTTTTACATCACTATGTTTGGCGTAGAAATCAGCCCGTGTATCATCTCCAATAAATGGTTTCAACCAGCCTTTGAAGCTAGAAGTTTAGCTTATGTCACAGAGAGGCACACACACACAGTACACAAGGTGAGTAAGTGACTGAGGCTGTGTGAGTCAAATGCAGTGATTTATTTTAGACAAAGAACCTTTTACATTTACATCCCGCCCTGAATGCCGGGATGAATCGCGCAGCGGCGGCTTTCCGCATGCGCGATTCATTTGCAGTCTGGACGCGGAGGGGTGAACATCTCTTGCTCTGACTGCATCTGGGAGCGCCTGCTGCGCGAGGACTTGGCCGCCTGTGAGTGCTTTGGGATGGGGTGGGGCGCACGGCAGCACCCGCTGCTCGTTGAGAAGAGTAAGAACGATATGCGCTTTCACATCAGAGTCTCCAAAAGTTTCCAATGACACAAGAAAAAGTCGCTAGATTTGTCGTTAGTCGATTTTTTGAAAATGTGTCGCTAGAGGGGTCTAAATATCGCTAAATATAGCGACCAAGTCACTAAGTTGGCAACACTGTGTCTACTCTCATTGTTCTGCAGTAAGTAACTCAACAGTCAACACAGCACTAGAACCTTTTCTACAGCTAGTGGGAGGAATCACGAAGCCTTACTTTAAAAGTCCACAGACTTTGCAAATACTGTAAAAGACTAAAGGCATTACTAATCAGATGTTATTTGTCACATGCGCCGAATACAACAGGTGTAGACCTTACAGTGAAATGCTTACTTACTGTACAAGCCCTTAACCAACAATGCAGTTTTAAGAAAAATAAGTGTTAAGTAAAAAATAGATAAGTGATTTTTTTGTTGTTGAAGTTACAAATAATTAAAGTGCAGCAGTAAAAGAACAATAGCAAAGATATACAGGGGGTACCGGTACAGAGTGAATGTGCGGGGGCACCGGTTATTCGAGGATTGAGGTCGTATGTATATGTAGGTAGAGTTAAAGTGACTATGCATAGATAATAAACAGGGTGTAGCAGCAGCGTAAAGGGGGGGGGGGGGGGGGGGGGGCAATGCAAATAGTCTGGGTAGCCATTTGATTAGCTGTTCAGGAGTCTTATGGCTTGGGGGTAGAAGCTGTTAAGTAGTCTTTTGGACCTAGACTTGGTGCTCCGGTACACCATATGTGCTGTGTGGATTCTAATTGTGCAACCAAACCATATCATATGGGCAAAACTGGTTGCATTGACATCAGGCCGGGTATCAAACTCAGGTGGTCTGTGCAACTCAAGACCACATTAACCCACTGACACAGAGCTAAAGCCTACAGTTGTAGACATGAGGGCTGCAAAAGCTGCTGTATTGTCAATCAGCCTGTAGCATTTTTACTAACCTGATTATCTGTTCGTTTTTTAGGAGTTATTGTTGCATACTCAATGTCAGCTTGCACTCTTTCAGATGAATCTATGAAGACAAATAAAGTAAAGTAAATATAGGGCTAGGGTGAAGTGTGACTAACTGACAGAGACATACAGACGCTCACCCCCCTGGAAAGGTTCTGTAAACACTCTGATCTCTGTACTTGCAGTCATTTTGGTGTCAGATAAGCCAAGCTATTCAAGTGATCATTGTCAGAGAGCGTGTGTGTGCCTTCTGCTTTTTCAACATTTAGAGAAGTTGTCTGGGATAACGACACTGTCTGACCAAGCAGAGGAAGTGTGGAAGATATGACACTTTATTTGACCTGCATGCTGTGTTTAAGCAAACATTTCCAACCTTTTCCAAAACACTACCCTTGATTGTAATAATTTTTTGATAAAAAAGGCTAAGCATGTTTTGACTTTGGGAAGTGACCTCACACCTCTAAAAGTTAAATACCTGCCTTGTGAGTGTCCATTTCTTCTCTTCTTTAGAGAGATTGCAAGTCCAACCAGCCCTGAAGCAACCAAAACGCAGATTACTGCAATAAGCATACCCCGAGTCATCCCATCACTGTCTGAAATAAATAAAACACAAGGAAATTATTTTTGTAAAATATATTTTGAATGAGCTCAACTACACTTCACTTGGTAATTGCTATTTTCTGGATGGTTTTAATTCAAAATGTCTCTTACCTACATCATTAGGATGACCATCTTCACTGCAACATTTTGGGACATGAACTGTCTCATTGCTGACAGGGTTAGCAGCCACACAGCTGTAGGTGGAGTTGTAGTCCTTTCCCTCTACCTCCAAATGGAGAGATAGATCAGTGGTGAGATCAGGAATGCTGGTCTGGTTTAGTATTTCCTCTCCCCTGTACAAGGTCAAGGTCACCTCTTTTTCGTTGTCCACAGAACACACCACACTACAGGAGCTGCTGTCACAGTCTCTCAACTGAGGTTTGGAAACAACATCTGGAAGAAAAAATATGAATAATTTGAAATTGCAAACTATATTAAATGTTTTTGTAATATACAACACACACACACACACTTACTGTACACAGTGAGCACAAATTTTGTATTTATTTTCCCTTCATCTGTATTCTCCAGAGTATAAACCCCAGCATCGTCTATCTGAAGGTCTGACAGAGTGAAGTATCTTGTAACATTGTTCAAGTGGAGGCGGTTTTTAAATCTCTTCTCAAGGGTGATGTTGCCTTCTTTACCAGGGTACACATTTGCAATAGAGCCAAGGTCTCCAAAAAGTAAATTGCCAGACTTGATCACCCTCTCTGGAAAAGAGAAAGACTGTCCCACGATGCCTTTCACCTGCTGCGTCTCAGACTGGACTGTTTGCTGAGAAGCACAGAGAACTGTGGAAAGAGAGAGACTCAAAATCAACACAATGACTGCAGTCACACACTAAATCTCACAATACCTGGATAAGTGTTTAACATGTCAGTAACCACATCCATATGATATTGTGATCTGATGTCAGACTGCACTGAAGATGACAATGACATTCAATCATTAGTACATTTTTTCTGCACGTCTATAATGTAGTCGTCTGGAATGACACTACTGACTTGAGTATCTCAGTCCTTCTTAGTTATTTACAGGCCTAATGTGATGGTTGGGGTCAGGAAATAATTGTTACGACTAGTAGTTGAATATTTTGTCAGAAATTAAGTTCACATGGAAATGCATTCTCTGAGTGAGGGAAGTTCTTCCCCAATTGACTGTTGTTTTTCCCTAAAATAAAAGGCAAGGATATCACCGAAAAAGCACATGACATACCTACACGTACGCTACGGTCACAAGACGCAGGCCTCCTAATTGTCCCTAGAATTTCTAAGCAAACGGCTGGAGGTATGGAATGGTCTGCCTACCCATGTGAGAGACGCAGACTCAGTCTCAACCTTTAAGTCTGTACTGAAGACTTATCTCTTCAGTAGGTCCTATGATTAAGTATAGTCTGGCCCAGGAGTGTGAAGGTGAACGGAAAGGCTGGAGCAACAAACCGCCCTTGCTGTCTCTGCCTTGCCGGTTCCCCTCTTTCCACTGGGATTCTCTGCCTTTAACCCTATTACAGGGGCTGAGTCACTGGCTTACTGGTGTTCTTCCATGCCGTCCATGGGAGGGGTGCGTCACTTGAGTGGGTTGAGTCACTGACGTGGTCTTCCTGTCTGGGTTGGCGCCCCCCCCTTGGGTTGTGCCATGGCGGAGATCTTTGTGGGCTATACTCGGCCTTGTCTTAGGACGGTAAGTTGGTGGTTGTAGACATCCCTCTAGTGGTGTGGGGGCTGTGCTTTGGCAAAGTGGGTGGGGTTATATCCTGCCTGTTTGGCCCTGTCCGGGGGTATCATCGGATGGGGCCACAGTGTCTTCTGATCCCTCCTGTCTCAGCCTCCAGTATTTATGCTGCAGTAGTTTATGTGTCGGTGAGCTAGGGTCAGTCTGTTACATCTCGGAGTATTTCTCTTGTCTTATCCGGTGTCCTGTGTGAATTTAAATATGCTCTCTCTAATTCTCTCTTTCTCTCTTTCTTTCTCTCGGAGGACCTGAGCCCTAGGACCATGCCTCAGGACTACCTGGCATGATGACTCCTTGCTGTCCCCAGTCCACCTGGCCATGCTGCTGCTCCAGTTTCAACTGTTCTGCCTGCGGCTACGGAACCCTGACCTGTTCACCGGACGTGCTTGTTGCACCCTCGACAACTACTATGATTATTATTATTTGACCATGCTGGTCATTTATGAACATTTTAACATCTTGACCATGTTCTGTTATAATATCCACTCGGCACAGCCAGAAGAGGACTGGCCACCCCTCATAGCCTGGTTCCTCTCTAGGTTTCTTCCTAGGTTTTTGGCCTTTCTAGGGAGTTTTTCCTAGGGAGTTTTTCCTAGCCACCGTGCTTCTTTCACATGCATTGCTTGCTGTTTGGGGTTTTAGGCTGGGTTTCTGTACAGCACTGTACAGCACTGTACAGCACTGAGATTTCAGCTGATGTACGAAGGGCTATATAAATAAATTTGATTTGATTTGATGACTTTACAGAGAGATTTCATTACCACCTAACATAATTAAATAGCCTAGATCGTATCATTTGAATTTCAGGGTCAGAGGAACATTTCAGCATGATAGAGGACTATTGTAGGCATTAGCCTATGTGTTATATGTTGAAACAAGGTTTTGTGTTGAGAACACAGAAAAATAGATCAGGGGCATGATGGTTGTCCATCTAGCAGTAGGAAAGAGGCAGGAATTCTGTACATATGGACACTGCAAAAATATTCTGATTATAAGCATCTGTAGCCTGTAGAAATGTGTCTGCTAAATTACTCAAATGTAATTATCTAGACAGATGTAATGTATATCAATAATCAGTGGTGTAAAAAGTATCCAATTATCATACCTAAATAAAAGTAAACATAACAAATTTGTCACCCAGTAAAATAATACTTGAGTAAAAGTGTAAGTATCAGAAGTATGAATAATTTCAAATTCCTTATTTTAAACAAACCAGACCATATTATTTTATTTATGGATAGCCAGAGACACTCCAACACACACATAATTTACAAACTAAGCATTTGTGTTTAGTGAGTTCGCCAGATCAGAGGCAGTAGGGATGACCAGGCATGTTCTCTTGATAAGTGCATGCATGTGACTTTTTTTGGTCCTGTTAAGCATTCAAAATGTAATGAGTACTTTTGGGTGTCAGGGAAAATATATTGAGTAAAACGTATATTATTTTCTTCAGGAATGTAGTAGAGTAAAAGTAGTCAGAAATAGAAATAGTAAAGTAAAGTACAAATACTCCCAAAAACTACTTAAGTACTTTACACCACTGTCAATAATACACATATTTTTTTTCCTAAATAAAAAAGTGCTAACTGCAAAAGATTTCAAGGTTTTAGGCACAGCTGCAGGTTGTAGTTGAGGGTGGGGATTATGCTATTTTTTTCATTGACGGAGGGTGGACGTTTTTTCCCCCTGCACTACAGACGGCTATATCGGCCCGCTAATACACGACTACTTTTGTGAAAAAAATCCATATCTTTTTTCCCCCTTCTGATTTTTCAGGGGGTGCTGCAGCACCCCTACTTCTCACGACTATGGTTTAAGGTGTTGAGTAAGGTAGAACAAATGTTTCAGTGTCACGTATGCGGCAGGTGGGCTCAATTAGGCATTAGGTTACCCAGGTCATTAGCTTAATAATCTGGTTATTGGCTCATAGGCCCAACAGCATGTTATTGGGCTTGTACAGTAACAACTTTTCAGTATTAGTTCTACAGGTGAATAGAAGAAAACTCATGCACACCCTGCGAACATAATGTATTTGTCCTCCAATAGCGAACTGTATATATTGTCTATCTGAATATGTGACTGTGTCTCTGCTTGTGAACACAGACTCGTTTCCTTTCCCATCAGTCTGTCACATCATGTGGTCTGCTTTTTCTGTCACATTAGTGGTTTGAGAAGCATCCCCCCACAGTCTTCCCTGCGTACACAGAGTCCCGTCTCACACGCAGGCCTACTGTATGTGGTGAAATGTTTCCACTGCAATGAATATGTTCCACTGCAGCGAACAGAATAGTTCTCAGTAATGCTAAACGTCTACCTGTGACTCTTATAATTCTTACAGTTGTTAGATCAATGTAGTAGACCTGCTAGGGGTCTTTGGATTTCTAAAAATGAAAGTGAAATTGCACAGGGAAAAGGAAGGCTATTTTGCATGGGTGGGTAGGCCTAGGAGTGTAACTACACATTTTCCACATTGTTTTCACATTCTCTAAGCAAATTATCTATACAAATTGGTGATGAGACAATGAACATTGTGGTGATAGCCTCCCCAGTGTTGCATGTTCTTCAGCACAAGGAAGCTAGCCTCCGGCTTACATACTCAAGAGACTTGATAATAAAGTATGTATACGGTTTAAGCCTAATATCTTTCTGTGTTTATGTCTCACCCACACATACTCACATACCAAAGTCTTGTTCGTTTAGGATAAACATACTTCTCAGCATCGCCATAGGGATTGTAACAAAGGATAGACAACACACAGATAGCGACTTATGTGAAGAAAAACAATTAAAAAAAAGTATGCAATGGTTGAGGGGCTATTTCTGCAGCTGGCTACTGTAACAGTAAAGCTGACAACAATTAACAACAAAGCATTGGCTATGCCATCAACTTGTAACTCACTGCAATTGTGAAACTGCAGTTACAGTATTTGCAGTATAATGGTTATTTTGAATGAGCAACTGCAGTATAACTGCAAAATAACCAGTGTTAGGACATAACCACTACACCAGGGGTTAGGCAACCATGGTCCTGGAGTGACGCAGGCTATTCATGTTTTTCATTTAACCAACCTGGAAGGACAGGTGTGTTGAATTTAGGTAATAACTGAACTGATCAATTAGCTCAGCTGGTCAGGTGTGGTGCCTAGTTGGAACAAAAAAACAGAAGAGGGTTGCCTACCCCTGTACTACACAATTACTGAATTGTACAGGATAATATAATATAAACCCTGCAGTTACAAAAGTGACTCTAACTGTGTTATTTTGGACGCAGCTATTGCAGTAGCCATATAATAAAACAGCATGTGCAACTGCACAACTGCAATGATTTCTGTAGGGAAATATATTTCTCAATGGAAAATTACAGATAATTTCAAAACATCAGTTATGAGTTACTGAGTTATTGTTCCAAGAGTAGCTGGTAAAATGATGAGCTCCTAATATCTAGTATTAAGATATCATATTTCAAATGATTGAGGAATTGTACATTTGAGAAAAACAAGTGGGTGAAAGATAAAGAAGGATTAAGAATACAACATCGGAAGACAACTTTTATCCTGATAACTCAACTGGATAGCTAACAAGCTAACAGTTGTTTACACGTTGCTAAGAGTTTCTAGCTACTGGCTACCTGCTGCTAGCTAACAAATAACAAAAAGGACAATGAAAAAGGACAAAGGACAGGAAAACTAGTACCTAAACCTACACAACCAAGAGAAAACAATTCAGACAGAAAACAATCGAGGTAGGCTTTGTTTACATTCAGAAACATCTAGCTACAACTAGCCAAGTGCAAACCAGCTGTAACATATACTGTATCCAGCTGTAATAAACTCAGATGGATACATTTACAAGCCCATACTCAGCAACCTTACAATCCAAAATGCAGAAGGTATTGCCAGTGAAGCAGGGAGGAAAAAATATATACAAAGAGCACGCAGATACCCTAAGAGCAGAATTTATGCAACAAAAGTACAAAGAAATCAAGGTGGATCTTCTCATTTTCATTGAACGTCCAAATGCTTGGCATGCAGCCCTGCACAAGGCAAACAAACAACTTAAAATGTGTGGAAACAAGACCATGAGACAATTGTATGTGGACACAAACCCAACATGTAATATTAATATGTATAATAACAGAACAGTACTGATCCGAGGCTCTGAGGCGCTGAGGTCTTATAGGCAAAAACTCAAGCACGATGCACCAGTGACGAGAACCATTCAACGCTGGTCCGACCAATCGGAAGCAACGCTTCAAGATTGATTTGATCGCGCGGACTGGAATATTTTCCGGTCAGCCTCAGAGAACAACATCAACCTATACGCTGACTCGGTGAGTGCATTTATAAATAAGTGCATTGGAGATGTCGTACGCTCTGTAACCATTAAAACCTACCCTAACCAGAAACCGTGGATGGATGGATGGCGGAATTTGAGCAAAACTGAAAGCGTGATCTACCGCATTAACCTTGAAAAGATGTCTGGGAATATGACTTAATATAAACAGTGTAGTTATTCCCTCCGCAAGGCAATCAAACAAGCGGAATGCCAGTACAGGGACAAGGTAGAGTCGCAATTAAACGGCTCAGACACAAGACGTATGTGGCAGGGTGTACATGAAATCACGGACTACAAACAGAAAACCAGCCACGTCACGGACACCGACGTCACGCTTCCAGACAAACTAAACACCTTCTTTGACTGCTTTGAGGAAAGTACAGTGCCATCGTCATGGCCCGCTAACAAGGACTGCACCCTCCCCTCTCCTTCTCCGTACCTGAACAGAGTAAAACATTTAAACGTGTTAAACCACGCAAGGCTGATGGCCCAGACGGCATCCCTAGATGTGTCCTCAGAGCATGCGCAGACCAGCTGGCTGGTGTGTTTACGGACATATTCAATTGTTCCCTATCCCAGTCTGTTGTCCCCACATACTTCAAGATGGCTACCATTGTTCCTGTACCCAAGAAGGAAAAAATAACTGAACTAAATGACTGAACTAGCTGAACTAGCACTCACTTCTGTCATCACAAAGTGCTTTTAGCGACTAGTCAAGGATCATATCACCTCCACCTTACCGGCCACCTTGGACCCACTTCAGTTTGCATACCGCCCCAACAAATCAAATCGTATTAGTCACATACGCCAAATACAACAGATGTAGACCTTACAGTGAAATGCTTACTTACGAGCCCCTAACCAACAATGTAGTTTCAAAAAAATAATAAGATATAAGAATAAGAGATACATGTAAACAGTAATTAAAGAGCAGCAGTAAAATAACAATAGACTATATACAGGGGGTACCGATACAGAGTCAATGTGTGGTTGCACCAGTTAGTTGACGTAGTATGTACATTTAGGTGGTTATTAAAGTGACAATGCATAGATGATAACAACAGAGAGTAGCAGCAGTGTAAAGAGGGGGGGGGGGAATGCAAATAGTCTGGGTAACCATTTAATTAGATGTTCAGGAGTCTTATGGCTTTTAGAAGCCATAAGTCCAAGAGGCTGTTTAGAAGCCTCTTGGACCTATACTTGACGCTCCGGTACCGCTTGCCATGTGGTAGCAGAGAGAACAGTCAATGACTAGGGTGGCTGGAGTCTTTAACAATTTTTAGGGCCTTCCTCTGACACCGCCTGGTATAGAGGTCCTGGAAGACCGGGAGCTTGGCCCCAGTGATGTACTGGGCCATACACACTACCATACACACTACTCTGTAGTGCCTTGCGGTCGGAGGCAGAGCAGTTGCCATACCAGGCAGTGATGCAACCAGTCAGGATGCTCTCGATGGTGCAGATGTAGAACCTTTTGAGGATCTGAGGACCCAGGCCAAATCTTTTCAGTCTCCTGAGTGGGAATAGGTTTTGTCGTGCCCTCTTCACGACTATCTTGGTGTGCTTGGACCATATTAGTTTGTTGGTGATGTGGGCACCAGGGAACTTGAAGCTCTCAACCTGCTCCACTACAGCTCCGTCGATGAGAATGGGGGCGTGCTTGGTAATTTTTTCCCTGTAGTCCACAATCATCTCCTTTTGTCTTGATCACGTTGAGGGAGAGGTTGTTGTCCTGGCACCATACGGCCAGGTCTCTGACCTCCTCCCTATTGGCTGTCTCAGTGATCAGGCCTACCACTGTTGTGTCATCTGCTAATTTAATGACGGTGTTGGAGTCGTGCCTGGCCGTGCAGTCATGAGGGAACAGGGAGTACAGGAGGGGACTGAGCACGCACCCCTGAAGGGCCCCTGTGTTGAGGATCAGCGTGGCAAAGGTGTTGTTACCTACCCATACCACCTGTTGGTGGCCCATCAGGAAGTCCAGTTGCAGATGGAGGTGTTTAGTCCCAGGGTCCTTAGCTTATTGATGAGCTTATGTGTTCCTTTTATCCAGGTGGAAAAGGGCAGTGTGGAGTGCAGTAGAGATTGCATCATCTGTGGATCTGTTGGGGTGGTATGCAAATTGGAGTGGGTTTAGGGTTTCTAGGATGATGGTATTGATATGAGCCATGGCCAGCCTTTCAAAGCACTTCATGGCAACAGACGTGAGTGCTACGGGTCGGTAGTCATTTAGGCAGGTTACCTTAGTGTTCTTGGGCACAGGCACTATGGTGGTCTGCTTAAAACATGTTGGTATTACAGACTCGGACAGGGAGAGGTTGAAAATGTCAGTGAAGACACTTGCCAGTTGGTCAGCGCATGCTCGCAGTACACGTCCTGGTAATGCATCTGGCCCTGTGAATGTTGACCTGTCTAAAGGTCTTACTCACATCGGCTGCGGAGAGCGTGATCACAGTCTTCTGGAACAGCTGGTGCTCTCATGCATGTTTCAGTGTTATTTGCCTCTAAGTAGTTTAGCGCGTCTGGTATGCTCGTGTCATTGGGCAGCTCTCGGCTATGCTTCCCTTTGTAGTCTGTAATGGTTTGCAAGCCCTGCCACATCCGACGAGCGTCAGAGCCGGTGTGGAACAATTTGATCTCAGTCCTGTTTTGACGATTTGCCTGTTTGATTGTTAGTCGGAGGGCATAGCGGGATTTCTTATAAGCTTCCGGGTTAGAGTCCCGCTCCAGGTCCACAGACGATGCAATCGCCATCACACTGCACACTTCCCTATCCCATCTGGACAAAAGGAATACCTATGTAAGAATGCTGTTCATTGACTACAGCTCAGCATTCAACACCAAAGTACCCTCCAAGCCCATCATCAAGCTGCAGGCCTGGGTCTCAACCCCACCCTGTGCAACTGGGTCCTGGACTTTCTGACGGACCACCCCCAGGTGGTGAAGGTAGGAAACAACATCTCCACTTCACTGACCCTCAACACTGGGTCCCCACAAGGGTGTGGCTCAGCCCCCTCCTGTACTCCCTGTTTACTCACGACTGCGTGGCCATGCACGCCTCCAACTCAATCATCAAGTTTGCAGATGACACAACAGTAGAGGGCTTGATTACCAACAACGACTTGGAGTGTTGTGTCAGGAAAACAACCTCACTCAACGTCAACAAAACAAAGGAGATGATTGTGGACTTTAGGAAACAGCAGAGGGAGTTAGTGACCTAATTAGTGACCTCAAGTGACCCGCAGCCACTTGAGCTCTGGGGGCCCATGCGCCTGTCATCGATGCCCATTTAATTTATATTATTCATTTTGACAGTAACCTTCCAAAAAGTAATTCATAAACCGTCTTAATTTCCATACGTAATAGGAAGTTAAGCGTATGTTTCTTGGGCTTCAGGAATGTGGCTGAAAAAGCGAAAACTAAACTGATTGAAAGTATAAGGAGATATCAGTGAACAAATGTCGTCAAGGCTATGATGGTGACAGTACAATGAGTGGAGCTTACTCAGTGATGGGGAAAGTTCCCAATATCATACTTGAGTAAAAGTAAAGCTACCTTAATAGAAGATTAAAGTGAAAGTCACTTAAAATACTACTTGAGTAAAAGTTTAAAAGTATTTGGATTTAAATATACATAAGTATCAAAAGTAAAGTATAAATATTGGCTCCCGAGTGGCGAAGCGGTCTAAGGCACTGCATCTCAGTTCTTGAGGCGTCACTACAGACACCCTGCGTCGATTCCAGGCTGTATCACAACCGACCGTGATTGGGAGTCAGTGTGTCCGGGATTGGCTGATGTAATCTGTCATTGTCAATAAGAATATGTTCTTAACTGACTTCCCTAGTTAAATAAAAAACATCCTTATATTAAGCAAACCAGATGGCACCATTGTCTTTTTGACGGATAGCCAGGGGCTATTTTTACAAACTAAGTATTTGTGTTTAGTGAGTCTGGATCAGAAGCAGTAGGGATGACCAGGGATGTTCTCTTGGTAAGTGCGTGAATTTGAAAATGTTCCTGTCCTGCTAAGCATTGAAAATGTAATGATAACTTTGGGGGGGGGGGTGAAGGAAAATGTATGGAGTAAAAAATATATTTAGGAATTGAGGTCGTATGTATAGGAATGTAGTGAAGTGTATGATACTTTTATCCAATGTAAAAATTACCATTTCAAATGCTGCTATATCAGACCAAATCCCGGCCTATAGGCCTATGGTTGAGACATTAAGAAGAGACAATGACAGAATAATGTTTCCGACATTGTTGGACTACTAAACAACTATTGATTTCGAACCACCAAGTCACAAAGAAAACAGGCGCTGCCTCCACTATTTCAGCACCATTTCAACTTCAGCATTCCAACATCAGATCACCTATATTTAGACTAAAACAGTGACAACTAAAACATATAAAGAACGATTTAGTCAAATCAACGTAAGCTAAATATAATGTGGCTGTCCATGGTACTGATTTCTGTGTGTGTGCGTGCTTGCATGCAAGTAGATTTTTTTTTTTGACTCACCCTCCTTGTAGAGAAACGCCAATGGCATCCTCCTCTTTCATGTGGAAACGGTCATAGTAGGCTACAGAAATGGTTTGTTGAGATTGATGTGGAAGAACTTGCACAGAGCCTGCACAGAGCCCTGACCTCAACCCCATCAAACACCTTTGGGATGAATTGGAACGCCGACTGCGAGCCCGGCCTAATTGACCAACATCAGTGCCCAACCTCACTAATGCTCTTGTGACTGAATGGAAGTAAGTCATATCAGCAATGTTCCAAAATCTAGTGGAAAGCCTTCCCAGTAGAGGGGAATCTGTTATAGCAGCAAAGGGGGACCAACTCCATATGAATGCCCATGATCTTGGAATGAGTTGTTCGACGAGCAGCTGACCACCAGTGGTGGAAAAAGTACCCAAGATACCTTAATGGAAAATGTCTCAAGTAAAAGTGAAAGTCACCCAGTAAAATACTACGTGAGTAAAAGTCCAAAAGTATTTGATTTTAAATATACTTAAGTATCAAAAGTAAATGTAATTTCAAAAATATACTTAAGTATCAAAAGTAAAAGTATAAATCATTTCAAACTCCTTATAATTTTATGGCAAACCATTTCTTGATTTTTTAAATTTACGGATAGTCAGGGGCACACACTCCAACACTCATATATAATTTACAATTGGAGCATTTGTGTTTATTGAGTCTGCCAAATCAGAGGCAGTATGGATGAGCAGGGGTGTTCTCTTGATAAGTCCTTGAATTGGACCATTTTCCTGTCCTTTTAAGCATTCAAAATGTAACGAGTACTTTTGGGTGTCAAGGAAAATGTATGTAAAAAGTACATTATCTTCTTTAGGAATGTAGTGGAGTAAAAGTAAAAGTTGTCAAAAATATAAATAGTAAAGTAAAGTACAGATACCCCAAAAAACTACTTAAAAGTATTTTTACATAAGTACTTTACACCACTGCTGACCACATACTTTTGGTCATGTAGTGTTGCTCTTATTTCTCTTGAAGGTCTTCATTCTCAGGTTTAAGACATTCAAGCGAGACACTTACACCCTAAAAACACTGTTTTTTTTGTCCCACGCTATGACCAGAGGAACATCAAATTTGTGGTGGGCTGACCAGTGACCAGACCATGACCTTTTTAACAAAGTACATTGCCTGTTCCAACGACCTGCCTGTCGCTCTTCCATCCATCTACGTGACAGACAGCCTCTGACCACATGATCACAGGAAATCACAAACATTTCCTGTTTAATGTCCCACTCGAATGTAGCTTAAATACCACTGAGTCTGAATATTATTTTTACATAATGACTTTTAGATATTGATATCCATTAAATCATTTCTTCATTTTGGGGATAAAGCCATGTCCATTGTCCTTCAATGATTCATCATGGAATTCCCAAGCCCCAACACCATAAAGTTGCATGTTTTACTATCACATCCGTAGTCATTAGCATTTTCAAACATCATGGGGCAGGCACTGTGAGCCTAAACACAGTGAACATGTGACTTCTGTCATTTGGCCAAAATTCTAATACAACACAAATTAGTTTCAAATGACAAGCTACAGTCTCAGTCTCAGAGAACGATAAAAGGTTGTCAGCCTGTTGTTTCTAAAATATTAATAATCTAAATTAGTCTATGAATCAATAAAGTATTGGCATACTCTGTAGTTGGTGTATAGATCACAAACTTTTATATCCTACACCTCTTTCTTCCCACGAAAGAGCTCTGTTTTAGAACCTACTCTCCGTTGTTATCTATCCCTTACTGTCTAATATTTGTCTAATGCTCGGACAGGATACGGGAGGATGGAGAGAGAGGAATGTTATTTTGGAATGAGTCTTAGCAATAGGCTACACACAGTGTAAATGTTGCACTGTTTAAATGATTTAGCATTTTTGAATTTGACCAATGTTACTAATTAAAACATTGAACATTTAAAAATAAAAACATTAGGCTACTTATCTATCATCTCCCACATACAATTTTAGTTAGTGCAGCAAATCAGTAAAAACAAAAGAAACATACCATTAATGACAAAATATACCAGCATGAACGTCATTCTGTCAAGCCTTCTCCATTTGAACAAATGGTTCATTTCACTAAAGCGCCAGCTGTTCAGTGGTGTGTGTTGTGAAGAACTGGAAAGATGTGATCTTGTCCTGGTACAGAGGAGAGAATAGACTCAACCAGACCAGCAGCCCTCTGTGATGTATTCATTAAGACGATTCTGTTGCAAAACGTTTCTTAAAAAGAAGGAAACAGAAAAGGGACGGACCTAACTGAATATATCCAATAGAAACTGCTGTTTTAGTTGAAACTGTTTGGGCTAATTTTTACACCCCTCGTCTCATCACCAGCCTGTCTCTCCCTCTAGAGGTAGAGAGATAACATTACAACTCCATCTACAGTGGTGTAGTTGCAAACCCTGTCAGTAATCACATCATCATCAACATCACAACAACCTGTGGAGATGGAGGCTTAGGAGAAGAAGTATGTGTGAGAAATTGGATAATCCATTACTGCCATCAGCTTTGAGCTCATTACATTATAATACCCATCCCTCTTGAGATAAATAGAGCGGTTAGTAGATTTGTTATGTAGTGACAAACCAGAGTGTAGGTTGTTAAAAACCTCTTAAGGATCCGCACCTTTTTTTCAATTTTCGCCTAAAATGACATACCCAAATCGAACTGCCTGTATCTCAGGCCCTGAAGCAAGGATATGCATGTTCTTGGTACCATTTGAAAGGAAACACTTTGAAGTTTTTGGAAATGTGAAAGGAATGTAGGAGAAAATAACACAATAGATCTAGTAAAAGATAATAAAAAGAAGAAAAAAAACATTAACTTTAATTTTTTTGTACCATCATCTTTGAAATGCAAGAGAAAGGCCATAATGTATTATTCCAGCCCAGGTGCAATTTAGATTTTGGCCACTAGATGGCAGCAGTGAAGGTGCAAAGTGTTAGACTGATCCAATGAACCATCACATTTCTGTATCAAGACTGCCCTAATGTGCCTAATTTGTTTATTAATAACTTTTCATGTTCACAATTGTGCACTCTCCTCAAACAATAGCATGGTATTATTTCACTGTAATAGCTACTGTAAATTGGACAGTGCAGTTAGATTAACAAGAATTTAAGCTTTCTGCCAATATCAGATATGTCTATGTCTTGGGAAATGTTCATGTTAATTACAAACTCATGCTAATCGCGTTAGCCTACGTTAGCTCAACCGTCCCGTGGAAGGGACACAGATTAAAGAGCAGCTTCTAGTGGAGAAAAGAGAATTTCACTGTGAACTGTTTGCAGTTTGCATTATCTTGTATGGTAGCCTTCTGTGTGCTATTGCGTGAGGTATATATGTAACAGTACTCTTCTTGCATTGTGTACAATCAATCATCGACACGAACTCCAACTTGTAACACCAGTCATGGAGCTTTATTCTGATAGGAACAGCACAAAATTGCACGTCATGCAATGCACGGCTCACCATCCAACTCTGCACTCAGGAACTGTACAAAATATACAAACCCCCCACCAGACACAGTAAGTTGCTAGCTAGTATTAGCTGGAATTCTCTACAACAAAATGCACCAAAAATATTCAGCAAAAAACACTGCATCGTATGTGTGATGTTCGAATAACATTTACAAACAAATTGATATATATTGTACATTTAAATCGTCACTTGGGAGTATAAAAATCACTTTTGATGTACAGTCCTTTGCAACCAACAACTTACCGCTGGTTTGGTGCTTGTTTACTGGGATGATTCTAACTGAAACATCCTCCCTTGTGAGCAAGCTACGCAAACCAGCCAATAAGATGCCATGTTGAGTTGGTGAAGGCAAGACAAAACTAAAACCGAAAACCCATGGCTTAACAATAAAGTGGCAAGGGGAATCACCAATATAACCCCGTTACATATACACTGAATGTACAAAATGTCAGGAAAACCTACTCTTTCCATGACATAGACAGACCAGGTGAATCCAGGTGAAAGCTATGATCTCTTGATGTCACGGTCACCTGTTAAATCCACTTCAATCAGCGTAGATGAAGGGGAGGAGACATGTTAAATAAGGATTTTTAAGCCTTGAGACAATTGAGACATGGATTGTGTATGTGTTCCATTCAAGGGGTGAATGGGTAAGACAAAAGATTTACGTGCCTTTGAACAGGGTATGGCAGTAGGTGCCAGGCGCAACGGTTAGAGTGTGTCAAGAACTGCAAAGCTGCTAGGTTTTTCACACTCAACAGTTTCACGGTGTGTATCAAGAATGGTCCACCACGCAAAGGACATCCAGCCAACTTCACACAACTGTGGGAAGCATTGGTGTCGACATGAGCCAGCATCCCTGTGGAACACTTTAAACACCTTGTAGAGTCCATGACCCGGCGAACTGAGGCTGTTCTGAGAGCAAAAGCTTGTGCAACTCAATATTAGAAAGGTGTTCCTAATGTTTTGTACACTCAGTGCCTTCAGAAAGCATTCATACCCATTGACTTATTCCACATTTTGTTGTGTTACAGACTAAATTCAAAATGGATTAAACAGATTTTTCTCCTCACCCATCTACACACAATAACCCATAATGACAGTAAAAATGTTTTTAGAAATGTTTACACATTTTTTGAAAATTAAATACAGAAATATCTAACTTACATAGGTATTCACACCCCTGAGAAATGTTTACACATTTTTTTTAAATTAAATACAGAAATATCTAACTTACATAGGTATTCACACCCCTTGTAGAAGCATCTTTGGCAGTTATTACAGCTGTGTATTTCTGGGTAAGTCTCTAAGAGCTTCTCACAGTATTTGCACATTATTCTTATTCTTCAAGCTCTGTGAAGTTAGTTGTTGATCATTGCTAGACAGACTTTTTCAAGTCTTGACATAGATTTTCAAGACGATTTAAGTGAAAACTGTTATTAGGCCACTCAGGAACATTCAATGTAGTCTTGGTAAACAACTCCAGTGTATATTTGGCCTTTTGTTCTAGGTTATTGTCCTGCTGAAAGGTGAATTTGTCTCCTAGTCTGTTGGAAATCAGACTGAACCATGTTTTCCTCTAGGATTTTGCCTGTGCTTAGCTCTACTCCATTTTAATCCTAAACAAACTTCCAAGTCCTTCCCGATGACAAGCATACCCATAACATGATGTAGCCACCACCATGCTTGGGTACTCAGTGGTACTTAGTGATGTCTTGTGTTGGATTTGCCCCAAACATAACACTTTGTACTCTGGACATAAAGTACATTTCTTTGCCTTATTGCAAACAGGATGCATGTTTTGGAATATTTTTATTCTGTTCTGGCTTTGTATTAGTATTGTGGATTAATTACAATGTTGCTTGTCCATCTTCAGTTTTCTCCTATGAAATCTATTAATGGCTCTGTAATGGTTTAAAAGTCACCATTGGCCTCATGGTGAAATCCCTGAGCGGATTCCTTCCTCTCGGTCAACTGAGTTAGGAAGGACACCTGTATCTTTGTACTGACTGGGTGTATTGATACACCATCCAAAGTGTAATTAATAACTTCACCATGCTCAAAGGGATATATTCAACGTTTGATTTTTATATTTTTACCTATCTACCAATAGGGGGCCTTCTTTGCAAGCCATTTGAAAGCCTAAATTGTCTTTGTGTTTGAAATTCACTGCTCGACTGAGGGACCTTTCAGATAATTGTATGTGTAGGGTACAGAAATGAGGTAGTCATTCAAAAAGCATGTTAAACAATATTATTGCACACAAGTCCATGCAACTTGTTCTGTGACTTGTTAAGCTAATTATTTTCTCCTGGACATATTTAGGTTTGCCATAACAAAGGGGTTGAATACTTATTGACTCAAGACATTTCAGATGTTCATTTTTAGTTATTTTGTAAAAATGTCTAACAACATAATTCCTCTTTGACATTATGGGGTGTTGTGTGTAGGCCAGTGACACAAAAACTAAATTTAATCCATTTTAAATTCAGGCTGTAACACAACAAAATGTGGAAAAAGTCAAGGGGTGTGAATACTTTCTGAAGACACTGTATATACAGTATATATAGGCCTACAGTTTCATTCAAGTTTTGGTTCTGAAAACACTGCATGTCATGTATTGTATTTGTTTTCCCCCACACAACTCCACACAGCAAATACAAGAGGCATGCAGGAAGATACTATCCTGTTATCCCAGCAGCAGACTTGGTGGTGCTCCCAGACATCTTTGCAGTATTAATCACCATAGGGAGACGTCAACACAGTTCTCTTATCCTGTACGTGTCCCTCTCAAAGAGCTGATTCTGTCTCACTCATTCTGTGTGCATTCATTCTCTCACTTCATATTCTCCAGAGAATCTTTGAATGTTGATGGATGGTGGATGACCAAACCATCCTTAGAAAAGCAGAGAGAAAAGTTGGCGAGAGAAAGTAGTTTGGTTGAAATGGAAAACCAATAGACTTGTAACACAATGCTGCTTGAAGAGTCTTTGGAATCTCCCTGATTTGAGGCTGGGCTGCAGGTGACTGAACAAAGAAAACATCTGCCTCAGGAATACGTTTGGGAGGAGCAGCCAGATTGTGGGAGGGTTGGGGGCCTGTGTGGGGTAACCAGAGATCTGTGAAAGCTAGAAGATTTTACTTGGAAGGGGTGGGTGGGATAAACAAGCTGCGTGGGGGATTAAGATTTAATGTTTAAATGAAAAATGTACCCCGTCCACAATCAGACATACAGTGCTGAATGTATCATCAATATCATATTTGCATATAACTTTACTGGTCTCTGACTCTCTCATTCCCTTCATGGTGTGTGTTGCAATACACTAAAAGTAGCATTGTGTATTATTGTTTAGCTGTAATATGACTTGACATACAGTAGAATAACTGTTGTAAAGAAAAGTAAATCCAACAATTTGTAATAATATGTAGATATTTTTGCTTTCATAATAACACTGGAAAAAATATTTATTTTCAAAGTGTTATTCAGAAGGTTGTTGTGGTTGATCTCATGTGTTTACATTGAATAGGATATCAAGGTGTTTTGACACTTGAACAGGTTATTCTGGTGTATCTCTAGATCAGGGTTTTCCAAGCTTGGTCCTGGGACCTCCCCTTTGGGGCAGGTTTGTTTTTCCCCCTAGCACTACACAGCTGATTCAAATAATCAAAGCTTGATGATGAGTTGGTGATTTGAATCAGCTGTGTAGTGCTATGGCAAAAAAACAAAACTTGCACCCAGGGGGAGGGGGCCCAGGACCGAGTGTGGGAGACCCTGCTCTTTATGACAGATTGATAAAGCCATCAGCTGCTGCTTATCTATTGCTGCTCATCTATTGCATCATATTTTAAAACAGCCTATGAAATATGATGCATTAGATAGAAAGGAAAACTGTCTGAACGCCTGGGTATCAGGCCTGGGTATAATGTAGATACAATGAAAGTTACTGAGTGTTAATGTCCGTTAGAGAGAATGGTAAATGGTAGTTCATATGTCAAGACAAATAAATGCAGTTCAAAAGAATATGCTATGAAAACTGCATATTTTCAATACTGTATTTGAAAGTTATTACACATGTTGCCTCTATCAGATCAGAGTAGCATGTCTCTTTCTATGACCATGGTGTGGTCCTGATAGAAATGTGCTGTATAGAACATACTGTACAGACACCTCTTCTGTACATCACCCTGCAAGGTTCTTTGAATAAGGCCCTGATGTTAGTCTCAAAACAACACCCACAAATGGAGAGAGAGTGGGAGCCTTGTGGTTGCTTTAGCTCAAGTAAAACTACACAAATACATGTATCAAAATGAACGAGTGACAACGTATATGATTCCATCAACCACCACAACACCCCCATGTTGTCTGTGTACGTGTGTTAGTGTACGTCTGTGTGGACTCTTCTCTATTGCCATCTATGTCAGCGTGTGGTTATCGCTTATTTGTTCTCTCTGTTGTCAGTAGCCTATATGGGTCAGTCGCTGTCATTCTCATTATAGGGGAGATGTGGTACCTTCCTCTATCTCTGCACAGCTTCTCTCATGCAAGAGAGCTGACACCACAAACCATGCTCTCAGTCCCCTGCACCCACATTTAGCAGACACTCTCATAAAGAGTGACCTACAAGTCAGATCTGTGCTAGTAAGCTAGTCAAATTCAATTGTGGACAAAGTATCCAATTGTCATACTTGAGTAAAAGTAAATATACCTTAATAGGAAATGACTCAAGTAAAAGTGAAAGTCACCCAGTAAAAACTAATTGAGTAAAAGTCTAAAAGTATCTGGGTTTAAATATACTTAAGTATCAAAAGTAAATCTAATTGCAAACATTTACTTAATTATCATAAGTAAAAGTATAAATAATTTAAATTACTTTTATTAAGCAAGCCAGATGGCACCGTTTTCTTGTTTTTTTGTATTCATGGTTAGCCAGTCGCACACTCCAACACTCAGACATCATTCAGAAACAAAACATTTGTGTTTAGTGAGTCTGCCAGATCAGAGGCAGTAAGGATGACCAGGGATGTTCTCTTGATAAGTGAGTGAATTGGACCATTTCTGTTCTGCTAAGCATTGGAAAACGAGTACTTTTGGGTGTTAGGGAAAATGTATGGAGTAAAAAGTAAATACATTTAATTAGGAATGTAGTGAAGTAAAAGTAAAAGTTGTCAAGTACAGATGCCCCCCAAAAAACTACTTAAGTAGGACTTTAAAGTATTTTTTTACTTAAATACTTTACAGCACTGGTCAAATGAAGGACTCCTGTGCCTAACCTTTAACCTAAGTTTAGTTTTAACTGAACAGAAAGGGAAATAACTTCTGTTGTTCTGTGGTCAGAGGCAACAGGACGGCTTCTAACTGTGACCTGTTATCAAAGTGTCCCTCTGTTAGTTCTCAGGGGAGCGTAGTCCTCCATATCTCATTGGTAGAGCGTAGCCCTTGCAACCCCAGCATAGTGTGATTGATTCCCGAGACCACCCGTTCATAAAAAATGGATGCACACATGACTGTAAGTCACCTTGTATAAAAGTGTCTGCTCAATTTCATAAATATTTTACAATGTATACTGAATAGACTTTCTAGCTGCCTGCTGACATTTTAACATTATATGGCCCCTCTTACTTTCAGAGGAGAGAGATAGAGAAAGAGGAAAGAGAGACAGACACAATGAGAGAGTCAGAGAGAGAGTCAGAGAGAGAGAGTCAGTGATTGAATCGTGTGGTAATAATGATTTGCCAGGCTTAGCCGGAACTGGAAAGTGTGGTTGCCATGCACAGACAGGAGGGTAAGAGTTGTGTTTGAGATGTGTTCAAGGTTTTAAACTATCTTCTTTTTTCTGTGAAGTACACCACCACAAGCTCACCAATAGTATCTTAATTGGATTAAATGCTCATAAAATCATTTTAAGATACAAGAGGTATGATGAATGATGTTTATTTCTCTTTATGGAGTAGCGTAGTTAGGGTCTCTGTCTCTAAGATAGACAGGATGTGGTGGAGCTGCAGAGAAACACAGATTATAGAATACGGGGGCTTGGAGAAATACACCATCTCTGACTGATATCATCACCCACACTGCCAAGGTGACGAGCAACAAAAACCTGTTCAAACTAGATTCATGAAAGTGTTAACATTTCGGGATTCAGAGTAGGGCTAATGCCAAATAAAGTAGTATTAATTGTATAGAGTTTGACATTTTGAGGATATCTTCTTATGGATAGGGGGCAGTATTTTCACGGCCGGATAAAAAACGTACCCGATTTAATGTGGTTATTACTCCTGCCCAGAAACTAGAATATGCATATAATTAGTAGCTTTGGATAGAAAACACTCCAAAGTTTCTAAAACTGTTTCAATGGTGTCTGTGAGTATAACAGAACTCAAATGGCAGGCCAAAACCTGAGAAGATTCTGTACAGGAAGTACCCTGTCTGACCATTTCTTGGCCTTCTTTGTCATCTCTATCCAAAACAGAGGATCTCTGCTGTAACGTGACACTTTCTAAGGCTCCCATAGGCTCTCATTACCTTTCCTGTTCTTCGTCAGAATGCACTCCCAGGACTTCTACTTCAATAACAAATGTAGGTTTGGTCCAAAATAATCCATAGTTATGTTCCATCAGCGGCGTTTTGTTTGTGCGTTCAAGACACTATCCCAATGGTAAATAAGGGTCCGCGCACGGCTCATTTCGTGACAAAAGATTTCTAAATATTTCATTACCGTACTTCGAAGCATGTCAACCGCTGATTAAAATCAACTTTTATGCCATTCTTCTCGTAAAAAAGCGATAATATTCCGACTGGGAATCTGCAATTAGGTAAACAGCCGAAAGAAAATACAGCACGGGGTCGACTCGGGCACGCGCCTAATTCCTTTGTCCTGTTATCGGCCACTTGGCAAAGGCGATTATGTGTTTCAGCCTGGGCCTGCCTCGTCATCGTTCAGCTTTTTCCCGGGCTCTGAGAGCCTATGGAAGCCGTAGGAAGTGTCACGTTACAGCTAAGATCCCCACTCTTCAATAAACAGAGACAAGAAGAACGACTCCTTGTCAGACAGGCCACTTCCTGCATGAAACCTTCTCAGGTTTTTGCCTGCCATATGAGTTCTGTTATACTCACAGACACCATTCAAACAGTTTTAGAAACTTTAGGGTGTTTTCCATCCAAAGCCAATAATTATATGCATATTCTAGTTACTGGGCAGGAGTAGTAACCAGATTAAATCGGGTACGTTTTTTATCCGGCCGTGTAAATAATGCCCCCTAGCCCTAACAGGTTAAACAGCGTTTGACATGCTTCGAAGTACGGTAATGGAATATTTTGAATTCTTTTGTCAAGATACGCTCCGGGCGCGTCACCCTTCGGATAGTGTCTTGAACGCATGAACAAAACGCCGCTATTTGGATATAACTATGGATTATTTGGAACCAAAACAACATTGGGTGATGAAGTAGAAGTCCTGGGAGTGCATTCGAAGCAAAGGTAATCCAATTTTTCTTATAGTAAATCTGAGTTTGGTGAGTGCCAAACTTGATGGGTGTCAAAATAGCTAGCCTGTGATGGCCGGGCTATCTACTCAGAATATTGCAAAATGTGCTTTCACCGAAAAGCTATTTTAAAATCGGACACCGCGATTGCATAAAGGAGTTCTGTATCTATAATTCTTAAAATAATTGTTATGTTTTTTGTGAACGTTTATCGTGAGTAATTTAGTAAATTGTTAGTAAATTCATCGGAAGTTTGCAGAAAACTGTTTGAATGGTGTCTGTGAGTATAACAGAACTCATATGGCAGGCCAAAACCTGAGAAGATTCCATACAGGAAGTGGCCTGTCTGACAATTTACTGTCCTTCTGTAGCCTCTCTATCGAAAATACAGCATCTGTGCTGTAACGTGACATTTTCGAAGGCTTCCATTGGCTCTCAGAAGGCGCCAGAAAGTGGAATGAGAGCTCTGCAGTCTCTGGGCTAAGTACAGCAGCTCTGTTTGTTACTGGCCTGCCTGGGCACAGTGGCACTGGAGATGCGCGTCCACGAGACTACTCCATTTTATTCTTTCAGTCTTTGAATGAATACAACATCGCCCAGTTGGAATATTATCGCTTTTTTACGAGAAAAATCGCATAAAAATTTATTTTAAACAGCGTTTGACATGCTTCGAAGTACGGTAATGAAATATTTTGAAGTGTTTTGTCACGAAATGCGCCCGCGCATCACCCTTCGGATAGTGACCTCAACGCACGAACAAAACGGAGTTATTTGACCTCAACGCACGAACAAAACGGAGCTTCTACTTCAACAACAACAACATTTGTTGTTGAAGTAGAAGTCCTGGGAGTGCATTCTGACGAAGAACAGCAAAGGTAATCCAATTTTTCTTATAGTAATTCTGAGTTTAGTGAGCACCAAACTTGGTGGGTGTCAAATTAGCTAGCCTGTGATGGCCGAGCTATCTACTCAGAATATTGCAAAATGTGCTTTCGCCGAAAAGCTATTTTCAAATCTGACACCGCGATTGCAAAAAGGAGTTCTGTATCTATAATTCTTAAAATAATTATGTTTTTTGTAAACGTTTATCGTGAGCAATTTAGTAAATTCACCGGAAGTTTGCGGTGGGTATGCTAGTTCTGAACGTCACATGCTAATGTAAAAAGCTGGTTTTTGATATAAATATGAACTTGATTGAACAAAACATGCATGTATTGTATAACATAATGTCCTAGGTGTGTCATCTGATGAAGATCATCAAAGGTTAGTGCTGCATTTAGCTGTCTTCTGGGTTTTTGTGACATTATATGCTAGCTTGAAAAATGGGTGTCTGATTATTTCTGGCTGGGTACTCTGCTGACATAATCTAATGTTTTGCTTTCGTTGTAAAGCCTTTTTGAAATCGGACAGTGTGGTTAGATAAAGGAGAGTCTTGTCTTTAAAATGGTGTAAAATAGTCATATGTTTGAAAAATGGAAGTTTTCGGATTTTCGAGGAGTTTGTATTTCGCGCCACGCCCTATCATTGGATATTGGAGCGGTGTTCCGCTAGCGGAACGTCTAGATGTAAGAGGATATGGTAAGTGCTTTATTTGTCTCTTCCCTATGGTGGAGTCTTAGCAAAGATTAGGGATGGCTGCTGTGTGAAACTACACTGTAAAAGTAGAAAGTCTCAAAACAGCATGGTTGTGGAATGAAACCATGGAGAGTAGTGCTCCTAATCAAAAATCAAATCAAATCAAATATCATTGGTAGCATACACATATTTTACGGATGTTTTTGCAGGTGCAGTGAAATGCTTGTTTCTAGCTCCAACAGAGCAATTACTGTAGGTAGCATGACAGTTTGGAGCGTTGGGCCAGTAACCAAAAGGTAAAAATCTGTTGTTCTGCCCTTGAGCAAAGGAATTGACCATAATTGCTCCAGAGTCGCTGTCAATATTGGCTGATCCCTGGCCGTGACCCCCACTCTCTGAGGGTGTCTCAGGGGGAGTGGGATATGCATAAAATCACATTTCCATTTCACACCTCATACTTGTACAGGTTACCCACTTGTACATGCAGTGTAACATGACTGTAAAACTACCCCCTAATTATAACAATACACACAAATCCCCAAGATAAAAAGAAAGGAATTAAGAAATATCAGAACGACCAATGTCAGAATATAAATACTGTATATTTATTATAGTTTTATCTATAAAGGATAACTTTTTTCATGTTTCACTATTTTTATTCGTATGAAATTCACTGAAGAGGATAGTCCTCCCCTTCCTCTTCTGAGGAGCCTCCACTGGGAGGTTGACCTGCAAGAATTTTGTACTTGCCTCTTCCTTTGACAATAATTCTTCTTCTTCTTCGGGATTTGGTTGGTGGATCGAATCCAACTTTTAGTTGCAAACAGCACCACCGTACTGGTGTGTGAGGCCATTCACCACCTACCTACATTCAATTATTGATACTGTTATTTAATACGAAACTACAACATTTGGAAAAAGGTCAAGGAAAATTGCCCTGACAACTATTAGCGCTCTCTAACCCCCCCCCATCCAATAGTCTGAGAGGATATAACACTACCCCTCAACCCCCCCTGCAGCTGTTCTGCAGTAAATCCTTGCAATCCCAAGTACTTCTCTGCCTCCACAAACTATATTTTCTGTGACTTTCAATCCATTTCTGCAGTATAATTGACAACCATGGCTATAAATGCTAAAAAGCCCACCTTACTGAAGCTCATGTTCTTCCCATCACTGTCTCTTGGTCTCTGCCTACTCACAGGAATCCTCTCATTATCCCTCACCCTGTACACATCAAATGTATTTATAAAGCCCTTCTTACATCAGCTGATATCTCAAAGTGCTGTACAGAAACCCAGCCTAAAACCCCAAACAGCAAGCAATGCAGGTGTAGAAGAAGCACATCGTCCTCTACCACTCTCTTCACTGCTTCGGTGTAATACGTTTTCTGTACTACTCCAACCCTGGCAACCTCAATCTGCCTTTCTCTCACTGGACACCTCCGTTCTTCCAGCCCCTTAAGCACCTCCACAATTAACACACACAGCTTTCTCCACCGATACCACACATTCCTTCTCATTGACAATCTTGGATGTGGGAATGGGTGCTGTCCTCATTGAACATACATTTGCCTGTTGGTTTTGATGTCCGTTCAACATGATCCATTACCCGTCATGGCACATCAAGCTTAATACTAATCTCTAAATATACTTTTCTTTCTTCAAACATGCATACAACATTAAAAAGAAAGGAGGACCAAGGCACTCTTCATATAATTCATTATAATGCCCTTATTTGTATGGTATGTTCATTGGAAACAAAGATGACAAACTCTGACGTGGTTTGACTGCATGGCCTTCGTCAGGGAGAACAAAGATACGACAATACAGTGTCGTCTTTAGAACAGCGTTTTCCAATCAATCCTGATTTGAAGAGGGAGTGGTTACAGAACTCATTGGACGACACCAAGTAAGCAATACTATACACATTATAAAGTGAAATACTGTAGATATGTTTTCAAAGTGCTAATCAAGGCTAGAAGCATCGGACCCCCCCCCCCCCCCCCCCCCAAAAAACCCCCCATTAAATATGATGGGGCAAAGTGGCAAGAATAGGAGAGCCACCTATTTTATAGTTTGCTAGACCACAGCAAACAAGGAGTCTCAACATGTTGAGGGCAATAATGAAATATGTCCACTAGATGACAGCAAAGGGACGCCTCACGACTACAGTAAAGGTGAGAAATCCTCATCTTCATTTAAATCAGGGAACTTACTGGCCACTAGTTTGTAAATCCAAAAGCTTTCCCTTTGGCTTAGCTGTTTAGGATGGTTCCCTTTTCTAATGGAGTCCGGAACATGATCCATACCTATAGCTCGTATGGAGGCAGGGTCGCCATATTGGAAGGACTTGTAGTGCCTTGTCATGGGGTAGTCTTCATTGCCTACTCTTATGGCATACTTGTGTTCCGCTAACCGGAACAAGAATACCTTGTAAAACTACTCATGTCATTTGTAGATGACATGAGTAGTTTTACAGTTAATTAAACACTTAACTTGATAAACGGTTTTAGAAGCTGTGTCAACAAAGTACTTTTTCTGTGGTTGCACTGGAGCATTTAAAAGAGACCTTTGGTTTGTGGTCTAGCCAAGTCTTTTGAGAGTCACCAGGAAGGTAGCTGGGGACTAATTTGTAATTTAGGGTAGGACATTTCTTAAAGCTTATGACTGGTGTCCCTGTGAAGACTTTGCATAGTAGCATATCACTTTAGATGATGCAAACATTGTGTGAAAGAATCATGAAATCTGTATTTTTTTATTACCCACAATCGTCTAAAAACAAGATAAGAAATGCAAGGTAATTAAAACCAAAAACTTTAATCAGTTCAATCATAAAATATTCTCTCTCTTTGGTTATATTCCTGAAAGAGTCTTACATTTTGAGCAACACATTAAGATGGACTTATTCTTACATTATTTTGGTAAAATGAAATGAACAAATCATTTAAATTACTTATATAAATGTTTTAAAATATATATTTTGGGGTATTTTGACAGTTATGAAATGACAGAGGGGAGAAACAGATTGAAGGGCAGGGTATTGAACCCCGATCTTCAGTGGGGATAGGGGTGAAGTGTCTAAGCTGGATGCGTTACCGCTGTCCACTAGACCACAGGCTCTGCATGACTTGCATACATTTTTATTAAGTATACGTTTGTTTTTATTATTTTATTTCAATTCACCCCAGAATAATTTCTTACAGTGTGGCTATGTTGTTGAGGGTAAAATTCCAACGCAATGTACCATCTTACTAAATAAATAAAGCATAGAAAAAATAAAGGTGGAATTCCACAAAAAATATTCTCAATAGGCCCTTATTATCAATAAATATTTAGGCTATAAACCATTTTCATTTCTAAACCATTGGTTGTATGAGAAACAGATAATTTATGTTTTGATGCTACCTTTTCCATAAACAGAAATCTCTACAAGTGTTTTCACAACACTCTTAAAAACACGAATATTTAGGTTGAGTGTTTCAGAGCACTTAATTGCTGTGTATTAAAACACTTAAATTGAGTTTACATACAAACACCAGTCACCCGAGCCACAGCATGTTCACCCTGCTACCATCTAGAAGATTGAGACAGTATAGGTGTATCAAAGCTGTGACCGAGAGACCGAAAAACAGCTTCTGTCTCCAGGCCATCAGACTATTACATAGTCACCACTAGCTGGCCTCCACCCTGAACTTAGTCACTGTTACTAGCCGGCTACCACCCGGTAATCAATCAATCAATCAAATGTATTTATAAAGCCCTTTTTAGATCAGCAGATGTTGCGGTGCTATACAGAAACCCAGCCTAAAACTCCAAACAGTAAACAATGCAGATGAAGAAGCACGGTGGCTTGGAAATACTTACCAGAAGAAACCTAGAGAGGAAGAAACCTAGAGAGGAACCAGGCTCTGGGGGGTGGCCAGTCTTCTTCTAGCTGTGCCTGGTGGAGATTATAAGAGTACATGGCCATTAAGGCCAGATTGTGGGGCAGTCAAAAATGCATTTACAGAATGTGGGGTGTACACTTGATTTGATGTAGCTAACGTTAAGTAACTATTCGTTGTTGAATACTTTTATAACGCTACCAAGATAGAAAAGCAAGTTACAAATATATAGTTTAATGTTATACATTTTCTAGAAATTAGATATTAAAACATTTGTAGTGGGCATTAACTGTTTGGTGTTAGCTAAAGTAATGTTACTGTTTGTAGGTAGTTAAGACACAGAACATGCAAGAAACGAGCTAACGTTAGTCAGCAAGTTAACAGATGTCATTAGTTTTCTAATCAATACTGGAGAATATTGATAAAATATAATTGAGTGAGGTTATTATTAACTATAGCTAACCCATTACTCTTCTCTTAATACACTATATAATTTCACATGGGCAAGAAGAGAGAAATAGTTGCTAGCGCTAGTTTAGCTACCTAATCATTCAGGTCTGCACATCTGAGAAAGCACAAGACTTATTTGTTTACTCGAGAAGCTAGAAACAGCTAGAACATGGATGAGCACAGATGAACAGTGTTTGCATGAATTAATGTACTCTCTACGGTACTGCATTGTTACACCTCAAAAGAGCTAGAACCAGGTGTTGGAATCAAAATTATCATTTTGTTTTGAACAGAACCATTACCAGGCGGACATAGGAATTAGTTTCTAAGTGACAGTGAGGACAAGGCAGGGTACCTCCAACTCACTGGCCGAATTTGGCCCATGGGTGGTTTTGTTTGGACTTCAAGTTTTCTGAGCCAGAAAACACCAGGAAATCAGCTCCAAGTGATTTTTAATTAAGAAATCTGTTCAAGTATTCCCAAGCGTAATAGAGGTACCTGATCGTCTACAAATGTAAGCAAGCTTTGAATTATTATATTTTCGTCAAATATTATATCTGTTCGGGCTTTTTGCGGTCAATTTGCAATCAAAAAATTATTTGTAATTATATTTCGGCCTCCCATCCGCTCAAGAAAAGAATCGGCAATCGGCTGAATCTAGTTGATGATCCTCATATCAAATCAAATCAAATCAAATGTTATTTGTCACATGCGCCGAATACATGTAGGTAGAGTTAAAGTGACTATGCATAGATAATAAACAGAGTAGCAGAAGCGTAAAATAGGGGATTGGGTAGCCCTTTGATTAGCTGTTCAGGAGTATTATGCCTTGGGGGTAGAAGTTGTTAAGAAGCCTTTTTGACCTAGACTTGGCGCTCTGGTACTGCTTGCCGTGCGGTAGCAGAGAGAACAGTCTATGACTAGGGTGGCTGGAGTCTTTGACAATTTTTAGGGCCTTCCTCTGACACCGCCTGGTATAGAGGTCCTGGATGGCAGGAAGCTTGGCCCCAGTGATGTACTGGGTCGTTCGCACTACCCTCAGTAGTGCCTTGCGGTCGGACACCGAGCAGTTGCCATACCAGGCAGTGATGCAACCAGTCAGGATGCTCTCGATGGTGCAGCTGTAGAACTTTTTGAAGATCTGAGGAGTCATGCTAAATCTTTTCAGTCACCTGAGGGGAAATAGGTTTTGTCATGCCATCTTCATGACTGTCTTGGTGTGCTTGAACCATGTTAGTTTGTTGGTGATGTGGACACTAAGGAACTTGTAGCTCTCAACCACTGCAGCCCCGTTGATGAAAATGGGGGAATGCTCAGTCCTCTTTTTCCTGAAGTCCACAATCATCTCCATTGTCTTGATCAGGTTGAGGGAGAGGTTGTTGTCCTGGCACCACACGGCCAGGTCTCTGACCTCCTCCCTATAGACTGTCTGGTCGTTGTCGGTGATCAGACCTACCACTGTTGTGTCATCTGCAAACTTAATGATGGTGTTGGAGTCGTGCCTGGCCATGCCTAGTCGTGCCTGAGTGAACAGGGAGTACAGAAGGGGACTGAGCACGCACCCTTGAGAGGCCCCTGTGTTGAGGATCAGCGTGGCGGATGTGTTGTTACCTACACCTACCACCTGGGGGCGGCCCATCAGGAAGTCCAGGATCCAGTTGCAGAGGGAGATGTTTAGTCCCAGAGTCCTTAGCTTAGTAATGAGCACTATGGGGTTGAACGCTGAGCTGTAGGCTCCCACCACCGCGTTAGTATCAGTATTATGTGTAGGCAATTAAGTTTCTCTCTCGCTCTCTTCTCTAGCTCTCTCTGGTGTATCTGTGTGTGCATGTAAGACTTCCCGTCACCAGCTGAGGGCAGTCTAGTGACACTTACTTGCCACAGTCTTTGGATCTCTTCCTGTGCTTCCTCCTACTGGGATGGATGCTCACTCTGGAACTGCTGAGAAGGAGCAGGGAAAGGAGTGGTGCTTGAGTTAACAAATCCACAGGAACAAACATTTTACCATTACTGTACTGTAAATAAAGTGCTACCCAATTACAGATCTGTAACCATAGAAGTAATAATTTATTTCCTCACCTCTCATTTAAATGCATCTTACTGAGTCTAAAAACAAGACGACAGGTTTTTTGTTGTTGTTGGTCTCATCAGGTTAATTAATGTTCATTAGCGCACACCACAGCAAAACGTTTGGCAACGGAAAATTAAAATAAGCTTTTCTTATTCGATATGGTCAGGGTAGTCCCTTCCCGTATCGGCCTGATTGCTTACGTCTCGTTCCCAGTGAATACAACACAGTTTTTAAGAGAATGTGCCTGGGTGAAAGTGCTGTTCATATTTTGAATGACTTAGATAGCATTACATGGCAGATGATATTACGCTTTATTATCTGCAATCACACGTCTGATGCTCCAGAAACGTCAGCTCCACGTACTGCCCTGTCTTCTCAGTCAGATTTTTCCTCATCAACTGACACACACACAAACACACAGGGAAAACACGAACACATGCATTGAGGTGAGGTGAAGAAGACAGCTCTTTCTGTGCATGCACTCAAAGGTGTGGACCGGCATTGGATGTTTTACAGGGACATACACTACCGGTCAAAAGTTTTAGAACACCTACTCATTCAAGGGTTTTTCTTAATTTTTACTGCTTTGTGAAACTACACTGTAAAAGTAGAAAGTTTCAAAACAGCATGGTGGTCATTATGGCCGAACAGTTCTATTTTTGTTTCATCAGACCAGAGGACATTTCTCCCAAAATAATGATCTTTATCCCCATGTGCAGTTGCAAACGTCAGTCTGGTTTTTTTATGGCAGTTTTGGAGCAGTGGCTTCTTCCTTGATGAGCGGCCTTTCAGGTTATGTCGATATAGGACTCGTTTTACTGTGGATATAAATACTTTTGTATCTGTTTCCTCCAGCATCTTCACAAGGTCCTTGCTGTTGTTCTGGGATTGATTTGCACTTTTCGATCCACAGTACGTTCATCTCTAGGAGACAGAATGTGTCTCCTTCCTGAGCGGTATGACGGCTGCGTGGTCCTATGGTGTTTATACTTGCTTACTATTGTTAGTACAGATGAATGTGGTACCTTCAGGCGTTTGGAAATTGCTCCCAAGGATGAACCAGACTTGTGGAGGTCTACAATTCTTGGCTGATTTCTTTTGATTTTCCCATGATGTCAAGCAAAGAGGCACACCTCTTGGAGGTAGACCTCCAATTGACTCAAATGATGTCAGTTAGCCTATCTGTAACGGCTTTGGTAGTCGCGTTTGCAGGAATGAGGCGCAGGAAGCAACGAACACAGGGAGTGGTGTTTTTAATAACACTTTGAAGAAAAAACAAAGTTCCCAAGCACAGGGGAATAAATACAATGCCAAGCCGACACGAACAAGACAGTCGACATACAACAATCAAAAAAAGGGAAAAGCAAAAGGGAATCGGTGGCAGCTAATAGGCCGGTGACGACGACCGCCGAGCACCACCCTAGCAGGAGGGGGCACCACCGTCGGTGGGAATCGTGACACTATCAGAAGCTTCTAAAGCCATGACATCATTTTCTGGAATTTTTCAAGCTGTTTAAAGGCACAGTCAACTTAGTGTATGTAAACTTCAGACCCACTGGTATTGTGATACAGTGAATGATATGTGAAGTAATCTGTCTGTAAACAATTGTTGGAAAAATTACTTGTGTCATGCACAAAGTAGATGCCCTAACCGACTTGCCATAGTTTGTTAACAAGAAATGTGTGGAGTGGTTGAAAAACAAGTTTTAATGACTCCAACCTAAGTGTATGTAAACTTCCACCTTCAACTGTAGAAGCTGTTTTTCAGTCTCGTTCACAGCTTTGAAGCACCTATACTGTCTCAATCTTCTAGATGGTAGCAAGGTGAACATGCCTTGGCTCGGGTGACTGAGGTACTTGATATAATCTTCTCGACCTTCCTGTGAATGCAGGTGCTGTACAGTAGGGCAGGCAGTAAACTGAGATCTGGTGTTTGTATGTAAACCCAACGTAAATGTTTTAATACACAGAAATGAAGCGTTAAACCTACATATTGGAATTGTTAAGAGAGTGTTGTGAAAACACTTTTTGGGGCTTTCAGTGCATGTAAAAGGCAGCATCAAAACACAATAAACAATGGTGTAGAAATGCAAATGGTTAAAGCGTAAATATTTATTGATTTTAAGGGCCTATTGAGAATAGTTTTTGTGGAATTCCACCTTTATTTTTTCTATGCTTTATTAAGACAGATTGGAAACATGAGGGGCAGTAAGATGGTACATTTCATTGGAATTTTACCCTCTCAACCACATAGCTACATTGTAAGAATATATTCTGTGGTGAATTGAAATTTACAACAAAAAAACCAAAAAATTATAATATATACAGTGCATTTGGGAAAGTATTGAGACCCATTCCCTTCTTCCACATTTTGTTACGTTACAGCCTACACATAATACCCCATAATGACAACGCAAAACAGAAATACATTACTTACATAAGTAATTTGATCCTTTTCTATGAGACTCGAAATTGAGCTCATGTGCATCCTGTTTCCATTGATCATCCTTGAGATGTTTGGACAACTTGATTGGAGTTGTAGGAATTGTCCGTAGAGCTCAGAGACAGGATTGTGTCGAGCCACAGATCTGGGGAAAAGTACCAAAAAATGTCTGCAGCATCGAAGGTCCCCAAGAACACAGTGGCCTCCATCATTCTTAAATGGAAGAAGTTTAGAACCACCAAGACTCTTCCTAGAGCTGTCCTCTCGGCCAAACTGAGCAATCAGGGAGAAAGGCCTTGATCACTCTGACAGAGCTCCAGAGTTCCTCTGTGGAGATGGGAGAACCTTTCAGAAGGACAACCATCTCTGCAACACTCCACCAATCAGGCCTTTATGGTAGAGTGGCGAGACGGAAGCTACTCCTCAGTAAAAGGCACATGACCGCCTGCTTGGAGTTTGCCAAAAAGCACCTAAAGGACTCTCAGACCATAAGGAACAAGATTATCTGGTGTGATAAAACCAAGATTGAACTATTTGGCCTGAATTATGGAAATTGTATGTTCAGTAAATTGTTATGGGTAGTGCAAGTGTATTGCCTAAAGTGAAAACAGTGTAATGTACTGGAATCTACAGCACGGTAGCATACTACATTCAAAGGGCAATTTTGAAACATGTATCATATTTTTTTTGCTATTGGATTAATTGGTTGTTAAAATAACTAAACACAATATTTGCCAATTGATATCCAGCAATATTGCTCGTGTCTGTCTGTGTGTTGCCCACGTTTGTCTATCACTCCGTGTGAAGCCAGTTGATGTGATAACCATCTATTGGGTTGACAAAAATACTTTCTTTCCGCAAAACCTTCTCATGTTATAGATGCTCTATGCAGAAATCACTCTTTCCATTTCCTGGTTGATTATGTGATAAAACAAGCAACTATAGCGAGGAGAATCATTGTACCATCTAAACCGCTGTGGAATATATTTTCCATAACGAAAAATATTGTGTTTTCCTCTGTTTGAAGCTGTTGTACAAAACCAAAAGTAAAATACACAAAAGCAAAACTCAAGCATGGCAAAAATAGAAATAGTGCACATAGAACATATCTACCACTTCTTAGACTTGCTTTCAATAAGAATGACAGATATACATATTTCAGCTAAATAAATGATCCATCATAATAAATGAAACAAGCTAATTAAGAGAGACAAGTTAGGCCAGAACAAAATTTTGCGAAAAGCGATAAGAGTCTAAAAACACTCAAGATCAAATGGCAAATCAAGATCTACAGAAAAAAAGTAAATCTATTGTTAATAGCTTTTGTTATTAAAGCTTTTGTTATTAAATCTATGGACCTAAAGTAGCCTAACAGCCATTGCTGCTAAGGAGTAGGAGGCTTTATCTCAAACGCCTGCTTTTTTCTATTATGTACACAGCTGCTATCCACTGGCAAGCTAAACAATGACCAGCTATAAATGATACAGGTGAGGGACCTACATTTAAACAACAGAACAGTCATTACTGAAAAGAAGCTTTGGCCAGCAGTAGCATAGCAAACACCAAGGGTGCCACATTCCCCCCCACATTCTGAAATATCATTTTTGTCCCCCCAGTTTTATCATTGGAATGTGATACAAAACGATGCAATGGTGTGGTTTAGGGCCATACGGATGCCTCCGAGTGGGCGGGTAGGCTGTTTGGAGTGTTTATCCGACAGGATAAAAAGTTATGTCCTCCCACTTCCAAAACCAGTTGTGCCCAGTATTAAAATATATGTTCCATTTGTTTTAACATATACAAGTGGGATTTGGGACAAAAGGCAGCTGAAAAGAAGGATTATCCTGACCCTGCTACTAACTCAATAAATAGTTATTGAATTGGTCCGTATCAGTGGATGTCATCGAGGCCTCTATTTGACAGAAGGTCTGTGAGAATGACCTACAAAGAAAGCCTGAAATTATAACATCAGCGCAACAGTTGCAGGGGAATTTTCTCCCATAACAACTGTGCCTTAAAAGGTTTTCTGGGTGAATATTATTTTACTTTCATTTTGTTTAAATGTCCTCTTTATGAGTTATCATGTTGGCTTCTCAGTGACTTCCAGTTTTGTTCCTTCATGCTGTGTCAACATCCCTGCTGTCAGCCATGCGATGTAACTGGAGTGTATCATAAACTGATTCCATTTCAGGGTTGTCTCTATGCGACTCCAGTTCTGGTATACCTCTTCGCTCCTCCTAGGCAGGGAGAGGGAGGTAGGGAGGGAAGGAAGGAAGGAATGAGAGGTACAGGGAATAAGGGACAGGGAAAGACGGGAAGGGCAGGAAAGCACCAACAACAAAAAATAATAGTATGTTTCATTATTAGATACTTCGTACCAGAGGAAGGAAACAAGACACGCTCTCTTGTCTACACTCATTGTTCTGCAGCTGGTAACTCAACTGTCATCACAACACATGTAGGATCTTTCCTAAAACTAGTGGGAGGAAACACAAAGCCTAACTTTAAAAGTCCACAGACTTTTTTGCACATACTCTAAAAGACAATGTGAAGATAAAAGGCATTACTGTATACCATATGTGCTGAGTGGCTTCTCATTGTGCAACCCAACCATATCATATGGGCAAAACTGGTTGCAGTGACATCAGGCCTGGTATCAAACTCAGGTGGTCTGTACAACTCAAGACTTAAAAAAATTGCCTTGGACAATATGACAGGATTATTCAGTCTTTCAGGCCTACAGATAGAAGATGCTTGCATAGAGCTAAACCTTACAGTTGTAGCCATGAGGGCTGCAAAAGCTGGTTTATTGTCTATCAGCCTGTAGCATTATTACTAACCTGGTTATCTGTTTGTTTTATGTAAGTAATCGTTGCATACTCAATGTCAACTTGCACTCTTTCGGATGAATCTATAAAGACAAATAAAGTCAATTAAATATAAGGTGGGGGTGTGACTAACTGACAGAGACATACAGACGCTCATCTCCTGGACAGGTTCTGTAAACCCTCAGGACTACTGTTTACGATGGGCACCTGTCTCTCTGCTAGCGGTATTTGTGGCACCATAGAAGCCAATCTTTAAAGTAATGATTGTCAGAGTGTGTTTGTGTGGGTGCCTTCTGCTTTTTCAACATTTCGAGAGGTGTATCAGGAAGGTCTGAGATGATAATACTTTCTGACTAAGCAGAGGAAGTGTGCCACTTTATTTGACCTGCATCCTGTGTTCAAGTAAACAGTTCCTACTTTTTCCCAAAAACTTTTCTTGATAATAACAAAAGGCAGATTATGACATGTTTTGACTGACCTCAGACCTCTAAAAGATTAATACCTGCCTTGTGAGTGTTCATTTCCCCTCTGCTTTAGATTGATTGCAAGTCCAACCAGCCCTGAGGCAACCAAAACGCAGATTACAGCAATAATAAGCATACCCCGAGTCATCCCATCACTGTCTGAAATAAATAAAACACAAGGAAATGATTAATGTAAAATATCGCAAGGCTTTGGCAGTATGTTTTAAATGGGCTCAACTAATAGTTTCACTTATTTGTTTTGGAAGTTGCTATTTTCTGGATGGCTTTAATTCAGAATTGATACTCTTACCTGTCTCCTTGGGATGACCATCTTCACTGCAACATTTTGGGACAAGAACTGTCTCATTGCTGACAGGGTTAGCAGCCACACAGCTGTAGGTGGAGTTGTAGTCCTTTCCCTCTACCTCCAAACGGAGAGATAGATCGGTGGTGAGGTCAGGACTGCTGGTCTGGTTTAGTATTTCCTCTCCCCTGTACAAGGTCAAGGTAACCTCTTTTTTGTTGTCCACAGAACACACTACACTACAGGAGCTGCTGTCACACTCTGTCACCTGAGGTTTGGAAACAACATCTGGAAGACAAATAGTAAATACATTGGAGGAATGGAACTTATATTTCATGTTTTTGTAATATAGCACACACGCACACACACACACGCACACACACGCACATACTTACAGTAAAGAGTGAGGTTAAATTTAGGTATCCAATTCTCTCCGTCTTTATTCTCCACAGAATAAACCCCAGCATCTTCTATCTGTAGGTCTGACAGACTGAATAATCCTGTTACATTGTCCCAGTGAACGCGATTTTTAAATCTCTCTTCTAAATCTACATGGCTTTGTCCATTCATCACACTTGCAGTAGTGTCTTCTCCATACCTTAAATATCCAGTTTTAAACACTCTCTCTGGAAAAGATAAAGACTGTCCCACAATGCCTTTCACCTGCTGAGTCTCAGACTTTACTGTTTGCTGGGAAGCACAGAGAACTGTGGACAGAGAGAGACTCAATGTCAACACAATAACAGTATTCCAGAAGGTCTGCAAAACAGTCGCACACTAAATCTCACAATACCTGGATAAGTGCTTAACATGTCAGTAACCAGATCCATGTGATATTGCAATCTGATGCCAGAAGATGACAATGACATTCTATTGTTAGTTGATTTGTGCAGCACGTCTACAATGTAGTTGCCTGGAACAACACTATTGAGTGTTGATTGAGTATCACAGTTCCTCTTTGCTAATAACAGGTCTGATGTGATGGTGAGGAAACAAAGTTTTAGGACTGGTAGTTTAATATTTTGTCTGTAGTTGAGTTCACATACATTCTCTAAGCAAGGGAAAATCTTTCACTAAAAGACTGTTTTCTTTTCCTTCCAAAATAAAAAAAAATCAAGGATCATTGAAAAGCACATGGTAGAGGGATATTTAACAAATTTCCACTAGCTAAACAGGTGAGGCTCAAAACTGTGCCCCACCTGCCCTGAATGACGGTTAGCCACTGTTCATGCCACGAGAGGTACCGGATCCTGGAAAATAGGTTTCGGAATGAAACAGTCCGAAACTGAGAGGTGCCGGATCCTGTTCTCAAATTAAGCACTGGTTTCATTGTCACATCCTCTGAAGAGACATACAGTGGGGGAAAAAGGTATTTGATCCCCTGCTGACTTTGTACGTTTGCCCACTGACAAAGAAAGGATCAGTCTATCATTTTAATGGTAGGTTTATTTGAACAGTGAGAGACAGAATAACAACAAAAATATCCAGAAAAACGCATGTCAGAAATGTTATAAATTGATTTGAATTTTAATGAGGGAAATAACTGGATTTCTGGCTCCCAGGTGTCTTTTATACAGATAACGAGCTGAGATTAGGAGCACACTCTTAAAGGGAGTGCTCCTAACCACAGCTTGTTACCTGTAAAAAAGACACCTGTCCACAGAAGCAATCAATAAATCAGATTCCAAACTCTCCATCATGGCTCAAGACCAAAGAGCTCTCCAAGGATGTCAGGGACAAGATTGTAGACCTACACAAGGTTGGAATGGGCTACAAGTCCATCGCCAAGCAGCTTGGTGAGAAGGTGACAACATTTGGTGTGATTATTCGCAAATGGAAGAAACACAAAAGAACTGTCAATCTCCCTCGGCCTGGGGCTCCAAGCAAGATCTCACCTCGTACATTCTCAAACAATCAACTATTTTACACCATTTTAAAAACAAGACTCTCGTTAATCTAACCACATTGTCCAATTTCAAAAAGGCTTTACAGCGAAAGCAAAACATTAGATTATGTCAGGAGAGTACACTGCCAAAAATAATCACACAGCCATTTTCAAAGCAAGCATATATGTCATAAAAACCAAAACCACAGCTAAATGCAGCACTAACCTTTGATGATCTTCATCAGATGACACTCCTAGGACATTATGTTATACAATACATGCATGTTTTGTTCAATCAAGTTCATATTTATATCAAAAAACAGCTTTTTACATTAGCATGTGATGTTCAGAACTAGCATACCCACCGCAAACTTCCGGTGAATTTACTAAATTGCTCACGATAAACGTTTACAAAAAACATAATTCTTTTAAGAATTATAGATACAGAACTCCTTTTTGCAATCGCGGTGTCAGATTTGAAAATAGCTTTTCGGCGAAAGCACATTTTGCAATATTCTGAGTAGATAGCTCGGCCATCACAGGCTAGCTAATTTGACACCCACCAAGTTTGGTGCTCACTAAACTCAGAATTACTATAAGAAAAATTGGATTACCTTTGCTGTTCTTCGTCAGAATGCACTCCCAGGACTTCTACTTCAACAACAAATGTTGTTGTTGTTGAAGTAGAAGCTCCGTTTTGTTCGTGCGTTGAGGTCAAATAGCTCCGTTTTGTTCGTGCGTTGAGGTCACTATCCGAAGGGTGATGCGCGGGCGCATTTCGTGACAAAACACTTCAAAATATTTCATTACCGTACTTCGAAGCATGTCAAACGCTGTTTAAAATAAATTTTTATGCGATTTTTCTCGTAAAATAGCGATAATATTCCAACTGGGCGATGTTGTATTCATTCAAAGACTGAAAGAAGAAAATGGAGTAGTCTCGTGGACGCGCATCTCCAGTGCCACTGTGCCCAGGCAGGCCAGTAACAAACAGAGCTGCTGTACTTAGCCCAGAGACTGCAGAGCTCTCATTCCACTTTCTGGCGCCTTCTGAGAGCCAATGGAAGCCTTCGAAAATGTCACGTTACAGCACAGATGCTGTATTTTCGATAGAGAGGCTACAGAAGGACAGTAAATTGTCAGACAGGCCACTTCCTGTATGGAATCTTCTCAGGTTTTGGCCTGCCATATGAGTTCTGTTATACTCACAGACACCATTCAAACAGTTTTAGAAACTTTAGAGTGTTTTCTATCCAAATCTACTAATTACATGCATATTCTAGTTTCTGGGCAGGAGTAGTAACCAGATTAAATCGGGTACGTTTTTTATCCGGCCGTGAAAATACTGCCCCCTATCCCAAACAGGTTAAACAGGTCAACATTCACAAGCCTACAGGGCCAGACGGATTACCAGGACGTGTATTGCGCTGACCAACTGGCAAACAGCTCCCTCTGAAGCTGGATCCTGGACTTCCTGATGGGCCGGCCCCAGGTGATAAGGGTAGGTAACAACACATCCGCCATGCTTATCCTCAACACAGGGGCCCCTCAAGGGTGCGTGCTCAGTCCCCTTCTGTACTCCCTGTTCACTCATGACGTCACGGCCAGGCACGACTCCAACACCATCATTAAGTTTGCAGATGACAACGACCAGACAGTCTATAGGGAGGAGGTCAGAGACCTGGCCGTGTGGTGCCAGGACAACAACCTCTCCCTCAACGTGATCAAGACAATGGAGATGATTGTGGACTTCGGGAAAAAGAGGACTGAGCATGCCCCCATTTTCATCAACGGGGCTGCAGTGGTTGAGAGCTACAAGTTCCTTAGTGTCCACATCACCAACAAACTAACATGGTTCAAGCACACCAAGACAGTCATGAAGATGGAATGACAAAACCTATTCCACCTCAGGTGACTGAAAAGATTTAGCATGAGTCCTCAGCTCTACAGCTGCACCATCGAGAGCATCCTGACTGGTTGCATCACTGCCTGGTATGGCAACTGCTCGGCGTCCGACCGCAAGACACTAAAGAGGGTAGTGCGAACGGCCCAGTACATCACTGGGGCCAAGCTTCCTGCCATCCAGGACCTCTATACCAGGCGGTGTCAGACGAAGGCCCTAAAAATAGTCAAAGACTCCAGCCACCCTAGTCATAGACTGTTCTCTCAGCTACCGCATGGCAAGCAGTACCGGAGCGCCAAGTCTAGGTCAAAGAGGCTTCTAAACAGCTTCTACCCCCAAGCCATAAGACTGCTGAACATCTAATCGAACGGCTACCCAGCCATTTGCATTGCCCCCCCCCCCCCCCCACTCTCTGTTGTTATCATCTATGCATAGTCACTTTAACAACTCTACCTACATGTACATATAACCGGTGCCCCTGTACCGGTACCCCTCTGTATATAGTCTCGCTATTGTTATTTTACTACTGTTATTTAATTACTTGTTACTTTTATTTCTTATTCTTATCCGTATTTTTTTAAACTGCAGTGTTTTTTAGGGGCTCATAAGTAAGCAATTCACTGTAAGGTCTCCTGTTGTATTCGGCGCATGTGACTAATACAATTTGATTTGATTCGATTTTTATTTATAATTTTTTACAGTTTGTAGGATCCATGTCAGCCTATAGGTGTCTTATAGGTGTCTTCGGAAGTGAAAGTTTAACACAGGAAAAAGGAGGACTGTTCTGCATGGGTGTGTAGGCCTGGGAGTGTAACTGTACAGTGCTTTTGTGAAACATTGTTTTCACATTTTCTAAGCGAATGAGATATGCAAATTGGTAAAGACTAACATGATCTTCATTATCACCGATTTGCATACTAATTTGCTTAGAAAACGTATTCTGCCTGTTCTTCAACAGAAGCTAGCCTCCGGCTTACATACTCCAGGCACTTGATAATAAAGTATGCAGACGGTATAAGTCTAATATCTTTCTGTGTTTCACCCACACAAACTCACATACCAAACATCTTTTCATCTAAAATTGTTTAGGATCCTATTCACTAGAATTTTCCACTAGAATTGAATTGACTTTAAAATATTAATACTTACCTAAAGCTTCCACTCCATGTGACTTGCAAGAGAGAAAACAACAATTTCTCCAATTCTAAACATTTTATTTGAACATCCTTAATGTGGATAATGTTTTTGAGGCCCAAAGACTATTTTACATGGAAAACAAGATGACTTAATTCATTTGCAAAAATGTCAAAAAAAATGTTTTTGCTTTGTCATTAAAGGGCATTGTGTGTAGATTGATGAGGGGGGAAATCATACATTTTAGAATAGGGCTTATGTTTGAAATGACGAAATTCATTTTAATACTTTTATGTATCGAATGGTTGTAATCGATTTAGGAATGTCCAAAATTGTAATTTGGGTTATCAGGTTGATTGTGGAGGTTTACACTGCTAAATGTATAGTAATTTAGACTAAGAATGCATTGAGATACTGATCTGTAATTATGATCATGATTGGAAAGTTAATACTAGAATTATGGATAATTATACTGTATGTTAAATGTACATTCTGCCAGAGTCGGTGTGCGTTAAGTTGAGGGTTTTGTCTTTAAGTGATAGCTTAACTAATGTGAAACACTAAGCATTGTCATTCTAAATTTGGGTTGAATAATGAATTGGGGTTTATTTATGATTTGTCCCATGGTATGAAACTCAGCTACTCATCAAATGTACCATTCGAATGTAGCTTCAGTACCACTTTGAGTGTTAATTTTACCTAAAGACTTTTAGATATAGATTTTGTTCATTTTGTGCATGAAGCCACGTCCATGTCCTGTAATGATTCAACATGGTTGAGGGAATTGCTAAGTTCTAACACCATAAAGGTGTATGTTTTATTGTCACATCCATAGTCATTAGTCTTTTCAAACATCATTGGGCAGGCACTGTGAGCCTAAACATAGTAAGCCTGTGAGCTCTGTGAGTTCATTTCAAATGACTAGCTACAGTCTCAGTCTCAGAGAATTATAAAAGGTTGTCTGCCTGTTGTTTCCAAAAGATTATTCATCTCTCATCTAAATGAGTTTATGAATCAATAAAGTATTGGCATACTCTGTAGTTGGTGTATAGATCACAACCTTTTGTAGCCTACACCTCTTTCATCCCATTAAAGAGCTCTGTTTTAGAAACTAGTCTCTGTCTGTATCTATCCCTTAATGTAAATATTCCCATTCGGTCTGTGCTCCACACACTACAGCCCTAGTCCAGGCTCCCTTGTCAAGAAACACAACAAGCGTACAAACATATGATAGATCAAAAGTTACCAATTAAAACATTGAATACTTTATGTTAGTGAAGCAAATCAGTAACAACAAAAGAAACATACCATAATTGACGAAATATAGCAGCATGAGCCTTGTCCATCCAAACAAATGGTTCATTGCTCTAAAGCTCGAGCTGTTCAGATGTGTGCAAGATGTGACCTTGTCCTGGTACAGAGGAGAGAATAGACTCAACCAGACCAGCAGCTCTCTAGGGTGTATTCATTACGCAGATTCTGTTGCAAAACCTTACTTAAAATGGAGGCAAACGGAACAGGTAGGGACCTACCTGAATTTGTCCAATAGAAACTCTAGTTCTAGTTGCAACTGTTTGGATTAATGATTACACACCTGATATCATTGCCAACTCCATCTACAGTGGTGTAGCTGACAACCCTGTCAGTAATCACATCATCACTGTCAACATCACAACACCCTGTGGAGATGGAGGACTTGGAGAAGACGTATGTGTGAGAAATCATATAATCCATTATTGCCATCAGCTCTGAGCTCATTACACTATAATACCTATCCCTCTTGCGATAGGGGGACCGGTTAGTAGACTTGCTGTCTAGTGACGAACCAGAGTGTATGTTGTTACAGCGCACCTTCTAGTGGAGAATATAGAGAATTTCACTGTGAATGGTTTGCGCTTCGCATGAACTTGTGGTGTAGCCTGTGTTCTATTATGTGAGGTATGAACACTGAGTGCACAAAACATTAGGAAAACCTGCTCTTTCCATGACATAGACTGACCAGGTGAATCCAGGTGAAAGCAATAATACCTTATTGAGGTCACTGTTAATCCACTTCAATCAGTGTAGATGAAGGGGAGGAGATATTTGAGTGTGTCAAGAACTGTAATGCTGCTAGGTTTTTCACACTCAACAGTTTCACGGTGTGTATCAAGAATGGTCCACCCCCCAAAGGACATCCAGCCAACTTGAAACAACTGTTGGAAGCACTGGAGTCGACATGGGCCAGCATCCCTGTGGAACTCTTTCGACGCCTTGTAGAGTCCATACCACGGGAAAATGCGGGTGCATCTCAATATTAGGAAGGTGTTCCTAATGTTTTGTGAACTCAATCCATTCAGAAAGCATTCATACATAGACTTATTCCACATTTTACAGCCTAAATTCAAAATAGATTAAATATATGTTTTTCCTTCACATATCTACACACAATACCCCATAATAACAAAGTGAAAATGTGTTTTTAGAAATGTTTTCACATTTATTGAAAATGAAATACAGAAATATCTCATAAATATCTACATAATTCTTCACACCCCTGAGTCAATACCTTGTAGAAGCATCTTTGGCAGACATTTCAGCTTTGTCTTCTGGGTAAGTCTCTAAGAGCTTTGGACACCTGGATTGTACAATATTTACAAATGTTTCTTATTATTCAAGGTCTGTCAAGTTAGTTGTTGATCATTGCTAGACAGCCCTTTTCAAGTCTTGACAAATTTTCAAGACGATTTAAGTCAAAACTGTAGCTAGGCCACTCAGGAACATTCAATGTCGTCTTGGTAAGTAACTCCAGTGTATATTTGGCCTTTTGTTTTAGGAGTGTCTTGCTGAAAGGTGAATTTGTCTCCCAGTCTTTTGGATAGCAGACTGAATTAGTATTCTGCCTGTGCTTACCTCTATTCCATTTATTTGTATCCAAAAAAACTCCCAAGTCCTTGCCAATGACAACCATACCCATAACGTGATGTAGCCACCACCATGCTTGAAAATATGAAGAGCAGTACTCAGTGATGTGTTGTGTTGGATTTGCCCCAAATATAACATTTTGTATTCATGAAATGAAGTACATAAATCCCTGAGCGGTTCCCTTCCTCTCCGGCAACTGAGTTAGGAGGGACACCTGTATCTTTGAAGTGACTGGGTGTATTGATACACCATCCAAAGTGTAATTCAAATCTTCACCATGCTCAAAGAGATATACAATGTTTTTTTAAATATATTTTTACCCATCTACAAATTGGTGGTCTTCTTTGCAAGGCATTGGAAAACCTCCCTGGTCTTTGTTTTTGAATCTGTGTTTGAAATTCACTGCTCAACTGAGGGACCGTATACATAATTGTATGTGTGGGGTATAGAGATGAGGTCGTCATTCAAAAATCACGAAAAACTCTACTATTGTACACAGAGTCCGTGCAACTTATTATATGACTTGTTAAGCATATTTTTAATCCTGAATTTATTTAGGCTTGCAATAATGGAGGAGTTGAATAGTTATTCAGTGAAGACATTTAAACTTTTCATTTTTTATTAATTTGTACACATTTCTAAAAACATAAGTCCACTTTGATATTGTGGGGTATTGTGTGTAGGCCAGTGACACAAAACAATTTTAAATTCAGGCTGTAACACAAACATATTTTGAAAAAGTCAAGGGGTGTGATTACTTTCTGAAGTCTCTGTATATACAGTATATGTAGGCCTAGGGTCTCATTCAAGCTTTGGTTGCACTGTATGTAAAGTTTTGTATTTGTTTTTCCCCCACACAACTCCACACAACAAAGATGAGAAGCATGGAGGAAGATACTATCCTGTTGTCCCACCAGCAGCCTTGGTGGTGTTCCCAGGAATCTTTGCAGTGTCATTCACCATAGGGCGAGGCCAACAAAGGTAAGATACATTTACTGTAACACAGTTCACTTATACTGTACATGTCCTTCATAAACAGCTATTTCTGTCTAACCTATTCTGCGTGCATTCATCCTCTCACTTCATATTCTCCAGAGAATCTTTGAAAGTTGAGTGATGGTGGATGACCAATTCTATGAAAAGCAGAGAGCAAAGTTAGTGAGAGAAAGTAGGTTGGTTGAAATTGAAAACCGGTAGGATAGTAACACAACGCTGCTTGGAAGAGTCTTTGGAATCTCCCTGATTTAACCCTTTTCAATGTTTACCAAAAGAAAAATGATACAATGAATTATTTTTTCAACCAGAGACTCATTGGCCTTTGGCTCATTTTCTGTGAAGAACATGTAAAATAAGAAATTTCCATTGAGTGCACACTGTGCACCCCTCTACACATTTATATTACATATGTGGTGTTTGGTGCCACTGGAACAGAGAGTAATACAAGTGTGGGAAAATGTGTGTAGGTAAAAACAAGTAAAAATTAAACAAAAAGGTTTCCTGTGTGCCTTCACTCTGTATTCCTCCTCCCTGGGCCTGCTGTTTCAACATAGCAGCAAGAACCTGTCTGTCTCCCTGCCTGTCTCCCTGTCTTCCGCTTTTCTCGCATTCTTTACCCTTTGTAATGTGTGAAACTAGACTTTGTCTTGCGGGAACCTGCACAATGTTATTACAATACTTTATTTCGATACATTATTTCGATACATTGAAAAATCGTAGTATTTTCTCACACTCTACCCCAGTCAAGTGCAAATTGGGGCAGGTGTCACGCCCTGACCTTAGATTGCCGTTTATTTTCTCTTTTTTGGGGTTAGGTCAGGGTGTGATGTGGGGTGGGCATTCTATGCCATTCTAGGTTTTCTATTTCTTTGTGTTTGGCCGAGTATGGTTTCCAATCAGAGGCAGCTGTCTTTCGTTGTCTCTGATTGGGAATCATACTAAGGAAGCCTTTTTTTCCTCTTTCTGTGTGGGATCTTGTTTTTGTATTGCTCAGTGAAGCCTGCAGAACGTGATGTTCGTTTTTTTTTCTTTGTTTATTGTTTTGATTGAGTGTTCTGAGTTAAATAAATACAAATATGAACACTTACCACGCTGCACCTTGGTCTACCTTTGACGACGAACGTCACAGCAGGGACACAACAAATAAATAGCTTTGCATGTGTGGCTTCTTACCACAATCAATCACTATGGCAAAAATAATCTCTGCTCAGAGAAATCATTTTTGCAGAGAGAAGCTAGTGTGGAAGGAGAGTCTTCCACTTTGGAGTCTGACAGTGAGTTGGAAGAAGAGGATTAGTGAGATTGACCCTCAGCCAGCCCTAGGACCAGGCCGTCAGCAGCCTGCAGGAGAAATATGTATGTCAAATTGTGAAATTGAATGGTCTTCTTGCCCAAGGTATAAGCCACCCCGCATGGCTGCCAATGTGATAAGGATGCAAACAGGGCCGACACGGATGGAGGTTACTCATGTGCAAGACATAAAGACTTTTTTTGAACTGTTCATCAGAAAATTATTTTGGACTGCACTAATTTGGAGGGAAGGTTTGTTTTTGGAGAGAGATGGAAGGAGGTCGACCAAACTCATTTACATTCATATTTTAGGGTTCTTATCCTTCCTGGTGTTTTCAGATCCAATGGGGAATCCATTGTGGGATGCAGAAACTGGCAGATAACTTTTCTGTGCAACAATGTCTCTGGAAAACATCCACATTATTTCCAGGATTATCCGCTTCGATAACCGAGACACCAGACCAGCTCGTCTGCAGAGAGACAAGCTAGCTGCAAGCAGGTCAGTGTGGGAGAAGTGGGTGGACCGCCCTCCCCTGTTTTACAACCCTGGGCCAAACGTTACTGTTGATGAGCAGTTTATGCCATTTAGGGGCCGTGGCCCCTTCAGGCAGTACATACCGTCTAAACCCCCAACATATGGAATCAAGATCTGGGTTGCCTGTGACGCTGTTTCATCATATGCGTGGAAGCCAGATGGAGGAACCCCTGATAAGAACCAAGGGATGCGTGTTGACCTGGATGTGACACATGGACTCCGTGGTCACAACATCACATAGGATAACTTTTTTAATTCACACAAGCTGGGACAGGAGCTCCTCAAGAGGATCCTGACGATGGTAGGAACAGTACGAAAAAACAAGCCAGAGCTCCGACCTCAGCTGTTGAATACACGGAACAGGCCTATCAATTCCTCTAAGTTTGTGTTCACGGCCGACACGTCCCTAGTGTCCTACATGCCAAAGAAAGGCAAAAATGTGGTACTCATGAGTACGCTGCATAGGGATGGGAGAATCTGTGGCCAGGAACATAAAAAAACAGAAATCATAATGGATTACAATGCCACAAAAGGAGGGGTGGACAATTTAGACAAGCTGGTGACTGGCTACAGTTACAAAAGAAGAACCCTACGCTGGCCACTTGTGATATTCTTCAACATTCTTCAACATCTTGGACATCTCGGCGTGCAACTTGTTTGTCATCTGGCTGGTGTTGAACCCAGATTGGAACAGAGGGAAGCTCCAGAGGAGACAGCTCTTTCTCAAGGAGCTGGGCAAGGTATTGGTAAGACCTCAAACCAGAGGAGGCAACATATCCCAAGTACCCCAATTTCTGCAGCAATCTTGTGGAGCATTCAGGAGGACGATGCTGGTGCCCCATCCGCCCGACCCACAGAACCAACAACTCCAATGGCTGAAGTAAGTGTGAGTGATGCTGTTTCATGTGTGTGTGTCTGACTCTCCTACCTTGGCCTGCTGTAACTACATAAGTGAGTGAGATGTTAGTAAAATTCATGAACTAAGTCTTCTCATCATTCTAGATTGCAGCTGGTAGCAACAAGAAGAAGCGTTGCGATGTGTGTGGACCCAAGAAGGACAGGAAGACACAGTACACATGCATCAAGTGCAAGAAATACATTTGCAACACACACAGTAAAACTCTGTCCCTCATGTGGTGTGTAGACCAGACTTAATTTGTGTTCAATGGGGCTAATTTATAATTTCCAAAAAATACTGTATGTAAAAGTTGTCCTTCCAACTTGTTCATTTCAAAGCAATAAACATAAATAGTGATGAAAACCATGTTTCATTTATATTTGTTCAAGATATACATGATTTATTCCACCCATGTCTTGATCATAATTGATTTTTGTATAAACAAAAATCACATTTTATAAAAAAAACGAACAGCGCTTTTATTGATAAATGTGATATAGCAGAGGTAAATGGCAAATATTGTCACGATTACCAGGATCAGTAGAAAGGCAGAGTCAATTGCGGGAGACAGAGGTCCGGTAGATCGTAGTATTTAATAATAATCCGGAAAACACAAGAAGCCGAAAGGCACAGGGCGCACACAATAATCAAAAAGGGAAACACGTTCCCAAAACAAATGACGCACGGGGCGCAGCCCGGTCAATAATAGAAAATAGGGAGCAGTGCTCACTAACGTCTATCCTGAAATGACATCAAACAATAACGCACGAAATAGACACTAAATACCACCCCCACTAATGGCAGACAAGAAACAGGTGCGGAACAGACAGACAAAACCAAAAGACACCGAAACATGGATCGGTGGCAGCTAGTAGGCCGGCGACAACGACCGCCGAGTGCCGCCCGACCGAGGAGGGGCGCCACCTTCTGTGGATACTGTGACAAATATTAACAATGTATGCTGTCTATATTGCTTGTAATTGATATAAGTCAACATCTAATTATTAAGTATTAAGCATTTTTATGTAAATTGTTATGGCTGTATTGTTTTAAAAACCCAATAATGTTGTGGGTCCATCAGACCGCGAACGTTGGGCCAGTAACCGAAAGGTTGCTCGATCGAATCCCTGAGCTGACAAGGTAAAAATCTGTCGTTCTGCCCCTGAACAAGGCAGTTAACCCACTGTTCCTAGGCCGTCATTGTAAATAAGAATGTGTTCTTAACTGACTTGCCTAGTTAAATAAAAGGTAAAATAAAATATATATATATATTAAAAAATAACAAAAACATGAACACCACACAAGGGTAAAGGCTGGGCTGCAGGTGACTGAACACAGACATATGCCTCAGAAATACATTTTGGAAGAGCAGCCAGATTGTGGGAGGGTTGGGGGCCTGTGTGGGGTAACCAGAGATCTGTGTAGGTGTGTTGCATCGGCTAACTCAGCCAGGTGAAAGCTAGAAGATTTTACTTGGAAGGGGTGGGTGGGATAAACAATCTGTGAGGGGGGCTGAAATTTGACTTGGCAAAGAGCTCATCAACTGCTTTAGCGTTTAAATGAATAATTTACCCCGTCCACAATCAGACATACAGTGCTGAATGTATCATCAATATCATATTTGTATATAGCTGTACCGGTCTCTGACTCTCTCATTCCCTTCATAAGTTAACCTGGTTGCTTTAGCTCAAGTAAAACTACACAAATAAATGTATAAAAATTAATGAGTGTCAACATACTTGGATTCAGTCAACACCACAACACCCCATATTGTCTGTGTGTGTGCGTGTGTTAGTGTGCGTGAGTGTGCATGTACACTTCTCTATCGCCATCTATGTCAGCGTGTGGTTATCGCTTATTTGTTCTCTCTGTTGTCAGTAGCCTATATGGGTCAGTCGCTGTCATTCTTCTAATAGGGGAGATGTGGTAAATCCCTCTGTCTCTGAACAGCTTCTCTCAAGCAAGGGATCTGACACCACAAACCATGCTCTTAGTCCCCTGCACCTAAATTTAGCAGGCACTCTTATCAAGAGTGACTTACAATAAGTGCATTGAAATAAAGTAGGTAAAATAACCAGACGTCTGTTAGGGTCTCCAAGCTAGACAGGATGTGGTGGGGCTGCAGAGAAACAGAGATGATAGATAATGGGGGCAGGGAGAAATACACCATCTCTGACTGATATCATCAACCACACGGCCAAGGTGACAAGCAGCAAAAACCTGTTGAAACTAGATTCATTGAAAGTATTAAAATGTGGGATTCAGAGTAGGGCAAATGCCAAATAAAGTTGTGTTAATTGTATAGATTTGGACCTTTTGAGGATATGGTAAAATATTTATTTGGCATTTGAGGACTTGTGAGGCATCTGTTTCTCAAACTAGACACTCTGACGAGTTTCAGAAGAAATTCCTTTGTTTCTGGCCATTTTGAGCCTGTAATCGAACCCACAAATGTTGATGCTCCAGATACTCAACTAGTCTAAAGAAGAAGAATAAGTCTGCCTTGAATTCTAAATCAATCACTGACAGTGTCAATGACAAAACACACCCACACCATCACACCTCCTCCTCCATGCTTCACGGTGGGAACCACACGTGTGGAGATCATCCGTTCACCTACTCTGTGTCTCACAAAGACACGGCGGTTGGACCCAAAAATCTACAATTAGGACTCATCAGACCAAAGGACAGATTTCCACCGGTCTAATGACCTTTGCACATCTTTCTTGGGCCAAGCAGGTCTCTTCTTATTATTTCTGTTCTTTAATAGTGGTTTCTTTGCAGCAATTCGACCATGAAGGCCAGATCCACGCAGTCGCCTCTGAACAGTTGATGTTGAGAGGGAACTGTTACTTGAACTCTGTGAAGCATTTATTTGGTCTGCAATTTCTGAGGCTGGTAACTCTAATGAACTTATCCTCTGCAGCAGAGGTAACTCTGGGTCTTCCTTTCCTGTGGCGGTCCTCAATAGAGACAGTTTCATCACAGTGCTTGATGATTTTTGCACTTGAAGAAACTTGAAATGTTCCGCATTGATTGACCTTCATGTCTTAAAGTAATGATGGACTGTCGTTTCTCCTTACTTATTTGAGCTGTTCTTGCCATAATATGGACTTGGTCTTTTACCAAATAGGACGTTGTTCTGTATACCACCCCTGCCTTGCCACAACACAACAGATTGGCTCAAATGCATTAAGAAGGAAATAAATTATTTTAACAAGGCACACCTGTTAATTGAAATGCATTGCAGGTGACTACCTCATGGAGCTGAGAGAATTCCAAGAGCGCGCAAAGCTGTCATCAAGGCAAAGGGTGGCTACTTTGAAGAATCTAAAATCTAAAATATATTTAGATTTGTTTAACACTTTTTTGGTTACTACATTATTCCATATGTGTTATTTCATACGTTTGATGTCTTCACTATTATTCTACAGTGTAGAAAATTGTAAAAATAAAGAAAAACCCTTGAATGAGTAGGTTTGTCCAAACTTTTGACTGGTACTGTATGTCAATTATTTTTATTTAAATATATATATATTTTCCTTTATTACTTTATCAGATTTTACCTCTCTGAGTTGTCCCAAAGTCAATGGTATCTACCACGAAACCACGATACCAATAACCACTGTGGTCCAAATAACTATAAAGAACGTTGCCACCAAAACAATTACAGCTACAATCAACCTGATCGCTACGTTCCTGCACCCAACCCACACAAAGTGTCAGGGCACAAGAGTAACAAAGGGTTCAGTGACGATCAACACGTAGACCGATGCTCTCTAGAAGTTCTGCTGAGAGAATTACAAAATCGCCAACAATTAGACAAAGAGGATAAAGATAAGTCACCATGACTTCGCATTTGCAGAAGAACAGTTCCGACGATATTAACACAATTAGCGAGGAAGTAAACAATCTAATTACCCCGGCTCTCACTCGAAACCCTATCCAGGGCACGCTCGATCAAGAAACAAGCCCCCGGCACTTGACTATATACTCAGATACAAATGTTGTGACGCACAAGGTAAACAACATCGCAATAGCCAATTCCATTCTGAAACTACACTTTCAATAGGTATCGCTTGTTCACCCTGTTGTTGTGACTTTACATTCATTAATCTGATGACTGTTATTTATCTAATCAACTAACTATGTTTAATTTGTTACCCGATTAAATGAATCATTTAACAATTAACTTATTAGGATTTGGGGCACCAGGAGAGCAGTTGTTTAAAGAGTTACCATCTCTTGCCAATTACTTTCATAATTGTTCATATTTCATACACAACGTTAAGGATGGAGACTTCGTACATGTAGTGTATATACTTTCAAGTTACAGTATTTCCTTTCCTTTCCTTTTTTTTATTACATAAAAAATAACAACCCATATGACATTATTATTCTTTAGATCGCCTCTGACCATTCCCCACGTTCTATGTTAAAAATAATGTTCCAGTATTCGCTTTAGAACGAGTTAGAGTTTTGGCGGGAGACAAAGCACATTCCTTTGTGAATTTGGAGAGGGAGACCCTGGATCTCCTCTCCTGTAATTTACAACAGGGCATGAGGTGTCAACCCCCCACTAGCTCCCGCCTCCCCCTCTCTGTGGGTGAGAGAGGGTCTGGTTGAAATAATAAATTTCCAAGCTAATCTGACCTATTTGGATCCTCACAGGACAGTCATGACAGTAGTTTGGTAAATAGTGGAGAACATAACACAGACTCTCTAGAGGGAAGATAAAGGCAGGACAAACCTACATGAAAACATTCATCCACAAGTTTAAGCATGCCCATGAGATCAGCAGGTTTGGGCAGTCGGTTACAATCATTTTGAAAATAAATGGTAAAAGCGTTTCAGGGAGTGGATGTGGTGCCATGATTTAACTCATTTGCTTGTTTACATGCTACTAGTCCTGGTTTTCAGACAAATGTTCTGACCTAAATAACAACAATAATATTGCATTTTTATCAAACACATTTCTTGCAAAGTAAGGTACAGCACTATGAAAAATACACATTTAAAATTACAGTAAAGACATACACACAGCATGTAACATTGACATAGTGGTATGGTTGCCTACCTATAGCACCATACCAACGTGAAACATGTAGGACCAATGCTGTTATTGGTCTGGTCCCTCACCGGAGACCAATCCGGAATGGCTAAACCTACCAGGGGCCCAAGCCCCCTCCGGCGTAGCTCTCAGGGTCATTGAGACACACAAGCCTCTAAACCACGCCAAGGTCACAGCTTTGAGAGAGGAGTGATTGAATCTAGTCCTGTCTGAACAGAAGGTAAGATTCTGACATCTGAGTATAAAACAGACTCTTCTGGTGAACAGACTCCTCCGGTGCCAGATGCCAGTATATACCCAACCTGTAATGCCAGCACAAACAAATAGAAACAGAAGCCTGCAATTCAATGAGATTTGCATATTGTGCTTGTTCTTGTGTATTCTGTATTTTCACATTGGCTGGTATGTTATACAAGCCAACAACAAGTGACCACTTCCATCCTAAATGTGTATGTGTGTGTGTGTGTGTGTTCACAGATACAGAAGTTGCATAGAAAACCAAGTAGCATAATATGCATGCACATATATAGACAGTACATACACACATCCATACTAGAGGTCGACCGATTAATCGGAATGGCCGATTAATTAGGGCCGATTTCAAGCTTTCATAACAATCGGAAATCGGTATTTTTGGACGCCGATTTGTGATATGTGATTATTATTATTATTATTATTATTTTTTTAGACCTTTATTTAACTAGGCAAGTCAGTTAAGAACACATTCTCATTTTCAATGACGGCCTAGGAACGGTGGGTTAACTGCCTTGTTCAGGGGCAGAACGACAGATTTTTACCTTGTCAGCTCAGGGATTCAATCTTGCAACCTTACGGTTAACTAGTCCAACCACCTGCTTTACATTGCACTCCACGAGGTTACGCGAATGCAGTAAGAAGCTAAGGTAAGTTGCTAGCTAGCATTAAACTTATCTTATAAAAAACAATCAGTCAATCATAATCACTAGTTAACTACACATGGTTGATGATATTACTAGTTTATCTAGCCTGTCCTGTGTTGCATATAATCGCTTAGGTACACGTTGCTCCAACCATAAACATCAATGCCTTTCTTAAAATCGTTGCGAACTGTGTAGACTATTTCTTCCTAACAAAGACAGCCGACTTCGCCAAACGGGGATGATTTAACAAAAGCGCATTTGCGAAAAAAGCACAATCGTTGCACGACTGTACCTAACCATAAACATCAATGCCTTTCTTAAAATCAATACACAGAAGTATATATTTTTAAACCTGCATATTTAGCTAAATTAAATCCAGGTTAGCAGGCAATATTAACCAGGTGAAATTGTGTCATTTTGCGTTCATTGCACACAGTCAGAGTATATGCAACACTTTGGGAAATTTGTCAGAATTTTACATAATTATGACAAAACACTGAAGGTTGTGCAATGTAACAGGAATAAAGTTATGTTTTCGAGATGATAGTTTCCGGATTCGACCATATTAATGACCTAAGGCTCGTGTTTCTGTGTGTTATTATGTTATAATTAAGTCTATGATTTGATAGAGCAGTCTGACTGAGCGGTGGTAGGCAGCAGCAGGCTCGTAAGCGTTCATTCAAAATAGCACTTTCGTGCGTTTTGCCAGCAGCCCTTCGCAATGCATTGCGCTGTTTATGACTTCAAGCCTATCAACTCCCAAGATGAGGCTGGTGTAACCGATGTGAAATGGCTAGCTAGTTAGCCGGGTGCACGCTAATAGCATTTTAAACGTCACTCGCTCTGAGACTTGGAGTAGTTTTTTCCCTTCCTCTACGTGGGTAACGCTGCTTCGAGGGTGGCTGTTGTCGATGTGTTCCTGGTTCGAGCCCAGGTAGGAGCGAGGAGAGGGACGGAAGCTATACTGTTACAGTGGCAATACTAAAGTGCCTGTAAGAACATCCAATAGTCAAAGGTATATGAAATACAAATCGTATAGAGAGAAATAGTCCTATAATTCCTATAATAACTACAACCTAAAACATCTTACCTGGGAATATTGAAGACTCATGTTAAAAGGAACCACCAGCTTTCATATGTTCTCATGTTCTGAGCAAGGAACTTAAACGTTAGCTTTTTTACATGGCACATATTGCACTTTTACTTTCTTCTCCAACACTTTGTTTTTGCATTATTTAAATCAAATTGAACATGTTTACTTATTTATTTGAGGCTAAATTGATTTTATTGATGTATTATATTAAGTTAAAACAAGTGTTAATTCAGTATTGTTGTAATTGTCATTATTACAAATAAAGAAATAAAACAAAATCGTCCGATTGATCGGTATCGGCTTTTTTGGCCCCCCAATAATCGGTATCGGGATTGGCGTTGAAAAATCATAACCGGTCAACCTCTAATCCATACACATAGACCTTACCAATGTATGAAAGTTCACATCAGCATAATGTTGGTCTTCTTCTCTTTGCTTGCTGGCTGCATTGAAATAAAGGGAAAAGGCCAATTATTACACGATTACCTATGTTCTGTGTTTGTTGCCTTCAGTGTGCTGTGTGATGTGAACTGTAACACAGACTGTACTTACCTCCACATTTTCTTATTTTAACTGCCCAGAATATACCACCACTTATTATCCCAACTGCTAACAATGTGACCAGTGTGATTGCGACAGGATTGGGACCAGACTCTGTCAGGGGTAAAATGCAGCTGTTCAAACCCATGCCATGTGCTTTAGTCAATACTAATGAATGATATTGGTGAAGGTATTATAAGGTAGGCTACACGGCTCATAGGAAAATAAATACAGAAATCAGCTTGCTGTAGTACAGAAGTTAAAATAAATACAATATGATAATATGCATGTTGAGGGATTTTGTAAAAACTGCCTTCAGGTTATACTATTAAAAATAAAATAGGTTATTTTTCCCCTTACTATCCTACAAAATAAGTTGTTAGTGAGGAAACAAAGAGCAGACACTGTATGGGAGTCGGCTCTGTCCAATGAAATCTCTGGTGAGGTCGTTATAAACAGAGCCTGTATTTACTGGTCTGTCATTACGGTCCCTCACTGATCCACAAAATGGAAAAACAATGCTATATGCAGTGTTGACATACCTTTGAGGGCAGAGCGTGAGGACAATTGAGGGCAGAGTGTTTCAATGTTGAGTGGAGTTGGTTTTGAGTCAGCGGGGTTGGAAGCCTCACAGCTGTAGGTGTCAATGTTTATTTTGTTTAACTCCAGAGGGAGAGAGAGATTGGCGAGAAGATCTGGGCTGCTGGTCTGGTTGAATATCTTCTCTCCGCTGTACCAGGTCAAGATCACCTCTCTCCCGTTATTCACAGTGCACACCAATGAACAGCTCACTTTTTCAAATGGACTGTCCACTGAGCGACTGATGTGAGGAGCAGACACTGAGGCTGGGATAGCAGAATGATTAAGCAGTGACTCAATGACAAACAGAGATAGAAAATGATGCGTTGACAGTGAAAACTAAGATGTCATAAATCAGATCTAAACGTATATGAAGAAGTGGGCTATTTCTTTTTCAAACATGTGGCAGACTCACGCGGCAGACTCACAGTAAAGTTTACAGTGTAAATGTTGTGAATTGCTTGGGATTTTTGAGACCAGCCATGGTACATGTTATAGTTTAAAAACAAGTAACTAAATACAAAGGTCTTTCTTGATCTTAATTGAAAACAACTCTGGGAGATAGGTAACAGAGTAAATGGGAGAATGGAAAAAAGGGAAGTAAAAAATTAAGCCATACACACACCATAGACAGTTAGATTTGCAATCTTCAATGAAGTCTGTGTATTGATGATACTTATTTTATAAAGTCCAGAGTCGTTGATGGTGAGGTTTCTGATGGTGAGAGATCCAGTCTGAGTATCCAGCTTCAGTCTGTCTTTGAACTTCCTACTGTAGTCCGTTGTAACCACACCAGCATTCAGCAGAGCTATGTTATCAAATGAATCTGAACGACTCAATGGGAAAGACCATGATATAATAGTGCCACTAGGTAGTTCAGTAAGTCCAGTCGGTAAAGTTACTTTCATTCCCTCTTTTCCAGACACATTTACAGCATCAATCAGATCTGAAAGGAAGAAAGAAAACATAAGCTACTGGCAGTAGCTACATCAATACAAGACATTAACAGGACTAAATCCTGTAGGTGATCCCGGATCCAAGCCAAGCACATGATAGACTGCATGCAGTGACCAACGTACATTTTTGTTTTATTGTCTTTGTATTATTATTATTATTTTATAATCCATTGAGTTGTAGTTATGGCTACTAGGTGTAGCCTAGTTCACATGTCTAACACGTGAACACTAAATAAGAATATTTTCACCTTTATTTAACCCAGAGCTGCCAACTCCCAAGCATTGGCCATGAGACACGCATTTCACCCTTTTCTTACACATTCACAGCACACCTCATATAGGGCTGGCAACTTTAGAAAAAAGCTTTGAGTGATGTTTGCTATGTGAATTTCATTGCCCCCGGTACAATCCCTAGATGGGGGACTGTGGGTCCCCCCCGGGAGATTTTACTGTTTTAAAGCAAATTTACTGCAATCCTACGTATTTTGACATGAATTAGGTCTATGATCAGGGTGCAATATTAGGTGTATTCAGGATGCTTTTAACATTAAATCAAAATTGTTACTTTGAGATTTTTGGGGAATGAGATGTAAAGTATGCTAATATTTGTTAGGTGGTTTGACACTTTATTCAGACAGTAATGAAATGAGATGGGGAGACAGGCAAATGCTAGAAGGTTGGATGCAGGGATTGATCTCTGTTCTCAGTTGGAAAGTTGTATGTGACACATGCCGAGGAGTGTTACGCACTACACCAAGGCTCTGCACAGGAAATATTATTGGTTGATGGCAGTTGGTAACCAAATAATAGATTGCAGTCTGCTTGTCCATAGACTGCTTTCAAGGCAAAAACACAAACATTGTATATTTTCTAATTTGGGTGAACTATTTAAAATAGGGCTGGAAGAATCCTGTTTGCTCTCCAGGAGCCCCCCCCCCCCCCCCCCCCCCGATCTGTTTCCCAAGTGCTGGGTGTTTGAAAATGTTCTTGTTATAACAATTAATTTCTCAAAATCACCCAACTTTCAATTGAAATCAAATTAAAGACATAGCCTCATATAAGTCATTTTCAAAGACACAAGTAGGCATATCAGATTTCAAATAAGTGATTACACTGACAAAATTGTGAAGAAGTGTTCTTGCTCACAAGCACAGTAATTAGCCTATATATATATTTTAGCCCATTGTTAAGAATGAGAATTGTTCCACTGATCAGACTAAAAGTAAATAGCTAATTAAATCTCCTGAAGATTAGGTGACACAAATCTGCCCCTACGCCCTAACCAAATTATATTTCTAGTTATTGTCCCCCCTCTAGAATAAAACGTACACTTTTGGGTTCACAATCTGTTTGACAAAATTATTTTCATAGTAACAAATCAGGTCACCCTACCAAACTTCCCTGCTAAAATGTATTGTAGTGTAAGTCTGTCTGTCTGCTGCCTTTTCATTGTCACAGCCAAAAAGCCAATCACCAAAAGAGCGGACTAACGCAAGTGTGGATGAAATCTACTTTAGTACGTACTGTCTGTAGTGTCTTAGCTCTTATTACTAATGGATATAATAAGAAAGACTGAATACATTGAAGTGAACTGGAGCTTCACATTTACTAAACCTAGTTTGTACAAGAATAACATAGAGCAACACTGCACATGACCAAGGACGCGTCACGATCTGAACCTCTATCGTCGTCCTGTCTTGCCACAGCACTGTGAACCGCCACACATTGAAGCATATGATTAGTCTAGTTATCTAAGGGATCAAGGTGATTGGATGGAAAAAGAAACACCCCTCAAGATTAGAGTGGAGCTGAATGGAGAGTACCATCTCTGCTGAGTTTATAGAAAAAGAGTAGCATGGTAGCGCTGTTTTATGTACAATATACAATGCATTATTTTGACAGCATGTACAAAAGTTGATTTAATCCACACTAGTCCCCTCCTTTGGTGATTGTCGTTTAGGCTGTGACAACGTAAAGGCAGCAGACAGACCTACCTACAGTGTACGTTTTAGTCTGGGGGGGACAGTAAATAGAAAAATAATTTGGTTAGGGTGTTGGGGCAGATTTATGTAATCTTGTCTTCAAGCGATTTGATTGTTTATTTACTTTTTGTCTGATCAGTGGAACAATTCTCATTGTTAACAGTGGGCTAAAATATAGGGTAATTACTGTGCTTGACTTGTCAGCAAGAACACTACTGTTATTCCCCACACTTATTTGATTATTTCACTTCCTCCCAATTTTTCCACTGTAATCACATATTTGAAATCTGATATGCCTACTTTTTTCTTTGAAAACAAATGATATAAGATATGTATTTTTGCAGCCGTTCATGGACAGTTTTGAATAAGTCATACAAATAAGAAGAGGGCCCATATGAGTGTGTCTGTCATAATCGGACTGTTGCAGATGTAAAGCTAGATGTTCTGGGTAGGTTGAACAGACATGACGAAACTTTCCATTTTGAATGTTGACTGGGAACAAGAACTATGGCTACTTTACTCAGGGACAAAACACTATATCCACCATTTTTTTCATAAGAAATGATTGGTTATGGGTACCTTCATGTGTCTGTAAAATATTACTGTTCTCAGAAATGGACATTATTTATTGGTGGGGGGGGGGGGGGGGGAAACTGCCATATATATTTTTTTTTTAACTGGAATGGAATGTTCGTATCCTGTATATTTGACAGTGATATGTGATTGGTTTCTTAGGTATCTCTTTATGTAGTGTTGTGGTGTCTCTCATGCCGTGATGTGTTAGGTTCTATTTTTTTATATACATTTGTTAATCCCAGCCCCCGTCCACATCTCCGCAGGAGGGCTTGAGCCTTTTTTGTGGGCCATCATTGTAAATAAGAATTTATTCTGACTTTAAATTAAGGTTAAATAACAAAAATTATAATAAAAAAAGCATTGGCTATTAAATGCTCCAGGAATCAATATAATTTTTAACATTTTAGTATTGTGCACATGCTAAGCAGAGATGGTACGGTGACTCATAAACACATTATATTTTGTCGATGTAGAGTAAGATGATGTCAAGGATCGCAACTAGTAAACATAAACCACCTGAACATTGATATTCATTTGATTTCTCTTGAAGGTTGGATGATTTTGAGAAATTAATTGTTATAACAAGAACATTTTCAAACACCCAGCACTTTTGTGTCATTACCTTGAAGAGCAGTCTATGGATAAGGAGACTGCAATCTATGATTTGGTTCCCCACTGCCATCAACCATGAATATTAAAAATGTACTTCACATTACATCCCCAAAAAATCTCAAAGTAACAACCTTGTCGAATTTTGAGTGTTCATTTCATGTTCAAATCATTCTGAATACAACTGATGTGTTTTTTTTTACCCTGGTCATACGTCTAATTCATGTCAAAATACATAGAATTGGAAGAAATTTGCTTTAAAACAGTACAATTTTCGTCTGTACCAGGGGGCAATGAAATTCACATAGCAAATCTCACTCCAAACATTCTTCAAAAGTTGGCAGCCCTGATTTAACCAGTAAGTCATCGAGAACACATTTTCTCTTTTACAATAACGACATGACCAAAAAGCGATAATGAATTTATAACAGCATTTTTTTTCTGCAGCATCTGCCACAACACTTTTGCAATAATATTGCACATTCACATCAATTACACAAGAGTCATGTAACATGATAGTAGCCTACTTTTGTAATTGACTCTCAGTTTGACAAGGCAGACTTACCACTTTCGAGAAAGAGTAATATCCAGAGAACGGATCGTATCATTTTTCTTTTCAATAGGGTGTTCAGATTAAGTGTAATTCAAAGATACATTTTTGCCAGCACTCTACGGTCTCCCACCCATTGGTCCGCATGTCTGTCTGTGTCTTTCTGTCTCTCTGTCGCTCTCTCACTCACTCACACACTCTCTCACTCTCTCACACGCATTGTGTGCCCAGTCTCTCTCTCTATCAGGAAAACATGTTAGAGAAAGTGGGGAGTGTCCCTTCTTGTTATTTTTTGTGAATTAAATTAAATTCAAAGGGCTTTATTGGCATGAGAAACACATGTTTACATTGCCAAAGCAAGTGAAGTAGATGATAATCAAAAGTGATATAAACAATAAAAATAAACAGTAAACATTACATTCACAAAAGTTACAAAGGAATAGAGACATTTCAAATGTCACAGTATTGCTATATATAATGTTGTAACGATGTGCAAATAGTTGAAGTACAAACATAAATATGGGTTGTATTTACAATGGTGTTGGTTCTTCACAATCTTGCTGCTATCAAATAAAATAAAATTGTATTAGTCACATGCGCCGAATACAACAGGTGTAGACCTTACAGTGAAATGCTTACTTACGACCCCCTAACTAACAGTGCAGTTTCAAAAAAATACGGATAAGAATAAGAGATAAAAGTAACAAGTAATTTTAGAGGGCATCAGTAAAAACTAACAATATATGCAGGGGGTGCTGGTACAGAGTCAATGTGCGGGGCACCTGTTAGTTGAGGTAGTACGGACATGTAGGTAGAGTTATTAAAGTGACTATGCATAGATGACAACAGAGAGTGGCAGTGGTGTGGGGGGGCTGGGGAGGGGGGGGGGTAATGCAAATATTCTGGGTAGCAATTTGACTAGATGTTCAGGAGTCTTATGGCTTATGGGTAGAAGGTGTTTAGAAGCCTCTTGGACCTAGACTTGGTTGCTCCGGTACCGCTTGCCGTGCGGTAGCAGAGAGAACAGTCTATGACTAGGTTAGCTGGAGCCTTTGACAATTTTTAGGGCCTTCCTCTGACACCGCCTGGTGTAGAGGTCCTGGATGGCAGGAAGCTTGGCCCCAGTGATGTACTGGGCCGTTTGCACTGCCCTCTGTAGTGCCTTGCGGTCGGAGGCTAAGCAGTTGCCATACCAGGCAGTGACGCAACCAGTCAGGATGCTCTCGATGGTGCAGCTGTAGAACATTTTGAGGATCTGAGGACCCATGCCAAATCTTTTCAGTTTCCTGAGGGGGAATAGGTTTAATCGCTTCACAACTGTCTTGGTGTGCTTGGACCATGTTAGCTTGTTGGTGATGTGGACACCAAGGAACTTGAAGCTCTCAACCTGCTCCACTACAGCCCTGTCGATGAGAATTGGTGCGTGCTCGGTCCTCTTTTTCCTGTAGTCCACAATCATCCCCTTTGTCTTGATCATGTTGAGGGAGAGGGTGTTGTCCTGGCACCACACAGCCTGGTCTCTGACCTCCTCCCTGTAGGCTGTCTCGTTGTTTTCGGTGATCAGGCTTACCACTGTTGTGTCATCGGCAAATTTAATGGTGGTGCTGGAGTCATGTCTGGCCGTGAAGTCATGAGTGAACAGGGAGTACAGGAGGGGACTGAGCACGCACTATTGAGGGGCCTCTGTGTTGAGGATAAGCATGGTCAGGGTGGAATGCAATAGAGATTGCATCATCTGTGGATCTGTTGGGCGGTATGCAAATTGGAGTGAGTCTAGGGTTTCTAGGATGATGGTGTTGATATGAGCCATGGCCAGCCTTTCAAAGCGCTTCATGGCAACAGATGTGAGTGCTACGGGTCGGTAGTCATTTAGGCAGGTTACCTTAGTGTTCTTGGGCACAGGCACCATGGTTGTCTGCTTAAAACATGTTGTTATAACAGACTCTGACAGGGAGAGGTTGAAAATGTCAGTGAAGACACTTGCCAGTTGGTCAGCGCATGCTCGCAGTACACATCCTGGTAATCCGTCTGGACCTGCAGTACACATCCTGCCGATTCGTCTGGATCGGCTGTGGAGAGTATGATCACACATTTTTCCGGTACAGCTGGTGCTGTCATGCATGTTTCAGTGTTATTTGCCTCGAAGCGAGCATATTAGTGGCTTAGCTCATCTGGTATGCTCGTGTCACTGGGCAGCTCTCGGCTGTGCTTCCCTTTGTAGTCTGTAATGGTTTGCAAGCCCTGGCACATCTGACGAGCGTCAGAGCCGGTGTAGTACGACTCGATCTCAGTGCGGATGGTGCCTGTAATCCATGGCTTCTGGTTGGGGTATGTACGTACAGTCACTGTTGCGACGACGTCATCGACGCACTTATTGATTTAGCCAATGACAGATGTTGAGTACTCCTCAATGCCATTGGAGGAATCCCGGAACATATTCCAGTCTGTGCTAGCAAAACAGTCCTGTAGCTTAGCATCTGCTTCATCTGACCACTTTTTTATTGATCTAGTCATCGGTGCTTCCTGCATACATTTTTGCTTGTAAGCAGGAATCATCAGGATGGAATTATGATCAGATTTGCCAAATGGAGGGTAAGGGAGAGTTTTGTATGCGTCTCTGTGTGTGGAGTATAGGTGGTCCAGAGTTCTTTTCCCTCTGGTTGCACATTTAACATGCTGATAGAAATTTGGTAAAACTGATTTAAGTTTCCCTGCATTAAAATCCCCGGCTACCAGGAGCGCAGCCTCTGGGTGAGCGTTTTCTTGTTTGCTTATGGCGGAATACAGCTCATTCGTGCCAACCTCTGACTGAGGTGGTATGTAAACAGCTATGAAGAATACACATGAGAACTCTCGGTAGGTAGTGTGGTCTACAGCTTATCATGATATATTCAACCTCAAGCTAGCAATAGCTCGAGACTTCCATAGATACTGTGCACCAGCTGTTGTTTACAAAAATACATAGCACGCCGCCCCTTGTCTTACCAGACACTGCTGTTCTATCCTGCTGGTACATCGTATAACCAGCCAGCTGTATGTTGATATTGTCGTCATTCAGCCACAACTCTGTTAAGCACAAGATGTTACAGTTAATAATGTCCCATTGGTAGTTAATGTCCCATTGGTAGTTTAATCTTCCCCATAACTCGTCAATTTTATTGTCCAAAGATTGAACATTTGCTAGCAGAATTGAGGGAAGTGGGGGTTTATTCGACTGTCTTCGAATTCTCAGCAGGCAGCCCGCTCTCCGACCTCTCTTTCTCCGCCTCCTCTTCGCGCAGATCACAGGGGTTGGGGTCTGTTCCCGAGGGAGCCGTATATATCCTCTGCTTTGGGCTAGTCAGAGTCGGGAAAGAAGCAAAAGGATTCTGCCAGTCCTTGGTGAGTAATCGCATTCCTGATGTCTAGAAGTTATTTTCGGTCATAAGAGATGGTAGCTGCAAACTTTGTACAAAATTTGTAAAAATATAAGTTACAAACAACGGAGATAAATGAACAAAAAAACACAATTTTACATGGCACACTGGTATTTCACCCAATATTCTCGGGAGTTTATCAAAATTTTATTTGTTTTGAATTCTTTGTGGGTCTGTGTAATCTGAGGGAAATATGTGTCTCTAATATGGTCATACATTTGGCAGGAGGATAGGAAGTGCATCTCAGTTTCCACCTCATTTTGTGGGCAGTGGGCACATAGCATGTCTTCTCTTGAGAGCCAGGTCTATATTCAGAGATACTAACATCAGATAACATTCACATATTAGCCATTTCGGAGACTCACTTAGATAACTAATTTGATGATACAGCAGTAGCAATACAAAGATATAACATCTATAGAAGAGACAGAAATGCTTATGGAGAGGTGTTTCTCTATATTTTCAGAGCCATATCCCTTAATCCTTAGAGAAGATTTTAATTTAAGTGTTATTGAAGTGGTGTGGTTTCAGGCTTACTTGGCACATCTAAAGCCTTTTAATTTGGGGTGTTGCTATAAGCCACCAAGTGCTAATAGTCAGCATCTAAATAATATGTGTGAAATGCTTCATAGTGTATGTGATGTAAACAGAGAGGTCTACTTTCTTGGGGACCTGAATATTAACTGGTTTTCATCAAGCTGTCCGCTCAAGAGGAAGCTTCTCACTGTAACCAGTGCCTGCAATCTGGTTCAGGTAATTAATCAACCTAACAGGGTGTTTACAAACACTACATGAACAAGATCTTCCACATGTATCGATCACATTTTTACTAATACTGTAGAACTTTGTTCTAAAGCTGTATCCGTACCCATTGGATGCAGTGATCACAATATAGTGGCTAAATCCAGGAATGCCAAAGTTCCAAAAGCTGGGCCTAAAATATTGTGTATGAGATCATACAAAATATTTTTCTGTGACTCTGATGTGGATTTGTTGGTCTGATGTGATTAATAAGGAGCATCCAGACGCTGCACTTGATGAATTTATGAAATCGCTTCTTCCAATTATTGACTTTCCTCTAGGCTGTGGTATTCATACCATTTACTCAGTACTTCGTTGAAGCACCTTTGGCAGTGATTACAGCCTTGAGTCTTCTTGGGCAGGACGCTACAAGCTTAGCACACCTGTATTTGGGGAGTTTCTTCCATTCTTCTCTGCAGATCCTCTCAAGTGCTCTCTGGTTGGATGGGGAGTGTTGTTGCACAGCTATTTTCAGGTCTCTCCAGAGATGTTCGATCGGGTTCAAGTCCGGGTTCTGGCTGGGTCACTCAAGGAAATCCAGAGACTTGTCCCAAAGCCACTCCTGCTTTGTCTTGGTTGTGTGCTTAGGGTTGTTGTCCTGTTGGAAGGTGAACCTTCGCTCCAGTCTGAGGTCCTGAGTGCACTGGAGCAGGTTTTCATCAAGGATCTCTCTGTACTTTGCTCTATTCACCTTTCCCTCAATCCTGGCTAGTCTCCCAGTCCCTGCCGCTGAAAAACATCCCAAAAGCATGATGCTGCCACCACCATGCTTCACCGTAGGGATGGTGCCAGGTTTCCACCAGACGTGATCCTTGGCATTCAGGTCAAAGAGTTCAATCTTGGTTTCATCAGACCAGAGAATTTTGTTTCTCATAGTCACACTTTTTAGGTGCCTTTTGGCAAACTCCAAGCGGGCTGTCATGTGCCTTTTACTGAGGAGTGGCTTCCGTCTGGCCACTCTACTATAAAGGCCTGATTGGTGGAGTGCTGCAGAGATCGTCCTTCTGGAAGGTTCTCCCATCTCCACAGAGGAACTCTAAAGCTCTGTCAGTGACCATTGGTTTCTTGGTCAGCTCCCTCCCTCCCATGTCCAATCAATTGAATTTACCACAGATGGACTGCAATCAAGTTGTAGAAACATCTCAAGGATGATCAATGGAAACAGGATGCACCTGAGGTCAATTTCGAGTCTGATTGCAAAGGGTCTGAATACTTATGAAAACCTGTTTTCACTTTGTCATTATAGGGTTTTGTGTGTAGATTGTTGAGGGAAAAAAATTATTGAATACATTTTAGATTGTAATGTAACAACATGTGGAAAAAGTCAAGGGGTCTGATTACTTTCCGGAGGCACTGTATAACCTCTAACTTGAGTTCAGTCTTTGAAGTGGAAACGTCTAGGAGCAACAACGACTCAGCCATAAAGTGGTAGGCAACAAAAGCTCACAGAATGGGAACGCAGAGTGCTGAAACATGTAGCACGTAGAAATTGCTTGTCCTCAGATGCAACACTCACTACAGAGTTCCAAATTGCCTCTGGAAGCAATGTCAGCAGAAAAACTGTTAGTTGGGAGATTCATGAAATGGGTTTCCATGGTCGAGCAGCTGCACACAACCCTAAGATCACCATGCGCAATGCTAAATGTTGGCTGGAGTGGTGTAAAGCCACTAAATCTCAAATCAAATTAGCATAAAATGACATTCTAGAGGATGCTGTGCTCATAAATGTGTGGCAACAGTTTGAGGAAGGCCCTTTCCTGTTTCAGCATGAGAAAGCCTCCGTGCACAAAAAACGTTTTGCTCTGAAATCAGAATACAGCCCATTATGCACATACCGCATTTAATTGTACCAATATTCAAAAAATGTTTTGCATGTGCCTTGTATTTTGCCTTGTAATCACACTTCTCAGGAACTGAACTTTAAATCTTGGTATATTTCGCAGCTACAATACATGTACAGCATGTACACAAAAAGGTTATACATGTACAATGGCGATTTTAGCTTGTACATTTTGGTGGGGCAAAATAAATAATTTGGCATGCATGCCAGCAAAGCCACTACACAACACAACACTACTGGCACTATAACGGTGACAAACGGTGCCCACAAACTGTTAGGGCCTACATAAAGTTGTCCCAAAAGCAGAGTCCCAACAGCATTCCCAACACCTTACCACCGCTACACCTGGCTTTCAGCGGAGCCTTGTCTGGCAGCGAAACAGTTCATTCAGCCTCATTTACTGCCTTTAAAAAAAACATAGTTGATATGGCTGACTTGCTGAACAAATGTGGTTTCTATTGACAATTGAGATGTGTAAACTATGGCATAAGGGGACGACAAGCAGATGAGAGGCAATCCGTAATTTCGATTAAGATATTAATGAGCAAGCGACGATGGACGTAGTCAGTTTAACTATTTGTTCATCACTTTTGAAATGTACAGCGGCAGAATTCAGAACATGGGCCGTTCTTACAGTGTACTCTCTGAACAACACGTCAGAACCATAGGATAAATAAAGGGAGCATATAAACAGACAATGAAAGCCCTACAATATTCAATGATTACATTTCCTTAAAACAGGTTATAGGCAACATGTCCACCACCAAGTTAGCCTGTCTGGGCTAGGGGGCAGTATTTTCACGGCCGGATAAAAAATGTACCCGATTTAAACTGGTTACTACTCTTTCCCAGAAAAGAGAATATGCATTTTATTAGTAGATTTGGATAGAAAACACTCTGAAGTTTCTAAAACTGTTTGAATGGTGTCTGTGAGTATAACAGACACCATAACAGAAAATTCCAAGCAGGAAGTGGCCTGTCTGAGAAATTGTAGTTCTTCTGTCTAGTCCCTTTTGAAACTACAGTATCTCTGGGGTTACGTTGCACTTTCCATTGGCTCTCTAAAGCCTTCAGAAAGCAGATTGAGGCGTCTCCTGTCTCTGGGCAGAGTATACTAGCACAGTTTGTCAGTGGTCTGCCTAGTGACAAAGAGATTGGAGCTGCGCGGTCCCGCGACCATGCTGTTTTTTATTTTTCTATTTGAATGAATACACTATTGTCCGGTTGGAATATTATCGCTATTTTACGAGAAAAATACCATAAAAATGTATTTTAAACAGCGTTTGACATGCTTCTAAGTACGGTAAAGGAACATTTCGAATTTTTTGTCTCGAAATGCGCTCGTGCGTTACCCTTTGGATAGTGACCTGAACGCACAAACAAAAGGTATTTGGACATAACTATGGATTATTTGGAACAAAAACAACATTTCTTGTGGAAGAAGCAGTCCTGGGAGTGCATGCTGACGAAGATCAGGAAAGGTAATACAATTTTTCTAATAGTAATTCTGAGTTTAGTGAGCCCCGAAGTTGGCGGGTGTCAAAATAGCTAGCCGTGATGGCTGAGCTATGTACTCAGAATATTGCAAAATGTGCTTTCGCCGAAAAGCTATTTTAAAATCTGACATAGCGATTGCATAAAGGAGTTCTGTATCTATAATTCTTAAAATAATTGTTATGTATTTTGTCAACGTTTATCGTGAGTAATTTAGTAAATTCACCGGAAGTTTTGGGTGGGAATGCATGCTCTGAACATCACATGCAAATGTAAAAAGCTGTTTTTGGATATAAATATGAATTTGATTTAACAAAACATGCATGTATTGTATAACATGATGTCCTAGGAGTGTCATCTGATGAAGATCATCAAAAGTTAGTGCTTCATTTAGCTGTGTTTTCGGTTTATGTGACATATATGCTTGCTTGGAAAATTGCTGTGTGATTATTTGTGGCTATGTACTCTCCTAACATAATCGAATGTTTTGCTTTCGCTGTAAAGCCTTTTTGAAATCGGACAATGTTAGATTAAAGAGAGTCTTGTCTTTAAAATGGTGTAAAATAGTCTTATGTTTGAAAAATTGAAATTATTGCATTTTTGAGGTTTTGTATTTCGCGCCACGTTCTTCCACTGGCTGTTGAATAGAGTGGGACGGTGACGTGCCACCTAGCCCATAGAAGTTAGAACAGTAGGTGAAATTAAGGGGATGAAAATAGACCAAATTATTCGGGTGAGGCACAATGAATGCTGTTTGGGTCTTTGCGTATCAAAAAAGACTCACGTCATATAACACTATTTCACGCGTTAAATAAGCTTTTAATTGACACGCCAAATAACACAATTCTATTATATAATGTTGTGCGTGCTGAATTTGCACGTGCAAGCCAAGCACCACCACTACTATCTGTAGCACTGTCAAAGCTGTACAAAAAAGTTGGCAATCAAGCACACGCCATGAACGATGTGTTTACAATAACGCATTGGTGAAAATAGACCAAATTATTAGGATGAGGCACATTGGCTACTAACAGCTTACTACACAATATACACTTAGTGTTACTTTCTTAGCTACAGTATACATATCTTCCTTGCATATTACATAATTTATGCAGCAGCATACAAGACATTTTTGGACTCACCTTGTGAAGGTGGCGCAGCGGGCCTTTGTGGGCAAATTTTGTCATCAAACTTTCATAAAAGTCTGGCATTCTCTGGATTTATGGTGGGATCTCAGGAAAAAAAACACAGCCACTCCATTGAATAGCAGGCTAACATTACTAGTTGCTTTGCAATGCTTGCAGTTAGCCACTGATTCCTTCCAAACGACTCATTGTTGAATTTGCGATTTCCAACTTGTTGTGTAATCTTTATGTCCAATGGCCGATGAGCACCGATATGTTTTATCTATAGTTTCTCTTCATTATCTCTCTTGATATGACAAGGATTAAAGGATTTGCCAGTAGATTGTTGACTTGATTCATGATGATGACTGCTAGCTCAGACTTTGAAAGTAAGATGTTGACATGATCAGTCCGATCAAAGCTACTGTACACACTGTACATATGCAAAGCGAAGGCGGCGCCGGAGAAGATGGCTGACGTTTTACGTGCTCCTAACCGATTCTGTTTTTATGTCCATTTTTTTGCATTGTTTGTGACTTATTTTTTAGCTTATTTTGTACATAATGTTGCTGCTACCGTCTTAAATGACCGAAAATAACTTCTGGACATCAGAACAGCTATCACTCACCACGAACTGGCAGAAGCTTTTTTTTCCTTTAACGAGTCCGACGAGCCCGATGTGAACGACATACTGCTTTCCCGGGAACAGGCCCAAATCCCCATCATTTGCGTGAAGAGACGACGGAGAAAAAGAGGACGGAAATGGGCTGACTTCTGAGAATTCAAAGGAGACTAAATAAACCCCTGGTGCCTTCCATTCTACTAGCTAACGTGCAATCATTGGAAAATAAATCCGACGATCTACGAGGAAGATTAACTGACCAACGGGACATTAAAAACTGTAATATCTTATGCTTCATGGAGTCGTGGCTGAACAACAACATTATCAATATTACAGCTGGCTGGTTACACGCTGTATGGGCAGGATAGAACAACGATGTCTGGTAAGACAAGGGGTGGTGGACTATGCATATATGTAAACAACAGCTGGTGCATGATATCTAAGTAAGTTTTGCTCACCTGAGGTAGAGTTTCTCATGATAAGCTGTAGACCACACTATCTACCTAGAGAGTTTTCATCTGTATTTTTCGTAGCTGTCTACATACCACCACAGATCGATAGTGGCACTAAGACTGCACATAATGTGCTGTATTCCGCCATAAGTAAACAGGAAGACGTTCATCCAAAGGCAGCGCTCCTAGTGGCTGGGGACTTTAATGCAGGGAATCTTAAATCGGTTTGACCAAATTTCTATCAGCATGTTAAATGTGCAACCAGAGGGAAAAAACTCTAGTCCACCTTTATTCCACACACAGAGACGTGTACAAAGCTCTCAAAGCTCATCAAATTATAAGCTAAGGACCCTGGAACGAAACACCTCCCTCTGTAACTGGATCCTGGACTTCCTGACGGGCCGCCCCCAGATGGTAAGGGTAGGTAACAACACATCCGCCACACTGATCCTCAACACAGGGGCCCCTCCAGGGTAAGTGCTCAGTCCCCTCCTGTACTCCCTGTTCACTCATGACTGCACAGCCAGACACGACTCCAACACCATCATTAAGTTTCCCGGCGACACAACAGTGGTAGGCCTGATCACCGACAACGACGAGACAGCAGGGATGCTGGCCTTATAGGCAGAGTTGCAAAGAAAAAGCCTTATCTCAGACTGGCCAATCAAAAGAAAATATTAAGATGGGCAAAGAACACAGACACTGGACAGAGGAACTCTGCCTAGAAGGCCAGCATCCCGGAGTCGCCTCTTCACTCTTGACGTTGAGACTAGTGTTTTGCAGGGTACTATTTAATGAAGCTGCCAGTTGAGGACTTGTGAGTCGTCTGTTTCTCAAACTAGACACTCTAATGTACTTGTCCTCTTGCTCAGTTGTGCACCGGGGCCTCCCAGTCCTCTTTCTATTCTGGTTAGAGCCAGTTTGCGTTGTTCAGTGAAGGAAGGAGTACACAGCGTTGTACGAGATCTTCAGTCTCTTGGCAATTTCTCTCATGGAATAGCCTTCAATTCTTAGAACAAGAATAGACTGACGAGTTTCAGAAGGAAGGTCTTTGTTTCTGGCCATTTTGAACCTGCAATCGAACCAACAAATGCTGATGCTCCAGATAACTCAACTAGTCGAAAGAAGGACAGTTTTATTGCTTCTTTAATCAGAACAGCAGTTTTCAGCTGTGTTAACATAATTGCAAAAGGGTTTTCTAAAAATCAATTAGCCTTTTAAAATGATAAACTTGGATTAGCTAACACAACGTGCCATTGGAACACAGGAGTGATGGTTGCTGATAATGGGCCTCTGTACGCCTATGTAGATATTTCATAAACAAATCAGCCGTTTACAGCTACAATAGTCATTCATGTCTACACTGTATTTCTGATCAATTTGATGTTATTTATTATTTTAACTTTTGAACGGTAGTGTATATATTTTTTGCTAAAAATGTTGGGCTCAAAACAAGTGGGGCTCTGAATGACGGTTTGCCAATGTATATGTACACTCCCTAAAGCAAGTGTCACTTATTCACTTTCAAAAGGCAACTTTAACTGACTGCTCAAACCTGTTCATCTTATGAACACGTATGGAATTGTTGAATTGCTGGACCAGTCCTCTGAAAATCTTACTGACTCTGTTGATAACTGGCTACAAAAACATTTAGAGAAAGCGTTGTTAATACAGTAGTGTTTCTATTTTGTACCACATACTTGGAATTATATATAGAAATTAGACTGACTGATATAATGGCTGTGTATGCTATTATATTGATTAGCCTTACACCAGCCAGATACAGAATACTAACACATACAGTAGCACTCTGGTGACATTGTGTAAGGATGTGGGTTTTGGCAAGTAAAAATGTACTGGTAAACCTTTGTCCACTTTCGAAAAAGAGAAAAAAGGATGTCTTTGGCAGACAACAGCAGAGGAGTGATAATATGTTCCAAGTCATGCGACAATGCACATGACAGAGATTGCTCTTATGGTGGGGGCTGAGTGAATAACAAGTGATGACTCTTATGGTGGGGTCTGAGTGAATAACAAGTGATGGCTCTTATGGTGGGGGCTGAGTGAATAACAAGTGAAAACAGCAGCTTTGGGTTGGTTGTAGTTGGTCCCCTTACAGGGCTGAAATGTCATTTAATCTAAGATGGATTGAACATACCACCACACATCACTAAGAATAAGGAAATTTACTAATAAAAAATAGTTATTAGTAAAAATAGCACAAATGCAAATATACAAAGCAAAGATCCTGAGAAAGATGCGGGCTGTCCAGACACCATAGGATACGAGACATTCAAGGCCGGTTTCCTGGACACAGATTAAGTCTAGTCCTGGAGTAAAAAGCTATTTCAATGGAGATTCTCCATTGACCGTGCATTTTAGTCATGGACTAAGCTTAGTATGTGACAGTGGTGCATAATAATAATTAATAATGAAATCAAACTCATGATCCATTGAATACTGTCTCTCCATAAGATCTTTCAGAGTTGCTAAAGAGTAGCTCATGTTATACAATAGCTCCCTCTAGTGACAGACAGTTGAAGGACAGACTACCAAAGCGCATTGAAGACGTGTCACAGAAGACATGGAGAAGATTGCCCTAGGTATAGAGAATTTGTTTCTATAAATAGGAAGATACAGTATAGAGAGCGGGAGAGAGAGAGAGCATAAATGTACAGAAATGAAATTGTGGATATTCAAAGCACATCAAGTATATTAATGCTATAGATTGTGGTTATACCTGCATGTTGCAGACAGTGCTCCTCGATGTTGAGTTTGATTGTCTGGTTACTGACAGGTTTAGCAGCCACACAACTGTAGGTATCATTATCCTCTTCCTTTTTCTCCAAAGGGTAGAGACAAATTGGTGTGTGTGTGTGTGTGTGTGTGTGACTATTTGTGTTATCCAGTTTTTCCTCTCCTCTGTACCAGGCCAGGGTAACGTCTTTTCAGTTCTCCACAGAACACACCACTGAACAGCTTTCAGTAACTGATGGACTAACAGCTGACCTGGGGCTCCTAATGTAGGGAGCTGGGACTCCAACTTCAAAATTAGAGGAGAAACAGACATATACAGTGCCTTCAGAAAGTAAAAACACCCCTTGACGTCTTCCACATTTTGTTGTGTTACAGCCTGAATTTAAAATGGGTTAAATTTCGATTTTGTGTCACTGGCCTACACACAATAGCCCATACTGTCAAAATGGAATTATGTTTTTAGAAATGTTTACAAGTTAATCGAAAATGAAAAGCTGAAATGTCTTGAGTCAATAATTATTCAATCCCTTTTTTTTATGGCAAGTCCAAATACTTCAGGAGTAAAAAATGTGCTTAACAAGTCACATAATGGGGTGGCAGGTAGCCTAGTGGTTAGAACGTTGGACTAACCGTAAAGGTTGCAAGATTGAATCCCTGAGATGACAAGGTAAAAATCTGTCCTTCTGCCCCTGAACAAGGCAGTTAACCCACTGTTCCTAGGCTGTCATTGAAAATAAGAATTTGTTCTTTAACTGACTTGTCTAGTTAAATAAAGATATACAAATAATAATAATAAGCTGCATGGACTTACTCTGTGTGCAATAATAGTGTTTCAGATCATTTTTGAATGACTACCTCATCTCTGTACCCCACATATGCAATTATCTGTAATGTCCCTCAGTCAAGCAGTGAATTTCAAAAAGATTCAACCACAAAGACCAAAGAATATCTACATGAAAAATATATAGTGAACAAAAATATAAACGCAACATGCGACAATTTCAAAGATTTTACTGAGTTATAGTTAATATGTGGAAATCAAAAATTGAAATAAATTCTTTGGGTCCTAATCCATGGATTTCACATGACTGGGATTGGTCACAGATAGCTTTAAAAAAAAAGGTAAGGGGTGTGGATCAGAAAACCTGTCATGCAGCGCAACACATCTCCTTCGCATATAGTTGATCAGACTGTTGATTGTGGCCTGTGGAACGTTGTCCCACTCCTCTTCAATGGCTGTGCAAAGTTGCTGGATATTGGAACACACTGTAGTACACCTGTAGTACACCTCGATCCAGAGCATCCCAAACATGCTCAATGAATCAAATCACATTTTATTGGTCTCGTACACATGGTTAGCAGATGTTAATGTGAGTGTAGCGAAATGCTTGTGCTTCTAGTTCCGATAGTGCAGTAATATCTAACAAGTAATCCAACAATTCCCCAACAACTACCTAATACACACAAATTTAAAGGGATGGAATAAGAATATGTACATACAGTTGAAGTCGGAAGTTTACATACACCTTAGCCAAATACATTATTAGTCAGTTTTTCACAATTCCTGACATTTGATCCTAGTACAAATTCCCTATCACCACTTTATTTTAAGAATGTGAAATGTCAGAATAATAGTAGAGAGAATGATTTATTTCAGCTTTTATTTCTTTCGTCACATTCCCAGTGGGTCAGAAGTTCACATACACTCAATTCGTTTTTGGTAGCATTGCCTTCAAATTGTTTAACTTGGGTCAAACGTTTCAGGTAGCCTTCCACAAGCAACAAGTTGGGTGAATTTTGGCCCATTCCTCCCGACAGAGCTGGTGTAACTGATACAGGTTTGTAGGCCTCCTTGCTCGCACACACTTTTTCAGTTCTGCCCACAAATTTTCTATAGGATTGAGGTCAGGGCTTTGTGATGGCCACTCCAATACCTTGACATTGTTGTCCTTAAGCCATTTTGCCATTGTCCATATGGAAGACCCGTTTGCGACCAAGCTTTAACTTCCTGATGTCTTGAGATGTTGCTTCAATATATCCACATAAATTTCCTGCCTCATGATGCCATCTATTTTGAGAAGTGCACCAGTCCCTCCTGCAGCAAAGCACCCCCACAACATGATGCTGCCACCCCCGTGCTTCACGGTTGGGATGGTGTTTGTCGGCTTGCAAACCTCCCACTTTTTCCTCAACATAACGATGGTCATTATGGCCAAACAGTTCTATTTTTTGTTTCATCAGACCAGAGGACATTTCTCCAAAAAGTACAATCTTTGTCCCCATGTGCCGTTACAAACCGTAGTCTGGCTTTTTTATGGCAGTTTTGCGATATAGAATTCGTTTTACTGTGGATATAGATACTTTTGTACCTTTTTCCTCCAGCATCTTCACAAGGTCCTTTTCTGTTTTTCTGGGATTGATTTGCAGTTTTCGCACCAAAGTACATTCATCTCTAGGAGACAGAAAGCGTCTCCTTCCTGAGCAGTATGACGTGTTCCCCTGGTGTTTAGACTTGAGTACTATTGTTTGTACAGATGAATATGGTACATTCAGACGTTTGGAAATTGCTCCCAAGGATGAACCAGACTTGTGGGGGTCTACAATTTTTTTCTGAGGTCTTGGCTGATTTCTTCTGATTTTCCCATGATGTCAAGCAAAGAGGCACAGAGTTTGAAGGTAGGCCTTGAAATACATCCACAGGTACACCTCTAATTGACTAAAATTATGTCAATTAGCCTATCAGAAGCGTCTAAAGCCATGACATCATTTTTTGAAATTTTCCAAGCTGTTTAAAGGCACAGTTGTAACGGCTGTCGTCGGAAGAAAACCAAGATGCAGCGGAGGTTGTGTGTTCATCTTGATATTTAATAAAAATGAACCCCTACAAAACAAAACACTCGATAGCAACGACAGCAAACAGTCCTGTCTGGTCCCAACTGAACAAAACAGAAAACAATCCCCCACAAAACCCAAAGGAAAAACCTGCTCCTTATGTGTGACTGGGAGCCACACATGGCCAAAAACAAAGAAATACAAAAAACCTAGAAAAAGAACATAGAACGCCCACCCAATGTAACACCCTGGCCTAACCAAAATAAAGAACAAAAAACCCCTCTCTATGGCCAGGGCGTTACAGTACCCCCCCCCCCAGGTGTGGACTCCGGCCGCAAAACCTGACGCTGAAGGGGAGGGTCCGGGTGGGCCTTCTTACGGCGGCGGCTCAGGTGCGGGACGTGGCCTCTGCCCCACCCTTGGCGTCGCTCTCTTAGGTGGCGCACCTGGCCGCGCCAAAGGTCTGGTGGGCAACCCTGACTTCGCCCGGCTGGCGGGCGACCCTTGTTGCGCCCGGCTGGCGGACGACCCTGGCTGCGCCTGGCGATGGCAGATCCGGACAGGCGGGCCAATCTGGCAGATCCGGACAGGCGGGCCACTCTGGCAGATCCGGACAGGCGGGCCACTCTGGCAGATCCGGACAGGCGGGCCACTCTGGCAGATCCGGACAGGCGGGCCACTCTGGCAGATCCGGACAGGCGGGCCACTCTGGCAGATCCGGACAGGCGGGCCACTCTGGCAGCTCCGGACAGGCGGGCCACTGTGGCAGCTCCAGACAGGCGGGACGCTCTGGCAGCTCCTGACTGGCGGGCGGCTCTGGCAGCTCCTGACTGGCGGGCGGCTCTGGCAGCTCCTGACTGGCGGGCGGCTCTGGCAGCTCCTGACTGGCGGGCGGCTCTGGCAGCTCCTGACTGGCGGGCGGCTCTGGCAGCTCCTGACTGGCGGACGGCTCTGGCAGCTCCTGACTGGCGGGCGGCTCTGGCAGCTCCTGACTTGCGGGCGGCTCTGGCAGCTCCTGACTGGCGGGCGGCTCTGGCAGCTCCTGACTGGCGGGCGGCTCTGGCAGCTCCTGACTGGCGGGCGGCTCTGGCGGCTCCTGACTGGCGGGCGGCTCTGGCGGCTCCGGACTGGCGAGACCCACTGGAGGCCTAGTCCTGGGAGGAGGCACAGGACGGACCAGGATGGGTAGACCCACTGGAGGCCTGGACCTAGGAGGAGGCACAGGACGGACCAGGATGGGGAGACCCACTGGAGGCCTGGTCCGAGGGGGAGGCACAGGATAAACTGGGCTGTGGAGGAGCACTGGAGTTCTGGTACGGACTCTCGACATGCTTACTCCAGGCTGAATGCCCACTTTGGCCCGGCACAGGCGGAGAGCAGGCATTTGGCGAACTGGACCCTCCCAGCGCCCTGGAGACCCAGTGCGCAACGTCGGCGCAGGATAACCTGGACCGAGGAGGCGCACTGGAGACCAGACGCGCTGAGCTGGCACAACCCGTCCTGACTCGATGCCTGCTCTCGCATGGCACTTGCGGGGGGCTGGCATGTAGCTCTCCGGGCTATCAACGCGTACTGGGGACACCGTGTGCTTTACCGCATAACACGGTGCCTGACCAGTACTGCGCTGCCTCCTGTAAGCACGGGGAGTTGGCTCAGGTCTACCGCCTGACTCCACCAATCTCCCCGTGTGCCCCCCCCAAAAAATGTTTGGGGCTGCCTCCCGTGTCTGTTGCGCTCCCTCTCGTTGTACCAGCGCCTCTCAGCTCTCGCCGCCTCGATCTCCCACTGCGGGCGGCGATAATCCCCAGCCTGAGCCCATGGTCCTTTACCGTCCAGGATTTTCTCCCAAGTCCACGACTCCAGATAGCTTCTCCCCATTTTTCCAACGTCCATGAGTCCCGATAGCTCTTCTCCTTCCTCCGCTGCTTGGTCCGTTTCTTGGTGGGGGATTCTGTAACGGCTGTCGTCGGAAGAAACCAAGATGCAGCGGAGGTTGTGTGTTCATCTTGATATTTAATAAAAATGAACCACTACAAAACAAAACACTCGATAGCAACAACAGCAAACAGTCCTGTCTGGTCCCAACTGAACAAAACAGAAAACAAACCCCCACAAAACCCAAAGGAAAAACCTGCTCCTTATGTGTGACTCCCAATCAACAACAACGAACTTCAGCTGTGCCTGACTGGGAGCCACACACGGCCCAAAACAAAGAAATACAAAAAACCTAGAAAAAGAACATAGAACGCCCACCCAATGTAACACCCTGGCCTAACCAAAATAGAACAAAAAACCCCTCTCTATGGCCAGGGCGTTACAACAGTCGACTTAGTGTATGTAAACTTCTGACTTCAACTATATAAATATATGGATGAGCGATGGCCAAGGCAAGGTGCAATAGATTGTATAAGGTACAGTATATGAGATGAGTAATGTAAGATATGTTAACATTATTAAAGTGGCATTGTTTAAAGTGACTAGTGTTCCATTTATTAAAGTGGCCAGTGATTTGAGTCTCTATGTAGGCAGCATCCTCCCTGAGTTAGTGATTGCTGTTTAGCAGTCTGATGGCCTTGAGATAGAAGCTGTTTTTCAGTCTCTTGGTCCCAGCATTGATGCACCTGTACTGACCTTGCCTTCTGGATGGTAGCTGGGTGAACATGCAGTGGCTCATGTGGTTGTTGTCCTTGATTTTTTTGGCCTTCCTGTGACATCGGGTGCTGTAGGTGTCTTGGACGGCAGGTAGTTTGCTGATGAGTTGTACAGACCGCACCACCCTCTGGAGAGCCTTGCTGTTGAGGGCGGTGCAGTTACCGAACCAGGTGGTGATACAGCCCGACAAGATGCTCTCAATTGTGCATCTGTAAAAGTTTGTCAGGGTTTTAGGTAACAAGCCAAATTTCTTCAGCCTGCCTTCTTCACCACACTGTCTGTGTGGGTGGACCATTTCAGTTTGTCTGTGATGTGTACGCCGAGGAACTTAAAATGTTCCACCTTCTCCGCTACTGTCCCTTCGATGTGGATAGGGAGGTGCTCCCAGTTTTCTGAAGTCCACGATCATCTCCTTTGTTTTGTTGATGTTGAGTGAGAGGTTATTTTCCTGACATAACACTCTGAGTGCCCTCACCTCCTCCCTATAGGCTGTCTCGTTGTTGTTGGTAATCAAGCCCAAAACTGTGGGGCCCCTTGTGGGGCCCCAGTGTTGAGGGTCAGCGAAGTGGAGATGTTGTTTCCTACCTTCACCACCTGGGGGCGTCCCGTCAGGAAGCCAAGGACCCAATTGCACAGGGTGGGGTTGAGACCCAGGGCCTCCAGCTTAATGATGAGCTTAGCCTGTTAGGGATAGGGGGCAGTATTTACACGGCCGGATAAAAAACGTAGCCGATTTAATCTGGTTATTACTACTGCCCAGAAACTAGAATATGCATATAATTATTGGCTTTGGATAGAAAACACCCTAAAGTTTCTAAAACTGTTTGAATGGTGTCTGTGAGTATAACAGAACTCATATGGCAGGCAAAAACCTGAGAAGATTCCTTACAGGAAGTGGCCTGTCTGACAATTTCTTGGCCTTCTTGACTCTCTTTATTGAAAACTGAGGATCTTTGCTGTAACGTGACACTTCCTTCGGCTCCCATAGGCTCTCAGAAACCGGGAAAAAGCTGAATGATGTCTTTGGAGCCCCTGGCTGAAAAACATTAGCGCATTTGGATGGTGGTCGATCAGAGTACAATGAGACTGAGGCGCGTGCACGAGGCGACCCCATGTTTTTATTTTCTCTGTCTTTGAACTAAAACACAGTTTCCCGGTCGGAATATTATCGCTTTTTTACGAGAAAAATTGCATAAAATTGATTTTAAACAGCGGTTGACATGCTTCGAAGTACGGTAATGGAATATTTAAAAAAAAATTGTCACGAAACGCGTCGGGCGCATCACCCTTCTTTACCCTTTCGGATAGTGTCTTGAACGCACGAACAAAACAGAGGATATTTGAACATAACTATGGATTATTTTGAACCAAACCAACATTTGTTATTGAAGTAGAAGTCCTGGGAGTGCATTCTGACGAAGAACAGCAAAGGTAATAACATTTTTCTTATAGTAAATCTGACTTTGGTGAGGGCTAAACTTGGTGGGTGTCTAAATAGCTAGCCCGTGATGGGTGTCTAAATAGCTAGCCCGTGATCTACTCAGAATATTGCAAAATGTGCTTTCACCGAAAAGCTATTTTAAAATCGGACATAGCGAGTGCATAAAGGAGTTCTGTATCTATAATTCTTAAAATAATTGTTATGTTTTTTGTGAACGTTTATCGTGAGTAATTTAGTAAATTCACCGGAAGTTTGCGGTGGGTATGCTAGTTCTGAACGTCACATGCTAATGTAAAAAGCTGGTTTTTGATATAAATATGAACTTGTGTCAAGCTTGGGTGTAGTGGGTGAGGAATCAAATGCAGGAAGCTGCGATACAGGGTAGTGGCTTTAATAAGCACAACGGCAAAAACACAAGCCTTCCCAAAACAGCGATCAAAAGCGCACAACAAAACAAGGTGCCCCAAACACAGGGGACAAAACACTGTTGGTGCAAACACACGCACTACTGCAAAATACAAAATCAGAGTGTCGCCAAGCAAAGCAAACAGAGAAACACAATCACGTACAAAAACCATACATCCTACGCTAACCTAAATAACCCCCCTTTTCTAATGACTAACCCAAAACAGGTGCGTGCCTACCTAGACCTAACCAAACGAAAGTGAAACAAAACAGGGATCGATGGCAGCTAGTAGTTCGGCGACGACGACCGCCGAGCCCCGCCCGGCCGAGGAGGGGCGCCACCATCCGTCACCGTCGTGACAGTACTCCCCCCCTGACGCGCGGCTCCCGCAGCGCGCCGTCGCCGACCTCGAGGACGCCCCGGAGGGCGAGGCGCAGGGCGATCCGGATGGAGGCTGTGGAACTCCCGGGTGAGCGCTGGGTCCAGTATGTCCTCCACCGGTACCCAGCACCTCTCCTCCGGGCCGTACCCCTCCCAGTCCACGAGGTACTGCAGGCCCCTCGCCCGGCGTCTGGAGTCCAAGATGGATCGGACTGTGTACGCCGGGGCCCCCCCGATGTCCAGGGGGGGTGGAGGGACCTCCCGTACCTCATTTTCCTGCAGCGGACCAGCTACCACCGGCCTGAGGAGAGACACATGAAACGAGGGGTTAATACGATAATAAGAAGGAAGTTGTAATCTGTAACACACCTCGTTTATTCTCCTCAGGACTTTAAATGGCCCCACAAACCGCGGACCCAGCTTCCGGCAGGGCAGGCGGAGGGGCAGGTTCCGGGTCGAGAGCCAGACTCTCTCCCCTGGGGTGAACACGGGGGCCTCGCTGCGGTGCCGGTCAGCGCTCGCTTTCTGTCGCTCCCTGGCTCGTTCCAGGGATTCCTGCACAGCGTTCCAGGTCTCCCTTGAGCGCTGCACCCATTCCTCCACCGCAGGGGCCTCCGTCTGGCTCTGATGCCATGGCCCCAGGACCGGCTGATAACCCAACACACATTGGAATGGTGACATGTTGGTGGAGGAGTGGCGCAAAGAGTTCTGAGCCATTTCGGCCCATGGCATAAACCTTGCCCACTCCCCTGGCCGGTCCTGGCAATAGGACCGCAGGAACCTGCCCACCTCCTGGTTTACCCTTTCCACCTGCCCATTACTTTCGGGGTGAAACCCCGAGGTCAGACTGACCGAAACCCCCAGCCGCTCCATAAACGCCCGCCACACTCGGGACGTGAACTGGGGGCCTCGATCTGAGACGATATCCTCGGGCACCCCATAGTGCCGGAAGACGTGGGTGAATAAGGCTTCCGCGGCCTGCAGGGCCGTAGGAAGACCGGGTAACGGAATCAGACGGCAGGACTTAGAAAACCGGTCCACAACGACCAGGATCGTAGTGTTGCCCTGAGACGGCGGGAGATCGGTCAAGAAATCCACCGCCAGGTGGGACCATGGTCGTTGTGGAACCGGGAGGGGTTGTAATTTCCCTCTAGGCAGGTGCCTGGGAGCCTTACTCTGAGCGCACACCGAACAGGAGGAGACATAGTGCCTCACGTCCTTCACCAAGGTGGGCCACCAGTATCTCCCACTAAGACCACGCACTGTCCGCTCAACCCCTGGGTGACCCGAGGAGGGAAGCGTGTGAGCCCACCGAATCAGCCGATCGCGAACACCGAGCGGAACGTACTTACGACCCACTGGACACTGCGGAGGAGTAGGCTCCGTCCGTAACGCCCGCTCGATGTCCGCGTCCACCTCCCAGACCACCGGTGCCACCAGGCAGAGGCTGGAAGGATGGGCGTGGGCTCGGTGGACCGTTCCTCGGCGTCATGGAGACGAGACAGTGCGTCGGCCTTAGTGTTCCGGGAACCTGGGATATACGAGATGTTAAACCGAAATCTCGTAAAGAACATCGCCCACCTGGCTTGACGCGGGTTCAGTCTCCTCGCCGCCCGGATGTACTCCAGATTGCGGTGGTCAGTCCAGATGAGAAAAGGGTGGCGCGCCCCCTCAAGCCAATGTCTCCACACCTTCAGGGCTCTGACCACAGCCAACAGCTCCCTGTCCCCCACATCATAGTTACGCTCCGCCGGACTCAACTTCCTAGAGAAGAAGGCGCAGGGGCGGAGCTTGGGGGGGGCGCCCGAGCGCTGGGACAGCACGGCTCCTACCCCAGCCTCGGACGCGTCCACCTCCACTATGAAGGGCAAAGAGGGGTCCGGGTGCACCAGCACCGGGGCGTCGGTGAACAGAACCTTCAGACGACTAAAGGCCCTGTCCGCCTCCGCGGACCACTGCAACCGCACCGGGCCCCCCTTCAACAGTGAGGTAATGGGAGCCGCCACCTGCCCAAAGCCCCGGATAAACCTCCGGTAGTAATTGGCAAATCCCAAAAACCGCTGCACCTCCTTCACCGTGGTGGGAGTTGGCCAATTATGCACGGCTGAGACGCGGTCACATTCCATCACTACCCCTGATGAGGAAATGCGATACCCCAAGAAAGAGACGGCTGGTTTGGAAAACTCACATTTCTCAGCCTTGACGTATAGGTCATGCTCCACCAGTCGCCCAAGCACTTTACGCACCAGAGACACATGCTCGGCGCGTGTAGCGGAGTAGACCAGAATGTCATCGATGTACACCACTACACCCTGACCGAGCAGGTCCCGGAGAATCTCGTCCACAAAGGATTGAAAGACTGCGGGAGCATTCTTTAACCCATATGGCATGACGAGGTACTCATAATGGCCAGATGTGGTACTAAATGCAGTTTTCCACTCGTCCCCTCCTCGGATACGCACCAGATTATATGCGCTCCTGAGATCCAATTTCGTGAAGAAGCGCGCCCCGTGAAATGACTCCATCGCCGAGGCGATGAGAGGTAGTGGGTAACTGAAACCCACTGTGATGGCATTTAGACCTCTATAGTCAATGCACGGGCGCAGACCTCCCTCCTTTTTCTTCACGAAAAAGAAGCTCGAGGAGACGGGTGAGTGAGATGGCCGAATGTATCCCTGCCTCAAGGATTCAGTGACGTATGTCTCCATAGCCGCTGTCTCCTCCTGAGACAGGGGATAAACGTGACTACGAGGAAGGGCAGCGCCCACCTGGAGGTTTATCGCACAGTCTCCTCGTCGATGAGGTGGTAATTGGGTCGCCTTCGTTTTACTGAAGGCGATAGCCAAATCGGCATATTCTGAGGGAATGTGCACGGTGGAGACTTGGTCTGGACTCTCCACCGTAGTCGCACCGATGGAAACTCCTATGCACCTGCCCGAGCACTCATTTGACCACCCCTTAAGAGCCCTCTGTCCCCACGAAATCTTAGGGTTGTGAGTGGCTAGCCAGGGAATCCCTAGAACCACTGGAAACGCTGGGGAATCGATGAGGAAAAGACTAATCCGCTCCTCATGACCCCCCCCGCATTTCCATGACCAGAGGTACAGTGACCTCCCTGACCAGCCCCGACCCTAGTGGTCGACTGTCTAGGGCGTGTATGGGGAAGGGTTGGTCCAACTGGACCAGGGGAATCCCTAACTTAGCCGCGACCCCACGGTCCATAAAACTCCCTGCTGCGCCTGAATCGACTAGCGCCTTAAACCGGGAGTGAGGGGAGAAACAAGGGAAAGACACTGACACATACATGTGACGTACAGGGGGCTCTGGGTGAGGCTGGTGCTGACTCACCTGAGGTGTCAAAGGAGCGCTCTGCCTGCCGTCTGGACTCCTAGGGGAGTCTCCCCAGCACCGGTCCACAGTGTGCCCTCTGCGACCACATGAGGTGCAGGAGCGACCCCCCCTCCAGTCTTCCTGGCTGCTGCCCCCCCTATCTCCATAGGCGTGGGAGCAGGAGGGCTGGAGGGTGGAATGAGCAGGGCCCGGGTCGGACGTCCGCGGGCGGCCAGCAGATTGTCCAGTCGGATGGACAGATCCACCAGTTGGTCCAGTGTGTGAGTTGTGTCCCGACAGGCTAATTCCCGGCGGACGTCCTCCCTCAAACTGCAACGGTAGTGGTCTATAAGGGCCCTCTCATTCCACCCTGCTCCCGCGGCCAGGGTCCGGAACTCGAGAGCGAAATCCTGCGCGCTCCTCGTCTCCTGCCTCAGGTGAAACAGCCGCTCACCCGCCGCTCTCCCCTCCGGGGGATGATCGAATACTGTCCGAAAGCGGCGGGTGAACTCTGGGTAGTTGTCCCTGGCTGAGTCCGGACTGTCCCACACGGCGTTTGCCAATTCCAGGGCCTTACCCGTGAGACAGGAGACGAGGACGCTGACGCTCTCCTCCCCCGAGGGAGGGGGACGAACGGTCGCCAGGTATAACTCCAACTGGAGTAAGAAGCCCTTACACCCAGCGGCCGTTCCATCGTACTCCCTGGGGGGGACGAGTTTTACCCCACTGGTACTGGGAGCTGTGGGTGCTGGGGGGGGCGCAGGCTGTTGGACTGCCGCGTTCGGGGGGCCGAGAGCGCGTCGTTCCCAGCTCTCCAGGCGCGCCAACACCTGATCCATGGCGTTACCCAGCCGGTGGAGCAGGGTAGAGTGTTGATCCACGGTTTCCTCCATGGACATGGCTGGCGCTGAAGCTCCTGCTGACTCCATTACGTTAGGGTACGTGATTTCTGTCAAGCTTGGGTGTAGTGGGTGAGGAATCAAATGCAGGAAGCTGCGATACAGGGTAGTGGCTTTAATAAGCACAACGGCAAAAACACAAGCCTTCCCAAAACAGCGATCAAAAGCGCACAACAAAACAAGGTGCCCCAAACACAGGGGACAAAACACTGTTGGTGCAAACACACGCACTACTGCAAAATACAAAATCAGAGTGTCGCCAAGCAAAGCAAACAGAGAAACACAATCACGTACAAAAACCATACATCCTACGCTAACCTAAATAACCCCCCTTTTCTAATGACTAACCCAAAACAGGTGCGTGCCTACCTAGACCTAACCAAACGAAAGTGAAACAAAACAGGGATCGATGGCAGCTAGTAGTTCGGCGACGACGACCGCCGAGCCCCGCCCGGCCGAGGAGGGGCGCCACCATCCGTCACCGTCGTGACAACTTGATTGAACAAAACATGCATGTATTGTATAACATAATGTCCTAAGATTGTCATCTGATGAAGATCATCAAAGGTTAGTGCTGCATTTAGCTGTGGTTTGGGTTTATGTGACATTATATGCTAGCTTAAAACCTCTTACATCTACACGTTCCGCTAGCGGAACGTCTGCTCCAATATCCAATGATGGGCGGGGCGCGAAATTCAAACTCCTCTAAATCCGAAAACTTACACTTTTCAAACATATGACTATGTTACAGCTATTTAAAGACAAGACTCTCCTTTATCTAACCAAACTGTCCGATTTCAAAAAGGCTTTACAGCGAAAGCAAAACATTAGATTATGTCAGCAGAGTACCCAGCCAGGAATAATCACACAGCCATTTTTCAAGCTAGCATATCATGTCACATAAACCCAAACCATATCTAAATGCAGCACTAACCTTTGATGATCTTCATCAGATGACACACCTAGGACATTGTGTTATACAATACATGCATGTCTGTTCAATCAAGTTCATATTTATATCAAAAACCAGCTTTTTACATTAGCATGTGACGTTCAGAACTAGCATTCCCACCGAACACTTCCGGTGATTTTACTAAATTACTCACGATAAACGTTCACAAAAAGCATAACAATTATTTTAAGAATTATAGATACAGAACTCCTCTATGCACTCGATATGTCCGATTTTAAAATAGCTTTTCGGATGAAGCACATTTTGCAATAATGTAAGTACATAGCCCGGCGTTACAGGGCTAGCTATTTAGACACCCACCCAGTGTAGCCTTCACCAAAATCACATTTCCTATAAGAAAAATGTTCTTACCTTGCTTGTTCTTCATCAGAATACACTGCCAGGACTTCTACTTCAATAACAAATGTAGGTTTGGTCCCAAATAATCCATCGTTATATCCAAACAGCGACGTTTTGTTCGTGCGTTCTAGACACTATCCCAACGCTAAATCTCGGCCACGAGCATGACGCAAAATATGACAAAAAATTTCGAAATATTCCATTACCGTACTTCGAAGCATGTCAACCGCTGTTTAAAACCAATATTTATGCAATTTATCTCGTAGAGAAGCGATAATATTCCGACCGGGAATCTGCCTGTCTGTAAACTGAGGAAAAAACCGAAAGCCGGGGGCGGGGCGTGTCACGCGCCTAAGGCTTAGTCCATTGACTGACCACTCAGCATTTGCTCTCGTGTGCTTCAGCCAGGGCTTTGAATGACATCATTCCTGTTTTTCCCGGGCTGTGAGACTCCATTGTTGACGTGAGAAGTGTCACGTAAGAGCAGAGATCCTTTGTAAACGACAGAGATAATAAAGAAGGGCAAGAAATGTTCAGACAGGGTACTTCCTGAACAGAAGCATCTCAGGTTTTTGCCTGCCATAGGAGTTCTGTTATACTCACAGACACCATTCAAACAGTTTCAGAAACTTTGGAGTGTTTTCTCTCCAAAGCTAATAATTATATGCATATTCCAGTTTCTGGGCAGGACTAATAATCAGATTAAATCGGGTACGTTTTTTATCCAGCCGTGAAATTACTGCCCCCTAGATGTAACAGGTTAAAAAATGGGTGTCTGATTATTTCTGGCTGGGTACTCTGCTGACATAATCTAATGTTTTGCTTTCGTTGTAAAGCCTTTTTGAAATCGGACAGTGTGTTTAGATTAAAGAGAGTCTTGTCTTTAAAATGGTGTAAAATAGTAATATGTTTGAGAAATTGAAGTAATAGCATTTTTAAGGTATTTGCAAACTGAGGTGGGTCTAGGGTGGCAGGTAAGGTGGAGGTGATATGATCCTTGACTAGTCTCTCAAAGCACTTCATGATGACTGAAGTGAGTGCTACGAGGCGGTAGTCATTTAGTTCAGTTATCTTTGCCTTCTTGGGTACAGGAACAATGGTGGCCATCTTTAAGCATGTGGGGACAGCAGACTGGGACAGGGAGCGATTGAATATGTCCGTAAACACACCAGCCAGATGATCTGCACATGCTCTGAGGACACGGCTAGTGATGCCGTCGGGGCCAGCAGCCTTGCGCGGATTTACACATTTAAATGTCTTACTCACGTCGGCCACGGAGAAGGCGAGGGGGCCCGCAGTCCTTGTTAGCGGGCCGAGGTGGTGGCACTGTATTATCCTCAAAGCGGGCAAAGAAGGTGTTTAGTTTGTCTGGAAGCGAGACGTCGGTGTCCGTGACGTGGCTGGTTTTCTATTTGTAGTCCTTGATTTTTATAGTCTTGTGTCTGAGCTGTTGAATTGCGACTCCACTATACCGACATTTCGCTTCTTTTATTGCCTTGCGGAGGTAATAACTACACTTTTTATATTCAGCCATATTCCCAGTCCTCTTTCCATGGTTGAATGCGGTGGTTCACACTTTTAGTTTCTGCAAATACTGCCATCCATCCACGGTTTCTGGTTAGGGTAAGTGTTAATAGTCACAGTGGGTACAACATCTCCAATGCACTTCCTTATAAACTCACTCACCGAGTCAGCGTATAGATCGATGTTATTCTCTGAGGCGGCCTGTAACATTTCCCAATGATCAAAACAATCTTTAAGTGTGGATTCCGATTGGTCAGACCAGCGTTGAATGGTTCTAGTCACGGGTACATCCTGTTTGAGTTTCTGCCTATAAGACGGTAGGAGCAAGATAGAGTCATGGTCGGATTTGCCGAAGAGAGGGCGAGGGAGGGCCTTGTATGCATCACGGAATTTAGAGTAGCAGTAATCGAGTGTATTGCCCGCGTGAGTGCTGCAATCAATATGCTGATAGAATTTAGGTAGCCTTGTTCTCAAATTTGCTTTGTTAAATTCCCCAGCTACAATAAATGCAGCCTCAGAATATATGGTTTCCAGTTTACATAGAGTCCAATGAAGTTTCTTGAGGGCCATCGTGGTGTTTGCTTGAGGGGGTATATACACCGCTGTGATGACAACTGACGAGAATTCTCTTGGGAATTAATATGGCTGGCATTTGATTGTAAGAAATTCTAGTTTGGGTGAGCAGAAGGACCTGAGTTCCTGTATGTTGATATGATTACACCATGTGTCGTTAATCATGTAGCATACACGCTCACCCTTCTTCTTCCCTGAAAGGTGTTTATCTCTGTCGGAGCGACGCATGAAGAAGGCCGGTGGCTGAACCGACTCCGACAACGTATCTCGAGAGAGCCATGTTTCCGTGAAACAGAGAATGTTACAATCTCTGATATCTCTCTGGAATGCAACCCTTGCTCTAATTTCGTCTACGTTGTTGTCAAGAGACGGGACATTTGCAAATAGTATACTCAGAAGCAGTGAGCGGGTGCACGCCTATGGAGCCTGACCAGGAGGCCGCTCCATCTGCCTCTTCTGCGGCAACGTTGTTTTGGGTCGGCTTCTGGGATTAGATCCACTGTCCTGGGTGGTGGTCCGAACAAAGGATCTGCTTCGGGAAAGTCGTATTCCTGTTCGTAATGTTGGTAAGTTGGCGTCGCTCTTATATCCAATAGTTCTTCCAGGCTGTATGTAATAAATAACATTTAAGATTTTCTGGGCTAACAATGTAAGAAATAATACATAAAAAACTAAATACTGCATAGTTTCCTAAGGACTCGAAGCGAGGCAACCATCTCTGTCGGCGCCATCTTGTCGAAATGAGTGACATGTCTGGGTGAGTATGCAGGCAATGGAAGAACTGGGCCATTTTCAGCTTCCAGGAATTGTGTACAGATCCTTGCTACATGGTCGTGTGTTATCATGCTGAAGAATGAGGTGATGGCGGCTGATAAATGGCGCGACAATGGGCCTCAGGATCTCATCACGGTTTCTCAGTGCATTGAAATTGCCATTGATAAAATACAATCGTGTTTGTTGTCTGTAGCTTATGCCTGCCCATACCATAACCCTACCTACACCATGAGGCACTCTGTTCACAACGTAGACAAAAGCAAAAGGCTCGCCCACACAATGCCATACACGTGGTCTGCAGTTGAGAGGCCGGTTGGACGCACTGCCAAAATCTCTAAAACAATGTTGGAGGCAGCTTAGGCAAAATAAATCAACATTACTTTCTCTGGCAACAGCTCTGGTGGGCATTCCTGCAGTCAGCATGCCAATTGCATGCTCCCTTAAAACTTGAAACATCTGTAGCATTGTGTTGTATGACAAAACTGCACATTTTAGAGTGGCCTGTTATTGTCCCCAGCACAAGGTGCACCTTTGTAAAGATCATGCTGTTTAATCAGCTTCTTGATATGCCACACCTGTCAGTTGGATGGATTATCTTGGCAAAGGAGAAATGCTCACTAACAGGGATGTAAACACATTTCTGCATAAACTTCATGGAATCTTTTATCTCCGTTCATGAAACATGGGACCAACACTTTACAAGTTGCGTACATTTTTTTGTTCAGCATTCTGAACAGAACCACAATTTGTTTTGTTTCATTCCACTGTTCCGACAAGCATAATAAAGTTCTGAACCGGTTCGAACCAAAAGAAAGTACTGGTTTACATTGTTGGAATCGGCTAAACTTTGAACATTGAGATATTAAATGAATGATAGGAAATGAAAGAGACTGGGTTATGTTAGAAGTTAATGGTTCTCAGAAGAAAGAAGACTTTGGAATGTGTTTGATGGAGAGGAGAGCGATGTGTTGATACAGGGGAGACAGATGGACATCTGTGTATTAGATGAAAGAGGGGTTGATGTAACAGAGCCTCTCTATGGAGGGGGGTGTGTGGAATCAGGAGCAGGAGAGCAGAAGGGTTCCAGGCAAATCCACCGTTTATTTTGGCAGATCCGAAAAAACACAACGACACATACAGGGGAGAAACCTCAACTCCATAATGCCTACAAGCAAAATGTCCACGGTAACACATACTGTACAAACAACTAACAACGCCAGTGGTGCAGGCACGCACCGCTTACATGTTGCCTACAGCAAAATAATCCCGCACACAGCCTAACCTGCTGCGGGGAAATATAAAGCCACCGAAATCAACAAAACAAGACACAGGTGTGTAAAACCAGACAGAACTAAATGAAAAGGAAAATGGGATCGGTGGCAGCTAGTAGGCTGGTGACTATGACCGCCGAGTACCGCCCGAACAGGGAGTGGAGCCACCTTCGGTGGAAGTCGTGACAGTTGAGGTCAGGAGGTCAGGAGGTGAGGACAGATTCTCTTAAGAGAGTAATAAATGTTTGGAATCCTGTTACCCTCTTTATTAGCTTCCTGTAGAGCCATAAAATGTAAGGATTGGAGAGAAAGGGGAGTGTCTTAAGTAGGATGCATATAAACTGTGAAGTCTGAAATCTTTAGCTGTCTGTTTTCAGCTGTACAGAACCTTTGGGAAGAATAAACTTGGTTAAAGCGTCTCTAGTGTCTGTGGGTTACTTACTCTGAAAAATAAGAACCCAACAATATCATTTCTTTCTGTTCCTTTTTAACCTGTAAAATCATCAGTATTGTACATTTAGCTCATTAAGTTACTTCAACAATCAGTGCGGATAACGCAGTCAAGCTAGTTGTTTACATGAGTGTTGGCCAGACAAGTGTAGCCTATGGCGCAAGATGTGATTGAAATTTTGCGAGAGTGGGTTGAGGAGGAGGCTTGAAGTCGCTGGGCATCTTGTTATGACATGCATTATATGAATTAGGTCCACAGACTAATACCTAGGTGGAGCGGCATCTATGGAGGAACTTTTAATGTCCTTTGTGTCACGTCCTGACCAGTAAGGGGTTATTTGTTATCATAGTTTGGTCAGGACGTGGCAGGGGGTATTTGTTTTATATGGTTTTGAGTGTGTGTTTATGTAGAAGGGCGTTTGATTTATGTATTCTGGGGTTTTTGGTTTAGTTCTATGTTGTATAGTTTTATGTCTGCTCTAGGGTATTTAGCTCTATGTTTAGGTAATTGGGATTGGGGCCTTCAATTGGAGGCAGCTGGTTATCGTTGCCTCTGATTGAAGGTCCTATATTTAGGAGTATGTTTGTTATGGGTATTGTGGGAGGTTGTTCTTTGCACTGCTGTATTTAGCCTGCAAGACTGTTAGGTCGTGGCTTGTTTTGTTTATTTAAGTGTTCACAAATAAAGTTAAGATGAGCATTCGACCCGCTGCGCCTTGATCCATTCACTACGACGAATGTGACACTTTGAGCTAACTAGCTAACAAGCTTGTGTGTGCTGAGTGTCACCAAGTCTTACCTTTTTGTAGTTAATAAATCCAACATGAAATGTGAAAACTAGGCCTATAGTATTCTTAACTAGCATTGAAAAAGTTAATCCATTGTTCTCTAGACAACTCAAATTATCTCTCCCTATCTTCTGAATCAAGCTTGTAATGTCAAATCAAGCTTGTAGTATCAGTACATTAGCCTAGGCTTTAGAGGGGGGAGGGTCAGGTTTAGTTTTAAACAAATACAGGCGAAGATTTCCGATTGCAGGTAGACACTAGATTACGTTTCTGAGTGACAGAGTGAGGGCTTTGCATAGGCACTTTGTTGCGTGACTAGAAAAAATGCCTGGAACGTAAAATGACGTTATTAACCGGTTCCCATGCTTTAAAAAATAACGTTCTGGATCACTTTCGTTCCAGGTTCCTTTCTGTTCCTTGAAAAATGTCATTATTTTACGGTTTTGTTCCCTGAACCGGTTCCAACCCCTGATTCACATACTTTCATATTCTAAATTCAATATCTTTAACAGTACATACAGCTATTGCTAATCAATGAATTAGTATCTGTACGAAAATAAAGGTTATTTACTTACAAGTAATGCACAAGGTATTCTGTCTAGCATATAAAACCATCAAATTGTATGTACACCGAGTATACAAAACATTAAGAACCCCTGCTCTTTCCATGACAGACTGACCAGGTGAATCCAGATGAAAGCTATGAACCCTTATTGATGTCAGTTGTTTAATTTACTTCGATCAGTGTAAAGGAAGGAGGGAGACCGGTTAAATAAGGATTTTTAAACCTTGAGACAATTGAGACATGGATTTTGTATGTGTGCCATTCAGAGGGTGAATGGGCAAGAACAAATATTGAAGTGCCTTTGAATGGGTTATGGTAGAAGGTGCCAGGCACACTGGTTTGTGTCAAGAACTGCAACACTGGCTGGGTTTTTCAATATCAACAGTTCCCTGTGTGTATCAAGAATGGTCCACCATCCAAAGGACATCCAGCCAACTTCATAAAACTGTGGGAAGTATTGGAGTTAACATGAGCCAGCATCCCTGTTGAAGCTTTTGACACATTAAACATAACAACAACAATAACCCATGAAATAGTTAGCAAAACATATTCTTACTATTTCAAGGTATATTTTGTGTAGTTACATTAGATCTTGGCCAGCTAGACCATGCTGGTCAGACCAGCTTGACCAGCATCCAACCAGCACTGACCAGCATAGACCAGCATGGACCAGCTTGAAATGTATTCTGGTTTATGCTAGTTTTTTCAGCAGGGGTGTTCTTCCTTCTTTCTAATCCACGCAGCTATTCCTCACGCACCTAGAACCTAATGCTTCAATATAGCCTACATATTTGTCATTTAACTTTCAAATGTATAACCTTTTGTATGTGGCATAAACACAACCAGTCACAATGTTTCAATCTGATTAGGCCACTTCAAAAGTCTGCTGTAGGGATGTGCACATTAGTCCAAAATATAATATAAACCTTTTTCTGCGAGTTAAGTGTCAGATAAAAATGTCACCATATCATTGGAAAGCATGCATTTTGTTAGGCTACAGATTAAATAAATGATGATAAACTTCAAAGGGTGGTGAAAGTGTATGGTGATGAGGTTGATGCTCCTTTCAATAAGTATCAAGGATCTTATTCTGGTGACATGATGATCGATGCTTGGCTGCCATTTGACAAATTAAAATAATCTGGCACTTTTGCATATAATAATCTCATCATATGTAGCAACATTTGAATTATATATGTTTTTACATTGGATAAAAGTAGAGACTCAGAGCCACAAAATGGTATATCATACAGTACAATCTGCTTTGAATGTTGATACACTTGTAAACTCACTTTTGAGAAAAGGGCCTTTAATTGTTTTGGTACCTACTGGAGAGCTCTCCTTTGTCTGCACCCATTCAGCATTGTTCACACCCTCTTAAGCCAGCCCCACCCATCTCTTTAAGGATTTACATGAGGTCATGTGCTAAACAGTGAGTAGTGTATAAAAGATTAAGACTAAGTGGTAGTAGCCTACAATAAGGAAACAATCCAGGTAAACAGAAAGTGTCCAGATAAAAATATTTTATAAATATTAGATGACGCTTACTCAGACACACTTGTCTAAATTGATGGGTCATGTGAAAGAAATGCTAAAACCCCCAGCCACATCTTGCCAAGTGGATGGGTCTCTACAGAAGGTGGAAACGGTATAGCCAAATGGTTACTTGCATAGTAGCAATATCAGAAATAGTATCAATATAAATAAAATAATATACAGCATGTACAAGAACAATATCAATAACGATATAAATCAGGAGTAAAGTGGCTGAGCAGCAGGATAGCAAAAATGTAGCGGCAACGTGTGTTAGGAGAGAGTCATTTGAATAGAGGCACTGCAGATAGTGCTGATGACTGGTCCATCCGAAACACGCATCAACAAGGGAATCTATATTCGGAGAGCTTGTTTCTGTCTTGCCCTCGACTTCGGTGCAGGGCATGTGATGTCCATAGCCTCTTCGTCGTAAAACTCTCTGATCTTCTCAAAAATATATGTTTGTCTAGCTGTGTCCAATCCAGGTGGTGCTTGTACAGGCAGACCATCTATGGGAGGAAGGATGACTGCGTTGCGCAGCAGATACCTGGTCCCGACAGTCCGGATGCTCTTTGGCGACAACAACACCAGGCTCCAGAGCATCGAAGCTGTAAAACAGGGCATAACAAACAAAAAAAATCAGACGACATTACAACCCTGCACAATGTCAATTCAACTCCCAAGTTTAGATAAGAATAACCTTATACAATGAAAATTATTTTCACCTTAAGTGCTGGTACTGCATGAAGTGTCAGGTGTTGTTGCCGTCATAGCTTTCCACCAGCACCATCCTCCAGTCCAACCAGCTGTGGGATGTTGACACCTGTCAGAGCGCTGTCTTTTACAACACCAGCAATCTCAGACAAAGTGTTCACTCTGGTCTTTCTGAAGAGCTGCTTGATGAGGCCGAAGCACCAGTCGGGGGTTTGGCCTGTGATCAGGAAGTGAAGGTCCATGCTGTGGTGGAGCTTGTGCATGGTCTGCCAGGCCAAATACCAGAGCACAAACTTGTTCTTGTTTTGGCCACTGCAGTTATCACAATTCAAGTCCACAGGTGTTTCCCCAACTCTGTAGTTGGTGAAGAAATGGTGCATTTAGTTGATGACTGCGCTGCTGCCTTTGCTTGCTTGGGCCAGCTCTCTTTTTGGATGGGAGGCATTAGACCATTCTCCTTGTATGACTGGTGGAGGAGAGTCAGGCGTGTTCTACTGATGTTGAAAGACAAATTCCAGATACAAATATGTTAGCATTATTATACAATAGATGCGAAATGGCATTCTGAGATAACATCACTATACACGCTTAATACACGTAATGTTAGCTAGCTAGCTAACAGCAAGCTTTAATAATATGCAACATGTAACCTAATGCAAACCTGATCTACTTTGATTGGCATCTGTGCAAGTGATTAACCCTAGAAAAGTCTGGCATCGTTGGACCCCCATTCGGACCAATGACATGTCTGTTGAAATTCAACATTCTAGCAGTCTAATAAATACATTTCATTTATGCTATCGTAAAAATTATAATCTGGTTGTGTTTATGAAGGTAACATTATAATACGAAAGAAAATGTATTTCAAAGAACACAATAGCATTTCCATTAGTTTATGTAACTGTAGGCTGTATGTACAAAATAAAAACCACTACAACACCACAACTCAAGTGTGAGAATCCATTAAATAAACACCATAACAAATATAATTCATTATTAATTTGTTAAGAGCAGGTCTTAAGGAATTAATTCATGAATTTCAGATAATTATTTTCAAAACAACAGAATGGCATATTTTGAGTGTAAATTACTGTGCTTTGAGTGTTGCAAGTGCATGTGGGGAGCACGTGTAACACACTAGTTCTGCCCAGAATGTTGAAATAGCGCTCAAGGGGTCAGAATCTGATCTTTCTGATACTATATAGACATCAAAATGTATTATCTGCTTGTGACTCTAGAGGAATGAGCAAAAGTCACTTTTTGGCACTCCATTTCATTTCCCTGCCTCTGTGTCAATTCCAAGCTGCACTGTTAATGAGATTCTTCATATACATTTAACAATTGATAATGTTCTCACCCATCAGACTATTGTCAATTTAATATTGTCTTTAGGCTGACTCTATTATTATTATTATATGTGAGAAATTTGTTTCAATATAGTTTAGGTGTAGTTTCGATGGGCCCCCCAAAAAGACATGTCCTCGTAAAACTGTTCATAACACAAATTCTGTTTGTGATATTAAGATTCTAACCATGATAGTGTGTTAGACTGATTTAGGAAAGGTCAATAATGGGGTGGACATAACTTTAAAAATGCTAAGTAATTAAAAAAGTAAATGTATTTATGATGCTCTCAGCAAGTGTTAAATGGTAACATTTGTGGCCACTTAGCCTAGCCTACCATCTCCTGGTTGCTAAGCCTAGCCTACTATCTCTTGGTTGCTGAGTCTAGCCTAGCCTATTATCTCCTGGTCCCTGAGCCTAGCTTAGGCCGTCATTGTAAATAAGAATTTGTTCTTAACTGACTTGCCTAGTTAAATAAATGTTAAATAAAAAATCTCCTGGTCCCTGAGCCTAGCCTATTATCTCCTTGTCACTGAGCCTAGCCTAGCCTACTATCTCTTGGTCGATGAGGTTGTCAAGCCTATTGTGATTATTACTGTTATTTCAGGTCATTATGTTCTAGTCTCATAGTCTATTAATTATAGGCCTATGGTTTATTATGTGAGTCATTGGCCTACAAGACTGTTTTATCTCTATTGTGAAATCACGTTAGATGATTTGTTGTGTTTGATCAATTACAGTAGGGTATTGTGTATGCTTTTCTGATAATTAAAACATTTTGACCCACCTACATTTTTTGTAATGTTATACCTCTGAAAGGAGGGAAACATGAGAACTGATTCACACTGACACGTAGCATCAGCGGCGTATTACATAGAGCCCCGACCCCAAGTTTGGGAACCAATGTACTAACTTCGCTCTGCTTACTTCCTCTCTCTCTCTGCTTCCTCCTGCATGCATTGCAGCCTGCCTCAGCCTCACCACTGAGCGCTACATCAGTGTTTGTCTCAGTATTCTACTCTCTGTAAAGCGAAGTTATTAGAACTTAGTAGGGTATTTCTTTGCTCCTGCTGAGGTAGGCTCCGTTTAATGTTAGCGTCTTACTTCATCTTTCTAGCTGGCTAAGTAATGCTAGCCAGAGCCCTTCAACATTACTGCAATACAAGTATCTGGAAGAAACTAGCCACCTGACTGACTGACATATCTATAGGCGACTATTTACCAGTTGTGCACTCCAGAGGAGGTTTTGGGAGGAGCTATAGGTGTCACATCCTGACCATAGTAAGAGGTTATTTTCTATGGTAGAGTAGGTCAGGGCGTGACAGGGGGTGTTTTGGGTGGTTTTCTATTTCTATGTTGTTGTTTTTTGGGTTGATCTCCAATTGGAGGCAGCTAGTCCTCGTTGTCTCCAATTGGAGATCATATTTAAGTAGGGTTTTTTCTTCCTGGGTTTTTGTGGGTTATTATCTTTTGAGTAGTGTTTGTTTCTCTGCGTCACGGTTTGTTGTTTTGTCATATTCAGTTATTTATGTTTTGCAAAGTTTCACGGATTAAATAAAATGTGGAACTACAACCACGCTGCACTTTGGTCCGCTCTCTACGACAGCCGTGACAATAGGAGGACGGACTCATTGTAAAGGCTGGAACGGAATTAGTGGAACGGAGCCAAACACCTAGATTCCATGTGCTTGATGTGTTTGGTAACATTCCATTTCATGGGCCCCTCCTCCTATAGCTCCTTCCACCAGCCTCCTCTGGTGCATTCATTTTCCGAGAGTAGGTTTTTGTTTATTTGGGGGATGTCTGTGGATACGGCAGGAGTTGCGGGACAGTTTTAAAATGGCCTTTTGAAGAACACTGCAAAGATTCCTGGGTACACCACAAAGGCTGCTGGGATAAGAGTATAGTATATTCATCCATGCCTCTCATCTTTGTTGTGTAGTGTTGTGTGGGTGAAAAACAAATACAATACATACTTAGTGTACCTCACATAATACAACACAGAAGCATGCTTAATGTAAACTGCAAACAGTTGAAGAAGCAGCAGATATTCATCCTGGGGTCCACAAGTTCAAGTATATAATTGTATAAGTTCACAATGAAATTCTAAATTTTCTCCAATAGAAGGTGCTCTTGACCAATCTAAGCTCAGGTTCATCACAATACAACAAGTCTATTAAGCCCTCGTCTCAAGAAAGATTTATACAATAGTGCATAGAGCTCAGAGGTGATGGCAATAAAAAGGATAATGATTTATCTTACCATGCTCATCTCCCGGGTCTCCATCTTCACAGGGTGTAGTGATGTTGACAGTGATGGTCTGGTTACTAACAGGGCTGGCAGCTAACCAGATGTAAATTGAGTTGTAATGTTCTCTCTCTACCTCCGGAGGGAGTAAGAGGTTAGGTTGGTGGTGAGATCAGGTCTGTTGAGATCTCACATGCACCTGTAAGGTCCTAACCGTTAGGACATGGATAGCTAAACTTAAGTTTAGGCTGTTATGTCTTGTCGGCATATGTTTACCTTTATTTACTTAAATGATATGCATTTGGTTTATTGATTGCTGCCTAACATGGTGGGAATTATGTTAGAGCAACTATTTGTGCTGAACATACCAGCAGCCTATTTTACCACTACACCTTAAATGTATTCCTAGATGTCCTAATAATATAATTGAAATGAAAGGACAATGCATAGGCCTACGATATGGATGCTTTATTGATTGGGGTAGTCCTAGTCCTGATAGGGGAATCAGGCTTGCAGTCAGTCGTGCGTCTTATTAGACATCTGGGGAAAGGGTTTTCCATATTCCCCTCCACAACATAATTAATAAATAAATAGTTTTGTCAATCATGTAATAATTAAATAATGATCTATTTATGCTAATATAAGAGAGATGGTGCAGAGGTTGAGTAGATAGACTTTAATTTAAGTCATTCAATTAATTTCATTACAACATTGATGTCCTACTATTTTACCTATAGGTTGGTTTGTTGTATTGAAACAATATGTTTTATTTATCTCAGTGCAAACCATTCCACTCTTTACTTCTGTTGGAGAGAGAGAGAGGTTAATAGGGTAGTAAATTGAGCTCTTTCATGGGAGAAGGAAGCTCTTACAGGTTGTGGTCTACACAATATCTCTAACATGGTCTCAGGGGAATTCGTAAGATTACTATATAAATATGTTCCCCACCATTTAGTATGATACATTACTTTAGGTTAGGTTACATTATGAATGGAATAGCGGTCGTACAATATCACACACATTAGAGGACGGCATCACAGTCCTTACGAATTGGATGACGTAACCTATCATACATCTTGGAGGATGTATCGTATTACACGTGTTTCTCTGAGACCAGGTTGCTTGTTGTGTTGTAACAACAATTAGAATTATGGGGAGAATTTACGTTAGTGGTTCGGAAAACTAAGGACAAAGGTTAGGATAATTTACATAAAACGTAAGGTGAATGGGAAGCTAAAATGCTACAGTTCACCCTGATGCAACTTGAACACACAACCTTTGGATTGCTAGACGTCGTGATATATGCCCTACTCATCCTCCCCAACCAACCTTCCTCCTATCATTTCTGTCCTAAGTAAACTTTTGCCTTTATAATCAATACTACTTATTGGAGGGGCAAAGATTTACGTAAAATACCAAACGTCTGTCCATTGAGTCCAGTCTGGCACAATAACTACAGAGTAGGTGAAAGAGATTGTGGGAAAGTCTTTCTTTTTTCCAGAGCAGGTGTTGGAAGTGGGCAGTTAAATTTATAAAGGGCAGTATTGCACAGGTGTAGCCTGCTAAACAAAGCATTATCAACCCTGATAAGAGATTAGAAAACCACCTACTCTGGGACAATGTTACAGGATACTTAACTGTGTCAGACTTTCAGATAGAAGATTACAGGGTTATACTGTGGAGAATACAGATGGAGGGAAGAGGAAACGTACATTTGAGCATGGGGGTTTTGAATAAAACAACTTATAGATGGTGATGTTATGTCAGACCACTTTATCGTAATTTTTTTTTTACATACAGTTAAGGAAATTATTTGCCCAGTATCTTCATTCAATTAATCAATATTAAGATGAAATGTTTACATTTTAGTGCAGGACAATTGTTCTGCCAACTCTTCTATATTAGGCCTATAGAATGTCTTCCAATCTGAATCTTGTCTTGTCTGTTCCCTGAGTTCCTTGATGATATTAATAAATTATTCACAACGTAGAGGCTCTACTTAATTTGGCTTTCACTTTGTTCACTACATATATTTTATACACTTAATAATGCATATGGTCTTGTGAAAAAGTTCAACAACCAGACCCCTCTGCACCAGAAGGAAGGGTTGTCAGTGTGTGCTGCAGAAACATCTGTTTTAGGGGGAGCCAAAGGGAGTTCTTCACACTGACCATAATGCTAAAGATCAGGAATCAAAGTTAAAATGTAAAGGTACTCAATACCTTGTCCATGCTGCTGCAGACTGAAAGAGTGTACACCTAATCTGTTTTTTATACAGTAATGTTGCTAATTTCCTGTAACAAAACACTGGAGTCACAGCATTACGCAGTCTGACCTTTGTAGAAAAATACATCACATAAATACACAGAATGATAACTGAGGCACCCATGTTTTCTGACCAAAATGTGATAAAACATCATGGGCATGTCATAATTTACAAGACATGTTTTTGTAGAAAATATAATAATTTGGCACAATAATGCATGACCACAGTCCAAATGTAAAAGCATAGAAAGGGAACCATTTGAGAACATTTTACTGACACATGATTTAAGTTACACTTACAATATACAGTACACTGGCTCAGAGTACAAAATAGTGTAGTATGTACAGTACAGTATATTAAAATATAAAAACATTCAACCACTAGATGAGAAAAATACATTAGAAGAAAAACACATTGTTTCCTTGAAAGCAATACTTGAAATGTAAGAGGATTAGTCATCATTCTTTTAATATTAGAAATGTACAGCTGCCTGGCATTAAAAGTAACAGGACAAAACATCCCAAATACACTTAAACTCAATAAATAGAGAAACACACTTGAAAAAACCCCAACAATTACAGTGGTCTCTCCTAGACCCTAGAAGTAGGCTACATTTGGTATTTTATTAGGATCCCCATTAGCTGTTGCAAAAGCAGCAGCTACTCTTCCTGTGGTCCACACAAACATGACATGGTACAGAACATTAATAGACAAGAACAGCTCAAGGACAGAACTACATCAATAAAAAAAGGGACACGTAGCCTACATATCAATACATACACACAAAATATCTAGGGTAAACATTAAAACCAGAATCTAGAGGTTGTGTGTCTCTGGAGAAACATTGCCAATCTCAAACTCTTGAACGTAGCTATGGTTGCAAGGACTGAAATTTTTTTACAGGTATGCTGTAGCATTACAATCTTTGTTTCCAAAAATTCTAATGACAACAAAAATATAAACAATGGAGTAAAATTAAATCATATTGTGGGTTGTGATAAGGTAAGTATATTTTTCAAGCATGTGTGGGGGATTGACGACTATTTAACATTAGGAAATATCAAAGATTGTATACTTTTAAATGGAATGTATAGGTAAGTCTGACGTAATATATTGAAACTCAGGTAAAAAAAAAGCTCAGTAAACAAATCTAACACTTTGAATAAGTCATAAGCTTATTTTAGAATAGTGAAATGCGAATTATATTATCTTAATATTCAGTCTCAATAACTACTCTGAAATAGAAATGTAATGGCCTCCAGTGCAACAACTCACTATGGTATCAGTAGATTTGGTATTTTTTCACAGTTATATATTTGGGCTGATGTAGGTGGAGCACAAAATGCTCTAATAGAAGGAATGTCTGCAGGAGTGTGCAGGAGGGAGTAATTGTATTCTATTTTATTTGTAAATATACACCACCCGTACGGACTCGGGAGAGATGAAGGTCAAGGGACGTGTGTCCTCCGAAACACAACCCAGCCAAGTCACACTGCTTCTTGACACAATGACCGCTTAATCCGGAAGCCAGCCGCACCAATGTGTACGCCTGGCGACTGTGTCAGCGTACATTGCGCCCGGCCCGCCACAGAAGTCGCTAGAGCAATTGTGCACCATGGGTCTCCTGGTCGTGGCTGGCTGTGATAGAGCCTGGGCTCGAACCAGGATCTCTAGTGGAGATCCTGGATCGCAGCTAGCACAGCGATGCAGTGCCTTAGACTACTGCGCCACTCGGGAGTCCCGAGTGATTGTATTCTTAAGATATGATGAGCTAAATACTGTGTAGATAAGGACAAGCAATAAAGGGTCCATCATAATAAACTAAACTGTTGATTTCATACATTCAAACTGCATGAACACAGTTGTTGCCAAAGCAAGATCTGAACTACACTTAATCACGACTGCATTTTGTGAAAAGCAATAAGAGTAAAATGTCAACCAAGAACACTTTCTGAGTCAAAAGGCAAATCAAGATCTACCACTCAGAAATGTTTCAACAGAATCTATATGGTGGTTTCCAACGTACATGGTGGTTTCCAACGTAGCCTAATAGCCATTGTGCTGAGGAGTAGGTGGCTTTATCTCACCAAACATCTGCTTTTTATGTACACAGCTGCTATCCACTGGCAAGCTAAACAATGACCAGCTATAAAAAGATACAGGGGAGGCACCTACATTTAAACAACAGAACAGACAGTACTGAAATAAGCTTTGGCACAGCAATAGCATAGATAACACACTAGTGAATTGTATTAAAAGAGGTTCCATTTGTTTTAACCTATACATTGGGACAATGGGCACTTGAAAAGAGGGATCACCCTACTAATAACCCTAGGCATAGCTATTGAATTTGTCTTTATCAGTAAATCTCATCGAGGCCCCAATTCAACAAAAGACTGTGAGAATGACCAACAAAGGAAGTTTGAAATGATAACAACAGCACAATGGATAAATGGACATTTTCTCCAGGAACAACTGTGCCTCCATTAAGTTTTCTAAAATGGATATTGACTATAATTTTGTCTTAACGTCCTCTTTAGGATGTAACGCCTTCTCTTGGATGTGAATTATCACGTCTCCCTCTCAGAACCTTCCTGTTTTGCTCCTTCATGAAGTGTTAACATCCTCGCTGGCAGCCATGCGATGTAACTGGAGTGTATCATAAACTAACGTCAGGTTAGGGTTGTCTGTAAGCGACTCCAGTCCTTGTATACCTGTCCGCTCCTCCTAGACAGGGAGAGGGAGGGAGATAGGGAGGAAAGAATTGAGATGGACAAGGAAAGAGGGGGGTAGGAAAGAAAAAAGGATAATATGTTTCGTTATTAGATACTTTGTACCAGAAGAAGGAAACAAGACAAGTCTGATGCTCTGTCGTCTATTCTCATTGATCTGCAGTAGGTAACTCAACAGTCAACACATCTAGAACCATTCCTAAATCTAGTGGGAGGAACCATGAAGCCAAGCTTAAGTCCACTGACTTGGCAAATACTGTAAAAGACACAAGAATATTACTATACTGAACAAAAATAGAAATGCAACATGCAACAATTTCAAAGATTTTACTGAATTACAGTTCATAAAAGGACATCACTCAACTGAAATAAATTAATCTATGGATTTCACATGACTGGGCAAGGGAGCAGCAATGGTTGGGCCAGGGAGGGCATAGGTCCACCCACTTAGGAGCCATGTCCCCCCACACCCCCAACCCTCCCAGAAGACCTGCAGGTGAAGAAGCCTGATGTGGAGATCCTGGGCTGGTATGGTTACACGTGGTCTGCAGTTGTGATACCAGTTGAACGGGTAGGTGTGTCCAAACATTTGACTGGTACTGTATGTACAATATGCAGTGTGGCTTCTCATTGTGCAACCCAAACATTTCATATGGGCAAAACTGGTTGCAATGACATCAGGCCGGTTATCAAACTCAGGTGGTCTGTGCAACTCAAGACCAAATTAACCCACTGGCACAGAGCTAAAGCCTACAGTTGTAGCCATGAGGGCTGCTAAAGCTGCTGTATTACATCTCCTATGTTTATCAGCCTGTAGCATTATTACTAACCTGGTTACCTGCTGGTTTAATGTGAGTTATCTCTGCATACTGAATGTCATCTTGCTTTCTTTCAGGTGAGTCTATAAAGGCAAATAAAGGAAATGAAATATACAGTGTGGGTGGGAGTAACTGACAGATATGCACAAAGAACACTAAGAACTCATGTTACTATGGATTCCTGTGTCTGTGCTAGCTATCGTTTTGGCACCAGAGAAGCTATAAAGTAATGATTGTCAGAGTGTGCTTGTGTGTGTGCACCTTCTGCTTTTTCAACATTTAGAGAAGTGGTCTGAGATAATGCAACTGTCTGACCAAGCAGAGGAAGTGTGGAAGATACGCCACTTCATTTGACCTGCATCCGTTGTTCAGGCAAACATTTCCTACCTTTTGCAAAACACTATCCATGATAATTAAAAAAGGTTGTGCAGAACATGTTTTGACTTTGACAAGGAGAATGACCTCTCCCCGTTAAAAGCTAAATACCTGCATGTGAGTGTCTGTTTCTCTTCTTAAGATAGATTGCAAGACCAACAAGTCCTGAAGCAACCAGAACGCAGATTACAGCAATAATAAGAGAACCTCGAGTCCTCTCATCACCATCTGAAGTAAAAAGATAGCAACTATATTTTAATTAAAACATTGTGTTTCATAAAATGAGCTCTACCATACTTATTGTTTCATATAGAAGTTGGTATTGTCTGGATATCTGCAATGTAACATTGATACTGTACATGTTTTTACCTGTCACCTTGGAGGGATCACTCTCTATACAAGAATTTGGAACATCAGCAGACTCCTTGCTGACTGGGTTGGCAGCCTCACATCTGTAAGAGTCTCTGTTCTGTTCATCCACCTTGAGAGGTAGAGAGAGGGTGATGTTGAGGTCAGGACTGCTGGTCTGGTTGAGTATCTCCCCTCCTTTGTACCAGGACAGGGTCACCTCTCTCCCGTTCTCCACAGAACACACCACTGTACAGGAGATGTTATCATGGACCGTCACCTGAGGTTTGGACAGAACATCTGGAAGAGAAATAATGAATAAATTGGAGTTAGTGAAATGGAACTTATCTTTAAAGTAGCAAAGACCAGTTGCTACATCCTCTCACTGTCATCTGCGTTTATTTTCAGCAAACTTAACATGTGTAAATAATTGTATGAACATAACAAGATTCAACAACTGAGACATAAGTTCCACAGACATGTGACTAACATAAATGGAATAATGTGTCCCTATACAAAGGGGGGGTCAAAATCAAAAGTAACAGTCAGTATCTGGTGGGGCCACCAGCTGCATTAAGTACTACAGTGCATCTCCTCCTCATGGACTGCACCAGATTTGCCAGTTCTTGCTGTGAGATATTACCCCACTCTTCCACCAAGGCACCTGCAAGTTCCCGGACATTTCTGGGGGGAATGGCCCTAGCCCTCACCCCCCGATCCAACAGGTCCCAGACGTGCTCAATGTGATTGAGATCCGGGCTCTTCGCTGGCCATGGCAGAACACTGACATTCCTGTCTTGCAGGACATCACGCACAGAACGAGCAGTATGGCTGGTGGCATTGTCATGTTGGATGGTCATGTCAGGACGAGCCTGCAGGAAGGTCACCACATGAGGGAGGAGGATGTCTTCCCTGTAACGCACAGCGTTGAGATTGCTTGCAATGACGACAAGCTCAGTCCGATGATGCTGTGACACACCGCCCCAGACCATGATGGACCCTCAACCTCCAAATCGATCGCGCTCCCGAGTACAGGCCTCGGTGTAACGCTCATTCCTTCGACGATAAACACGAATCCGACCATCACCCCTGGTGAGACAAAACTGCGACTAGTCAGTGAAGAGCACTTTTTGCCAGTCCTGTCTGGTCCAGCGACGGTGGGTTTGTGCCCATAGGCGACGTTGTTGCCGGTGATGTTTGGTGAGGACCTGCCTTACAACAGGCCTACAAGCCCTCAGTTCAGCCTCTCTCAGCCTATTGCTGACAGTCTAAGCACTGATGGAGGGGTTGTGCGTTCCTGGTGCAACTCGGGCATTTTTTTTTGCCATCCTGTACCTGTCCCGCAGGTGTGAAGTTCCGATGTACCGATCCTGTGCAGGTGTTGTTACACGTGGTCTGCCACTGCAAGGACGATCAGCTGTCTGTCCTGTCTCCCTGTAGCGCTGTCTTAGGCGTCTCGCAGTACGGACATTGCAATTATTGCCCTGGCCACATCTGCAGTCCTCATGCCTCCTTGCAGCATGCCTAAGGCACATTCACACAGATGAGCACGGACGCTGGGCATCTTTCTTTTGGTGTTTTTCAGAGTCAGTAGAAAGTCCTCTTTAGTGTCCTAAGTTTTCATAACTGTGACCTTAATTGACTAACGTCTGTAAGCTGTTACTGTCTTAACAACCGTTCCACAGGTGCATGTTCATGAATTGTTTATGGTTCATTGAACAAGTATGGGAAACAGTGTTTAAACCCTTTACAATGAAGATCTGTGAAGTTATTTGGATTTTTACGAATTATCTTTGAAAGACAGGGTCCTGAAAAAGGGACGTAAATTTTTTGCTGAGTTTATCTAAAAACTATCATTTTTATACAATGGCTGATCAGTCCTTGTATCCACAGCTCTGTCTGAATTTGAGAGTGGTTACATTTCTCCAGACCGATCCCTCAACTTTTTAGCAAGCCAAAAGGCGACAGCTTTAGTATGGTTTCTACTGCTGATTGCCGCTTTAATGACTTGTAATTTACAGCACACACACACACTTACAGTACACAGTAAGCTGAAATGTATGTGTCGTCTTCCCTTCATCTTCATCTGCATTCTCCAAGGTATAAACCCCAGAATCATCTATTTGTAGGTCCGACAAAGTGAAGAATCCAGTAACATTGTTCCAGTGAAGGCGGTCTTTAAATCTCTTCACAAGGTTGGTATTACTTTGTTTAACAGGGTACACCTGTGCAATATTGCCAAGGTCTCCATAAAGTAAATTGCCAGACTTCAACACCCTTTCTGGAAAAGAGAGAAACGTTCCCACGATGCCATTCACCTGCCGAGTCTCTGAATGGGCTGAATGCTGGGCTGAGCAGAGTACTGTGGAGAGAAAGAGAGACTCAATATTCAACACATTGACTTAAATATCATAGTTCTTCTCTAATAATATAGCAATGTAGCAAATTACAGTTTTTCTCAATTTCTTGATAAAATGTGTCCAAACAGAATTAACATTTTATAAACAATCAACATGCAGCCGTAAAAACTGAAACACGTTGGCCAAAATTACACATTTAATTTGCAAAATGCATTAAGACTCAAAATATGAAATACATGAAACAAAATCAACTACCTCCATCAAAACATACAACTTGTAATCTATTGAAAAGTTATTTCAATAAATCGTTACACAATAGCCCAATAAATACGAACTAAACTATCAATATACTCTAACATGGTTTACCCTCTTTCATATTTATGTGCCATTTGTTGATACTATAATTATAGTATGCACCATAAAGTCATGTAAACATATCAAAGCACGGGATGTATTATTTTTCCTAAAATGATTTTATCAAAGATGACCAATGCAGAAAGAATGTCACTGAAGAGCATGAATATCCAGAAACAAAAGGCTTTATTTGACCTTTTACCATGTTGTCCTTCACAAATTCAATGATGCTGTACAGTATATACAGAGAATAAAAATAAAATACAGCAAGCTAACAAATCACTGCAAAAACAAAGCAATGTAAAAAAGGCAACACCAATACATTATACACCACATTCAGTCCATTTGTTCTTGTCTATCAGGCCACATGTTTTCATCAACATCACACTGGATGTTTTCCCGTAAAATGCAGTGAGGAAAACATCTCCTTGCATGGTGCATCCACGCTTGGCAGTCCTCTTCAGTGATTGCCGTATAACCGGAATTCATTGTATCTAGGAGGGACATCTGGTCATGTGGACGGTAATCATAAACGTTCCACCTCCACACATCTAAACCCCTCTTCATCTATGGGCCCCTCTACCTCTCCTTTGTCCTTTCCCTCGGCCTCTTACTCGGTCCATTCTTGCAAAACTGTAAAGGCCTGATGTGATGGTGACGGTTAGGAAAGAAAGTATACACCCTTACAGAAAATGGTTCCAAAAGGGTTCTTCGGCTGTCCCCATGTCCCCTTTTTGGTTCTAGATAAAAAGCATTTTTGGTTTCAGGTTGAACCCTTTTGAGTTCCATGTAGGGGCCCCTGGGGTAAGGGTTCTACGTGGAACCCAAAAGGGTTCTGCCTGAAACCAAAAATGGTTCTTCAAAGGGTTATCCTATGGGGACAGCTGAATAACTGTTTTAGGTTCTACACACTGAAATTAAGTAAACACATTCTTATTCTGCTGTTAAAGGCACAATAACTGAAATGCCATCATTGTGACAAAGAAAAAAACAATCCTTTATTACTTTCTTTTTTTTTAACTTTTATTTTAAGAGGCAAGTTCCATTGAGACCAAAACCTATTTTGCAAGAAAGCCCTGCATGTGCACAAATTATACAAAATATGCCTGAACTGCCCTAGAGGCACCAGACATTCACAGTGCAGAGAGCTCTGCAGATCATTCCATATATGGGCCGCAAAAAAACTGAATGCAGATTTACTTAATTCCGTAGTGATCAACGGGATTTCTAGTTAGTCATCCCTGTGATCGGGTCTGGTAGCTCTTATGTCTAATTTAAAAATGAAAATGAGGCCCACTAAAACGTAGCGCCGGTATTACGGGTCGTATCTTTTGAACCGTAAAAGCTACAACCAAGCTGTTTTCTCTGAGGAAAAGAGTGAGACTTGGCTTCACCGAACCTGGGAAATGCAATGGGGAAAGTGAGAGAATTGAGCGAGACTAGAAACTCAAAGACAACCTACTTCTATACTCAAGAAAGAGAAAAACATAGCTGGACTTTTACATCACTATTTAAATCAATGCTGCTATTGTTTTTAATTTCGTAAAGCAGCTTGTGTTTCTTATCCAGGCAAAGAGAGAGTCAACTGCACGAGTCGTGTAGCCGATAATCAGAGTAGAATCTGTCTGCCTTTCTGCCCACACTCATAGTTTGCTCACCTGCAGCTCACCAGCTGATGTATAGTAGGCTGTGACGTCTTTCCTTCTGCTAAACAGAACTGTCCCTGTGCAGACACAGAAAAGCTCTCAATCTCTCCAAAAACTATTGTCCAGTCTATTTAGCAGTCCGGTTTTAGTAGCAGAGATAATTTAGTCAAGTTTCGTTTTAGTAAACTGAAATGAAAAATATTTGAGCCTATAGTTTGTTCTTGGTCTATTTAGCCAGTGTTTGGCGAATATTCTTGTTGATGAAATTAACCCTGATCCAAACAATTTACCACTTAATAAAATACTTCAAAGTGCTATTAAAAGTAGTTTTTTGGGGTATCTGTACTTTACTTGATTATTTACATTTCTGACATCTTTTACTTTTACTTCACTACATTCCCAAAGAAAATGATATACTTTTTACTCCATACATTTTTCCTGACACCCAAAATTACTCTTTACATTTTGAGATCAGGACAAAATTATCAAATTCACACACTTACCAAGAGAACAACCCTGGTCATCCCTACTGCCTCTGATCTAATGACTAACTAAACACATACTTCCTTTGTAAATGATGTCTGAGTGTTGGAGCGTGCCCCTGGCTATCCATAAAATAAAATAAACAAGAAAATTATGCTGTCTGGTTTGCTCAATATAAAGAATTTGGAATTATTTATAGTTTTACTTTTGATACTTAAGTATATTTTAGAAATTAGATTTACTTTTGATACTTAAGTATATTTCAAACCAAATACTTTTAGACTTTTACTCATTTTCTATTAAAGTATCTGTACTTTTACTTAAGTGATGACAATTCGGTACCTTTTCCACCACTGCTTCATTTAAAACCAGTGATGTTGCTGAGATGGTGCTATGCCTTGGTCTGAAGCCTGACTGATGCTGATTTAGAATAGATCTCGTAGCTAGCAGAGATTGACAGTTGATTAGAGATTCATCAATTTTGTCAAACTGGTCCTTGACTAAAAAACACTTTCAATGAAAATGTTCATTCTTCATTTGTGTCCGGGAAACCAGCCCACCAATGACATGGTGCTCTGTGTTTCTCTATGTCTATTTGTTTTCCTGCTCATCCAGGATAAGCAAACACTGACATACAAAAACAAAGGTTAGACCATAGCTTTATACACTGTTTAATAAATTGTTAAAACACATGTATTTTGAAAAAAAAACACCATTGCATCTAGCTGCCACAATTTTGCAAGTGTCAGAAAACACCTCAAACTGTTATGTTAGGCTGTAGGACTATGTTTAATAATCAACATAACCACAAAAAAACGTGTTCACGCATTATAACGGTCAGAACATACAGTAGGTTTACAACAAAATAGAGAAACACATTAATCTTAGTCAAAATTGACCAGGACAAAAGACGACAAAAGCTCTTCGCATGCATGACTTGTTACAGCAACATATAACTTCAGAACTGGCCAAAATATCTTTGTACTGGCTAAAGCCAGCGGCATGAATTTAAATTGTTTATATAGTTAGAGACAGATACAATATATTCAGTGCTCTCCACTAATTTTGTCACCCTTGGTAAATCTGAGCAAAATGGGCAGTGAAAAAAAACGTCTTTATTGTTTATCCTCTTGTTCTTTCATTAAATAAATTCACACAAATCCAACCTTTAATTAAAGCAAAATAATTGAAAGAAAAAATACATGCTTATCATAAAACAAATATTTTTTCTCAAATATACAGTACCAGTCAAACGTTTGGACACACCTACTCAGTCAATGGATTTTCTACATTTTTACTATGTTCTACATTGTAGAATAATAACACATATGGAATCATGTAGTAACCAAAAAAGTGTTCAACATATAAAAATATATTTTAGACTTTAGATTCTTCAAAGTAGCCACCCTTTGCCTTGAAGACAGCTTTGCACACTATTGGCATTCTCTCAACCAGCTTCATGAGGTAGTCACCTGGAATGCTTTTCCAACAGTCTGGAAGGAGTTCCCACATATGCTGAGCACTTGTTGACTGCTTTTCCTAAACTCTGCGGTCCAACTCAATCCAAACCATCTCAATTGGGTTGAGGTCGGGTAAATGTGAAGGCCAGGCCATCTGATGCAGTATTCCATCACTCTCATTATTGGGGAAATATCCCTTACACAGCCTGGAGGTGTGTTTTGGGTCATTGAAAAACAAATGATAGTCCCACTAAGCGCAAACCAGATGGGATGGTGTATCGCTGCAGAATGCTGTGGTAGCAATGCTGGTCAAGTGTGCCTTGAATTCTAAATAAGTCAAAGACAGTGTCACCAGCAAAGCACCCCCACAGCATCACACCTCCTCCATGCTTCACAGTGGGACCAACACATGCGGAGATCATCCGTACACCTACTCTGCGTCTCTCAAAGACATGACGGTTGGAACCAAAAATCTCTAATGCCCATTGCTGGAGTTTCTTGGCCCAAGCAAGTCTCTTCTTCTTATTGGTGTCCTTTAGTAGGTTTTTTGTTGTTGCAGCAATTCGACCATGAAGGCCTGATTCACACAGTCTCCTCTGAACAGTTATTGTTGAGATATGTCTGTCACTTGAACTCTGTGAAGCATTTATTTGGGCTGCAATCTGAGGTGCAGTTTATTGCCAATTTCTGAGCCTGGTAACTCTAATGAACTTACCCTCTACAGCAGAGGTAACTCCGGGTCTTCCTTTCCTGTGGTGGTCCTCATGAGGGCCAGTTTCGTCATAGCGCTTGATGGTTTTGCGACTGCACTTGAAGAAACTTTCAAGTTCTTGAAATTTTCCGGATTGACTGACTTTCATGTCTAAAGGTAATGATGGACTGTAATTTCTCTTCACTTATTTTAGCTGTTCTTGCCATAATATGGACTTGGTCTTTTACCAGATAGGGATATCTTCTGTATACCGACCCTACCTTGTTACAACAAAACTGATTGGCTCAAACGCAGGAAGGAAAGAAATTGCACAAATTAACTTTTAAAAAGGCACACCTGTTAATTGAAATGCGTTCCAGATGACTACCTCATGAAGCTGGTTGAGAGAATGCCAATAGTGTGCAAAGCTGTCATCAAGGCAAAGGGTGGCTAGTTTGAAGAATCTCAAATATAAAATATATTTAGATTTGTTTAACACTTTTTAGGTTACTACATGATTCCATGTGTTATTTCATTGTTTTGAGGTGTGTTATTTCATAGTTTTCACTATTATTCAACAAATAGGCATTTTCAACCATTTAGCTATTTTTTAATAGCCATTTCCTGATTTGTGCAGCTCAACAACCTTTTGTTGCACATCATTACTGTATTCTCGGGTATTTCCCATAGTGATACTGTCACGTTCTGAACAGTAAGGGGTCATTTGTTATTGTAGTTTGGTCAGGACGTGGAAGGGGGGTATTTGTTTTATGTGGTTCGGGGTGTGTGTTTATGTAGAGGAGGGTTTGTTTAGAGTATTCCGGGGTTTTGGTCTATGTTCTATGTTAGTGTATTTCTATGTTCAGTCTAGTCTATATATTTCTATGTTTAGTTAATTGGGATTGGGCCTTCAATTGGAGGCAGCTGTTCCTCGTTGCCTCTGATTGAAGGTCCTATGTATAGGGGTGTGTTTGTCATGGGAATTGTGGGAGGTTGTTTGTGCATAGCTGTGTGTAGCCTGCATGACTGTTTAGCTGGCGGTTGCGGTTTTGTTTTGTTGTTTTTGTATAGTGTTCATCATAAAATAAATATGAGCATTCACATACCCGCTGCGCCTTGGTCCACTTCCTACGACGGCCGTTACAGATGCAGAAATATGGAAACTGTATGTCCTCATATTTATACCCCAGTGAAACAGAAAGTCATGGCTCACCACTTATTAAGTGTTCCTAATCACTCAGGTGAACTTAAAAACGTAAAATATGAATGTGAATATACTTGATTTTAATTGTGGCACACATGTTTCAGAGAGAAATATTAATCACAATTTCTTACAATAATTTTACTTCAATTAATAGGTTTGATTTTTGAACATTTTGAATGAAAAACCAAATAGGATAAACAGCAACAACAACAAAAACATCACAGCCCGTTTTGCTCTGTATACCGAAGTAAATGTTATGATGTACCATTAGCTAGAGCTAGGCAAAAGTTGGCAAACGTTAGCTTGCTAGTTCACTAACTTTAGCTATTATTTTTGCCTCAGTCACACTAGACCTGAATCAAACAATGAAACAAGCGGCTAAACTATTAAACAGCAATACATTTCACCGTAATGTGAGTTGTTATTAGTCAGTATAGCAATGTAACGTTATTGATCTGTCAGTTTCCCTAGCTAATTCACTACTTTTCACACTGACACAGTATAAACAGCTCTACAGGCATCACTGTCATGGTGCACAGTCAGTACACAACACTATGCTCATCATGTCTTAGCAGGATCAGATGGTGACAGGTGTCCCAGCAAGGTCAGACAGCCAGGGAAGACCAGTCGATGGAGCTCAGGTGAATTTTGCAATATATTATAACAATTAGTGAACAGATACAAAGTTCCATCTTGAGTTGATGGGTAGGCTACAGTGTGATCTGGGAATAATGGTAATTTCAATTATTGAACCATTGATTGTTTTCTTGGATAATATAATGTATAAATGTACACCAAGGTAATTCTTTGTCATGCCTCATCTGAGCAGTATCAGATGGTGACAGGGGTCTCATCAGGGTCAGGCAGTCAGGGAAGACCAGTCTGTGACTGCGCAGAGGGGAACTTTTGCAGATGCAACACTTTACTCTCTCAGTGCAGCAAACACTGGACAGGCAAGAAGCTTCAAGATTAAAATGATTTTAAAGCAGTTAGACAAACCTCAAGTTGATTTCCAAACTGTATCATGGGTTGATAGTAGCTTTTCACGATGACACAAAACATGTAAAATAAAAATGTGGGAAGACCAGGGAGACACTATTGATGATGATGAATGGATACAGATATGCCCTGTCATGTTCATATCATCTCAGACATAAATGGCTGCAGTTTAAGATCATCCATAGAATGTACTACAGTGGAAAGAAAAAGTATTTGAACCCTTTGATATTACCTGGAGTCTAATTCACAACACAGCCCCTTTTTTTCAATTTTCGCCTAAAATGACATACCCAAATATAACTGCCTGTAACTCAGGCCATGAAGCAAGGATATGCATATTCTTGGTACCATTTGAAAGGAAACACTTTGAAGTTTGTGGAAATGTGAAAGGAATGTAGGAGAATATAACACAATAGATCTGGTAAAAGATAATACATAGAAATAATTATTTTGTATTTTTTTGTACAATCATCTTTGAAAGGCGATAAGGTATTATTCCAGCCCAGCTGCAATTTCACTAGATGGCAGCAGTGTATGTGCAACGTTTTAGACTGATCCAATGAACCATTGTATTTCTGTTCAAAATGTTGTATCAAGACTTCCCAAATGTGCCTAATTTGTTTATTAATAGCTTTTCATGTTCAAAACTGTGCACTCTCCTCAAACAATAGCATGGTATTATTTCACTGTAATAGCTACTGTAAATTGGACAGTGCAGTTAGATTAACAAGAATTTAAGCTTTCTGCAAATATCAGATATGTCTATGTCCTGGAAAATGTTCTTGTTACTTACAACCTCATGCTAATTGCATTAGCCTACATTAGCTCAACCGTCCCTTGGAAGGGACACCGATCACAAAGATGTTTTAATTAATAACACACAAACAATTATATGCTTTCATGTCTTTATTGAACACACCGTATAAACATTCACAGTGCAGGGTGGAAAAAGTATGTGAACCCTTGGTTTTAATAACTGGTTCACCCTACTTTGGCAGCAATAACCTCAACCAAAGTGTTCTGTAGTTGCGGATCAGACCTGCACAGCGGTCAGGAGGAATGTTGGACCGTTCAGCAATATTCTTGGGATGTCTGGTGTGAACCGCCCTCGAGGTCATGCCACAGCATCTCAATTGGGTTGAGGTCAGGACTCTGACTGGACCACTCCAGAAGGCATATTTTCTTCTGTGAAGCCATTCTGTTGTTAATTTACATCTGTGTTTTGGGTCGTTATCCTGTTGCATCACCCAACTTCTGTTGAGCTTCAATTGGCGGACAGATAGCCTTACATTCTCATGCAAAATGTCTTGATAAACTTTGGAATACATTTTTTCGTCATTGACAGCAAGCTGTCCAGGCCCTGAGGCAGCAAAGCAGCTCCAAACCATGATGCTCCCATCACCATACTTTACAGTTGAGATGAGATTGATGTTGATGTGCTGTGCCTTTTTTTTCTCCGCACATAGTGATGTGTGTTCCTTCTAAACAACTAAACTTTAGTTTCATCTGTCCACAGAAAATGTTGCCAGTAGCGCTGTGGAACACCCAGATGCTCTTTTGTTAACTTCAATGTGTGCAACAATGTTTTTTTTGGACAGCAGTGTCTTCTTCCGTGTTGTCCTCCCATGAACACCATTCTTGTTTACTATTTTACGTATCACAGACTTGTCAACAGAGATGTAAGCATGTTCCAGAGATGTCTTTAAGTCCGTAGCTGACACTCTAAGTTTCTTCTTAACATTGAGCATTCTGCACTGTACTCTTGCAGTCCTCTTCGCGGGGCGGCCACTCCTCTAACCGTGGACTGATGAACATCAAGGCTTTTAGAGATACTTTTGTAACCCTTTCCAGCTTTATGCAAGTCAACTTTTCTTAATCTTGGGTCTTCTGAGATCTCTTTTGTTTGAGGCATGGTTCACATCAGGCAATGCTTATTGTGAATAGCAAACTCACATTTTGTGAGTGTTTTTATAGGGCAGGGCAGCTCTAACTAACATCTCCAATCTCGTGTCAATGATTGTACTCCAGGTTGGCAGACTCCTGATTCCAATTAGCTTTTGGAGAAAGCCTAGGGTTTTTCCAAACTACACTGTGAATGTTGTTTGGGCTAGGGGGCAGTATTGAGAATTTTTGAAAAAAATATGTGCCCATTTTTAACTGCCTCCTACACCAACTCAGAAGCTAGAATATGCATATTATTGTTCAGGTTTGGATAGAAAACACTCAGAATTTTCTAAAACAGTTTGAATGGTGTCTGTAAGTATAACAAAACTCATATTGCAGGCAAAAACCTGTGAAAAATAGATTTTAAAAAAATGTGAATTTTGTGACTGTACTATTTAGTGTCATTGTTTTATAGATACCATAGTGAGAAAGGATTCAGTTCGCAACTCCTACGGCTTCCACTAGATGTCAACGATCTTTATAAAGTTGTTTGAAGCATCTGTGATGAACAGGGGGCAAATTAGAATGCAAGGAAGTTGACACGTCATCACTTCATTTTTTGCGCCTGCGCATAAATCTGAGAAGACTGTGGTTGTCATAATCGTTTATCTAGACACTTGATAGGTTGTGTGAAAATATTACTGATGTTTCACGTTAAAAATGGACCAAAAGATTAATGCTAAACAACGTTTGACATGTTTGAACAAATGTAAATAGATTATTTACTAGGTTTTTTTTAGCTTTTCGGCGTGACTTTACACCCCCCACCTCGTTTTGTGGGAGCCTACTGAACGCTAACTATTTGGTGTTATTTGGACATAAATTATGAACTTTGTCAAAAGAAACCACATTTGTTCTGGACCTGGGATCCCTGGCAGTGCCTTCTGATGGAGATAATCAAAGGTAAGGGGATATTTACAATGTTATTATCGATATTAGATGATGCTAACTGTATAGCTTAGCTTATAGCTTAGCTTATTGTTCTTAGCATAGTACCCCGTTTATTGCAAAATGTGATTTCCCAGTAAAGTTATTTTGAGATCTGGCCATTCGGTAGCAATTACGAGATGATAATATATTATTCTTTGAATGACAATATTATAATTTACCAATGTTTTCGAATTCCGTGATTTGTAATGCTGGATTCACTGGGAGCATTCGAGCCGAAAAAAATTCTGAATTTCACCGCGACTGTAAATGCTGTTTTTGGATATAAATATGAACTTGATGGAACTAAAAATGCATGTATTGTATAACATAATGTCCTATGAGTGTCATCTGATGCAGATTGTCAAAGGTAAGTGCATAATTCTAGCTAGTTTTCTGTCTGTTGATGCCCTTCTTTGAATTGGCTAAACATTACACACAGCTATTGTCAATGTACTCTCCTAACAACCTAACTTTATGCATTCTCCGTAAAGCCTCTGAAAATCGGACAGCGTGGTTAGATTTAGGAGATATATCTTTCAAATGGAGGAAAATAGTTGATTATTTGAGTATTTGAAATGATTACTCTTGCAGTTTTGAATTCCCCGCCATGGTCACATGACAATGAATCCCAATACCGGGATAAGATCGGGATAAGATCCTCAACAGGTTATTAAATGATGCATTCAAAATAGACAATAAAAATACAATAATTTGTGTGTTATTAGTTTAAGCAGACTGCGTTTGTCTCTTGTGACTTAGATGAAGATCAGATCAAATTTTATGACCAATTTATGCAGAAATCCAGATAATTTCAAAGGGTTCACATACTTCTTCTTGCCACTGTATATGCAAGTTAAACTGAATATCATGCATTCAGAAATGGCATTATTCTGCTGGAGGTGTAAAGCACAAAAGGGGGCAAATTTGCAAATGTTTTTGTCTTGTGAAGGGTGAATGAATTTTGGCAAAGAGTATGTTCTTTTATCTCATTATGTCCACATATTCTCCCTGTTTTTGTTTGCTTGGAAATGTTGATACTGGAGACTGTTATCAGAAGAAACCGTGTAACCTAGCATTTATAGCGGCTAAGAAATGCATTGCCATTAATTGGAAGGTTGGTTATCCTCCCACAATGTCACAATGGATGGCAGAAATGTCAAGTTATGTATCACTAGATTTGATTTATTACACAATTAAGGGTATACTGTGCAACTTTCATAAGGTCTGTATTCCTTATATGGAATACTGTATGATAAATGGAGTCTGTATTGAAAACATGCCCACGTCAGGTGAGATACCCACTTAGGCAATCCCTAGCTGCCGGGCTGCTCAGTCTTGGCCCTTGGGTCACTCTGGCCTTGGCCTATCTTAATGAAGGGAAAAAGGCCATTCTTGAACATGGGGTGAAACATTCTTACTAATCTGCTAGAGAACCAGTTTGTATTTAAGTACAACTTTTGTATGACTAAGGCCTTTAGTGAGAGGTCTAATGGTTTAATATTTAATCATTTTTGCCCTCTGAATTCATATTCTTAATATACAGTGGGGAGAACAAGTATTTGATACATTGCCGATTTTGCAGTTTTTCCTACTTACAAAGCATGTAGAGGTCTGTAATTTTTATCATAGGTTCACTTCAACTGTGAGAGACGGAATCTAAAACAAAAATCCAGAAAAACACATTGTATGATTTGACCCAGCTGCCTCTAATTGGAGGTCATATTTAGTAGGGGTGTTTTTTCCTGTTTGTGGGTAGTTGTTTCCTGTTTAGTGTATGTTCACCTGACGGAACTGTTCTCGGTCGTTTTTGTCCTAAGTGTCTTAACAATTAAAGTAAAGTATGAGCACTTCACACGCCGCGCCTTGGTCCCCTTTGTACGACCCGCGTTACACATAAAGAATTACCTCACTCTTCCAGAGACCTCCTAATCGTCTTTCAGATACGGATAAAGCTAAGTTAGTTAACCAACAAACTGGATGACATTAACAAGGTTAAGGCAGGAGGTGCTTTCATCAGATCAATGAAAAAATGGCTTGAAGGAGAGCAGAACTCTACTTATTTTTTCATACTGGATACATTTAACTCTAAAAGTAACACCACTCAACAGTTAAAGGGAATGATATGATCTCTGATGTCCCTAGGACAATTGACAACTTCTGTGCCAATATTTACAGGAACTTACAGTACCGTGAATAAATATTTGCCCACTTTCTGGTTCTCTATTTTTGCATATTTTTGATACTGAATTATCAGATATTCAACCAAAACCTAATATTAAATAAAGGGAACCTGAGTTTACAAATAACAACAAAATGCCCTTGTGTGTGTATAAGTAATTTCCCCCTTACACTCAAAAACCTTTAGCTGCAATGACTGCAACCAATTTTTTTTATTTCACCTTTATTTAACCAGTTAGATAAAGCAAAGCAAATGCTTCCTGTAGTTGTTGATCAGTCTCTCACATCACTGTGGAGGAATTTTGTCCACTCTTGCATGCATAACCTTCAGTGACATTTGTAGATTTTCAAGCATGAACTGCTTGTTTCAAGTTCTGCCGCAACATCTAAATTGGGATTGGGTCTGGACTTTGACTCAGCCATTCCAAAACTAAAAATGTGTTGATTTTAAACAATTTTCATGTAGACTTGTCTGTTTTTGATAATTGTCTTGCTGCATGACCCAGCTGCGCTTCAGCTCACAGACGGATTGCCAGACAATTCTCTGATACATAGCAGAATTCATGTTTCCTTCTATGGCAAGTCATCCAGGTCCCGAGGCAGCAAAGCATCCACAATCCATCACACTACCACCTGCTTGACCGTTGGTATGAGGTTCTTACTGTGGAATGCAATGTTTGGTTTTCACCAGACATAATGGGACCCATCTCATCAACAAACAAAAAAATGGAAGCACTTGGATGATCATCAAGACTCTTGGAAGAATGTTCTACGGAGAGATGAGTCAAAGGTATAACTTTTTGGACAACTTGTTTCCCATTATGCCTGGCGAAAACCAAACACATCTTGGGTGAATCTGAGCTAGGTCTAACCTGCTTATGAGAAACCAAGGCCATACAGCTATTGGGCTTTCACTCTAACCATTGATCCCAGTGGAGTCACTGTGTACAGCTGTCCCGACGGCAGACTGTCATGTCTTTCGTAGGTAGTGGACCAAGGCGCAGCGGGTTGAGAGCTCATATTTCACTTTTATTGAACACCAAAACGTACGAACAAACAGGATGCAGGCTAAATACAAAGCTATGCAACTACAACTACCCACAATACCCCATACAAAACAACCCCTATACATAGGACCTTCAATCAGAGGCAACGATAAACAGCTGTCTCCAATTGAAGGCCCCAATCCCAATTACCTAAACATAGAAATAGAAACGACTAGACGGAACATAGAAATACACTAACATAGAACAATGACCAAAACCCCGGAATACATAAACCAAACACCACTCTACATACACACACACCCCGAACCATATAAAACAAATACCCCCTGCCACGTCCTGACCAAACTATAATAACAAATAACCCCTTTACTGGTCAGGACGTGACACCGACTTTCTGTCTAACCGGCTAATAATCATTGCATGCAATACGATTTTGGCAACTACAGTAACTCTACCTTCATATCACCCCCAAATAATTTTACAAATACAAATGGTACACTTATTGTGCATCGTTTTGACACAGATTCCCACATTGGTGTTTTTCGTTGCATATTTACCTGAACTTGGACACTAAAGGAAAACAAAACAAACATTGGCTCAAAGATATGTTATACAAAACATCTTTGTGGAAATCTGTGTTAAAACAGCTAACACTAAGCTTATCTTGTGTAGGCCTACTTTTAAAGTTATTTCTGAATTATAATTATGTTGAATGTTCAAGATGTCCAAAACTGTATCGCAATCAAGGATCAACTGTTGCTCGATAGAGAATTTCACACTTGACCAAATCCCCTCAGCTAATCAAAAGGGAAGTTGAATTTCTCCAATTTGGAGTCAGAAGGGCAAGGTATTACCAGGGATAACAGACTTAGATTTGATTAGACAAAGTGTACTGTCCTCAGAAGATTGAAATCCTTTCCACAGCTCACATACATATAAAGAAAGCACAAAAACACACAAGACAGAAGCAAAAGAGACAATTAGACAGAGGCCTAATCAGGCATGACATGTCAGTCTACATAGAGACCATTTCAACGATTTCCATGATGGTTCCATATCATTTCAAAATGAAGCCTGGAGAGTAAATATGCCTACAATCAAAGCTGGGATAAGACCTGAGGTGGTAGGAAAAAAGTTGACTAGACACAGCACAGTTCAATCATATCTTGTAAATTATGTCCGACTTAAGTTTGTTGTCTGATTCCTGTTAATGTTGAATGTGTTTGACGTCCACGGTCTGTGAGGCAAATGAAGCAGGGGCTTTTGTGACCAAATGGCGGTCGCTTGAGCAGAGGGTAGTTATTCTTAGTCAGCCAGCGTAGTCAGCAGAGGCTTGGCTTTCACTCTACCGGGTGTTAATCTGAGCAATAATAAAAGACAGAAAGTGAAATATTTTTGTTGCTAAAAGTTACAAAACATTTGCAGAGCCTCTATTAGAGTATGCCTAGTAGAGTGTAAATCCAGATTAAGGCCGTTATAGGCTATAGTCAGTCTTGGCAGTTACCGATATGCAAGAAGTGATTTTCATTAATCAAAGTAATACAAAGGCTATTTCCTATTTTTCTACCCTTAATAACTTCTCCTTCTCATGTTTTGACATCTATGTCCTCAAGCATTTAGTCGACCTGTGGATAAGTATTATTATTAGTAGTAGTGGTGGTGGTGGTGGTAGTAGTAGCATCCTCATTTTGTATTTTTTGTAGTTGTTGATAACACGTCCTTCTCTTGCTAGACGAAGAAGGTGTGTGAAGCTGGGAGGAGGGCAGAAGGCAGCATCCCATTGGCCTTCATGGTATGGATTGAGTACCCTATGAACGGTAAACCCATATTCCATTATTCAGGTAATGTACTTTTCAAATACATATTATGTACTATGAGCGACATGTTGTGGCTTGTGCAATGCACTTTTATCTAAAATAAGATGCGGCTAACAGTGAAACATAGAATTTTCCAACAGAATGGTTAGGCCTGTTATATAACATGTCATAGTGTTAAGATAGCAAATGAATAGTCTAACCCAAATGTTATGCTTTGTTACAGTCTCATAAATGATGACTTAGTCTATGTAATTTGATACATTGTTTTATGGTAGTGGAATTATTCAGAAGGGAAGCACTGTGCTTTCAATGACAGTTGTTGTGCAGTGTAGATATGATTCATTCTGGATTTTAAAAAAATCCATGTGAAGACCCTGGGTTCCTGAAAGGCATTTGGACAGGAAGTGGAAAGTGGAAAGTCAAACTCCTAGAACACTCCCAGAAAAAGAAAGCCCCCCCCAAAAAAAGAATTTGAGATGTAAACTTTTGTTTTTATTGGTCATGAATTTGTATGTTTTATGTCTCTCTGTATGTCATGAATTTGTTTCCTATCGCAGTGCATTTTCTTGTACGTAAAACAAATATTGGAAAATCTGACAAAGAAATCTCTAGGAGACAAAATTAAATTAGCTGTGAATAAACGGTTACTCGCTCTGAACCACATAGCTCTTTTGCTGTTCTTTGGAAGCAAAACATCTGATTGAAACCAATAATATTGAGTGCAAACAATTTGGTTTAATTTGAAGTTATTTCTGTGGGAGTTTACATTCTAGGGAATAAGCTGGTTTGCTGGGTCCTCCATATTACATTACATGACTCGGTTTTATGTAGTAACAAAAAAAAAAGTTTGGTGGAACTTTGATGCGTATACTAATGCAAATCCATGTTATATGTGGTTAGTTTTATGTGACCTTCCCTTTAATGCATTTTCTTGGTGTGTTTTTCCAATTAGGGGGTGGTTGAAATTTACACTATTGTGACCCGGAGGAAAATGGAGGAGAGTCATGCTTTTTCAATTTCAGTCAAGGGGAAGGTTTAGTATTTTTTTATTTAGTACAGGGAAGGGTCATGCCATTTGTTACCTTCTCCCATTTCTAATCAACTCATCCCTAACCACTGGCCCCTCTGACTTCAAGATGGCCAATCGCTCCCCTTCTCAAAAAACCAACACTTGACCCCTCTGATGTCAATCTACAGACCGGTATCCCTTTCTTTTCTTTCCAAAACACTTGAGCGTGCTGTCTCTGACCAACTCTCTGGTTATCTCTCTCAGAACAATCTTCTTGACCCTAACCAGTCAGGCTTAAAGGCGGCTCACTCAACTGAGACCGTTCTCCTCTGTGTCACAGAGGCTCTCTTCTCTGCCAAAGCTGACTCTCTCTCTCATCCTACTAGATCTGTCCGCTGCCTTCGCCAGCATGGACCATCAGATCTCTCCTTCCTGCTCTTCTCCTTCCAACTTCTGACACCCAAGTGGCAACATGGGTCTAAGCTTAGATGTCGGCCAACCACCTCAAGACCAACCTCGACAAAACAGAGCTGATCTTCCTCCCGGGAAAGGCCTTCGCGTGACCCTGGACAACACCCTGTCGTTCTCTGTAAACATCAAAGCAGGGACTCGCTCCTGCAGGTTCATGGTGTACAACATCCGTAGAGTACAACATTTCCTCACACAGGAAGCGGTGCAGGTCCTAGTCCAGACACTTGTCATCTCCCATCTAGACTACTGCAACTCTCTGTTGGCTGGGCTCCACTCTTGTCCCATCCAACCCCTGCAACTTATCCAGAATCCCGCAGCCCACCTGGTGTTCAACCTTCCTAAGTTCTCCCATGTCACCCCGCTCCTCCTCACACTGCATTGGCTTCCAGTCGAAGCTCGAATCATCTTTACGACCCTGGTGGTTACCTATGGAGCAGCAAGGGGAACTGCACCTCCTTACCTTCAGGCTATGCTCAAAGCCTACATCCCAAACCGAGCACTCCATTCCACCACCTCTAGAATCTTGGCCCTCCCACCCCTTGGCCCTGGCACCCCAGCTCCCGCTCAGCCCAGTCAAAGCTCTTCTCTGGTGGAAACGTATTTACGCGCAAATATTTATATAAAAACCATCATATCGATGTAAACTTGGAGTCACACGATGATACAGTGTGTGGTCCTCCCACTACGACTCGGAAACCATGCAGTTTATTAGGCTACAGATGAAATAACTTATGAACTTCACAGGGTGTTGAAATTGCACTGTGATCTTGATGCTCCTTTCCAATAAATATCGAGGATCTGATTCTGGTGACATGATGATCAATACTTGACTGCCGTTTTACATATAAAAAACATCCATAATAATCTCATCATGTAGACCAGGGTTAGGGAACCTTGTTCCTGGAGTTCCGCAGGTACTGCAGGATTTTGTTCCAACTAGGCACCACACCTGACCAACTGAGGTAATTCAGCCATTCAGTGATTGCCTAAATTCAACACACCTGGTCTTCCAGGTCGGTTAAATCAAAAACATGAAGTGTCTGCGGCACTTCATCAACATGGTTGCCTATCCCTGATGTAGACTTTACCCGCACAGCCTTAACACTATATCTGTGATCTGTTGGCTAGAGTGCACATGCCAAGACCATAGTACACATTTGCTCGTGACAATACTATTGGTATAGTTGAAAATGCGATGGAAACATATTGAACTTTCGATTTTTATCCAGTACATGAAAACTTAAGCGAAAAGTGCATTTTGTGTGTGTTACGTCATCAAACACTGATTTTTATCCTCAATTTCAATTTGGTAGAAAAGGGGTGGGAAAATGAGCATATTTTTTCTTTATGCGTATTCTAGGGTATTTGCATGAAAATCTGTCCCAATTGGATGAAAACCTAGCTTATGACATAGAAGGATGCGCTACAACCTTCTATATCCGAGGAGACACGTTTACTTTGCTTGGGAAGTAATGTGTGATTCTGTCACTATCAATTGAAGTTCCACATTTCAACAAGCTATTATACAACATCTCTAAATCAGTCAGGAGTAAGCCAGGAAGGAACGAAAATGAATTATTTAGGCTATATTCACATTATTTCAAGGGTATAGCCTGCCATTTAAAACCTCTTACAGCTCTTTAAGGATAGGGGGCAGTATTGAGAATTCCGGAAAAAATATGTGCCCATATTAAACTGCCTCCTACTCAAACTCAGAAGCTAGGATATGCATATTATTACTAGATTTGGATAGAAAACACTCTGAAGTTTCTAAAACCGTTTGAATGGTGTCTGTTAGTATAACAGAACTCATATGGCAAGCAAAGAACCTGAGAGAAATTCTAACCGGAAGTGGAAATCTGGATGTGTGGGCTCTATTCAAGTCTTTGCCTATTGAATACACAGTGACTCAGTAATCATTGTGCACTTCCTAAAGCTTCCACCAGATGTCAACAGTCATTACAAAGTTGTTTGAGGATTCTATGGTGAACAGGAAGGCCGGAAAGTTGGTCACACAGGGAAGGACATCTGTTCATTGGGTGCGCGTCCACGCGAGAGTTAGCTCTTTTCCAAAACGTTTTTCACATTTGTTGTGGACCTGGGGTCCTGGAAGTGCCTTCTGATGAAGATTATTAAAGGTAAGGGAATATTTATAATACAATATATGACTGTAAATGGTTCCAAGATGGCGCTAGTCTGTATCGGCTAGCCTATTTTTCTGAGCATAGTACCTCGTTTATTGCAAAGTATGATTTCCCAGTAAAGTTATTTTTAAATCTGGCAATGCGGTTGCATTCACGAGATGTTAATCTATAATTCTTTGAATGACAATATTATATTTAAAAAATGTTTTCGAATAGAAATTTAGTAAATTGTAGCACTGATTCACCGGCGGTGTTGGATGGAAAATATTTTCTGAACATCACGCGCCAATGTAAAATGCTGTTTTTATATATAAATATGAAGTTGATAGAACAAAAGAATGCATGTATTGTGTAACATGATGTCCTAGGAGTGTCATCTGATGAAGATTGTCAAAGGTTAGTGCTTCATTTAGCTGTGTTTTGGTTATTTGTGATGCATGTGGTTGGTCGGAAAATAGCGGTGTGGTTATTTGTGTCGATGTACTCTCCTAACATAATGTAATGTTTTGCTTTCGCTGTAAAGCCTTTTTGAAATCGGACAACGTGGTTCAATTCAGGAGAAGTGTATCTATAAAACGGTGTAAGATAGTCCTATGTTTGAGAAGTAGAAATTATTAGATTTGTTGTTTTGAATATGGCGCTCTGATTTTTCACTAAACTCGGTCCCGCTCACGGGATCGAGAGACGTAAGAAGTTTTAAGAAATTAATTGTGACACGGAGGCAGGAGCGCTCAGCATTTCAACAAGACATCAACAACAACAGCACTGTAAAACCTCTTCAGGAATGGTGTGCCTAAAACAGGACAGTTGTTGTTCAATATGCTTTTTAAAATTTTTACCTGGCAAGTCAGTTAAGAACAAATTCTTATTTTCAATGACAGCCTAAGAACAGTGGGTTAACGCTGCCTTGTTCAGGGGCAGAACGACAGATTTTTACCTTGTCAGCTCAGGGATTTGATCTTGCAACCTTTAGGTTACTAGTCCAATACTATAACCACTAGGCTACCTGCCACCCATGTGACTAGAATGAAGTTGTAAACAACAGCCAAGTTTCTGGGACATAGACATGGACATGTCTTATATGGGCAGAAAGCTTACATTCTTGTTAACCTAACTGCAGTGCCCAATTTACAGAAGCCATCACAGCAAAAAATACCATGCAATTGTTTGAGGATAGTGCACAATAACAAAACACTTTTATCACGGCAACTCCTCGCAGACAAGATACAACATTTTGTGTAGTAATGTAATTCTTCACTGGATCAGTCTGAAACTTTGCACACACACTGCTGGCATGTTGTGGACAACATCTTAATTACACATAGAATCATATCTCAATGTATGGCCTTGCATGTTTTTTTGTTTGTATAATCTTTTACCAGATCTAATGTGTTATATTCTCCCACATTAATTTCACATTTCCACAAACGTCAAAGTGTTCCCTTTCAAATGGTAACAAGACTATGCATATCCTTGCTTCAGGTACTGAGCTATAGATTTGGGTATGCCATTGCAGGTGAAAATCAGTCCTTAGCAACATGCATATCCATTTTGCATTTAGAATGTATAAATAGACATTTCCAATAACAATTACTTATAATTAAACAATAATGACACCAAAAAAATGCCTTATTAAGCTATACAGTCATTCTACAGTGCCTTTGAATTAACTTTAAGAAACACGAGTTTGTCCAGTCTTTGGTTTGAGGATCATGTGGTGAGCTATGCATGCCTAGTTTGTTAATTTAGCATAGCAGATGCTCTTGTATTCCCATGCCCAGTCAACACAAATCTATTTTGTAACAACAATATCATGGAATAAAATATAATAAATTAGTAGATAGTTTCCTGAATGTAAAAAAATTTACAAGCGCATATACTGTAGGCCTACCTAATTATATTTAAATTTTTAGTCATTTAGCATACGCTCTTATCCAGAGCAACTTACAGTGGTGAATACATACATTTCACGCATTTTTTTTGTTTGTTTTGGCCCCCCATGGGAATCGAACCCACAACCCTGGCGTTGCACACACCATGCTCTACCAACTGAGCCACAGGCTCTGTGTTAAAACACAAATGTCTTCTTCTCAAATTCGAAGATTAGATACTTCAGATGTAACTTGTTCATTTTTACACTGTTAGCACTGTTCCTAACTTAGACTATCCTCTTATTTAACAGCCTGTATTGAAATCACAACCTCTCTGGTGCTGCAGCATGCGCTCATTCATTGTCTTGCTCTGGTGTGATATTAAAAGATTCTGCTTGTCTCCAGTCATGTAAAATGAAGTAGAACTGCATAAATGTGTTTATAAAAGGCCATTTCTTCTCAGAATTCAAATAAGATGATAGATTCATGCAGTGCTTTTATTATAATGGGGATCTTTTCCCCCCTCCCCTTGTCCGCAGTGGAATGTGAATCCACAACCTGACAACTTTGGCATGTAGGCTAATGCTTACAAAATGAAGAACAGTTTCTAAAACTACATATCTAAAGACTCTGGTCTGTCCTAGGATTGAGGGTAAATGGTAGGCATGTTCTCTGCTATCCACTGTTTCATTTTGGGTACAGGGGAGGGTCACTTGTCTTATTTCAAGAGTTCAGGGAGGGTAAAAATATATTTTACTGAAGGGTCATCCATTTACATTTCAGAGAGGTCCAATTTTCTCCAGGTATCCCTCCGTTATAAATAACTTACAGTTCACAAGCACCTCAGTCAAGAAACTCAAGATAGATCTGACAGACAAAACCAAAACCTGAAAACCCACATCATTTCCTTCTCACACTACATCTTAAATACTTTGAGGGCTTGTTTCCCAGACACATATTAGGCCTAGTCCTGGACCAAAAGCCTATTTTAATGGAGATTCTACATTGTGCATACTCTTTTTAGTCCAGGGCTTAATCTGTGTCCAGGAAACAGGCCCTGAATGTTTGATCTACAGGGGTTCTTCATTTTGTTGATGGACCTATGCTCATTGTCATTCAATAATGCAACACCATGGAGGAGATTCCCAACTGTAGTTCTTATCACGACAATAATGTTTTAAATCGTCACACAAAACATAAACACAGTTGTTCATATTACAGTTTCAGAAAAGGGAAGTTGTTCAAGAGCAGCGCTTTAGGCAAGTCGGACAAACATCTAATGCAGTGAGTTGATAAAATCTTGTTACCAAGAGAAAATGCTCTCTCTTCTCCATCCTGAACACAGAGGAGAATGGCTTGTGTGAGCTCACATTCAAGCCCAACATTCAAATAAGAGGCAAATTGGTTGCAGTCAGATCACTAGTCCCAGAGAAATATATAAAAAGTCACCTGCCTGTTAAAATGAGTTACTCAAGTTGATCAACTTCGCTTTCTCTATGAGATTCAACAGAGTTTGTCTGCACACATTTTTCCAAACAACTGTTGTTAGGTGTATCCATCAAAGCTTGTGAACATAGCCGCAGGAAATAGGGTTGCTATAACACCCGCTGAAAAAAAAAATAAGGAAAAAAACCTACAAAAAACAGCACCCAGCCCTCACCATCAAACTGCTTTCTGCGGCTATGCTTGTGCACAGAAAAACTCCATACAACCTTAGCAAATGGTTCAATGCCTCCTTTTTATATCAGTTGTGTCACTTGAGGGTGTACGCTATGCCTGGAACAACAGTGGAAGTCCCATAAAATTGTATAAAGCATCAGGTAGCCAAGCCTGCAGATATAGTAATTACATTTGGGAACATAACTAATAAGACAAAAATAAGCCTACATGTATAGCTAACCTATATATATATATGACGTTTCTGTATCACATGGAAAAATGACTAAAGGTGTCACAAATGAGTTTAACAACAGCTGTCAAGTCTCTACAACCAAAGTCACAAAAATGAAGGTGCACATACCGAAGAGATACAGTAGCGTCTCCTTCAGTTTTTTTCTTTGAGAAAACAGCATTGTAGCCTACAGTCCATACAATCATCCAACTGGTTCCACTCAATCATCTACAAATAACATGACATAGTCTGAGATACTCAACAAGAGCGCCCAGACATTGAGTTTGTTAGTTTAAGCTGTCCCAGCGACCCGGGTGGGTGGAGTTTGCATTCATTTTGAAACAACTATAACTCCATCTACAGCTGTATTTGCTTTTCACACACAACACAAAAAAGAGGAGGGGCATGGAGGGAGATATTATCCTGTTATCCCAGCGGCAGCCTTGGTGGTGTACCCAGGAATCTTTGCAGTGTTTTTCAATATGATGAAACCGCATCAAAGGTTGTGTGCATTCTTTCTTCTCCAGATAATTTGTTTATGTTGTTTGATGGTGGATGAGCATTCCATTTCGAAGCAGAGAACAGAGAGAAAGAGAGAGAAAGAGAGAGAGAAAGAGGTGAAGAGAGATTAAACATCATTTTTTCAAAAAAACATTTTTCATCAAATCAAATTTAATTGGTCACATACACATATTTAGCAGATGTTATTGCGGGTGTAGCGGCGTGCATTTATTTAAAGGATATTGTGTGTTTGTGAAGGATTCACCATCCTGCTTTGTTAACAAGTTGACCAGGTGACACACTAATGATCTATTTAAAAAGGGCGTAATGTGTTTAGTCTCTGTGTGTGCAGACTCTCAGCTTTCATTTGAGGGTATTTTCATCCATATTGGGTGAACCGTTTAGGAATTACAGCACTTCTTGTTCATAGTTCCCCCATTTTAGGGGACCAAAAGTATTGGGACATTTCGTTTAGTTTGAAAATGTGTTGTAGGTTCTGTAGATCAGTGAAAAAAAAATCCCAATTGAAGCCCTTTTAATATTTAACTTTAAGGCGGCAAAATGTGAAAACTGTGCAAGGGTTTGTTGAATTACACTAGGCACTGGGGGCCCTATTCAGACTTGAGACAAGTTGATTTACTATGGACTTAAGCCCCCCAAAATATACTTAAGCCAATTTTTTGTCAATTTATCTCCGTCTGAATCGGGGCCTGTAAGAACTAAACTACCTAACCCAACACTACCAACCTCCCATCTCCATAAGTTGGTTGCACATTAGCCTTATGTTATCAGAGAACAATGTTTTTTTTTAAACTAATAATAGCTAATTGAAATCAATTACTGTACACTCAATAGTAACAATATCCTTACTTTTTAGCACTTTGACATTGTTTTTAATTGAAAGCAGGGTAACAATGAAATGTATTATTATTGATTACTTTTACTCTTAAATAATATGCATGTCAAGCAAATATGGCTACATAGATAAGCTTTGTCACAGACACGTTCATTTATTCTTCACATTCCTCACAGCTCGCTAAATACATTCTTGTAACACCTGAACTGACACATTTGTGAAAAGATAGCTGGACAGACAGGTTTCATCTGCATTCTGATTGGTTTTCTCAACTTTTGTGACGTTATTTTAAGTATATTGTATAATATTTTTTTCTATTTATTTTGGAGAAGAGCCTGTAGTTTGTGATTTATGAGGGATTGTGGAGTAGATGCCGTGGAATCAGGACAAGACCGAGGTAAGACAACAATGGACACATTTCTGTAATAGGGTGAACTAGAACTTTTATAAGATACACCGGCCAAAAATGACATGGCGACTTACAGTGGTGGCTGCTGAGCTGGATGTAGATGGTCTCTCATTGTCATGGGACAGACAGCACAAGCTGTGGTCAAAGACATGCTCCAATGGGATTCTGTTGAAAGATTGTTGCAGCTTAATGTCCCACACAGGAATAAGAGGACTGAGTAAGTAAGTATAACTTTTAACGCTAAGAAATATTGTAAATCTTGAACCTTTAAAATCTTGAAATTAATTCCACAATCATTTTGACATCCAAGGCAGTCACTCAGAAGCACGATATTTGGTAAATACTAGGCTTCTTTGAATAGAACATGGATATGTTGCCAGTAAACAGTGTTTATATTCACTCATTACGATATCTCTAGAAAAACACATTTATGAAAACAATATTACCAATTAGAGATAAATATTGTATTTATTTATCTGTTTAAACAGACCCTTGAGGTTAGAAACCTATTTTGAGAGGGTTATGTTAGCTAGTTAAACCATTTAGTGGTTAAGTCAGTTAATTCAGATGTACTAATGGCACTAAAGAAGTCTCTTTTCTTGTTCTACAGGAGTGTTTTTCACCAGAACAAGAACAGTTCACCACGTTCAGACACTCAACTATGACACTACGATAACTGCGACACCCTCATAACCCACAGGTTTTTTCTTCTCACGCTATAACAGTATCATTATTGAGACATTCACAGCATTCTCAACCATCTTCCCCATCTCATTTACTGCTCTGACCACATAGACGTTTTACATGGAGCCTACTGCCTGTTTCCTCAACCACGTGTCTATCGCTCTGCTATTGCTCTTCTCTATGTGACAGACATTTCCCTTTTAAAGAAGAACAGTCTGATACCGTTAAAAGCATCTTAAAAACTTGCCATACTTTGAATTTGATCTATAGTAGGGTTCTTCATTTTGTTGATGGACCCAACAACATTGGAAGACATTGATACAGCTGATGGTCACTTTAAATGGAACACTAGTCACTTTAATAAGGTTTACATACTGTTTTACCAATTTCATATGTACATACTGTATTTTACCATATTTTTTGTCAATGCCACTCAGACATTGCTTGTGATAAAATGTATATATTTCTTAATTACATTCTTTTACTTTTAGATTTGTGTGTATTGTTCTGAATTGTTAGATACTAGTGCACTGTTGGAGCTAGGAACACAAGCCTTTCGCTACACCTGCAATAACATCTGCTAAATATGTGTATGTGTCCAATATATTTTATTTGATGTACAATACATTTCTATGCGGATGACACTGTTCTCTATTCAAGTGGCAGCAGTTTGACTTTGGCTTTTGAAAAAGCTCAAACAGCTTTTAACATCCTTCAACAGAATCAGCATGATTTGAAGTTTCTTCTGAATTCCTCTAAAACAAAATACATAGTCTTTTCCAATACTAAACACTCTGGAAACCATGTCATTACTACATTGGAAGGAAATTCCATAGAGCAAGTGAAGACGTACAAATATCTGTGAGTTTGGTTGGATGAGAAACTGAGCTTCACTAATCATGTTGAGAACCTGGTAAAGAAGATCAAGTTGAGAATAGGTTTTTATTAACGGCATGAGGCTTGTTTTTCTTTGGAGACCAGAAAAGAGCTGGTATGGAGTACATTCCTGTCTGTCGTGGGCTTTTGTGATGTAATTTATATAAAAAGACCTCAAGCACTACCCTGAAGGCAATTGATTTTGACACATCACTGTGATCTCTATAGTGCTGTTGGCTGGTCGTCGTTGACTCTACTTAGGCTTACACATTGTTATACACTGCTCCAAAAAATAAAGGGAACACTTAAACAACACAATGTAACTCCAAGTCAATCACACTTCTGTGAAATCAAACTGTCCACTTAGGAAGCAACACTGATTGACAGTAAATTTCACATGCTGTTGTGCAAATGGAATAGACAACTGGTGGAAATTATAGGCAATTAGTGTAACAGTGTAGGTTCCATCCCTCTCTTCGCCCCAACCCGGGCTCGAACCAGGGACCCTTGCACACATCAACAACTGACACCCCACAAAGCACCGTTACCCATCGCGCCACAAAAGCCACGGCCCTTGCAACGCAAGGGGAAACCCTACTTCAAGTCTCAGAGCGAGTGACGTCACCGATTGAAACGCTATTAGCGCGCACCACCGCTAACTAACTAGCCATTTCACATCGGTTACACTAGCAAGACCCCCAATAAAGGAGTGGTTCTGCAGGTGGGGACCACAGACCACTTCTCAATTCCTATGCTTCCTGGCTGATGTTTTGGTCACATTTGAATGCTGGCGGTGCTTTCACTCTAGTGGTAGCATGAGACGGAGTCTACAACCCACACAAGTGGCTCAGGTAGTGCAGCTCATCCAGGATGGCACATCAATGCGAGCTGTGGCAAGAAGGTTTGCTGTGTCTGTCAGCGTAGTGTCCAGACAGGCCAGTACATCAGGAGACGTGGAGGAGGCCGTAGGAGGGCAACAACCCAGCAGCAGGACCGCGACCTCCGCCTTTGTGCAAGGAGGAGCAGGAGGAGCACTGCCAGAGCCCTGCAAAATGACCTCCAGCAGGCCACAAATGTGTATGTGTCTGCTCAAATGGTCAGAAACAGACTCCATGAGGGTGGTATGAGGGCTCGACGTCCACAGGTGGGGGTTGTGCTTACAGCCCAACACATTGCAGGACGTTTGGCATTTGCCAGAGAACACCAAGATTGGCAAATTCGCCACTGGCGCCCTGTGCTCTTCACAGATGAAAGCAGGTTCACACTGAGCACGTGACAGACCTGACAGAATCTGGAGACGCCGTGGAGAACGTTCTGCTGCCTGCAACATCCTCCAGCATGACTGGTTTGGCGGTGGGTCAGTCATGGTGTGGGGTGGCATTTCTTTAGGGTGCCGCACAGCCCTCCATGTGCTCGCCAGAGGTAGCCTGACTGCCATCAGGTACCGAGATGAGATCCTCAGACCCCTTGTGAGACCATATGCTGGTGCGGTTGGCCCTGGGTTCCTCCTAATTCAAGACAATGCTAGACCTCATGTGACTGGAGTGTGTCAGCAGTTCCTGCAAGAGGAAGGCATTGATGCTATGGACTGGCCCGCCCGTTCCCCAGACCTGAATCCAATTGAGCACATCTGGGACATCATGTCTCGCTCCATCCATCAACGCCACGTTGCACCACAGACTGTCCAGGAGTTGGCGGATGCTTTAGTCCAGCTCTGGGAAGAGATCCCTCAGGAGACCATCCGCCACCTCATCAAGAGCATGCCCAGGCGTTGTAGGGAGGTCATACAGGCACGTGGAGGCCACACACACTACTGAGCCTCATTTTGACTTGTTTTAAGGCCTTTACATCAAAGTTGGATCAGCCTGTAGTGTGGTTTTCCACTTTAATTTTGAGTGTGACTCCAAATCCAGACCTCCATGGGTTGATAAATTGGATTTCCATTGATTATTTTTGTGTGATTTTGTTGTCAGCACATTCAACTATGTAAAAAAAAAAGTATTTAATAAGATTATTTCATTCATTCAGATCTAGGATGTGTTATTTTAGTGTTCCCTTTATTTTTTTGAGCAGTATACTATGATTTATGAGGCCATTTTGGGAAAACTGCGACTTTATCGCTGTTCTTCTTTGATAAGGTCAGAAAATAAATACCAGTTACGGTCTAACTACTTACTTTTAACGGTTACTAAAATCAGAACGGATCATGGCAAAAAGTGTTGTAGTAACTAAGCTCCGTGGTTTTGTAATTCTGTCCAGACCAGCTTGAATCTCCAGGATCTTGTTTCCTTGGAAGAGTTTAAACGTTTGGTTGACTCACATGTTACTAAGGAATGTGATTGTCATTCGGACTTGATGCGGTGGTACATATATCATTTTTTATCTATGACGATTGTATGTTTCTGTAATTGAAATGTATGTCTGTCTACGTATAACATTTTTTTAATGGTGTGTCTACGTCTGTAAGTTGTTACAATATGTCTGATATTTGTATCAAACATTGCTCCCCCCTGCTGCTGCTGTCTTTGTTGGATCAGGTCTCTCTTGAAAAATGTTTTCACCGATTTGCGTCACCTCCTGAAGTCTGCAGAAAAGTCTGCAGATTTTCTCATGGGTAGTGCAGTGTTCCAAACTCAGCGATATTGTTTTATGTGATTTGACTTTGCCTTTTCTTGCCCTCAGACTGGGACAAGGATATGTCCTCCCTGCTGCTGCTGCTGCTTCATCTCCTCCCACCACCAGCAGGAGGGAAGAGGACTAAAATCAGTGCCAGTTCTTGTGCACTTTCATAAGGTAAGATGATACAGTCATTGTGGGGTTTCTCTTCATTGTCTTAACATGTTGAGAGTGACTTAAAAATACCCTTTGTGTGTTGCAGTCATTCTGCAGCATTGAAGACCATCTTGATGGGAGCCATGGTTGACAGCCATACCTCCTTGCCGTCGGAAGAAGACAGAACTACGACATCAAGAACTACTACATCATGGTGGACAAGAAGCTTGTTCCCTGCCAGGCAATTAGTAGTCTGAGTGCTTTTGATGAACTGTTCAAAGCCCACTTTGTCTTTAACCTGACGTATGATGATGCTCTTGTCAACTTCTGCACATTAGTGCAGACAACCATCTACAACATTGATGTAGGCAAAACAAGAGAAGCCCCTAGCTTGATAGAGTTGAGGACAAAACTTCTTAACTAGATAAATGCATGTTACGGTGCTTTTGTTGTCAAGCGTTGCACAGAAACAGCCAGTCATTGATATCTCATTTGAGAATTGAGCATAGCTTCTATCCCTTCACCAAGTTTAGATAGGTCTGTGCTCAAGATGGTTGTAGATGGCAGTTTTCAACATACTCTGTTTATTTTTGTTATTTTTTTTATAGTATTCATAAGGATATTGGTTAAGTAGTTGATGCATTAAGCTTAGAAGGGCTCTCTCATGTTGCTGATACTCCAGTCCAGTCAGAAGCTCCACAAATGGGTGACGACATTGGTGTCCCACATGATAACACTCAAAGTGATTGTTTTGAGAAGAATGGACAGTCTTGCTAAAGATATGTGTTTCTCCATCATTGCCAAGTAGCAAGCTAGTGGTGTTGCAAATAGTGTTGTTTCAACAGTAGTGTGTGATTTAGAAGAGCTTACTATTGGGCTGTACTCCCAAATTAAACAAGTTCTGTCAGTTATACCTATGGACAACCCCTCTATATCGGCTGTAAATGATAGTTTTGAGAACTTTGAAAACCCATTTGCCAGTTTAACACAGAAACCAAGAGAACAAAGTACTTCAACCAAAAATGGGGTGCTGTGGAGCCAGTAGAAGTAGTGTTGGGAGTTAGATATGATAGCAGGCGAAATACACAAATATGCATTTATGATCAAGTCCTAGTGAAAAACATTTTTGTATATATTCCTATAATGGAAACATTGACGTTCATGTGTCGCAATTCTGAAATCTGTATGTTATTGGAAAATGCACATAGGGATACTTCTGTGGAAGACACATGAAGACTTTTGTGATGGAAATTAATACTTCTACAGGATTGGTGTCCCCCCCCCGTGTCATGGTTGAGCTAACGTGCGCTAATGTGATTAGCATGACGTTGTAAGTAACAAGATAAAAACATGAGCTGGCGCACACCCAGAATAATAGTTTGTGTGGAGGTGCTGACTAACGGCGAATAAACTATCAAAATACAGAAAGTCGCACACTCCATGTATAATCTCCCAGCAATTTAATGGGTATTTACCAACGTTTCAGCATCACTGTGCCTTCCTCAGGGTAATGTCATGAATACTTGAACTAGGTTATGTAGACACAGTGCAATTAGTGTAACCAATGACAGTGGTGAGGGGTGTGTCATAATGATTAAGTTAATTAAAATGAATTAGTGAAGCTGTTAAAAAATAGTATATGGCATATTAAATATATTATGTTATTGTTATCTTAGAAACATAATGGAATATTGTACATCATATTAGCATCAACATACATTATTGTTTCATTCAATTTCACATAATAATTTTGTATTTTATTTTTGTTACATGTAATATTGGTTCAACCTTAATATATAATGAACATCATCAACAGGGGGACATATTAGGTGTATGCTAATAAGCTGTACAAATAATTTTTCAAGTTATAAGAGTTGTTCATAAAGGAAAATGTGTTCATAAGAAGGGCCTGAGATCGAAGTCAATATTCAGACCACTAGGGGTCAATGTTTTTAGACAGGATATCCAGTAAGTCTCCCTTTGTAGTAGTAGGATCTCGATGTTACCTCCTTTCCTTGGTAGAGCAACATGCTCAATGCCTGTATATTTGAGGGAGGAGATGGGATGGATAGCTTCAACAAAGTGAGCTGCTACTGGATAGTCAATGTTCTTACACCTGATTGAGCTGCGGTGTTCAGCTATGCGTTGTTTAATTGTCTTTTCGTTTGTCCTACATAGGCTTTTCCACATGAGCAGGTGATGAGATAGATTACTCCCTTGGTCTTGCATGAGATGATACTCCTAACAGGGATCTTTCGATCTGTATGTGGGTGTCTGAAGAAAGACGTTTTTATGGTGCTATTGCACTGTACGCATGAGCCACATTTATAGTTCCCATTTGGGATAGGTGCCAAGAGTGTCTGAGTGGGCACAGGGGGCATGTTCGATCTCACCAAACTATCTCCAATATTGTGACCACGCTTATAGACTACCAGTGGGGGTTCCGTGTGCGATTTTTTTTTTGTCTGATTGCAGGATATGCCAGTGCTTTTTCATTTTCTTCGTTTCTGGGCAGGAGTAGTAAGCAGATTAAATCGGGTACGTTTTTTATCCGGCCATGAAAATACTGCCCACTATCCCAAACAGGTTTTAAATACCTTGTCCACGCAACTCAGCTCTCCTGCCCCTGACTCCTTTCACCAGTACCCACAGCCTTGATACTGTGCCCACACCACTGGGAAGTGAACAACAATAGTGATGAGCAACAATAGTGGCGTCTGCAGTTCACATTCAAAATAAAAGTCTTGCATTGAAATTGATGCAAACGGATTCAAATAGTGGAATCATGCTACAATTGGACTGGATAATGGTGAACAAGACACAACAAGGAATTAATTTGTCAATTACCAATACAATCTGAATCGCATTGTGAATGTATTATTAGTAGGGATGCACGATATATCGGTGAACAATGATTTTTTTGTTACATTTTACTAGGCAAGTCAGTTAAGAACAAATTCTTATTTTCAATGACGGCCTAGGAACTGTGGGTTAACTGCCTTGTTCAGGGGCAGAATGACAGAGTTTTACCTTGTCAGCCCAGGGATTGATTCAATCTTGCAACTTTTTTCCCCCTGTTGCCCAAAGCTGACGTTATAAGCAGCCAGCTAGCTTCATCTGGCTAGTGAGGCTCGACCAGACTTGGTTATGTGTTGTGAAGCTAGTCACAATAAGGATTAGGCACAATAGTGGAATTTGCAGTTTGCCTTCAAAATAAAAGTATGTAATTGACAGTGATGCAAATGAATACAAATAGTAGAATTATGCCAGAGTTTTATTTTGAAGGCTAAAAGCAAAGGCCACTATTGTGGCTAATCCTTATTGTGGCTAGCTTCACATAGATGAGTCCAACCACCATTAATCAACTAAAAACTTTCTCATAAATTAGGGTTAGTTTAGATGATGACACCTAGCTATATAGTTAGCTAACTATAGCTACTGAAAGAGATTGTCGTTTTGCTATGTTTTTGGGAAAGAACAATGTTTGCATCCATGAGCTAGCTAGCTAGCTTTTTTTTATGACCAGCACTGTAGGTGCGCGAGAACTTTACCAGCATACTAACATACGTATCAATGAATCGTTGTGACATGAAATACAAGTGATAGTGTAATCAATGTGTAATAACTACTTAAAAAAATGTATGAACGCGTAAAATTATTATGTGACGTGCAGTCATATTCAGTTCCTGATTGGTCAACAAGCTTATTTGACACGTCAAATGGTGTTATCTACTGGTCATTGTTTTCTTTTTTGACACACAAAGACCCAAACGGCGTTCCATAGAAATCCTGGTTGAGAATGAAACGACTGAACAAATGAACAACGAAACAACACAGCAAGTGAGTGAAAGAAATAGGTTTTGATTATGTTTTACTGGTAATGGGGACATACATAAAAGCCAACAAAATAACTTTTTGGTCAGTGTGGTGTGTGTGTGTGTAACCTTTATTTAACTAGGCAAGTCAGTTAAGAACAAATTCTTACAGTATTTACAATGACGGCCTACCCTGGCCAAACCTGGACAACGCTGGGCCAATTGTGATCACGGCCGGATATGATACAGCCTGGATTCGAACCAGGGACTGTAATGATGCCTCTTGCACTGAGATGCCGTGCCTTAGACCGCTGTGTCCATGTGTGTGTGTTAACTATTTAACTGTGCTTGAAAGGCCACTAAAATTTTAAATATGAGTTATCGGTACCAGTATTGTTTTTTGGGGGGGCAAGGAAAATATTGGATATCGGTATCGGCCAAAAATGTCATATCGGTGCATCGCTAATTATTAGACTTCAGGATTTTATTGGGGGCATAACATCACCTATGGATTGTGAATTGATGAAATTAGGTATCAGCCTACTCTGTGACATCAGCAAATACAATTCTGAAGAGCATTCAGTTATAAAACGGGTTGTTTGGATCCTGGATGCTGATTGATTGATAGCAGGGAGTTCTAGCACAACAATCCCTGCAGGTAATGCATGTTAATAGTTAACATAGATTTATCAATACACACCCACTGTCCCACAGCCCTGCCGGGCATTCATAAACTTCATCTACCCTGGAATAAAGCATCTAGACACTATTTCCCCAAGCTACCAGGCTAGCATTTGGTTTGGTACTACGGGGTTCATTTACAGTGCTGTGAAAAAGTATTTACCCCTTTCTAATTCTCTACTTTTGCATATTGTATACAGATATTCAACCAAAACCTTATATTAGATCAAGGGAATCTGAGTGAACAAAACTCAACAATTACATACTTATTTTATTTAATTCATAAACAAAGTTGTTATGCAACATCCAATGCCCCTGTGTATAAAAGTAATCGCCCCCTTACACTCAATAACTGGTTGTGCCACCTTCAGCTGCAATGACTCCAACCAAACACTGCCTGTAGTTGTTGATCAGTCTCTCACAATGCTGTGGAGAAATTGTAGCCCACACTTCCATGCAGAACAGCTTTAACTCAACGACATTTGTGGGTTTTCAAATCAAATCAGATGTTATTAGTCACATGCGCCAAGTGCAACAGGTGTAGACCTTACAGTGAAATGCGTACTTACAAGCCCCTAACCAAAAAGGCAGTTTAAAAAATATGAATAAGAATAGGAAATAAAAGGAACAAGTAATTAAAGAGCAGCATTAAAATAACAATAAAGAGACTATATTACAGGGGGTACCGGTAAAGAGTCAATGTGTGGGGGCACCGGTTAGTCAAGGTAATTGAGGTAATATGTACATGTAGGTAGAGTTATTAGAGTGACTATGCATAGATAATAACAGAGAGTAGCAGCAGCGTAAAAGAGGGGGTGGGGGGGGGGCTATGCATATATTCTGGGTAGCCATATGATTAGCTGTTCAGGAGTTTTATGGTTGGGGGTAGAAGCCTCTTGGACCTAGAATTGGCGCTCCGGTACCACTTGCCATGTGGTAGCAGAGATTATACATCACTGGGGCCAAGCTTCCTGCCATCCAGGACCTCTATACCAGGCGGTGTCAGAGGAAGGCCCTAAAAATGGTCAAGGACTCCAGCGACCCCAGTCATAGACTGTCATCTCTGCTACCACATGGCAAGCGGTACCGGAGCGCCAAGTCTAGGTCCAAGAGGCTTCTAAACAGCTTCTACCCCCAAGCCATAAGACTCCTGAACATCTAATCAAATGGCTACACAGACTATTTGCATTTCCCTCCTTGCCCCCTTTTAAACTGCTGCTGCTCTCTGTTGTTATTATCTATGCATAGTCACTTTAATAACTCTACCTACATGTACCTAAAACCTCAATTACCTAGACTAACCGGTACCCCCTTTATATAGCCTCACTATTGTTATTTTACTGCTGCTCTTTAATTATTTGTTACTTTTTATTCATATTTTTTCTTAGGTATTTATTTATTTATTTTTTCAACTGCATTGTTGGTTAGAGCTTGTAAGTAAGCATTTCACTGTTGTATTCAGCGCATGTGACACATACAATTTGATTTGAACTAAACTTAATCGTGTCTGCATTTTGCGAAAAGCAGTAAGAGTAAAATATCACCAAAGATAATTTTCCGAGTCAACAGGCAAATCAAGATCTACCCCTCAGAAATCTTTCAATAGAATCTACATGGTGAAAGGAAAAATGTACTTGTGCACTTTGTTTCCAACGTAGCCTAATAGCCATTGTACTGAGGAGTAGGTGGCTTTATCTCACCAAACATCTGCTTTTTATGTACACAGCTGCTATCCACTGGCAAGCTATACAATGACCAGCTATAAAAGATACAGGGGAGGCACCTACATTTAACAACAGATCAGACAGAACTGAAAATATGCTTTGGACCAGCAGTAGCATAGCAAACACACTAGTTAATTGTATTAAAATATAGGTTCCATTTGTTTTAACATTATACATTGGGAAAATGGGCACTTTGAAAGAGGGATCATCCTACTAATAACCCAAGGCATAGCTATTGAATTTGTTTATCTCATCGAGGCCCCAATTCAACAACAGTCTGTGAGAATGACCAACAAAAGAAGTCTGAAATGACAACAACAGCACAATGGTTAAATGGGTACTTTTCTAGATTAATATTTACTATAATTTTGTCTCCACATTCACTTTAGGATGTAACGCCTTCTCTTGGATGTCAATTATCTTGTCACCCTCTCAGTAACTTCCTGTTTTCTCTCTCCTTCATGCAGTGTTAACATCCTCACGGGCAGCCATGCGATGTAACTGGAGTGTATCATAAACTACTGTCAGGTTAGGGTTGTCTCTAGGCGGATCCAGTTCTGGCATAGCTCTTCGCTCCTCCTAGACAGGGAAATGGAAAGAGGGAGGGAGGGAGGGAGGGAGGGAGGGAGGGAGGGAAGGAAGGATTGATTGGGACAAGGAAAGACGGGAAGAGAGGGGGGGTGAGAAAAGGTGTAGCAAAAAATAAGTAAAAGAAAAAGGATCATGTTTTGTCATTAGATACTTTGTACCAAAGTAAGGAAACAAGACAAGTCTGATGCTCTCTTGTCTATTCTCATTGTTCTGCAGTAGGTAACTCAACAGTCAACATATCTAGAACCATTCATAAATCTAGTGGGAGGATTCATGAAGCCAAGCTTAAGTCCACAGACTTGGAAAATACTGTTTAAAACATGGGAAGATCAAAGTCATAACTATACTGAACAAAAATATGAATGCAACTTGCAACAATTTCAAAGATTTTACTGAGTTACAGTTCATATATGGAAATCAGTCAATTTAAATAAATTCATTACGCTCTAATCTATGGATTTCAGATTGCTGGGCAGGGGCGCAGCAATGGGTGGACCTGGGAGGGCATAGGTCCACCCACTTGGAAGCCAGGCCCAGACAATCAGAATTAGTTTTTCCACACAAAAGGGCTTTATTACAGACATAAATATTCCTCAGGGCATAGGTCCACCCATTGCTGCACCCTTGCCCAGTCATGTGAAATCCATAGATTAGAGCCTAATGAATTCATTTCAATTGACTGATATCCTTATATGAACTGTAGCTCAGTAAAGTCTAAGAAATTGTTGCAAGTTGAATTTATATTTTTGTTCAGTATAGTAATGCCTTTGATCTTCCTGTGTCTTTTACAGTATTTGCCAAGTCTGTGGACTTTATAAAACTTGGCTTCGTGGTTCCTCCCACTAGATTTAGAAATAGTTGTAGATTTGAGACTGTTGATGACTGTTGAGTTACTTCCTGCAGAACAATGAGAATAGACAAGAGAGCGTCCGACTTATCTTGTTTCCTTCCTTTGGTACAAAGTATCTAAAAATGAAACGTTTTCCTTTTTCTTATTTTTTGCTTTCCTACTGGCACAAAGATAAAAGCTACAGTTGGAGCCATGAGGGCTGCAAAAGCTGCTGTATTACATCTCCTATGTTTATCAGCCTGTAGCATTATTACTAACCTGGTTATCTGCTGGTTTAATGTGAGATATCTCTGCATACTGAACGCAATCTTGCTTTCTTTCAGGTGAGTCTATAAAGGCAAATAAAGGAAATTAAATATACAGTGTGGGTGGGAGTAACTGACAGATATGCACAAATGCTCACCCCCAAGACAGATTCTACAAACACTATGGAATCATGTTACTATAGGTACCTGTGTCTGTGCAAGAGGTCTTTTTGGTGCCAGAGAAGCTGTAAGGTAATGATTGTCAGAGTGTGCTTGTGTGTGTGCACCTTCTGCTTTTTCAACATTTAGAGAAGTGGTCTGAGACAATGCAACTGTCTGACCAAGCAGGGGAAAGGGGATACCTAGTCAGTTGTACAACTGAATGCATTCAACTGAAATGTGTCTTCCACATTTAACCCAACCTGAAGTGTGGAAGATAGACCAGTTAATTTGACCTGCATCTGTTGTTCAGGCAAACATTTCCTACCTTTTCCAAAACACTATCCTTGATAATTAAAAAAAGGTTGTGCACAACATGGTCTGACTTTGACAAGGAGAATAACTTCACCCCGTTAAAAGATGAATACCTGCATGCGAGTGTCCGTTTCTCCTCTTAAGACATATTGCAAGTCCAACAAGTCCTGAAGCAACCAGAACGCAGATTACAGCAATAATAAGAGAACCTCGAGTCCTCTCATCACCATCTAAAGTAAAAAGAGAGAAACTATATTACAATTAAAACATTGTGTTTCATAAAATGAGCTCTACCATACTTATTGTTTCATATAGAAGTTGGTATTGTCTGGATATCTGCAATGTAACATTGCTCCTGTACATGTTTTACCTGTCACCTTGGAGGGATCACTCTCTATACAGGAATTTGGAACATCAGCGGTCTCCTTGCTGACTGGGTTGGCAGCCTCACATCTGTAAGAGTCTCTGTTCTGTTCATCCACCTTGAGAGGTAGAGAGAGGGTGATGTTGAGGTCAAGGCTGCTGGTCTGGTTGAGTATCTCCCCTCCTCTGTACCAGGACAGGGTCACCTCTCTCCTGTTCCCCACAGAACACACCACACTACAGGAGATGTTATCATGGACCGTCACCTGAGGTTTGGACAGAACATCTGGAAGACAAATAATGAATAAATGGGAATTGGTGAAATGGAACTCATCTTTAAAGTAGCAAAGAGCAGATGCTGCATCCATTTTGGACTTATACATTAATGATTTGGACTCATTGATTCTTGAAGAATATAACTTGCATCATGACCTTAGTCCACGTCAGAGAACCCATCAGCTTGTTTTACTCCAGTGTTTGTTTACAGAGAAATTGTAAACAAACACTATATAGTCTCAAAACATGGTTACAACTATTGTTATATAATGGTTGATCAGTCCTTGCATCCATAGCTCTGTCTATGAATTTGAGTGGTTACATTTCTCCAGCCCCATCACTCAGCTTTTTACCGAACCAATAAAGTGACCGCTTTAGTATTGTTTCTACTGCTGATTGTCACTTTTATGATTTTGTCATTTACAGCACACACACACTTACAGTACACAGTAAGCTGAAATGTATGTCTCGTCTTCTCTTCATCTTCTTCTACATTCTCCACAGTATAAACCCCAGAATCGTCTATTTGTAGGTCTGTCAAAGTGAAGAATCCAGTAACATTGTTCCAGTGAAGGCGGTCTTTAAATCTCTTCACAAGGTTTGTATTACTTTGTTTACCAGGGTGCACATGTGCAATATTGCCAAGGTCTCCATAAAGTAAATTGCCAGACTTCAACACCATCACTAGAAAAGAGAGAGACTTTCCCACAATGCCTTTCACCTGCCGAGTCTCAGGTTGGGCTGAATGCTGGGCTGAGCAGAGTACTGTGGAGAGAAAGAGAGACTTAATATCAACGCATGGATTTAAATATCATAGTTCTTCTCTAATAACATAACAATGTGGCAAATTACAGTTTCTCGATTTCTTGAGAAAATGTGTCCAAATTGAATTAACTTTTTCGAAACAATTAACATGTAGCCCCATACTGAAACACGTCGGCCAAAATGACACATTTCAAATGCATTATGATTCAAAACATTAAACACATGACATAAAATCTACTACCTCCATCGAAACATACAACTTGTTATCTAATGAAAAGTTTTTTGAAAAGTTAATCAATATACCCTAACATGGTAAACCCTCTTTTATATTTCTGTGCCATTTGTTGATACTATAATTATACTATGCACCATAAAAGACAACTAAACATACAACAGCATGGGCTGTATTCTTTTTTCCTAAAATTATTTGACCAAAGATGACCAATGCAGATAGAATGTCACTCAAGTGCATGAATATCCAGAAACAAAAGGCTTTATTTGACCTTTTACCATGTTGTCCTTCACAAATTCAATGATGCTGTACAGTATATACAGAGAATAAAAATAAAATACACCAACCTAACAAATCATGGCAAAAACAAAGAAATGTAAAAAAGGCAACACCAATACAGTATACACTACATTCAGTCTATTCATTCTTGTCGATCAGGCCATATGTTTTCATCAACATCACACTGGATGTTTTCCCTTGCAATGTAGCGAAAAAAAAATATCCTCGCATGGAGTATCCACGCTTGGCAGTCCTCTGCAGTGATTGCCATACAACTGGCATTCATTGCGTCTAGGAGGGACATCTGGTCATGTGGATGGTAATCATAAACGTTCCACCTCCACACATCTGAACCACTCTTCCTTTATGGGCCCCTCTACCTCTCCTTTGTCCTTGCCCTCTGCCTCTTACGCGGTCCATTCTTGCAAACAGCAACTCAGAGGTGAGTGGCCTCTATAACGCATTAATAAGGACTGATTGCTGATTGAACAACTGTGCAAAGAAGGTTTGCACACGTGCAGAAGAGGTTTACATTCAGAGTAATTTGTATCAGCTGTGACCAAATGTTTTAATTTTGTTTGACATGATTTACTGAACTGAATTTTGCCTCTTTTGTAGAGTTGTTTACTGTTTTGCAAAACATTGCTTAGCATTTGCATTTTGTGTGAAAGCCTTTACAGTTTTGCAAAAAAGAATACTGTTTTTCTAATTGGATTATGATGGTTATCTGTGTCATTAAAAGTTTAATTGAAAGTGTCTTAGCAATCGAGAAAAACTGTAAAGACCCTGATGTGATGTAGACGGTTAGGAAAGAAATGACAGGACTAGTAGTTCTATGAATATGTTTGTATACACTTAGAAAAAATGGTTCCAAAAGGGTTATACGGCTGTATCTATTGGATAACCCTTTTTGTTTCTAGTTAATCCCCTTTTTGGTTTGAGGTCAAACCCTTTTGTGTTCCATGTAGAGCCTCCTGAGGCAAGGGTTCTACATGGACCCCAAAAGGGTTCTACCTGAAACCGAAAGCGGTTCTTAAAACCTGTTAGGGTATAGGGGGCAGTATTGAGAATTTTTTGAAAAAATATGTGCCCATTTTTAACTGCCTATTACACCAACTCAGAAGCTAGAATATGCATATTATTGTTCAGGTTTGGATAGAAAACACCCTAAAGTTTCTAAAACTGTTTAAATGGTGTCTGTGAGTATAACAGAACTCATTTGGCAGGCAAAACCCTGAGACAGATTCTGACAGGAAGTGGATACCTGATGTGTTGAATTGACTTTGAGCCTATGCCATTGAAAAACAAAGGGGCTGAGGAATATTTTGGCACTTCCTATTGCTTCCACTAGATGTCACCAGCCTTTACAAAGTGTTTTGAGTCTTCTACAGTGAGATCTGACCGAATAAGAGCCATGGAACGTGATGGCCCATTAGACACCTTGCGCGCGAGTTGATGGTGGGTACTCTCATTCCGAAACGTTTTAAAAGAGAACCCAATGGTCCGCCTTGAATTTTATTCATGTTCTGGTTAAAAAAGGCCCTAATGATTTATGCGTTACAACGTTTGACATGTTTGAACGAACGGAAATATATTTTTTCCGTTCGGGAAGTGAAGTGAAGTCCGGCTGGCTTAGATCATGTGCTACAACACGGAGGTTTTTGGACATAAATGATGAGCTTTTTTGAACAAAACTACATTCGTTATGGACCTGGGATTCTTTGGAAGTGACATCTGATGAAGAGAATCAAAGGTAATGGATTATTTACATAGTATTTTCGATTTTAGATCTCTCCAACATGGCGGTTAGTCTGTATTGCAATGCGTATTTTTCTGGGCGCAGTGCTCAGATTATTGCAAAGTGTGATTTCCCAGTAAGGTTAATTTTAAATCTGGCAAGTCCATTGCGTTCAAGAGATGTAAATCTATAATTCTTTGAATGACAATATAATATTTTACCAATGTTTTCTAATATTAATTAATTATTTTGTTGTCATGACTTGACTGCCGGTATTGGAGGGAAACGATTTCCTGAACATCAACGCCATAGTAAAACGCTGTTTTTAGATATAAATATGAACTTGATAGAACTAAAAATGCATGCATTGTCTAACATAATGTCCTAGGAGTGTCATCTGATGGAGATTGTAAAAGGTTAGTGCATAATTTTAGCTGATTTTATGGTTTTGGCGACGCCTGTCTTTGAATCGACAATGCATTACACACAGCTATTGTCAATGTACTCTCCTAACATAACCTAACTTTATGCTTTCCCCGTAAAACCTTTTTGAAATCGGACAACGTGGTTAGATTAAGGAGATGTTTATCTTTCAAAGGGTGTAAGTTAGTTGTATGTTTGAGAAATTTAAATTTTGACATTTATTTGGTTTCAAATTTGCCGCTCTTGAAATGCACCTGCTGTTGATAGGGTGCGCCACGGGTGGCACGCTAACGTCCCACATAGCCCAGAGAGGTTTTAAAAGGGTTCTCATATGGGGACAGCTGAATAACCCTTTTAGGTTCTAGATAGCACCTTTTTTTCTAAGAGTGTACACACTGAAATTAAGTTCACATGGAAATAAAGACTATCTCAGCAAATTCCTCTTCTGGTGTTAATGGCACAATAACTGAAATGCCATCATTGTAAAAAATCCTTTATTACTTTTTTGGACTTTTATTTGAACAGGGAAATCCCATTGAGACCAAAACCTATTTTGCCATAGAGCCCTGCATGTAAACAAATTATACAAAATGTACAACCTGAACTGCCCTAGAGGCACCAGAACATCACGGTGCAGAGAGCTCTGCAGATCATTCCAAAAACAATGCAGATTTACCTAATTTCGTAGTGATCAATGGGACATCTAGAGTTAGCCATCACTGTGATAGGGTCTGGTAACACATGTCTGTAATTTAACAATGAAGTAAAGTATGACGGAAGTTTGCACAAGAAGGCTTTATAAACAAAAAGAGAGCAGTGTATTGATCTACAAGACTTAGGAGAGGGCCAGCCTACTTTCTGATATAGAATGCAATGATTTGTAATGAACCCGTCACCCGTAATAAAGCGAAGTGTGCTGTTCTAAACTGAATCTAATGGTTTCAGTGTAGTGGCAGTTGCATTCATATAAATGGTGTCACCGTAGTCTAGTACTGGCAGGAAAGTTGACAAAATTATCTGCTTCTGCTGTTCAAGGATAGGCATAATCAGTTTCTAAAGAATAGGCCAATTTGTATTCTCAACTTCTTAATAACTAACTCATCCATATGCTTTTAAAAAGATTACTTTTTGAAATTCCAGTTGCCCAGATATTTATAAGCGAGATGGGATCAATGTGGGGACCACACAATGTACGTACAATTGAAGTCGGAAATTTACATACACTTGGGTTGGAGTCATTAAAACTCGTTTTTCAACCATGGTCGACAGTGTCGAAAGCTTTAGATAAATCAATGAATAGAACTGCAGTGTTTTTTCCTATCAAACCCAGTGTCATTTTGGCACTCTTTTTTTTTTTTTGTGTAGACTTAGTCATTTTGACTAAAATATCATTGAGTCGCATTTTTGTCATTTGAATAATGATTTAGTGTAGTTATTGTCAAAATGATAATTATCCTATAGTAAAAACAAATCACTGACTTCCATGTGCACAAACATACATAGCCTTCTGCATAACTATTCTCTTCCCAACAGCAGAAATATGACAAACATAAAAGAATATACACTGAGTGTACAAAACATTAAGAATACCTTCCTAATGCTGAGTTGCAGGTAAGGTTACTGGTAATTTAACCAGGGCCATATCAAGTTGCAAAACATTCTCAAATGTTGCAGATAGAAATCCCATGAAAAGAGAAGACTTTATTCCTAATTCAACATTTCAGAGACATGTTTGTTCTACATAGCATATTCCTATCTGTACGTTCTGCCTCTAATTCGCTCGTCGTCCCCTTATGCCATAGTTTGTACATCTCAATTGTCAGTAGAAACCACATTTGTTTAAGCAAGTCAGCCATGTCAGCTGCGGTATGTTTTTTTTTAAAGGAGGCTGAATGAACTCTTTCCCAGACAAGGCTCCGCTGATAGCCAGGTGCAGTCAGGCTGTGAGAAGGCAAAGCTTCTGAAAAACTCCCAGCACTGGAGGGAAGATCAGTCAGCTGCTGCCCGTGTTGCGCTTTTTCTCAGTTGTAAATGTAAGCTGGGCAGAAACTGGCTACTCTTAAGTTGACTGATCTAGCTGGCATGGTAACTGCTGTTTGACAGAAAAAGAAGAAAAATATTCCCAGTGCTGATCTAGTAGTGTAACTGACATGTTACTTTTGCTAATGTTTCATCCCCTCTTGACTGAAGTGAATGAACTACTCGCAGCTAGCTAGTAGCTACCATAGCCAGTTCAGCTCTAGCTATTCTTTAGCTATCTGTCAGGAAGAAGTATATAACAGCTGTTGTGTGAATGGAAATGTTTTTTAGCCTTTGTTTTGTACAGTTTCAACCAAAGCAAATTTGATGATGTACAGTATGCTGCATTTTTTCAAAAGAATTTGATATAGTTTTTGATGCAATCCCCTCTGGAGTTGTTTTACTGTTTAAGGATGTGGCCAAATCTATCCCCTCCATACTTTCTCTTGATCCAGTTGGCTCAACACTGGGCAAGATATGTTTCTCACCTTCTGTTTTGAACAACAATAGGAAAATACGTGCCTTATTTCAATGAGATGTTGTTTCAGTCCCATATGTCATGTCTTTCTAGAATGGTATTTTAAGAAATATTAATTCAAAAAATGTTTGGTCTCTTTCTCTGAATTTTATTTTAACAAGATTAAAGACATTTCTTAAATTATTTCACAAGTGCTACCCTATTAAACATTATCTTGAAAAGTAAAAAAAGACATTGTTTCCTGTAACTTCTGTAATGAACAACCGGAGACAGCTTTACATTTATTTTGGTATTGCTCTTATACCCGGAAGCTGTGGCAAGATATCTGTTGATTTGTTTTACATCATAAACATGCAAATGTTTCCCTTCTACTTGAAAAAGTGATATTTGGTTTAACAAAGTATATGCAAAGCCTTCTTAATCAACCTCATTGTTATTTTAGCTAAATTCAATTTTCTTAAATGTCAAAAACCTCTTTTATTCTTTTCTACAGCAAATATATAAACATTCTCTTCTTCTCATAACAAAAAAGCAATCAAAACTTTGAATGTAAGTTTTACAAGGTCTTATATAATGTATTGTCTTTTTTCCCCTTACTGTAATGTTTGTATACTCTGTTTGTTTTTATATATTGTATATTTGGAATTTGTCACACCAGCCTTCGCTTTGACTCCCCCTCCTGTCCAGCTCAGGCGTTCAGCGTCACCGGCCTTCTAGCTGCTGCCGAACCTACTGCTGGCAAACGCCCTTCACTCATCAACTCCGGACTTGTCTCGTCATCATTACACATACCTAGTTCCAATCCCTCACTGTAAATATACTCCTTCTGCCATTTGTCTTTGTCGGTCATTATAAATGTTACTTGTTTTCCTGAGGAATCTATCCTATTTCCTGTGTTCTTTATATTTTGTACCTTGGGTTCACCCTGTGCCTTTTTTATGAAGATATATTTTGAGCACAACAGCGTTTGGGTTTCGTCCCGCTTTGAACTATGGTGCTTAAATACATTCAGTAGTTCTAAACCTGCGACTGCCTACTCCTCTCTACACCAGTGACAGAATTGCTTTACCAATAATAATAATACTAAAGATAAAACATTGGTTGAGTTAGTTGTGACAACCTGTTAAGGAATACTGCGCTAGTCATTAAGTGCTGTGATTGGACGAGTCATGCAGTGCTGTGATTATTTTTTCAAAAGGACCAGACTGTCATGTCGGCCACCGACATGCCGGCGGAGGTGCAACAACAACAAATATAAACAAAACATAGACAGCCTCCGTCTTGATTGAGTGTATAAGGTTTTAGGCGTTAGCTAGTTATCTAGTTGCCTGTCTTTGAGCACGTCCTGTACATCTTAGATTTTCCAGATATATTCTCAGCCATTTGCAGGTGTTTAGTTCTGTATCTGTCTTGTATTGCCTGAAATGTAAAGTTGTTAAACTTGGGTATTTGAATTGGGTAGCTGGAATTTAACCAGTCACTGATATTGGGTAAATGAGGGACGTCTGTTGAAATCAGAAGGGTTGTATACAAAATGCTGTGCAGGCCTGGCTGGCTGCCTATACACTGAGTATACCATACATTGCACCCCCCCACCCCCCCCCACCCTTTTGCCCTCAGAACAGCCTCAATTGTTTGGGCATGGTTTCTACAAGGTGTCAAAAGCGTTCCACAGGGGTGACTCCAATACGTCCCACAGTTGTGTCAAGTTGGCTGAATGTAGTTTGGGTGGTGGACCATTCTTGATACACACAGGAAAATGTTGAGTGTGGAAAAACACAGCAGCGTTTAAGTTCTTGACAAAAACTGGTGCGCTCTGGCACCTACCATACCCCGTTCAAAGGCATTTCAATCTTTTGTCTTACCCATTTCACACTCTGTATGACACACATACAAACTGACTCCTCCCCTTCATCTACACCAGTGGTTCACAAACTTTTTATAGTTCTGTACCCTTCAAACATTCAACCTCCAGCTGTGTACCCCCTCTAGCACCAGGGTCAGTGCACTCTCAAATGTTTGTTTTTTGCCATTTTAAGCCTGCCACAAACAATACATTTTTTTTGCCTTTATTTTACTAGGCAAGTCAGTTAAGAACAAATTCTTATTTTCAATGACAGCCTAGGAACAGTGGGTTAACTGCCTTGTTCAGGGGCAGAACGACAGATTTGTACCTTGTCAGCTCATGGATTCAATCTTGCAACCTTTCGGTTACTAGTCCAACACTCTAACCACTAGGCTACGCTGCCGCCCATTTGCTAAACATAAGAATGAGAGTTTTTGTCACAACCTGGCTTGTGGGAATTGACAAAGAGCTCTTATAGGACCATGGCACAAATAATAATATAATAATAATAATACATTTTTCTCCTTATTTAGACATCTTAAATATAAAACCTTAAAATTGTGACTAACTCACCACAGGTTAATGAGAAGGGTGTGCTTGAAAGGATGCACATAACTCTGCAGTGTTGGGTTGTATTGGAGAGAGTCTTCATCTTTTTCCACACACAGTCTGTGCCTGTATTTAGTTTTCATGCTAGTGAAGGCCGAGAATCCACTCCCATAGGTACGTGGTTGCAAAGGGCATCAGTGTCTTAATAGCATGATTTGCCAAGGCAGGATACTCTGAGCGCAGCCCTATCCAGAAATCTGGCAGTGACTTCTGATTAAATTAAATTTTCACAGAACCGCTTGTTACAATTTTGATGAGGCTCTCTTGTTCAGATACCAATAGGTGGACTGGAGGCAGGGCATGAAAGGGATAACAAATCCAGTTGTCCATTTCGGGAAAGTACGTGATTAATTGCGCACCCAGCTTACTCAGATGATTCGCTATAACACATTTGACATTGTCCATAAGCTTGAGTTAATTTGCACACAAAAAATCATACAATGATGGAAAGACCTGTGTGTTGTCCTTGTTAATGCAGACAGAGAAGAGCTCCAACTTCTTAATCGTAGCCTCAATTTTGTCCTGCACATTGAATATAGTTGCGGAGAGACCCTGTAATCCTAGATTCAGATCATTTAGGTGAGGAAAAAACATCACCCAGATAGGCCAGTCGTGTGATGAACTCGTCATCATGCAAGCAGTCATACAAGTGAAAATTATGGTCAGTAAAGAAAACGTTAAGCTTGTCTCTCAATTTAAAATAAACGTGTCAATACTTTGTCCCTTGATAACCAGCACACTTCTGTATGTTGTAAAAGCGTTACATGGTCGCTGCCCATATCATTGCATAATGCAGAAAATACACGAGAGTTCAGGGGCCTTGCTTTAACAAAGTTAACCATTTTCACTTTAGTGTCCAAAACATCTTTCAAGCTGTCAGGCATTCCCTTGGCAGCAAGAGCCTCTCGGTGGATGCTGCAGTGTACCCAAGTGGCGTCGGGAGCAACTGCTTGCACTCGCATTACCACTCCACTATGTCTCCCTGTTATGGCTTTTGCGCCATCAGTACAGATACCAACACATCTTGACCACAAGTCCATTTGATGTCACAAAGCTGTCCAGTACTTTAAAAATACCCTCTCCTGTTGTCCTGGTTTCCAGTGGTATACAGAAGAGGATGTCTTCCTTAATTCGTCTTAAATCTCGCTCAAAAATCTCCCTTAGCTTTTTTCAAATAGGCATGTTTAGTTTCTAAAATGTCTGCGCAAGCGTGAAGGTTACATTGAGTTGTGAGATATATATGTGAACCCAAAATGAATGTAGTTCTCATCATATCGGCACCTCTTCAAATGGTCCAACGTCCCTGTCTGTTGTTCAGTGCTTTCCCGGGTAAGGGGACAGTAGCTCTTATGCTACATCAGATTCACAACCATCAGTGTCCATGCTTTACCATTTATCCATTTTCGAGCAAACGTAATGAGCAGCAGCTACGTTTGGCTAAATACGGATCGTTAGTGGAATTCCCGCGAGAGAGTAACGGTTAATGTGATTGGATGTTAATTATTTGACTAGGCTACCTGTAATTTGACATTGTGTTGTTATTTCGCTGAACACTTGATGGTTGAATGTTTTTGCGGGGCAGTGAAACGAGGCTACTCAGGCGAGGGAAAAAAACATCACCCAAATGTATAGCCCCATTGGAAAATCTAAATTGACTGTTTTGAAAATGTGAATCACATTTTTATTTGGCGTACCCCTGACGGTATTGTGCGCACCCCAGTTTGGGAATAGCCGATCTACACTGATTGAAGTGGTTTTAACAAGTGACATCAACAAGGGATAGTAGCTTTCACCTGGATTCACCTGGTCAGTCTGTCATTGAAAGACCAGTATTTCTTAATGTTTTGTCTTCTCAGTGTAGTTAGGGCTTGCATAGCTAGAAGATGAGACCTCAGTCACTTGGAAAGAGGGGTGGTTTGTTGGGACACATTTACAGTCGCACCTCAACTTGCTGATGTTCCACAAAGGAGCAGTATGTAAGGTGCTGCAAATTTCAATATAGGGTGTGAGATGTTACATTTAGAGGTAAACTCACTCTGTCAGGCAAAACAGCCAAATACTCCATCTTAAAGTGATGTGACATGTTTTATAAACATCTCACATCAAAATAATTGTACAAAATATACTGAACAAAAATATAAACGCGTCATGTAACAATTTCTACGGTTTTACTGAGTTACAGTTCATTTAGGGAAATCAGTGAATTGAAATAAATAAATTAGGCCCTAATCTATGGATTTCACTTGAATCGTCAGGGGCGAGGACACGTGGGAGCCAGGCCCACCCACGGTCCAGCCAATCAGAATGAGTTTTTCCACACAAAAGAGCCCCCCCCCCCCCCCCCCCCCCCGCAGAAGCCGAATGTGGAGGTCCTTGGCTGGTGGTCTGCAGTTGTGAGGCCGGTTGGACGTACTAACAAATTCTGTAAAACGACATTGGAGGCAGCTTATGGTAGAGAAATGAAAATTAACTTCACAGGGTGTTGAAATTGCACAGTGATCTTGAGCTCCTTTCAAATAAATATCAAGGATCTGATTGTCTGACATTATGATCAACACTTATCCATAAAAATCTCATGTAGATTATACCCGCACTGCCTAAAAACACTATCTGTGATCTGTTGGCTAGAGCGCACGTGCCAAGACCAGAGTACACATTTGCTCGTGACACAACTATTGAAAATGCGATGGAAACATCATTAACTTTAGATTTTTATTCGGTACGTGAAAACTAATCCTTGAGGTTAACGACAGCTGTCAAGTTCTTACAACCACAGTCACAAAAATCAAGGGGCACATACCGAAGAGATGCAGTATCGTCACCTTTAGTCTATTTCGTCGAGAAAACTGCATTGTAGCCTACAGTCCATCCAATCATCCAACGGGCTCCACACAATCTACAATTAACATGACATAGTCTGAGCTACTCACCACGAGCGCCTAGACGGATGGGGGGGGAGTTTGCAAGGGGTAAAAAAAAAAATATTGCATTCAACAACTATCATCTGTATTTGCATTTCACGCACAACAAAGAGGAGAGGAGGGATATATTATCGCGGCACATCAAAGGTAACACCTCACTTAACGAGAGAGAGAGAGCTAGATAGATAAATATATATTGTATGTTTGTGAGTGATTCACCATCCATGATCGATTTGAGCAGGGCGTAATGTGTCCAGTATCTGTCTGCAGACAGTCAGCTTTAATTTGAGGGTATTTTCATCCATATTGGGTGAACCGTTTACAAATTACAGCACTTCTTGTATATAGTCCCCCCATTTCAGGGGACCAAAAGTATTTGGACGAATTCATTTATGTATTAAAGTAGTCAAAAGTGAAGTACTTTTATTCATAGCACGCAATGACTTCATCAAGCTTGTGACCCTACAAATGTGCTGAATGCATTTTCTGTTTATTTTTGTTTGGTTTGTTATTTTGTGCCCAATAGAAATGTTGTATTTTGGGAAATAGTTGGGGTACTTGTAAAATGTGAGCCTCTCACAATAATTCCATTATAGGCAATTACACCATTATCTACCATTACCGCATGTCAGCTTCATGATAATGAGTGACTTGACTTGCGGGTGCACAGTGCACTGTTTGGATAATGGAATTAGTTTGTGAGTGGACAAAGGTGTGCAGGTAGCCAACAGGAGCGCCTTTTGAAGTGGTTATTTGACACTCAGATGAAAACATGAGTGGTTGTGTTTATGCAACATTAAAAGTTAATACATGATGAAAGTTATATAACTCTACTACTCGGCCTACAGGGCCCACAGAGATCATACTAAATGAATATGGATTCTAAAAATAATTATATGATTAGACCCGTTCAAGGTTTACATGTATCCCAATGACTATTCTACATTGGTTGTCCAGTAAGATCCCTCTGGTGGCCGAGTTGACCTATTTTAATTAAGAAAAGCGATTGGTTTCTGGAAAAAAAGTTTAAGTTCTTTGATAGGCTGATAAGGATTATGTTACAGGATATAATCACTGCCACCTGGTGAGGTTGGCATAGGGCTAACGTGTGCCAGGTTATCTGATGAGACCACTTACAATGTCGCGGTCAAATCACTTTTTATTGGTCACATACACATATTTAGCAGATGTTTTTGCGGGTGTAGCGAAATGCTTGTGTTCCTAGCTCCAACAGTTCTAATACGTGATTTGAATTGGCTGATGCATAAACTTAAACTTAACATTTTTTTTGTGTGTTGGACATGACCCAAACATGACATTTTTTATTTAGGCCAAAAAGTGAATGTTGTCTTGCAAAATTACTTAAAGGACCTTGTTGCAAACAGGATGATTGGGAATGGATTTCTTGAACACAGGCATCCTTATTTTCACTTTGTCATACAGGCCAGTAATGTGGAGTGAATGCAATGCTGTTGATCCATGCATATTTCTCTCAGCTTAGCCAAATATGAGTTATGTGTCAGTTTTAAAATCATCTTAAGCCTTGGTTGGACCAGGTTTCTCTTGAAAAATGTATGTCATCTGAATGAGACTAACCTAGATAAACAAACAAAGGTTAAATAAAACATAATAATTATCATTCAATGATACATATTGGGGGCGTTTCCCAACTCACTGTTCCTGTTACATTGTCAGAAACATTTCAAGAGGAAATGCGAGCTCTGTCAGTTGGCCAATATTGAAAAGAGACACACACACACATACACACACACACACACACACACAAACAGTGGTGGACTTCCCATTAGGCAACTAAGGCAATTACCTGGGGCATCATCACCAGGGGGCCTTGTGAACTTGGCATAATTTTAAAAAAAAATACATTATTTCTGTTATCTTCCGCTTGAGGCGGATTTCTGATGCGAGCTATTGTCGCGGTTGTGACAAACAGTTGCTGTTTTCTCTCCCTGAATTTGCCGCTACTTTTTGAACGGTTGGGGATATTAGCTATTATGACATCATACCTGAAAGCTATGACTCTCAGGAACACGTACGTGTCTTCTATTTCCCTCTACAAAGCTCACAAGCAGCACAGGAAATGTTAGATGACACTGTGAAAAAAAACGCAATTGAAAACGATGGCAATGCAGATCTTTTTTCTTCTACACACACACAATTATTACCTGATTATCTTCCCTGATGTTTTTCCGAATTTCCAATACCTTTCTGATGCCCTTCATTCACTTTGTGATGCAAATATGTTGAATATGGGAAAGAAGCAACAATTTTTATTTGACATGTTTTTTATTAGCCTTATGAACATAGGCTACAAACAGCAACCACATTTATTTCTGTGCTAGAATGGTTAAAAAGTACATACAATTAAGAAAGAAATATCGGTATTGGTCGATATTGCAAAGAAAAATATCTGATATAGGTATTGGCCCAGAATTTATACCTCGTTCCCTCCTTCAGGGAACAGTAGTTGTATTCATAACTGTACATTCCCTATCAGTCGGTCACTCGGTACAACATACTATGGGGACATACAATCACACCCCAAGCCGGCTCAGAGGGTACCAAACTAAGAGGCTCAGGGCAGTCCAAGCACACATAGGTTCCACCGGCTCCAAAAAGGGATTACAGATAGGGCTGCACAATTAATTGAATTCAGATCTCTTGCATTATCCATATCACAGGAGATATATAGAATGTAATATTTTGAAATGCCACCCGGCCGCATATAGAGTCCATAATTTTTTTGTTTTACTCCGTTTCTTTCCCTCTTGCGACTGCTTTCCACACAGAACAAGCCCCGTCACTCAAGCAGCACAATTCCTCCACCTCGCTGTAAGATTCACTAAGTTCGCATGCTGTTCTATTAGGTCAAATGCAGTCAACAGATTGTTCCAAACAAGAATGATGTTGCTTTCCACATTGCTTCACTTCTTCGGGATAGGGGGCAGTATTCAGAAGTTCAGATGACTGAGGTGCCCAAAGTAAACTGCCTGTTACTCAGGCCCAGAAGCTAGGATATGCATATAATTGGTAGTTTTGAATATAAAACAGTTTCTAAAACTGTTCAAATAATGTCTGTGAGTATAACAGAACTGATATGGCAGGCAAAAACCCGAGGAGAGTCCATCCGGAATTTTTTTTTTTTTAGGTGACTGCCCTTTCAAATGCTTGTTTATGGGAAAATCAAAGGAATACCTCCCAGATTGCAGTTCTTAGGGCTTCCACTAGATGTCAACAGTCTTTAGAAAGAGTTTCATGGCTTGTTTTTTGAAAAAAACTGTAGTCTTGTGGCGCGCGTGGATGAGGGCGTGTACTCCGTTGTTTATCTCCGGTAATGAACATACTATTCTCCGTCTTAAATTTGATTGTTTATTTACATATTAGGGTACCTGAGGATTGATTAGAAATGTTGTTTGACTTGTTTGGACGAAGTTTATTGGTAACTTTTGGGATTCCTTTTGTATGCATTTTGAACTAGGGGAACAGGTGGATTACTGAATCAAGCCTGCAAACTAAACTGACTTTTTTGGGATGTAAAGGACTTTACCGAACAAAAACAACCATTGGTAAGTAGCTGGGACCCTTGGGATTGCAAACAGAGCAAGATCTTCAAAGGTAAGTGATTTATTTTATCGCTATTTCTGACTTTTGTGACGCCTCTGCCGGATTGGAAAATGTTTTTAATGCTTTTGTATGCGGGGCGCTGTCCTCAGATAATCGCATGGTATGCTTTAGCCGTAAAGCCTTTTTGAAATCTGACAAAGTGGCTGGATTAACAAGAAGTTAAGCTTTTAAATTATGTATTGCAAGTCAAATCTTGCAATATTTGGATAAAAAAAATGTAAGTTGATTTTTTTGTTTATATTGTGCAGCCCTAGTTACAGAAACCAAATATTTCTTGAATACTTACCCGAGAAGCCTAAATTGTCAGAGCCTCATGAGAACTGAACTGTCAGAACCACATGTAGAGAACCAGAACCTGCTGCAGCTTGGCTATGCACACTGACACTGCCACTGCAGCCCAATTCCATAAACCCCATGTTTTCAAAAACAATACTTGCGAGCCTAAAATGTCAGAACCTAAAGTCCAAGACAACAGAACACCTGTCGTGACTTGGTAAAACGCACACACACGCTGGATAGCATCGACCAGAGTCGATGAACCACTGCATCCCGAGGCTCAAACCCACAGGAAACCTGCAGTAACCTGGAAACTGTACTCGCACACTGCCACAGCAGCCCAAGGCTCAAATCTACAAAAAACTGAGGTAACCCTGATAATGCGCATTTTAAGTGCTGTCGAAGCCCAAAGCTCAAACTCACAGGGAACTGTGATAACCCGGATAAATGAACAACCTGCACGCTGCCTAACATTGACTCCCGGAGCCACCCATAAGTACACTATGAACTACGCTGTGAGCAGTTACCTTTGTGAGGCTTTATCACTTGAATGTATGTGGGGAACCCCAATTCGCTGCAGCACAGATATCACCAATCGTCATGCCACTGAACAAAGGCCAACAAGAAGCCTTCACACCCATATGGAGGAGGTGAAAAAGGGTACAGTTTGAAAGCTGGGACCTGTAAGACATAAGCATAACCTTGGGAGTCGCCAGGTGCAAACTCCAAACAGGAAGGTTGTACTGATAGCGTGTGGAGATCCTGAACGCACTTGGCTGACATCAAAGCCATGAGCAGGACAGTCTTGTAGGAAAAGACCTTCAGATCCACAAACTCCAATAAGGCTCAGAGAGCATCCAGGACCAAAGCCAGGTCCCAGATTGGTGCCATAGGCTTCGACACGGGTCTGTGCTGATGCACGCCTTTCAGGAACTGCACCGCCAGAGGATGAGACACCAGGGAAGAGCCGTCAATCCCTACATGAGACGCTGAGACGGCTGCAATATAAACCTTCAATGTGGAAAAAGAAAGGACCTGCTCAAAAAGCTATTGCAAGAACATCAAAATGTCCACCAAGGAGTTCTGAAAAGGAGAAACTCAACCACTGAGGGCTGCAGTCTCCACTCCGTAGAGATATCTGGGAAGATACGTCGCCCTGAGTGAAAGTAAATGCACACTGCTCCATAAGAACAGAACGTGCCAGGTTTAGAAGAGAGAGAGAGAGACCTCGACCCTCGCCGCCGTTCCCCCAGGCCTGTTGATATACGCCACCGCCATCCTGACCTTACCAACACATGACGGCCCTCCAACATTGGAAGGAAATGCCTCAGCGCTATCAAAACTGTCAGTAGCTCTAGGTAAATGAAATGCTGCACACATTGCACTGTTGACCAAATCCTTCTTTCCCGAAATCCCTCTTCGCCCACACAACGCACTCCCATCCCAGTAAGGATGCTTCTCTCATGATTACTCTGCGGGACACTACCTGGCCCATGAGTACTCTGCCTCCATATTCTTACTCAACTCTTGCAACAAATCGATATGATACCTCTGCAGCATTGTGACCACATTCAATGACCGGGCTGCCACACGCGCAGCCTGGTACCGTTTGTTCAATTGATCTTCACTGTGAAAATCCTCTAGAGCCAACCAGGGATAGTATATCATCCCGGAATCCATACTCTAAACACTGCCATAGAAATTGGCTCTGCTCTCTCCCGGCTGTTGTACAATTGTAACACCTGAATCTTCTTAGGCCTATCCGAAATGCATCGATCTAGAATTCTTACATTGACAACACATGCATTGATATTGATGACTATTCAGAGAGTAGGATAAGCCATCTTCAGGTAAGCGTTCCCTTAGCTCCAAAAATATTTCAGTGCAGTAGGACTGTATATATTGCAGTTATTACAAACCTACTGCAATACAACATCCAAAAGAACACAGTTATGCCCCGTTTACATCGTGACTTATTTAACGACGCCATACGTCATATTCATGCAATCTTGTTCCGCAACTGGACTGAGAGCTCAGGGAGGGTTTCACAAAACACAAGACAAAATATAGGAGATCCTAGTCTCTCGTCAGGGATTGCATTTATTTTGGGAGATTGCAAAATATGACCTTTTCATTCAAGACAGTAGAAACATATTGTTTCAGTTGATAATTAAATAGGTTTGGTTTAGTTTTTCATCAACTTGCTTCTATAACATTCTAGCAAGTCATCCTAGCTTACAAGGCAGCTACCTAGCTGGCTAAAAGCTACGCTATACTGTCGCTAGAGACCTGATTTTCATTATCATCAAAAACAAACATCATTATCATTATAATAAACTAAAGAAGGAAGGAGGTAGTCATAAAAATAGTACTTACTTATAGGATTGGGTAATTATTTACAAGTTGCTAGCTATCCCATAAACCCATCGTCGAAAGCCACATATTTTTATCATCTGTGGTTTGGTAATTTCCTGTTCTTCGAAGGACTCTGGCCGGACTGAAGAAGACTCATAGTTTGGAGAACGGAACCACAAGGGGGCATTGCATTTCTCCTCTGCTGTGGACGGTCCCCAATCAAATGAATGACATCCGGCGCAATGTAATGGAGTGCTTACGGTTAATGCGAATGAATCCTATATACTAAAATGGCCAATTTTGAGCTCCAATCAATTAGCTTTAATTTCTCAGAGATCAAATTATATTTCAACACATTTTTTTTAGAGGAATGCTAATATTATCTGTTTCTAACTGCATAAATGATTTCAGATCAATCTGAGATTGTGGGTGTCATGGCTTGCTGAAATGACAAGGAATTAACCAATAGATAAACAGAATGTAAACTGCCTGAAGGCCCAAAAAACAGGATCAGGCCAGGTATTTTGTACATTTACAATAAAGGTTACTGAATGTTAATATCCATTGTGAGAGAAAATGGTAGTAAATGTGTCAAGACAAAACAATGCAGTTCAAACGGGAATAAAAACATCCAGAACTGCAGGGTGAAAATAACTGGAAATTGTAGAAATATAAATGTTCGTGTTGTCAGATTCTATATCAACTCTACACTAGGGGAGTAAAGAACACTCATTTTTAAGTTATCCAGCATTCTGCAGCTACCATCAGAGGTGCATGTCCCTTTCTATGACTGTGGTGTGGTCATTTTATTTACATGTGATCAGAAGCGAAGCTGATAGGAATGTGTTTTACAGAATATAGGCCTACACAGACGACTTCTGATCTTCTGTACATCACTGTTCTATCTGCAAGGTTCTTTGAATAAGCCCCTGACGTTAGTCTCATAACAACACCCACAAATGGAGAGTGTGTGAGACTCTTGTTGGTTGCTCATTTACGACTACAAATATACATGTATCAAAATGAACATGTCAACCCACATGTATTCCATCAACCCCTTCATCATCCCCATAGTATGGTGGTTGCGTGAATATGCATGTGTGCATGTGCATTGCATGCTGTGTAGAAATGAGCTTCTTTCTCACCATAGCGTGTGGTTATCGCTTCTCTGTCTTTTCACTTTGTAGTCAGTAGCCTATATGGGTCAGTCACTCTCATTCTCACTTGCTTATAGGAGAGATGTGGTACCTTCCTCCAGCACCGTACAGCTTCTCTTACGCCATACAGCTAAAACTACAAACCATGCTCTCAATCGCCTTTACCCCCACTCCTCCTTTCTATTTCAGGTCTGCATGTGACTTTCTCAGACTTTAAGAGTTATAGGTCACAGTGTATTTTCACCTCCATCTTAGTTTTGCTGTGCCTTTATCACACTAGGTTAAACTGTAGTTAAGCTCGCCTGATAAAACATCCCTCTGTTCTCTGTCAAATGAGAATATAATAAAACATGTATGCAAAGTCAAATAAGACTGTGTCACTACAGAAATACTGTTTGCACAATATGGTTGATATTTTACTAATAGTGTCTTATATGGAATTTATTATCTTGCTGTCTTGGGTTATAAGGGGACACACCATATTGGATCAATAAAAAACATTAACCATACCATTCCAAAGTGCTTTATGTGTTGCCTGGCACCATGTGGTGATGATGGGCAGGGCTTGACCGGAATTTGAAAGTGTGAGTTAGGGGTGGTTGGCATGCACTAACGGGCAGAGAGATGTGTTAAGTTTTCAAACTATCTTCCATTTGCTGTGAAGTAGACAACAACAAGCTCAACAACAGCATCTTATTAGTAATGAAATTAAAATAATTATTTAACCTTTATTTATCTAGGCAAGTCAGTTAAGAACAAATTCTTATTTACAATGATGGCCTACCTCTACCAAACCCAAACGATGCTGGGTCAATTGTGCACCGCCCTATGGGACTCCCGATCACTTCCGGTTGTGATTCAGCGCGGGTTCAAACCCAGGCCTGTAGTGATGCCACTAACACTGCGATGCAGTGTCGTTGACCACTGCGCCACTCTGTCCCCTAATTGAAACATTCACTGCAACAGCCTTATTCTAAAATTTATAAATAGTTTTTTTCCCTCATCAATCTACACACAATACCACATAATGACAAAGCAAAAAATGAAATGTCACATTTACATAAGTATTCAGACCCTTTACTCAGTACTTTGTTGAAGTTCCTTTGTCAGCGATTACAGCCTTCTTCTTGAGTATGAAGCTACAAGCTTGCACACTTGTGTTTGGGGAGTTTTTCCCATTCTTCTCTGCAGATCCTCTCAAGCTCTGTCAGGACGGATGGGGAGCGATTTTCAGGTATCTCTAGAGATGTTCAATTGGGTTCAAGTCCTGGCAATGGCTGGGCCACTCAAGGACATTCAGTCCTGAAGCCACTCCTGCATTGTCTTGGCTGTGTGCTTTGGGTTGTTGTCCTGTTGGAAGGTGAACCTTCGACCCAGTCTGAGATCTTGAGCGCTCTAGAGCAGATTTTCATCAAGGATCTCTCTGTACTTTGCTCCATTCATTTTTTTCTTGATCCTGACTAGTCCTCCGGTCCCTGCCGCTGAAAAATATCCCCACAGCCACAACCATGCTTCACCGTAAGGATGGTGCCAGGTTTTCTCCAGTTGTGACGCTTGGCAGTCAGGCCAAAGAGTTCAATCTTGGTTTCATCAGACCAGAGAATCTTGTTTCTCATGGTCTGAGAGTCCTTTAGTTGCATTTGGCAAACTCCAAGCAGGCTGTCAAATGCCTTTTACTGAGGAGTGGCTTCCGTCTGGCCACTCTACCATGAAGGCCTGATTGGTGGAGTGTTGCAGAGATGGTTGTCCTTCTGGAAGGTTCTCCCATCTCCACAGAGGAACTCTGGAGCTCTGTCAGAGTGGCCATTGGGTTCTTGGTCACCTCCCTGACCAAGGCCCTTCTACCCTGATTGGTCAGTTTGGTCGGGCGGCCGGCTCTACGAAGAGTCTTGGTGGTTCCCAACTTCTAACATTTAAGAATGATGGAGGCCCTTGTATTCTTATAATAATAAAATAGTAATATGTTTCATTATTAGATACTTAGGGCCAGAGAAAAGAAACAAGACATGCTCTCTTGTCTACTTTCATTGTTCTGCAGTAGGTAACTCAACAGTTAACACAACACACATCTAGAACCATTCCTAAAGGTAGTGGGAGGAACCACGAAGCCAAGCTTCAAATGTCCACAGACTTTGCAAATACTGTAAAAGACTATATGAAGATCGAAGGCATTACTATATGTGCTGTGTGGCTCCTAATTGTGCAACCCAACCATATCATATGGGCAAAACTTAACACATTAACCCACTGGCACAGAGCTAAAGCCTACAGTTGTAGCCATGAGGGCTGCGAACTGAATGTCAACTTGCACTCTTTAGATGAAGTACAAATGAAGGAAAGTATATATATGGCTAGGGAGGGTGTGACTAACTGACAGAGATACACAGATGCTCACCTCTAAGGAAAGGTTCTGAAAACACTCAGGAGTCATTTGTTACTATGTGTACTAACTGTGTCTGTGCTTGCAGTCTTTCTGGCGTCAAAGAAGTCCAGCTAGGTCCAGTGAGGTCCAGCGAGGTCTTTGGCCACGCACACCAATGGTGTATATTATTTATATTTTTTGATAACCTTTATCAAGGCATTCAATAATTGTGGACCCCACTGTACATATGTGACTGTGTCTCTTCTTGTGATCACAGACTCATTTCCTTTCCCATCAGTCTGTCACATTGTGTGGTCAGCGCTTTTCTGTCACATGTTACTTGTGGTTGGACACCACTGAGAAGCAGCCCCACAGTCTTCTCTGTGTACCTGAGTCCTGTCTCACACACAGGCCTATGTGGTGAAATACCACTGCTATGAATACATACCACTGCAGCGAACAAAAGAGTTCTCATTAATACTAAAGTTCTACTCATAGTTTGGATTTCTAAAAGTGAAAGTGCCACACTGGAAAAAGGAGGGCTATTCTGCATGGGTGGGTAGGTCTGGGATTGTAACTTTACAGTGCTTCTCTACAACATTGTTTTGACATTTTCTAAGTAATGATTTGCCTACCTCATTTGCTTAGAAAACATGTTCTGTCTGGTCTTCAACAGAAGGGAGCCTCCAGCGTACATACTCCAGAGACTTGATAATAAAGTATGCAGACGGTAAAAGCCTAATATCTTTCTGTGTTTGTCTCACCCACACAAACTCACATACCAAACTCCTGTTCATCTAAAATGGTTTAGGATCCTATTCACTTGAATTATCCACTAGCATTTTCCACTAGAATATAGTTGATTTTAAATTAATTATACTTCACAAAAACTTGAAGAGTTTTGACCCCATAGGACTTGCATTAGAGAAAACAACAATTTCTCAACCTCTAAACATTTTATTTGGAAATTCTTATTATGGTTTATGTTTTATATTTCAGTTGCGTATATTACATTTATTTTTATTTCATGACGTTATGATTTCATCTCATCTCTAGAGAGCTGCTGCCTATGCTGTCTGACAAAATCACTGTTTTAGTAGATCTGTGTCTGACGTACACTAACCGGCATAGGTGGTGGGCCAAACCGAGTTGTACCTGCTTTAGTTTTTGAGATGATTGCTCTCTATCGAGGGAGGAGCTGTTTTTTGGGGTGTTTTTTTTCTATATTTGTTTATTATATATATATATATATATATATATATGTTGTTTTACCCCTTTTTCTGCCCAATTTCGTGATATCCAACTGATAGTTACAGTCTTGTCCCATCGCTGCAACTCCCGTACGGACTCAGGAGAGGAGAAGATCAAGAGCCATGCGTTCTCCCTCAAACACGACCCCGCCAAGCCGCACTGCTTCTTGACACAAAGCTTTCTTAACCCAGAAGCCAGCCGCACCAATGTGTTAGAGGAAACACTGTACAGCTGGCAACCAAAGTCAGCATGCATGTAAAAACCAGCCCCTCACAAGGAGTGAGGGATTGGTTTTTACATACGGTGTATATTTGTTTAACTCATTTACTTTTCTTGGTGATGTCAAGTCTTGCAATTTTTTCCAATTACTTATTTTTATATTCGCTAGCTGGACAGGCAAACGCCGCCGAGTACTAAACTGTAAACCAATCAAAGATTGTGTACTATCCATGGTACTATCGCTGCTGATCACGTCTGCCAATCACATTACCTGTATCTAAGGAAGCAGACAGCTGGTGATGACCGCTCGAGAGAGTTCTCTGTCTGGAAAACTGCTATCAGGTAAAGTACTTTTTATTTATTTGTAATCTACCTATTTAGTTACACTGTAACCTTCGCCCCAGTCTGAGGTCCTGAGCACTCTGGAGCAGGTTTTCATCAAAGATCTCTCTATACTTTGTTCCGTTCATCTTTCCTTCGATCCTGACTAGTCTCCCAGTCCCTGCCGCTGAAAAATATCCCCACATCACGATGCTGCCACAACTATGCTTCACCGTAGGGATGGTGCCAGGTTTCCTCCAGATGGGACGCTTGGCATTCAGGCCAAAGAGTTCAATCTTGTTTCTCATGGTCTGAGTGTCCTTTAGGTGCCTTTTGGAAATCACCAAGCGGGTTGTCATGTGCCTTTTACTGAAGAGTGGCTTCTGTCTGGCCACTCTACCATAAAGGCCTGAATGGTGGAGTAATGCATAGATGGTTGCCCTTCTGGAACTTTCTCCCATCTCCACAGAGGAACTCTGGTGCTCTGTCAGAGTGAGCTCAGGTTCTTGGTCACCTCCCTGACCAAGGTCCTTTTCCCCCAATTGCTCAGTTTGGCTGGGCAGCCTGCTCTAGGAAGAGTCTTGGTGGTTGCAAACTGCTTCAAATAAAGAATGAGAGAGGGCCCTGTGTTCTTGGAGACCTTCAATGTTGCAGAAATGTTTTGGTACCCTTCCCCAGATCTGAGATCTGTGTCTCGACACAATCCTGTCTCTGAGCTCTACGGACAATTCCTTCGACCTCATGGCTTGGTTTTTGCTCTGACATGCACTGTCAACTTTGAGACCTTATATACTGTAGACAGGTTTGTGCTTTTCCAAATCATGTCCAATCAATTTAATTTACCAGGGGTGGATTCCAATCAAGTTGTAGAAACATCTGAAGGATGATCAGTGAAAACAGGATGCACTTTAGCTCCATTTTGGGTCTGAATACTTATGTAAATAAGGTATTAAAAAATACATATATTATATATATATACACACACACACTTGTTAAAATAAAAACATGTTTTCCCTTAGTCATTATGGGTTATTGTTTGTAGATTGATGAGGAAACATGTAATGTAATACATTTTAAAATAAGGCTGTAACATAACAAACTGTGGAAAAGGGGAAGGGGTCTACCTTCCGAAAGTATTGTAAAGTATTTTACGTCGTTCTCTGAGACCAGGTTGCTAGTTGTGTTGTAACAACAAAGGCGAATTTACGGAGAATTTACCTTAGCGTTTAGGAAAATAACGACAAAGGTTAGGATAATTTACATGAAAGGTTAGGTGAATTGGGTTAAGGTTAGAATAATGGTTGGGGGAAGGGTAAGCTAAAATGCTACAGTTGACTTTGATGCAACTTGAACGCACAACCTTTGGATTGCTAGACGGTCGCATATATGTCCTACCCATCCTCCCCGACCAACCTCCCTCCTATTTTTTTTTACCTTCTGTCTGTAACGGCTGTCGTTGTCACAGAAGTTGTCATGGAGAGAAGCGGACCAAGGCTCTGGTGACTCCTGACTGGCGGGCGGCTCTGGCGACTTACGACTGGCGGGCAGCTCTGGCGACTTACGACTGGCGGGCAGCTCTGGTGACTCTTGACTGGCGGGCAGCTCTGGTGACTGTTGACTGGCGAGGCTGGGCTGACGCACTAGACTCCTAATGCGTGGGGCTGGTACTGGACGTGCCAGCCTGGAGACACGCACCTCAGGGCTAGTGCGGGGAGCTGGCCTGGGGCTCCATCCTTGCCCCGTCAAACAGCCCTTGTGCCCCCCCCTAAAAAAATATTGGGGCTGCCTCTCGGGTTCCCTTAGCTCCCTTAACTTGTCCTCCCAGGGCCATCCTTCCTCCTCGTTCGTCCGCTGCTTGGTCCTTTGGTGGTGGGTAGTTCTGTCACAGAAGTTGTCATGGAGAGAGGAGGACCAAGGCGCAGCAGGTATGTGAATACTCATGGTTTTAATTTCAAAAAGAAGGAGTAAAGTATCCACTGACAAAACAATAAAGGTGACAACAGCAACAGTTTTACAGGCTCACAAATGCAGTGCAAAAACAACTACCCACAACCCCAAAGAAAAACACACACACCTATATAGGACTTCCAATCAAAGGCAACTCAACACACCTGCCTTCAATTGGAAGTCCCAATCAACAACACAAACATTCACACACACAAAACTGCCACGTCCTGACCCCAAAACTAATACAATAGCTCCATCTGCTGGTCAGGACGTGACAGTCGTAGTGATTAGATCAAGGCGCAGCGGGTTGCGTGCTCATCATTATATTTATTATAAACGTGAACACGGAAAAACAAGAAAACAGAGAAACACGACAGTAAACAGTTTTGCAGGCTGGACTATAAGCAATGCAAAAACAACTACCCACAATCAAACAGGTGAAAACAAGCTCCCTAAATATGACTCTCAATCAGGAACAACGATGTACAGCTGTTCCTGATTGAGAGCCACACCAGGCCAACAAAGAAATACACAAACTAGAAAAACCTAGAACATATACTAAAAACCCCGGAACACATAAATACAATATCCATCTACATACACATAATCCCCAAACCATATAAAACAAATACCCCCTACATAACCCCTATTACTGGTCAGGACGTGACAGTACCCCCCCCCCCCCCCCAAAGGTGCAGACCCCGGATGCACCTCACAACAAAACCCCAAAATAAACCCCTAACTAAAGGGAGGGAAGGGAGGGTGGCTGCCGTCAACGACGGCTCCTGTGCTACACCCCCCCCTCCCCAAACCTCCTACAGTGGAGGTGGCTTAGGCTCGGGCCTAAGACCACCCCCTGACCAGTCCACTCCTCCCACATACCTAGGCCTGACTCGTGCCACGGTAGACCCTGGACTGTACTCTCGGAGCTCCGGACTGTAGGGCGACTCTAGTAGCTCCGGACTGTAGGGCGACTCATTCGGTTCCGGACCATAGGCAGACTCATTCGGTTCCGGACCGTAGGCAGACTCACTCGGTTCCGAGCTGTAGGCAGACTCACTCGGTTCTGAGCTGTAGGCAGACTCACTCGGTTCTGAGCTGTAGGCAGACTCACTCGGTTCTGAGCTGTAGGCAGACTCATTCGGTTCCGGACTGTAGGACCTCTCACTTGGTTCCGGACTGTAGGCTGTCTCACTCCGTTCCGAACTGTGGGCCGTCTCACTCCGTTCCGAACTGTGGGCCGTCTCACTCCGTTCCGAACTGTGGGCCGTCTCACACGGCTCTGAACAGTGGGCCGTCAATCTTGGTTCCGAACTGTAGGCCGTCTCACTTGGTTCCGGGCTATACACTATTACCGGATACTCTGGACGGGGTACTGTTGCCGGATACTCTGGACGGGGCCCTGTTGCCGAACACTCGGGACGGGGCACTGTCGTCGGATACTCTGGACAGGGCACTGTCTCCGGACACTCTGGACGGGGCACTGTTGCCGGACACTCTGGATGGGGCACTGTCGCCGGAAGCTCGGGACCAGGCTGACACACTGGAAGCCTGATGCGTGGGGCTGGTAGTGGAAGCACCAGCCTGGAGACACGCACCTCAGGGCTAGTTCGGGGAGCAGGAACCGGCTGAGTTGTACTGGGCTGACGCACTGGAAGCCTGATGCGTGGTGCTGGTACTGGATGTGCCAGTTTGGGGACACGCACCTCAGGGCTAGTTCGGGGAGCAGGAACCGGCTGAGTTGTACTGGGCTGACGCACTGGAAGCCTGATGCGTGGTGCTGGTACTGGATGTGCCAGTTTGGGGACACGCACCTCAGGGCTAGTGCGGGGAGCAGGAACCGGCCGAGTTGGACTGGGCTGACGCACTGGAAGCCTGATGTGTGGTGCTTGTACTGGATGTGCCAGTTTAGGGACACGCACCTCAGGGCTAGTGCGGGGAGCGGGAACAGGCTGAGTTGGACTGGGCTGACGCACTGGAGGCCTGGTGCGTGATGCTGTCTGTGGATATACCGGGCCGTGGAGGCGCACAGGCGGTCTTGATCGCACCACCTGCACAACCCGTCGTGGCTGGATGGAAGTAGTATCCCTGTACGAGCAGAGTGCTGGTACAGGGCGAACTGGGCTGTGCAGGGGCCTGATGGTTGCCGTGCGTAGAGCAGGCGTAGGGTAGCCTGGACCTAGGAGGCGCACCGGTGACCAGATGCGCTGCGCAGTCATCCTCCTACCAGGCTGGATGCCCACTCTAGCACGGCACTTGCGAGGGGCTGGGATCACTCGCACCGGACTGTGGTTGCGTATGGGCGAGATCGTGCGCACTTCAGCATACCTCGGCGCTCTCCACTCCATACGTTCCCCATAATAACCACGGGGAGCTGGCTTAGGGCTCACCCTTGGCCCAGCAAATCTACCCAAAACTACCAAAACTACCCCAAAAAATTATTGGGGGTGCCTCTCCGGCTTCCTCGCCAGCCGTGTTCCCCAGTAGCGTTCCCGGTCCTCACCAAGACTTCCTCCATGGGCCTTCTCCGGCCAGAATCTCCTCCCAAGTCCATGACTCATGACAGTCCACCCGTTGCTCCTTCCTCCGCTGCTTGGTCCGTGTTTGGTGGGTAGTTCTGTAACAGCTGTCGTAGTGATTAAACCAAGGCACAGCGGGTTGCGTGCTCATCATTATATTTATTATAAACGTGAACACAGAAAAACAACAAAACAGAGAAACACGACAGTAAACAGTTTTGCAGGCTAGACTATAAGCAATGCAAAAACAACTACCCACAATCAAACAGGTGAAAACAAGCTCCCTAAATATGACTCTCAATCAGGAACAACGATGTACAGCTGTTCCTGATTGAGAGCCACACCAGGCCAACAAAGAAATACACAAACTAGAAAAACCTAGAACACCAACACCAGAACATATACCAAAAACCCCGGAACACATAAATACAATACCCATCTACATACACATAACCCCCAAACCATATAAAACAAATACCCCCTGCCACGTCCTGACCAAACTATAATAACAAATAACCCCTATTACTGGTCAGGATGTGACACTGTCTTTATAATCAATACTACTTATTGGAGGTGAAAAGACCAAACGTAAAATACCAAACGTCTGTCCATTGAGTCCAGTCTCGCAAAATAACTACAGAGTATGTCAACACTTGATTGGTTGTTTTGATTCACAAGACATGTGGAACAATGATTATAAACTCCACATTTACAGTATCTATTTGGGATAGGGGGCAGTATTTTCATGGCCGGATAAAAAACATACCCGATTTAATCTGGTTACTACTCCTGTCCAGAAACTAGAATATGCATATAATTAGTAGATTTGGATAGAGAACACTCTAACGTTTCTAAAACTGTTTGAATGGTGTCTGTGAGTATAACAGAACTCATATGGCAGGCCAAAACCTGAGAAGATTCTATACAGGAAGTGCCCTGTCTGACAATTTGTTCTCCTTCTAGGGCATCTCTATCAAAAATACACCATCTCTGCTGTAACGTGACATTTTCTAAGGCTTTCATTGGCTCTCAGAAGGCGCCAGAAAGTGGAATGAGAGCTCTTCAGTCTCTGGGCGAAAAACAGCAGGGGTTTTTGTGAGTGGTCCTGCTGAGAACAATGACACTGGAGCGCGCGTGCATGAGACGACTCCATTTTTTCCTTTCAGTGTTTGAACGAATACAACGTCACCCGGTTGGAATATTATCGCTATTTTACGAGAAAAATCGCATAAAAATGTATTTTAAACAGCGTTTGACATGCTTCGAAGTACGGTAATGGAATATTTAAAAAAAAATTGTCACGAAATGCGCCGGCGCGTCACCCTTCGGATAGTGACTTGAACGCACGAACAAAACGGAGCTATTTGGATACAACTATGGATTATTTCAAACCAAAACAACATTTGTTGTTGAAGTAGAAGTCCTGGGAGTGCATTCTGACGAAGAACAGCAAAGGTAATCCAATTTTTCTTATAGTAAATCTGAGTTTGGGCCAAACTTGGTGGGTGTCAAATTAGCGAGCCATGATGGCTGGGCTATGTACTCAGAATATTGCAAAATGTGCTTTCACCGAAAAGCTATTTTAAAATCTGACACCGTGATTGCATAAAGGAGTTCTGTATCTATAACTCATAAAATAATTGTTGTGTTTTTTGTCAACGTTTATCGTGAGTAATTTAGTAAATTCACCGGAAGTTTGCGGTGGGTATGCTAGTTCTGAACATCACATGCTAATGTAAAAAGCTGGTTTTTGATATAAATATGAACTTGATTGAACAAAACATGCATGTATTGTATAACATAATGTCCTAGGAGTGTCATCTGATGAAGATCATCAAAGGTTAGTGCTGCATTTAGCTGTGGTTTTGGTTTTTGTGACATATATGCTTGCTTTGAAAATGGCTGTGTGATTCTTTTTGGGAGGGTACTCTCCTGACATAGTCTAATGTTTTGCTTTCGTTGTAAAGCCTTTTTGAAATCGGACAATGTGGTTAGATAAAGGAGTCTTGTCTTTAAAATAGTGTAAAATAGTCATATGTTTGAGAAATTGAAGTCTGCATTTTTTAGGTATTTGTAATTCGCGCCACGCTATACAATTGGATATTGGTGAGGCGGTCTGTCCCTATTAACTGATTCATCTCTCGTTAGACTTGATCAGAGTTAATATTTTCCCCTGAAAGATTACTTTCCTTCTCTCCCATTACTTCCTTTTTTTCTCACACTATAACAGGAACAGTATAGACTTGCTTGTGTTTCCCATTTCAATTAAATTTGAGGGCAATTCCTTCTATGATGATGTAACTATCTATACAGGATGTGCCCAACCAATATATTAAAATGTAATACCGATCAGCTTTTCATTCATGCATTTCATCCAAAGTAGGCATGGATTTACACTGCATGTTAAAGGTCAGTTAGACTGCTCCACTCTAAACAGAAAATGTTGGTGGTTTCCTGTGATTACATGGTCAGTGTCTATCTGTCATGTAGAGGCCAGATGGTAGTGTTAGAGGCGAGTGGTTGAGGAACAGGTAATGTGCTTTATTAAATAGATCATGGGCAGACAAGTGAGATCTTATTTATTCTCTATTTTGGTTAGGTCAGGGTGTGACTCGGGTGGGAATATCTATGTTTGCTATTTCTTTGTTTTTTAGCCAATGTGGTTCCCAATCAGAGGCAGCTGTCTATCGTTGTCTCTGATTGGGAATCATACTTAGGCAGCCTGTTTTCCACCTGTTTTTTGTGGGTGGTTATTTTCTGTTTAGCGTATGTGCCTGACGGAACTGTGCGTTTTAATTTTTCCCTTTTGTTATTTTGTTTGAGTGTTTTCTTGAAAATAAATATCATGAGCACTTACCACGCGCTTTGGTCCACTTCTTCAACTACAAACGACGAGCGTTACAGATGGGTGAAAATGCTACAGTTGGTTTCAAGACAAGTGTTGTAGCATGAGCAAAAAAGATTGTGGTTTTTGGGGGTCTTAACTGGAAAAAACAGACTAAATATTGTAGCTTATGTATATAATTTATACTGTACTTTATGCCAAGTGTGTTGATACTGAGATATTTAAGCGATCTACTCTGTGAAGCCCACCATTCAGCCCAGTCTGAAACTCAGCAGGTGAAAGGGATTGTGGGAAACAATACATTCTTTCCAGAGCAGGTGTTGGAAGTGGGCAGTTTAATTTATGAAGGGCAATATTGCACAGATGTAGCTTGCTAAACAAAGCATTATCAACCTTGATAAGAGATTTGAAAAGATGGTGATGTTATGTCAGAGCACTTAATCGTAAAGTTTTTTTTTTTACATACATGTTTACATTTTAGTACAGGACAACTGTTCTGCCAACTCTCCTATAATAGGCCTATAGAATGTATCCCAATCTGAATCTTGTCTTGTCTGTTCCCTGATTTCCTTGATGATATTAATACATTCTTCACAACGTATAGGCTTTATTATTTGTTATTCTTATCTTCTTTTTTGGGGGGTATTTTCTTAAAACTGCATTGTTGGTTAAGGGCTTGTAAGTAAGCATTTCACTGTAATATTGTAATGTTGTATTCGCATATGACAAATAACATTTGATTTAAATTGGATTTCACTTTGTTCACGAAATATATTTTATACACTTAATTAGTTATACATATAGGCTGGTTTCTGGTGAAAAAGTTCAACACCCAGACACCTCTGCACCAGAAAGACTGAAAGAGAGTATGACTAATCTGTGTTTTAGACAGTAATGTTACTAACACTGCGCAATCTGAACTTTGTGGAAAATACATCACATAAATACACAGAATGATAAATGAGGCACTCATGTTTTCTGACCAAATGTGATTAAAATAATAATTGGCATGGCATAATTTAGAAGACATGTTTTTCTATAAAATATAAATTGGCACAATAATGCATGGCCACCGTCTAAATGTAAAAGCATAGAAAGGTTTGGGAACATTTTGCTGACACATGATTTAAGTTACACTTACAATATACAGTACACTGGCTCAGACTACAAAATAGTGTAGTATGTACAGTAGAGTATACAGTATACTGAAATATAAAAACATTCAACCACTAGATGTGGAAAATACATTAGAAGAAATATACATTGTTTCCTTGATAGCAATGCTTGAAATGTAATAGGATTAGTCATAATTGTTTTCAAATGAAATGTACAGCTGCCTGGCATTAAAAGTAACAGGACAAAATGTCCCAAATACACTTAAACTCAGTAAATAGAGAAACACACTTGAAAACCACCCAACAATTACAGTGGTTCCTTCTAATTTGACCCTAGAAGTAGGCTACATTTGGTATTTTATTAGGATCTCCATTAGCTGTTGCAAAAGCAGCAGCTACTCTTCCTGTGGTCCACATGAATCCTGAATGCTGATTGGTTAAATGCATATCCCAGCCGGTGTCTATTCCACAAGTTACCACTGGCTAAATCTATGACGTTAAAATACCTATTTACTCTGTTCTATCTGACTACGCAATCTACTGTCTCATCAGCCCAGGCAGGGAAGTTATAAACTTGATCTCCACTACAAAAAGCATCTAGACATTATCTCACATTTCGTTTAGACTAACATTTAGTTTTCAACAGCGGAAATTTGTATAAACCTTGCTTTCTGTCTCTCCGATATTTGCAATATTGTTTCAATATTCAAGTTCGATCTCCAACTGTCCCATAGTAATGAACGTGAACGCAGCTGCAATTACTGACAGTTTTCAGAGGTATGTTGTAACAATACAATCTTTGTTTACAAAAACCAAAATGACAACAAAAATATAAACAATAGAGTAAACTTAAATCATATTTTGGGTTGTGATAAGGTAAGTATATTTTTCAAGCATGAATGGGTGATTGACGACCATTTAACATTAGGAAATATCCCAGATTATATACCTTTATAATTAAATGTATGGGAAAGTCTTTGACTTGATATATTGAAGATCAGTACATAAATCTTTATCAGTTTGAATCAGTCATACAGTTACTGTATTTTAGAAAAGTGAAATGTTAATTACATTATCTTCAAATCCAGTCTCAGTAACTACTCTGAAATAGAAATGTATAAATATGAAATAGCCTCCAGTGCAACAACTCACTATGGTATAAGTAGATTTGGTATTTTTTCAGTTATATACTGTATGTGGGCTAATGTAGTTGGGGCACAAAATGTTCTAAAAGGAGAGACTACAGGAGCGTGCAGGAGGGAGTGATTGTATTCTTAAGAGATGACCTACACTGTGTAGATAAGAACAAGCAATAAATGGTGGATCATAATAAACTAAACTGTTAATTTCAGACATTCAAACTGCATGAACACAGTTGTAGTCAAAGCAAGATCTGAACTACACTTAATCATGTCTGCATTTTGTGAAAAGCAATAAGAGTAAAATGTCAACCAAGAACACTTTCTGAGTCAAAAGGCAAATCAAGATCTACCACTCAGAAATGTTTTAACATAATCTATATGGTGGTTTCCAACGTAGCCTAATAGCCATTGTGCTGAGGAGTAGGTGGCTTTATCTCACCAAAACATCTGCTATTTATGTACACAGCTGCTGTCCACTGGCAAGCTATACAATGACCAGCTATAAAAAGATACAGGGGAGGCACCTACATGTAAACAACAGAACTGAAAATAAGCTTTGGACCAGCAGTAGCATAGTAAACACACTAGTGAATTATATTAAGAGGTTCCATTTGTTTTAATGTCCTCTTTAGAATGTAATGCCTTTTCTTGGATGTGAATTATAATGTCACCCTCTCAGTAACTTCCTGTTTTCTCTCTCTTCCTGTTTTTCTGTCGACGTCATCGCTGTCCCCATGATATAACTGGATTTGATCATAAACAGATGTCAGGTTAGGGTTGTCTCTAAGCGGATCCAGTTCTGGTATACCTGTTCGCTCCTCCTAGACAGGGAAAGAGGTAGGGAGGAAAGGATTGAGAGGGACAAGGAAAGAGGGGCAGAGATGGGAGACGAGAAAGTAGCAAAAAAGAAGAAAAATAAAAATAATCACGTTTCGTTGTCAGATACTTTGCACCAGAAGAAGGAAACAAAACAAGTCTGATGCTCTGTTGTCCATTCTCATTGTTCTGCAGTAGGTAACTCAACAGCCAACACAACTAGAACCATTCCTAAATCTAGTGGGAGGAACCATGAAGCCAACCTTAAAAGTCCATAGACTTGGAAAATACTGTTAAAGACACAGGAAGATCTGAACAAAAATACAAGGATTTTACGGAGTTACAGTTCATATAAGGAAATCGGTCAATTAAAATGAATTCATTAGGCCCTAATCTATGGATTTCACATGACTGGGCAAGGGCGCAGCAATGGGTGGATCTGGGAGGTCATAGGCCCACCCACGTGGGAACCAGGCCCAGACAATCAGAATTAGTTTTTCCCCACAAAAGGGCTTTATTAGAGACAGAAATAGTCCTTAGCGCGCCCGCCCCACCCCCCTCCCGCAGGTGAAGAAGACAGATGTGGAGGTCCTGGGCTGGCTTGGTTACATGTGGTCTGCGGTTGTGAGGCCGGTTGGACGTACTGCCAAATTCTCAAAAATAATGTTGGAAATAGCTTATGGTAGAGAAATTAACATTCAGTTCTCTGGCAACAGCTCTGGTGTACATTCCTGCAGTCACCATGCCAACTGCATGTTCCCTAAAAACTTGATACATCTGTGGCATTGTGTTGTGTGATTAAACTGCACATTTTAGAGTGGCCTTTTGTCCCCAGCACAAGGTGCACCTCTGTAATGATCATGCTGTTTAATCAGCTTCTTGATATGCCACACCTGTCAGGTGGATGGATTATCTTGGCAAAGAAGAAATGCTCAGTAACAGGGATGGACACAATTCTGTGCACAAAATTTGAGAAAAATAAGCTCACGTGCGTATGAAACATTTTTGGGATTTTTAATTTCAGATCATGAACTGGCACAGAGCTAAAGCCTACAGTTGTACCCATGAGGGCATTTTGGCACCAGAGAAGCTATAAAGTAATGATTGTCAGAGTGTGCTTGTGTGTGTGCTTGTGTGTGTGCACCTTCTGCTTTTTCAACATTTAGAGAAGTGGTCTGAGACAATGCAACTGTCTGACCAAGCAGGGGAAGTGTGGAAGATATGAAGATTTATTTGACCTGCATCCGTTGTTCAGGCAAACATTTCCTACGTTTTCCCAAAAACTATCCTTGATCATTAAAGGTTGTGCACAACATGTTTGGACTTTGACAAGGAGAATGACCTCACCCCGCTAAAAGATGAATACCTGCATGTGAGTGTCCGTTTCTCCTCTTCTATTAAGATATATTGCAAGACCAACAAGTCCTGTGGCAACCAGAACACACATTACAGCAATAAGCATACCTCGACTCCTCTCATCACCCACTAAAGTAAAAATAGAGAAAACAACATTTGAATTGAGCTGTACCATACTTATTGTTTCATACTGAATTTGGTATTGACTGGATATCAGCAATTCAACATTGCTATTGTACAATGTTGAATTGCTGTTTTTTACCTGTCACCTTGGAGGGATCACTCTCTATACAGGAATGTGGAACAACAGCTGTCTCCTTGCTGACTGGGTTGGCAGCCTCACATCTGTAAGAGTCTCTGTTCTGTTCATCCACCTTGAGAGGTAGAGAGAGGGTGATGTTGAGGTCAGGGCTGCTGGTCTGGTTGAGTATCTCCCCTCCTTTGTACCAGGACAGGGTCACCTCTCTCCCGTTCTCCACAGAACACACCACACTACAGGAGATGTTATCATGGACCGTCACCTGAGGTTTGGACAGAACATCTGGAAGACAAATAATGAATAAATGGGAATTGGTGAAATGGAATTTCTCTTTAAAGTGGCAAAGAGCAGTTACATAATTTTTTGGACTTATAAATGAATGATATGGAATCATTGATTCTGGAATGATATGGCCTCATGAGCTAAGCCCCCGTCAGAGAACCAATACGCTTGTTTTATGCCAGTGCTTGTAAACAAAGAAAATGTAAACAAAATCTATATGGTCCCAAAACATGGTTAAAACTATAATTTGTATATAATGGCTGATGAGGCCTTGCATCCATAGCTCTATGAATTTGGGAGTGGATACATTTCTCCAGCCCTTCAGCTTTTTACAGAACCAATAAAACGACCGCTTTAGCATTGTTTCTACTGCCGATTGCCACTTTAATGATTTTGTCATTTACAACACACACACACACACACACACACACACACACACACACACACACACACACACACACACACACACACACACACACACACACACACACACACACACACACACACACACACACACACACACACACACACACATACTTACAGTACACAGTCAGCTGAAATGTTTGCGTCGTCTTCTCTTCATCTTCATCTGTATTCTCCACAGTATAAACCCCAGAATCATCTATTTGTAGGTCTAACAAAGTGAAGAATCCAGTAACATTGTTCCAGTGAAGGCGGTATTTAAATCTCTTCACAAGATTAGTATTACTTTGCTTAACAGGGTACACCTGTGCAATATTGCCAAGGTCTCCATAAAGTAAACTGCCAGACTTCAACACACTTTCTGGAAAAGAGAGATCTGTTCCCACGATGCCTTTCACCTGCCGAGTCTCTGAAAGGGCTGAATGCTGGGCTGAGCAGAGTACTGTGGAGAAAAAGAGAGACCCAATATCAACGCATTGACTTAAATATCAAAGTTCTTCTCTAAAAACAGACTGTGGCAATGTAGCAAATTACAGTTTTTCTCGATTGCTTGTGAAAATGTGTCCAAACAGAATTTACTTTTCCTAAACAATTAACAAGTTTGTAACGAAGATACGTCGTGTCCGGAAGGGTGGTGTGGTCTGCACAACGCATCACCGGGGGAAAACAACCTGCCCTCCCAGGACACCTACAACACCCAATGTCACAGGAAGGCAAAAAAGATCATCAACGACAATAACCACCCGAGCCACTGCCTGTTCACCCCGCTATCATCCAGAAGGCGGGGTCAGTACAGGTGCATCAATGCTGGGACAGAGAGATTGAAAAACAGGTTCTATCTCAATGCTATCAGATTGCTAAACAGCCATCACGAGCACATACAGTGAGGGGAAAAAGTATTCGATCCCCTGCTGATTTTGTACATTTGCCCACTGACAAAGAAATTATCAGTCTATCATTTTAATGGTATGTTTATTTGAACAGTGAGAGACAGAATAACTACAAAAAATCCAGAAAAACGCATGTCAAAAATGTTATAAAATGATTTGCATTTTAATGGGGGAAATAAGTATTTGACCCCTCTGCAAACATGACTTAGTACTTGGTGGCAAACCCTTGTTGGCAATCACAGAGGTCAGACGTTTCTTGTAGTTGGCCACCAGGTTTGCATACATCTCAGGAGGGATTTTGTCCCACTCCTCTTTGCAGATCTTCTCCAAGTCATTAAGGTTTCGAGGCTGACGTTTGGCAACTCAAACCTTCAGCTCTCTCCACAGATTTTCTATGGGATTAAGGTCTGGAGACTGGCTAGGCCACTTCAGGACCTTAATGTGCTGCTTCTTGAGCCACTCCTTTGTTGCCTTGGCCATGTGTTTTGGGTCATTGTCATGCTGGAATACCCATCCACGACCCATTTTCAATGCCCTGGCTGAGGGAAAGAGATTCTCACCCAAGATTTGACGGTACATGGCCCCGTCCATCGTCCCTTTGATGTGGTGAAGTTGTCCTGTCCCCATAGCAGAAAAACACCCCCAAAGCATAATGTTTCCACCTCCATGTTTGACGGTGGGGATGGTGTTCTTGGGGTCATAGGCAGCATTCCTCCTCCTCCAAACACGGCGAGTTGATGCCAAAGAGCTCCATTTTGGTCTCATCTCAGTCCTTCACGGCGTAGTGTGTTACCAATTGTTTTCTTGGTGACTATGGTCCCAGCTGCCTTGAGATCATTAACAAGATCCTCCCTTGTAGTTCTGGGCTGATTCCTCACCGTTCTCATAATCATTGCAACTCCACGAGGTGAGATTTTGCATGGAGCCCCAGGCCGAGGGAGATTGACAGTTATTTTGTGTTTCTTCCATTTACGAATAATCGCACCAACTCTTGTCACCTTCTCACCAAGCAGCTTGGCGATGGTCTTGTAGCCCATTCCAGCCTTGTGTAGGTCTACAATCTTGTCCCTGACATCCTTGGAAAGCTCTTTGGTCTTGGCCATGGTGGAGAGTTTGGAATCTGATTGATTGATTAGGAGCACTCCCTTTAAGAGTGTGCTCCTAATCTCAGCTCGTTACCTGTATAAAAGACACCTGGGAGCCAGAAATCTTTCTGATTGAGAGAGGGTCAAATACTTATTTCCCTTATTAACTTGCAAATCAATTTATAACATATTTTACATGTGTTTTTCTGGATGTGTTTGCTGTTATTCTGTCTCTCACTGTTCAAATAAACCTACCATTAAAATTATAGACTGATCATTTCTTTGTCAGTGGGCAAACGTACAAAATCAGCAGGGGATCAAATACTTTTTTCCCCCACTGTAGAGGCGGCTGCCTACCTACATACTTGATATCATTGGCCACTAACAAAATGGAACACGTCACTTTAATAATGCCACTTTAAGAATGTTTACATATCTTGCATTACTTATCTCATATGTATATACTGAATACTGTGTCCTACACTATCTATTCTATACTAGCTATTGCATCTTAGCCGCTTTGTCACTGCTCATCCATATATTTTATATTTATATATTCTTATCCCATTCCTTTACTAGATTGTGTGTATTAGGTTTTTTTGTGGAATTTGTTAGATATTAGGTTTTGTTGTGGAATTGTTAGATATTACCTGTTAGATACTGCTGCACTGTCTGATCTAGATGCATAAGCATTTCGATACGCTCACAATAACATCTGCTAACCAGGTGTATGTGACCAATACAATTTGATTTGAACTGCCCAAGCGGCACCAGAACATCACGGTGCAGAGAGCTCTGCAGATCATTCCATACATGGGGTGCAAAAAAAACTGAATGCACATTTACCTAATTCTGTAGTGATCAATGGGACATCTATTGGACATTAGGATACGTCATTTATAGATCGGCAGGCAAGGGTGGTCTCGAGCGACTAGATGTTCTTTACCATTTGGCCTTCAGATTTGCCACCAATGCTCCTTATAGGACACGTCACTGCACTCTATAATACTCTGTAAACTGGTCATCTCTGTATACCCATCGCAAGATCCACTGGTTGATGCTTATTTATAAAACGCTCTTAGGCCTCACTCCCCCCTATCTGAGATACCTACTGCAGCCCTCATCCTCCACATACAACACCCATAATGCCAGTCACATTCTGTTAAAGGTCCCCAAAGCACACACATCCCTGGGTTGCTCCTCTGTTCAGTAGCGACAGGAACGAGCTGCAAAAAAACACTCGAACTGCACCATTTTATCTCCATCTCTTCATTAAAAGACTCAAATCATGGACACTCTTACTGACAGTTGTGGCTGCTTCGTGTGATGTATTGTTGTCTCGACCTATTTTCCCTTTGTGCTGTTGTCTGTGCCCAATAATGTTTGTACCATGTTTTGTGCTGCTACCATGTTGTGTTGCTGCAATGTTGTGTTGCTACCATGTTGCTGTCATGTTGTGTTGCTACCATGCTGTGTTTTCATGTGTTGCTGCTATGCTATGTTGTTGTCTTAGGTCTCTCTTTATGTAGTGTTGTGGTGTCTCTCTTGTCGTGATGTGTGTTTTGTCCTATATTTGTATGTATTTTATTTTTAAAAAATTATCCAGCCCCTGTCACCGCAAGAGGCCTTTCGCCTTCTGGTAGGCCGTCATTGTAAATAAGAATTTGTTCTTAACTGACTTGCCTAGTTAAATAAAGGTTAAATAAAAATAACATCTAGTTAGCCATCACTGTGATAGGGTCTGGTAACTCATATGTCTTTAATTTAACAATGAAGTAAAGTATGATGGAAGTTTGCACAAGAAGGCTTTATAAACAAAAAGATAGCAGTGTATTGATCTACAAGACTTAGGAGAGGGCCAGCCTACTTTCTGATATAGAATGCAATGATTTGTAATGAACCCGTCATCTGTAATAAAGCTAAGTGTGCTGTTCTAAACTGAATCTAATGGTTTCAGTGTAGTGGCAGTTGCATTCATATAAATGGTGTCACCGTAGTCTAGTACTGGCAGGAAAGTTGACTGAATTATCTGCTTCTGCTGTTCAAGGAGAGACATGATCTACTTATAAAGAAGAAGCCCATTTGATAATCCATATGCTTTTTAAAAGATAACTTTTTGGCAATCCAGATGTGTCACGCCCTGATCTGTTTCACCTGTCCTTGTTATTGTCTCCACCCCCTCCAGGTGTCGCTTATTTTCCCCAGTGTATTTATCCCTGTGTTTCCTGTCTCTCTGTGCCAGTTCGTCTTTTATGTTTCCAAGGCAACCAGTGTTTTTCCCGTTCTCCTGCTTTTTGCATTCTCCTTGTTCTAGTCCTCCCGGTTTGACCATTGCCTGTTTCTGGACTTTGTACCTGCCTTGACCACAAGCCTGTCTGCCACTCTGTACCTCCTGGACTCTGATCTGGTTTTGACCTTTTTGCCTGTCCACGACCATTCTCTTGCCTACCTCTTTGGATGAATAAACATTGTAAGACTTCAACCTTCTGCCTCTGGTGTCTGCATTTGGGTCTCGCCTTGCACCTTGATAAGATGCCCAGATATTTTTAAGTGAGACACGATCAATGTGGGCACTATCCAATATACACATGCATAAATCGTCCAATGCATTTTTAGGTGAAATGGAAAACATCATGTACTTGGTTTTAAATGCATAAAGTGCCAATTTCAGTTCAACAAAAGCAGATTGCAGCTCTGAAAAAGCATGGAAAACAGCGGGGGCAATAGCATACAAAAAAAGTGTAATCTGCATACAGGTGTATGTTACAATTTTTTGCAGATAGACCAATATTATTTACATAGACATAAAAAATGACAGGACCTAAAATCAACCCCTGTGGGACACCTTTCGTAATATCAAGGAAACTCGACTTAACAATATCAGACAATACACTGTGTCCTATCTGTCAGGTAGATTATAAACCAGAGCCGCCGGAAAATGTGTGGTGAGACAGCATGCCCAAGTAGTTTTCAATCTGGTGTGGCATCGCCGCCACATCGATTGCTTTTACCATATGTATATACATATAAACTCTGCAAAAAAGAAATGTCCCTTATTCAGGACCCTGTCTTTCAAAGATAATTCTTAAAATTCCAAATAACTTCACATATTTTCATTGTAAAAGGTTTAAACACTGTTTCTCATGCTTGTTCAATGAAGCATAAACAATTAATGAACATGCGCCTGCGGAACAGTCATTAAGACACTAACAGTTACAGACGGTAGGCAATTAAGGTCACAGTTATGAAAACTTAGGACACTAAAGAAGCCTTTCTACTGACTCTGAAAAACACCAAAAGAAAGATGCCCAGGGTCCCTGCTCATCTGCGTGATCGTGCTTTAGGCATGATGCAAGGAGGCACGAGGACTGCAGATGTGGCCAGGGCAATAAATTGCAATGTCTGTACTGTGAGACGCCTAAGACAGCGCTACAGGGAGACGGGATGGACAGCTGATCATCCTCGCAGTGGCAGACCATGTGTGACAACACCTGCACAGGATTGGTACATCCGAACATCACACCTCCGGGACAGGTACAGGATGGCAACAACAACTGCCCGAGTTACACCAGGAACGTACAATCCCTCCATCAGTGCTCAGACTGTCCGCAATAGGCTGAGAGAGGCTGGACTGAGTCGGTAAGTCAGGTCCTCACCAGACATCACCAGCAACAACGTCGCCTATGGGCACAAACCCACAAAGTGCTCTTCACTGATGAGTCGCGGTTTTGTCTCACCAGGGGGTAATGGTCGGATTCGCGTTTATCGTCGAAGGAATGAGCGTTACACTGAGGCCTGTACTCTGGAGCGGTATCAATTTGGAGGTGGAGGGTCCGTCATGGTCTGGGGTGGTGTGTCACAGCATCATTGGACTGAGCTTGTTGTCATTGCACGCAATCTCAACGCTGTGCGTTACAGGGAAGACATCCTCCTCCCTCATGTGGTACCCTTCATGATGGCTCACCCTGACAAGACCCTCCAGCATGACAATGCCACCAGCCATACTGCTCGTTCTGTGCGTGATTACCTACAAGACAGGAATGTCAGTGTTCTGCCATGGCCAGTGAAGAGCCCGGATCTCAATCCCATTGAGCACGTCTGGGACCTGTTGGATCGGAGGATGAGAGCTAGGGCCATTCCCCCCAGAAATGTCCGGGAACTTGCAGGTGCCTTGGTGGAAGAGTGGGGTAACATCTCACAGCAAATCTGGTGCAGTCCATGAGGAGGAGATGCACTGCAGTACCTAATGCAGCTGGTGGTCACACCAGACAGTGACTGTTACTTTTGATTTTGTTCAGGGACACATTATTGAATTTCTGTTAGTCACATCTTTGTGGAACTTGTTCAGTTTATGTCTCAGTTGTTGAATCTTGTTATGTTCATACACATATGTACACATGTTATGTTTGCTGAAAATAAACGCAGTTAACAGTAGAGGTCGGCCGATTATGGGTTTTTTTTTCAACGCCAATACCGATTATTGGAGGACTCCCCCCCAAAAAAGCCGATACCGATTAATCAGACGATTTTTTACATTTATTTATTTATTTGTAATAATGACAATTACAACAATACTGAATGAACACTTATTTTAACTTAATATAATACATCAATAAAATCAATTTAGCCTCAAATAAATAATGAAACATGTTCAATTTGGTTTAAATAATGCAAAAACAAAGTGTTGGAGAAGAAAGTAAAAGTGCAATATGTGCCATGTAAAAAAGCTAACGTTTAAGTTCCTTGCTCAGAACATGAGAACATATGAAAGCTGGTGGTTCCTTTTAACATGAGTCTTCAATATTCCCAGGTAAGATGTTTTAGGTTGTAGTTATTATAGGACTTATAGGACAATTTCACTCTATACGATTTGTATTTCATATACCTTTGACTATTGGATGTTCTTATAGGCACTTTAGTCTTGCCAGTGTAACAGTATAGCTTCCGTCCCTCTCCTCGCTCCTACCTGGGCTTGAACCAGGAACACATCGACAACAGCCACCCTCGAAGCAGCGTTACCCACGTAGAGGAAGGGGAAACAACTACTCCAAGTCTCAGAGCGAGTGACGTTTGAAACGCTATTAGCTAGCTAGCCATTTCACATGGGTTATTGGATGTTCTTATAGGCACTTTAGTCTTGCCAGTGTAACAGTATAGCTTCCGTCCCTCTCCTCGCTCCTACCTGGGCTTGAACCCAATCTTGGGAGTTGACAGGCTTGAAGTCATAAACAGCGCAATGATTGAAGCATTGCGAAGAGCTGCTGGCAAAACGCACGAAAGTGCTATTTTGAATGAATGCCTACGAGCCTGCTGCTGCCTACCACCGCTCAGTCAGACTGCTCTATCAAATCATAGACTTAATTATAACATAATAACACACAGAAATACGAGCCTTATGTCATTAATATGGTCGAATCCGGAAACTATCATCTTGAAAACAAAACGTTATTCCTGTTACATTGCACAATCTTCAATGTTATGTCATAATTACGTAAAATTCTGGCAAATTAGTTCGCAACGAGCCAGGCGGCCCAAACTGTTGCATATACACTGACTCTGCGTGCAATGAACGCAAAATGACACAATTTCACCTGGTTAATATTGCCTGCTAACCTGGATTTCTTTTAGCTAAATATGCACGTTTAAAAATATATACTTCTGTGTATTGATTTTAAGAAAGGCATTGATGTTTATGGTTGGGTACAGTCGTGCAACGATTGTGCTTTTTTGCAAATGCGCTTTTGTTAAATCATCCCCGTTTGGCGTAGTCGGCTGTCTTTGTTAGGAAGAAATAGTCTTCACAGTTCGCAACGAGCCAGGCGGCCCAAACTGCTGCATATACCCTGACTCTGTTTGCAAGAGAAGTGACACACTTTCCCTAGTTAAAAGAAATTCATGTTAGCAGGCAATATTAACTAAATATGCAGGTTTAAAAATATATACTTGTGCATTGATTTTAAGAAAGGCATTGATGTTTATGGTTGGATCAACGTGTCCCTAAGCGATTATATGCAACGCAGGACAGGCTAGATAAACTAGTAATATCATCAACCATGTGTAGTTAACTAGTGATTATGATTGATTGATTGTTTTTTATAAGATAAGTTTAATGCTAGCTAGCAACTTACCTTAGCTTCTTACTGCATTCGCGTAACCTCGTGGAGTACAATGTAAAGCAGGTGGTTAGAGCGTTGGACTAGTTAAGCGTAAGGTTGCAAGATTGAATCCCTGAGCTGACAAGGTAAAAATCTGTCATTCTTCCCCTGAACAAGGCAGTTAACCCACCGTTCCTAGGCCGTCATTGAAAATAATAATGTGTTCTTAACTAACTTGCCTAGTTAAATAAAGGTCCAAAAAAAAAATAATGTTTTATTAAAAATCGGCCAAATCGGCGCCCAAAAATACCGATTTCCGATTGTTATGGAAACTTGAAATCGGCCCTAATTAATCGGCCATTCCGATTAATCTGTCGACCTCTAGTTAACAGTGAGAGGGCGTTTCTTCTTTTGCTGAGTTCATATACACTACCGTTCAAAAGTTTGGGGTCACTTAGAAATGTCCTTGTTTTTGAAAGAAAAACAAATGTTTTGTCCTTTAAAATAACATCAAATTGATCAGAAATACAGTGTAAACATTGTTGATAATGTAAATGACTATTGTAGCAGGAAACGGATAATTCTTTATGGAATATCGACATAGGCGTACGGAGGCCCATTATCACTCCTGTGTTCCAATGGTACGTTGTGTTAGCTAATCCAAGTTCATCATTTTAAAAGAATAATTGATCATTAGAAAATCCTTCAGCAATTATGTTAGCACAGCTGAAAACTGTTGTCCTGATTAAAGAAGCAATAAAACTGGCCTTTAGACTAGTTGAGTATCTGGAGCATCAGCATTTGTGGGTTTGATTACAGGCTCAAAATGTCCAGAAACAAATACTTACTTCTGAAATTAAGGCTATTCCATGCGAGAATTTGCCAAGAAACTGAAGATCTCGTACAATGCTGTGTACTACTCCCTTCACAGAACAGCACAAACTGGCTCTAACCAGAATAGAAAGAGAAGTGGGAGGCCCCGGTGCACAAGTGAGCAAGAGGACAAGTACATTAGAGTGTCTAGTTTGAGAAACAGATGCCTCACAAGTCCTCAACTGTCAGCTTCATTAAATAGTTCCCGCAAAACACCAGTCTCAATGTCAACAGTGAAGAGGCGATGCTGGCCTTCTAGGCAAAGTTGCAAAGAAAAAGCCATATCTCTGTCCAGTGTCTGTGTTCTTTTTCCCATCTTAATCTTTTCTATTTATTGCCCAGTCTGAGATATGGCTTTTTCTTTGCAATGTGCTTTTCTTTCAAAAACAAGGACATTTCTAAGTGACCCCAAACTTTTGAACGGTAGTGTAAGTCATTGAGTTAATAAAGCTGCATACAAACAGGCAGCTCCAAAATGCAGGTGTTTCCACCTAGCTCAGTGCTTTCTGTGGTGGTGGGGCAGGCAAGCAGAAAATAGGAGCATTGCACTGTGATTGGCTCAGTGTTCTGTCACTCATGGGGACACTACGTCACCTGCATTTAGTAAGGGTAGACATCAAGTATGTGAGCCCTTTGGGTCCTGCCATAGACTTAGATTAGAAGTGCCCTTCCAAGAAGGCTCAAGGTCATTGACCACAGATAAAATGACGTCAAATCAGGTTATATCTACAGTAGCTTTGATTGGAATGAATATGTCAACATCGTACTTTCAAAATCTTAGCTAGCAGTCATCATCATAAATCAAGTAGACAATCTACTGGCAAATCCTTTTGAATCCTTGTCATATGAAGAAAAATAATGAAGAAAAATTATAGATAAAATGTATCGGTGCTCATCGGCCATTGGACATAAACATTACGCAACAAGTTGGAAATCGCAAATTCAACAATGAGTTGTTTGGAAGAAATCGTTGACAGTGGCTAACCGCAAGCATTACAACTGGGAAGTCGGGAATAAACACGCTCAGACTGGGAAAATACATTTTGAACGGTCATCCAAATCGGAATTGTAAATCTTTCTCTTTCTTTGATGACAAAATTTGCCAACAAAGGACCGCCACGCATATCAAGATGAGTCCAAAAACGTTTTATATGCTGCTGCATAAATGACGTAATATGCCAGGGAGATATGTATACTGCAGCTAAGAAAGTCATACTAAGTGTATGTTGTGAAGTAAGCTGTTAGTAGCCCATGTGCCTCACCCTAATCATTTGGTCTATTTTCACCAACGCGGTGTCGTAAACACATCGTTCGTGGCCCAGTGTGTGCTTGTTTGCCAACTTTTTAGTTGTGGTGGCGCTTGGCTTGCACGTCCAAATTCAGCACACACAACATTCTATAATATAATTGTGTTATTTTACGTGTCAAATTAAAAGCTTATTTAACGCGTCAAATAGTGTTATATATCTTTTTTACACGAAAATCCCCAAATGGCGTTCAATGTGCCTCACCCTAATACTTTGGTCTATTTCACCTCTACTTTCGCCTACTGTTCTAACTTGGTGGGGTACATGTTGCCTATAACCTGTTTTAGAGAAATGTAATAATTGAATATTGTAAGATCTTTCATTGTCTGCTTATATGCCCCCTTTATTTATCCTACGGTTCTTGGTGTACAGGGAGTACACTGTAATAATGGCCCACGTTCTGAATTCTGACACTGTACATTTCAAAAGTGCTGAACAAATAGTTACATTGACTACGTCCGTCGTCGCTCACTCATTAATGTCTTAATCGAAGTTACGGATTGCCTCTTATCAGCTTGTCATCGTATTATGCCATAGTTTGTACATCTCAACTGTCAGTAGAAACTACATTTGTTTAAGCAAGTCAGCCATATCAGCTATGTTTTCTTTAAAGGCAGTAAATGAGTCTGAATGAACTGTTTCGCTGCCAGACAAGGCTCCGCTGAAAGAAAGGTGTAGCAGTGGTAAGGTGTTGGGACTCTGCTGTTGGGACTCTGCATTTGGGACAGCTTTATGTAGGCCCTAACAGCTTGTAGGCACTGTTTGTCACCGTTGTAGTGCAATTAATGTATTGTTTAGTGTTGTGTTGTGTAGTGGCTTTGCTGGCATGCATCCCACTTTCTTTTGTTTGCCCCACCATGCTAAACTCGCCACTGCTCCTAGGTACAGCCTACAAAGACAATTTTTTTTACAAAAAAGCCCAATGAATAAATTCTGGCTGTGGTACCTATTGACAACCTTCCTGTCCTGCCTGCCTGGTTAGTGCCTCACGAGAAAGCGAACACAACTTTTCATGGAAAACATGGTAGGCCAATGTGTTTAAAAAAAATCAGTTAATAATTATTATTTAATTTTTTTTCACCTTTATTTAAGTAGGTCAGCCAGTTGAGAACAAGTTCTCAATTACAACTGCGACCTGGCCAAGAAAAAGCAAAGCAGTGCGACACAAACAACAACACAGAGTTACACATGGAGTAAAAAAGTGTATAGTCAATAACACAATAGAAAACAATAAAGTCTATATACTGTGTGCAAATGGCATGAGGAGGTAAGGCAATAAATAGGCCATAGTAGCAAAGTAATTACAATTTAGCAGATGAACACTGGAGAGATAGATGAGCAGATGATGATGTGCAAGTAGTGATACTGGTGTGCAAAAGAGCAGAAAAGTAAATAAAAACAATATGGGGATGAGGTAGGTAGATTGGGTGGGCTATTTACAGATGGACTATGTACAGCTGCAGCGATCGGTTAGCTGCTCAAATAGCTGATGTTTAAAGTTAGTGAGAGAAATGTAAGTCTCCAGCTTCAGTAATTTTTGCAATTTGTTCCAGTCACTGGCAGCAGACAACTGGATGGAAAGATGGCCAAAGTAGGTGTTGGCTTTGGAGATGACCAGTGAGATATACCTGCTGGAGCGCGAGCTACGTGTTGGTGTTGTTATCGTGACCAGTGAGCTGAGGTATGGCAAAGCTTTACCTAGCATTGACTTATAGATGACCTGGAGCCAGTGGGTCTGGCGACAAATATGTAGCGAGGGCCAGCCGACTAGAGCATACAGGTCGCAGTGGTGGGTGGTATAAAGGGCTTTGGTAACAAAACGGATGGCACTTTGATAGACTGCATCCAGTTTGCTGAGTAGAGTATTGTATCAGCCACGCTCAAGGTCCTAAACGACATCGTAACCGCCATCGATGAGAAACAATACTGTGCTGCCGTATTCATTGACCTGGCCAAAGCTTTTGACTCTGTTAATCACCACATCCTCATCGGCAGACTTAGTAGCCTTGGTTTCTCAAACGATTGCGTCGCCTGGTTCACCAACTACTTCTCTGACAGAGTTCAGTGTGTCAAATCGGAGGGCCTACTGTCTGGACCTCTGGCAGTCTCTATGGGGGTACCACAGGGTTCAATTCTTGGGCCAACTCTTTTCTCTGTATACATAAATGATGTCGCTCTTGCTGCTGGTGAATCTCTGATCCACCTCTACGCAGACGACACCATTCTCTATACTTCTGGCCCTTCTTTGGACTATGTGTTAACAACCCTCCAGACGAGCTTCAATGCCATTCAACTCTCCTTCCGTGGCCTCCAACTGCTCCTAAACACAAGTAAAACTAAATGCATGCTCTTCAACCGATCGCTGCCTGCACCTGCCCGCCCATCCAGCATAACTTCTCTGGACGGTTCTAACTTAGAATTTGTGGACAACTACAAATACCTAGGTGTCTGGTTAGACTGTAAACTCTCCTTCCAGACTCACATCAATCATCTCCAATCCAAAGTGAAATCTAGAATTGGCTTCCTATTTCGCAACAAAGCATCCTTCACTCATGCTGCCAAACATACCCTCGTAAAACTGACCATCCTACCAATCCTCGACTTCGGCGATGTCATTTACAAAATAGCCTCCAATACCCTACTCAACAAGCTGGATGCAGTCTATCACAGTGCCATCCGTTTTGTCACCAAAGCCCAATATACAACCCACCACTGCGATCTGTATGCTCTCGTTGGCTGGCCTTCACTTCATAATCGTCGCCAAACACATTGGCTCCAGGTCATCTACAAGACCCTGCTAGGTAAAGTCCCCCCTTATCTCCGCTCACTGGTCACCATAGCAGCACCCACCTGTAACACGCGCTCCAGCAGGTATATCTCTCTGGTCACCCCTAAAGCCAACTCCTCCTTTGGTCGTCTCTCCTTTCAGTTCTCTGCTGCCAACGACTGGAACGAACTACAAAAATCTCTGAAATTGGAAACACTTATCTCCCTCACTAGCTTTAAGCACCAGCTGTCAGAGCAGCTCACAGATCACTGCACCTGTACATAGCCCATCTATAATTTAGCCCAAACTACTACCTCTTCCCCTACTGTATTTATTTATTTTATTTATTTTGCTCATTTGCACCATATTATTTATATTTGAACTTTGAACTTTCTTCAAACTACAAATCTACCATTCCAGTGTTTTTCTTGCTATACTTTATTTACTTTGCCACCATGGCATTTTTTTGCTTTTACCTCCCTTATCTCACATCATTTGCTCACATTGTATATAGTCTTATTTTTTTGTATTTTTTTTTTTTTCTACTGTATTATTGACTGTATGTTGTTTACTCCATGTGTAACTCTGTGTTGTTGTATGTTGTCGAACTGCTTTGCTTTATCTTGGCCAGGTCGCAATTGTAAATGAGAACTTGTTCTCAACTTGCCTACCTGGTTAAATAAAGGTGAAATAAATAAATAAATAAATAAAAATTGGAAGCTATTTTGTAGATGACATCGCCGAAGTCGAGGATCTTTAGGATTGTCAGTTTTACTAGGGTAAGTTTGGCGGCGTGAGTGAAGGAGGCTTTGTTGCAAAATAAAAAGCCGATTCTAGATTTGATTTTGGATTGGAGATGTTTGATATGAGTCTGGAGGTTGGAGGTTAGTTAACCTCTCTAGGGTATGTGGGACAAAATCGTCCCACCTACTCAACAGCCAGTGGAATCCCGTGGCGCATTATTCAAATACCTTAGAAATGCTATTACTTCAATTTCTCAAACATATGACTATTTTACACCATTTTAAAGACAAGACTCTCGTTAATCTAACCACACTGTCCGATTTCAAAAAGGCTTTACAACGAAAGCAAAACATTAGATTATGTCAGCAGAGTACCCAGCCAGAAATAATCAGACACCCATTTTTCAAGCTAGCATATAATGTCACATAAACCCAAACCACAGCTAAATGCAGCACTAACCTTTGATGATCTTCATCAGATGACAATCCTAGGACATTATGTTATACAATACATGCATGTTTTGTTCAATCAAGTTCATATTTATATCAAAAACCAGCTTTTTACATTAGCATGTGACGTTCAGAACAAGCATACCCACCGCAAACTTCCGGTGAATTTACTAAATTACTCACGATAAACGTTCACAAAAAACATAACAATTATTTTAAGAATTATAGATACAGAACTCCTTTATGCAATCGCTATGTCCGATTTTAAAATAGCTTTTCGGCAAAAGCACATTTTGCAATATTCTGAGTAGATAGCCCAGCCATCACGGGCTAGCTATTTTGACACCCACCAAGTTTGGCCCTCACCAAACTCCGATTTACTATTAGAAAAATTTGATTACCTTTGCTGTTCTTCGTCAGAATGCACTCCAAGGACTTCTACTTCAATAACAAATGTTGGTTTGGTTCAAAATAATGCATAGTTATGTTCAAATATCCTCTGTTTTGTTTGTGCGTTCAAGACACTATCCGAAGGGTGACGCGCCCGACGCGTTTCGTGACAAAAAAATTCTAAATATTCCATTACCGTACTTCGAAGCATGTCAACCGCTGTTTAAAATCAATTTTTATGCGATTTTTCTCGAAAAAAAGTGATAATATTCCGACCGGGAAACCCTGTTTTCGTTCAAAGACGAAAAAATAAAAACATGGTGTCGCCTCGTGCATGCGCCTCAGTCTCATGGTTCTCTGATCGACCACTATCCAAATGCGCTAATGTTTTTCAGCCAGGGCCTGCAAAGGCATCATTCAGCATTTTGCCGCCTTCTGAGAGCCTATGGGAGCCGTAGGAAGTGTCACGTTACAGCAGAGATCCTCAGTTTTCAATAAAGAGAGTGTAAAAGCCCAAGAAATGGTCAGAGAGGCCACTTCCTGTAAGGAATCTTCTCAGGTTTTTGCCTGCCATATGAGTTCTGTTATACTCACAGACACCATTCAAACAGTTTTAGAAACTTTAGGGTGTTTTCTATCCAAAGCCAATAATTATATGCATATTCTAGCAGTAGTAATAACCAGATTAAATCGGGTACATTTTTATTCGGCCGTGCAAATACTGCCCCCTACCCTAGAGAGGTTAACACAGTGTCCAAAGAAGGGCCAGATGTATACAGAATGGTGTCGTCTGTGTAGAGGTGGATCAAAGAATCACCCGCAGCAAGAGCGACATCGTTGATATATACAGAGAAAAGAGTCGGCCCGAGAATTGAACCCTGTGGTACCCCATAGAGACTGCCAGAGGTCCGGCCAAGAGGCCCTCCAATTTGACACACTGAACGCTGTCTGCGAAGTAATTGGTGAACCAGGCAAGGCAGTCATTTGAGAAACCAAGGCTGTTGAGTCTGCCGATAAGATTACGGTGACTGACAGAGTCAAAAGCCTTGGCCAGGTCGATGAAGACGGCTGCACAGTACTGTCTTTTATCGATGGTGGTTATGATATAGTTTAGTACTTTGAGCGTGGCTGGGGTGCATCCATGACCAGCTCGGAAACCGGATTGCACAGCGGAGAAGGTACGGTGGGATTCGAAATGGTCTGTTTATTAACTTGGCTTTCAAAGACTTTAGAAAGGCAGGGCAGGATGGATATAGGTCTATAACAGTTTGGGTCTAGAGTGTCACCCCCTTTGAAGAGGAAGATGACCGCGGCAGCTTTCCAATCTTTAGGGATCTCAGACGATACGAAAGAGAGATTGAACATACTGGTAATAGGGGTTGCAACAATGGCGGTGGATAGTTTTAGAAAGAGAGGGTCCAGCTAATTTGTACGGATCCAGGTTTTGCAGCTCTTTCAGAAAATCTGCTATCTGGATTTGGGTGAAGGAGAAGCTGGGGAGGCTTGGGCAAGTAGCTGCGGCGGGTGGCAAGGAAAGCATGGCCAGCCGTAGAGAAATGTTTATTGAAATTTTAGATTGTCATGGATTTATCGATGGTGACCGTGTTACCTAGCCTTAGTGCAGTGGGCAGCTGGGAGGAGGTGCTCTTGTTCACCATGGACTTTACAGTGTTCCAAAACTTTGTGGAGTTAGAGCTACAGGATGCACATTTCTGTTTGAAAAAGCTAGCCTTTGCCTTCCTGACAAACTGCGTGAATTGGCTCCTGACTTCCCTGAACAGTTGCATATCGCGGGGACTATTCGATGCTATTGCAGTCAGCCACAGGATGTTTTTGTGCTGGTCAAGGGCAGTCAGGTCTGGAGTGAACCAAGGGCTATATCTGTTCTTAGTTCTACATTTTTTTGAAAGGGGCATGCTTATTTAAGATGGTAAGGAAATTGCTTTTAAAGAACGACCAGGCATCCACGACTGACGGGATGAGTCAAAATTCTTTCATGATACCTGGCCCAGATCAATTGGAAAGGCCTGCTCGCAGAAGTGTTTTAGGGAGCGTTTGACCGTGATGAGGGGTGGTCGTTTGACCGCGGACCCATAGCGGATGCAGGCAATGAGGCAGTGATCGCTGAGATCCTGATTGAAAACAGCAGAGGTGTATTTGGAGGGCAAGTTGGTCAGGATAATATCTATGCGGGTGCCCATGTTTACAGATTTAGGGTTGTACCTGGTGGTTTCCTGATAATTTGTGTGAGATTGAGGGCATCTAGCTTAGATTGTAGGACTGCTGGGGTGTTAAGCACATCCCAGTTTAGGTCACCTAACAGAATGAACTCTGAAGATAGATGGGGGCAATCAATTCACATATGGTGTCCAGGGCACAGCTGGGAGCTGAGGGGGGTCTATAACAGGCGGCAACAGTGAGAGACTTATTTCCGGAGAGATTCATTTTTAAAATTAGAAGCTCGAACTGTTTGGGCATAGACCTGGAAAGTATGACAGAACTTTACAAGCTATCTCTGCAGTAGAATGCAACTCCTCCCCCGTTGGCAGTTCTATCTTGATGGAAAATGTTGTAGTTGGGTAAGGGAATCTCAGGATTTTTGGTGGCCTTCCTAAGCCAGGATTCAGACACGGCAAGGACATCAGGGTTGGCGGAGTGTGCTATAGCAGTGAGTAAAACAAACTTAGGGAGGAGGCTTCTGATGTTAACATGCATGAAACTAAGGCTTTTTCGATTACAGAAGTCAACAAATGAGAGTGCCTGGAGACAGGCAGGGCCTGGGTTAACTTCCACATCACCTGAGGAACAGAGGAGGAGTAGGATGAGGGTACAGCTAAAGGTTATCAAAACTGGTCATCTAGTACGTTGGGGACAGAGAATAAAAGGAGCAGATTTATGGGCATGGTAGAACAGATTCAGGGCATAATGTGCAGACGGGTATGGTGAGGTGCGGGTACAGTGGAGGTAAGCCCAGGCACTGAGTGATGATAAGAGAGGTTGCATCTCTGGACACGCTGGTTATACTGGGTGAGCTCACCGCATGTGTGGGAGGTGGGAAAAAGGAGGTATCTGAGGCATGTAGAGTGGGACTAGGGGCTCTGCAGTATACTAAAACAATGATAACTATCCTAAACAACAGTATACAAGGCATATTGACATTTGAGAGAGACATAAAGCGAGGCATAAAGCAATCACAGGTGTTGATTGGGAGAGCTAGCTAAGACAACAACGGGTAAGACAACAACAGTTAATCAGCTAAGACAACAACAACAGGTAAAATGGCGATGAATGGGCAGAGAGGGTCGGTTAACTACACACAGGGCCTGAGTTCGGGGCTAGGGCCGACAGATAAACAAAAGTAAACAAAGTGGAGTACCGTGATAAATGAACAGTCCAGCAGGCATCAGCTATGTAGCCAAGTGATCATAGTGAACAGCAATAGATGGAGCAGGGAAGCCGCGGGGTAGTCGTTGCTACGCTAGCACGCGGGAGACATGGTGTTTAAAGTTAGCAGGCCGCGGTAAGTAGAAGCGTCTGCTCCGACGTCCGGCAAAGGTCAGTTGAGAGCACAGCGGATGGAATTACGTCTGCGGACCAGTTGTGTCGACAAAGGGACCGGGCCAGATGGAAAAAGAGGTATTGTAGTTCTAGTAATTTCGTTTGCTAGCCGGGAGATGTGCCTGGCTCAGGGCTAGCTTCGGGGCTGGGTCACTCGGTGGCAGCTAGCTAGCTGTGATGATCAGGAGTAATGGTTTACGGCAGGAATCCGGCGTTGTAGTGGAGAAAAACAGTCCGAGGCTGGCAGGTATTATCCAGGCTAAAAAACGTCTGGTGCCTGTGCAGAGGGTAAAGACCGCTAGCAGTGGCTAAGAATGACTAAATAGCTAGTAGCTAATTAGCTGGTTAGCTTCTGATGGCTAGCTTCTGATGGAGGTTTTGGCTATAAGTTCTAAAACAAATAGCGGATCCGTGTCACATTGAGTGAGGCGGGTTACCGGAAGGTATATTTAATTTAAAAATGGAAAAGAGATTGAAAAATAAATTGAAATATTTATAAAAAGACGAAAAATACAAAAAGTAAACGAGAGGACGACAAACTACACACTCCCTCTCCTTGTTCGGACGGTCACCGGCCTTCTAGCCATCGCCGATCCACTTTTCATTTTCCATTTGTTTTGTCTTTGTTTTACACACCTGGTTTCATTCCCCAATTACATGTTCATTATTTAACCCTCTGTTTTCCCCATGGTTTTTGTGCGTGATTGTTTTATGTATGTTCGGTCCGTTATTGTGGGCTCGGTATTACGACATGTTATTGGAATATTTGAGTAAAGTTACTTGTGTTAGTCATCTCTGCTGTCCTGCGCCTGACTCCTCTGCACCAGCTACACCCAGACCATTACAATTACGTCTGCACTGCTACGCCATCTTGGAAAAATTCTCCCTCTAAAACTATCTAGAATGATCCAGTCTATAGCTAACAAAACTACTAACGCTGTATTTAGTAACCTACATGATGCCTGATCCAGGCCAATTTCAGACAACCTTTGAATTAGTAAAGAATGGTTGACAGTGTTGAACGCTTTAAATAAGTCAATGAATAGAGCAGAAGTGTTTCTTCCTATCCAAACCAGTGTCATATTGGCACTCTTTTTTATTTAGTGTAGTTTAACCTCTATGGGACCGGCGGGACGAATTCGTCCCACCTACGTAACAGCCAGTTGAATCCAGTGGCGCGATTTTTGAAACGTTTGAAATACTATTACTTCAATTTCTCAAACATATGACTATTTTACAGCTATTTAAAGACAAGACTCTCGTTAATCTAACCACACTGTCCGATTTCAAAAAGGCTTTACAACGAAAGCAAAACATTAGATTATGTCAGGAGAGTGCCCAGCCAGAAATAATCAGACACCCATTTTTCAAGCTAGCATATAATGTCACAAAAACCCAAACCACAGCTAAATGCAGCACTAACCTTTTATGATCTTCATCAGATGACACACCTAGGACATTATGTTATACAATACATGCATGTTTTGTTCAATCAAGTTCATATTTATATCAAAAACCAGCTTTTTACATTAGCATGTGACGTTCAGAAAAAGCATACCCCCGCAAACTTCCGGGGGAATTTACTAACAATTTGCTAAATTACTCACGATAAACATTCACAAAAAGCATAACGATTATTTTAAGAATTATAGATACATTACTCCTCTATGCACTCGATATGTCCGATTTTAAAATAGCTTTTCGGATGAAGCACATTTTGCAATATTCTAAGTACATAGCCCAGCCATCACGGGCTAGCTATTTAGACACCCAACCAGTTTAGCCTTCACCAAAATCACATTTCCTATAAGAAAAATGGTCTTACCTTTCCTGTTCTTCGTCAGAATGCACTCCCAGGACTTCTACTTCAATAACAAATGTAGGTTTGGTCCCAAATAATCCAACGTTATATCCAAACAGCGGCGTTTTGTTCGTGCGTTCTAGACACTATCAGAATGCTAAATCACGGTCGTGCGCATGGCGCAGAACGTGACAAAAAAATTCTAAATATTCCATTACCGTACTTCGAAGCATGTCAACCGCTGTTTAAAATCAATTTTTATGCAATTTATCTCGTAGAAAAGCGATAATATTCCGACCGGGAATCTGCAATTAGCTAAACAGCCGAATGAAAATACTCCACGGGGGCGAATCGCGCACGCGCCTAATACAATGGTCCTCTGATGCGACACTTGGAAAAGGAGATAATGTGTTTCAGCCTGAGGCTGCCTCGTCATCGTTCAGGTTTTTCCCGGGTTCTGAGAGCCTATTGGAGCCCTAGGAATTGTCACGTTACAGCTAAGATCCTGACTCTTCAATACACAGAAGCAAGAACAACAACACCTTGTCAGACAGGGTACTTCCTGCATGAAACCTTCTCAGGTTTTTGCCTGCCATAGGAGTTCTGTTATACTCACAGACACTATTCAAACAGTTTTAGAAACTTTAGGGTGTTTTCTATCCAAACCTGAACAATAATATGCATATTCATATTTTTTCCAAAATTCTCAATGCTGCCCCCTAGCCCGTAGAGGTTAAGTAATTTTGACAAAAATATCATGAAGTCACATTTTTGTCATTTGAATAATGGTTTAGTATAGTTATTGTCAAAATCATAATTAACCTATAGTAAACATTAATCACTGACTTCCATGTGCACAAACATACATCGCCTTCTGCATAACTATACTCTTCCCAACAGCAGAAATATTACAAACATATAAAAGAATATACACTGAGTGTACAAGGCATTAAGAATACCTTCCTAATGCTGAGTTGCAGGTAATGTTAGTGGTAATTTAACCAGGGCCACATTAAGTTACAAATTGTTCTCGAATGTCGTAGATAGAAGTCGCATGAATAGAACAGACTTTATTCCTTATGCAACATGTCAGAGGCATGTTTGTTCTACATAGCATATTTATATCTGTACGTTTCGTCCTGCTGAACGCGACCCAGGATGTTAGCTATAGCTAGTTAATGAGGTAAAAGGACTAAACAAGGTGTAGCCTAAACTTAATGGTTAACAGTCTGGCCCGCAAGTAGGCTAGTTTTAGGCCCGCTTTTAAAATGAGACTCTCCACTGCTCGACAGAATGAAAAAAAACGTAGTGCCGATATTATGGGACAAATATTTTGAATGGTAAGGGCTAGAACCAAACTGTTTTCTCTGAGGAAAAGAGGGAGACTTAGCTACATTTGGCTATATCAAACCTGGCTATGAAATACAAAGGGAAAAGTGAGAGGGTTGAGCGGGACTAGAAATTCAAATACAGCCTACTTCTATACTCAATTAAGAGAAACATAGCTAGACTGTTGTTTCACTATTTAAATCAATGCTGCTATTGTTTTTAATTTTGTGAAGCAGTTTGTGTTTCTTACCCCGGAACTTAAAAAAACACCCCACTTCTAAAAACAACAATTCATGAAAAAACAAAAAAGCATTTTTTTTCCCGTTATAGTTAATTCGCCTAGGCATGACCTTCATCCACATACCATTTCTTTTTTTTACAGAAGTTGCTTTAATGTGTCAGCAATTAGACATTGTTCTTAGGGGGGGCTAGTTACCCCCTAGTACCCTTATTTTAAACCAGTGATGCTGCTGAAAAGGTGCTATGCCTTGGTCTGAAGCCTGACTGATGCACATTTAGAAAGCATTTCGTAGCTAACAAATATCTAAATTGCCAGTTGATTAGAGATTCAAAAATGTTGCCCTTGACTAAAAACCACTTTCAATGGTTAAAAGCCACTTCATTTTTAATTTGTGTCGGGAAACCAGCCCTAAACGTCTACATTGACATGGTGCTCTGTGTTTCTCTATGTCTATTTGTTTTCCTGCTCATCCAGGATAAGCAAACACTGACCTAACAAAGCAAATATTAGAAAAGCTATAGATTTTTACACTGTTTAATAAAGTGTTGAAACACATTCTTTTTTATAAACTCTTGCATCTAGCTGCCACCATTTTTACGAGTGTTGGGGGGAAAAAACTGTTACATTAGGCTATAGGACTATGTTTAATAATAAACATCATCACAAAAATACATGTTCACGCATTATAACTTTCAGAACCTACAGTAAGCCTAGCCTGTAACAAAATAGAGAAACACATTCATCTTAGTCTAAATTAACCAGGAAAAAAGAAGACAAAAGCTCTTAGCATGACTTGTTGCACCAACCTATAACTTCAGAACTGGCCGTAATATCTTTTGTACTGCTGCATGATTTTAAATAGTTTATATAGTTAGGGACAGATACAATATATATGTTTGTTTTTTTACATAGGCTATTAAATGGACAACAGTCATAATGTATTGCATTACACCTTATATTACGCTAATTTACGGTACTTCCCCAAAAAATACACCAAAACCCCGACAATGTCTTATGATGGAATGATTCTCTTACCTGAAACATGACACCAAAGCAACGCCCATTCCACCTTAATACTTTTCATTATATTTCGTTTTCAAGTTATCTTTATAATGTAGGCTACATTCCTTCTTGTTGCCAGCGTTGCAAAATGAAGTAACGCCTCGATCACACCGACAGGCTCTTTGCATTCTGAAATAGGGTAGTATGGGGTAACCAGCCCCCCACTAAGAACAATGTCTACTGACTCAAAAAAAGCTACGTTTGGGGGAAAAAATGGTATGTGAATTGGTATGTGGATGAAGGTCATGCTTAGACAAATAAACTATTAACATAAATAAATGGCTACAGTTTACACCTTTTTTGGTATTTCATGAAATTACAAGGATTACTTGCAAGGATTACGACTCTGAGCCTTTTTCTGAAATGCCACATTGGGATGGATCTTAGACCATTCCCCCATACAGAATCTTCCCAGATTCTTGATATCCTTTGTCTGCGCTTATGGACTTCCCGCTTCAATTCAAACCATAGGTTTGTGTGGCCAAAGAGCTCTATTTTCAGGTCATATGACCATATGTAACCGATGTGAAATGGCTAGTTAGTTAGCGGTGGTGCGCGCTAATAGCGTTTCAGTCGGGTGACGTCACTCGCTCTGCGACCTTAAGTAGTTGTTCCCCTTGCTCTGCATGGGTAATGATGCTTCGTGGGTGTCAGTTGTTGATGTGTGCAGAGGGTCCCTGGTTCAAGCCCAGGTTGGGGTGAGGAGAGGGACGGAAGCTATACTGTTACACATAGTACCGATTCCAATCCAATTGCCAATGCCATTTAGCAAATTCCAGGCAGTGCTTTGGTCAGATGTCATGAAAATAGAGGTCTTTGGCCACTCACACCAATGATGTGTATTATATATTTTATACAGTCTTTTTTGCTTATCTTTATCAAGGAATCCAATAATTCTGGACCCCACTGTACACATGTGACTGTGTCTCTGCTTGTGACCACAGACTTCTTTCCTTTCCCATCAGTCTGTCACATTGTGTGGTCAGTGCTTTTCTGTCACATGTGTGGTTTGACCCCACTGAGAAGCAGCCCCACACAGCCTTCTCTGTGTACAGGAGCCCCGTCTGACACACAGGCCTATGTGGTGAAATACCACTGCTATGAATACGTTCCACTGCAGCGAACAAAATAGTTCTCAATATTATTAGAGGTCTACTCATCAGTTTTACAATGGTAGGATTCATGTAGGCCTATAGGGGTCTTTGGATTTCTAAAAGATAAAGTGTAACACTGGAAAAAAGAGGGCTATTCTACATGGGTGGGTAGGTCTGGGAGTGTAACTTTACAGTGCTTTTCTACAACATGGTTTTCACGTTTTCTAACTGAATGATGTATGCAAATCAATTTGCATACCTAATTTGCCTAGAAAATGTGTTCTGCCTGTTCTTCAACACAAGGGAGCCTCCAGCGTACATACTCCAGGCACTTGATAATAAAGTATGCATATGGTATAAACTTAATATCTTTCTGTGTTTGTCTCACCCACACAAACTCACATACCAAACTCCTGTTAATCTAAAATGGTTTAGGATCCTATTCACTAGCATTTTCCACTAGAATTGAATTGACTTTAAATGAATAACACTTAATTAAAATACTATTTTTCACCCCATGTGACTAGCATGAGAGAAAACAAAAATGTATCCCTTCTAAACATCTTTATTATGGTTTATATTTATATTTCAGTTATATAAAAAAATATATATTTGATGACGTTGTGATTTCATTGCAAGTCATCATCACATCTCTATTGAGATGCTGCTATGGAGGTACATTTGTGTCTTTAGTCGAGAGCAATACTTTTTTATTTTCAATCAAAAATAATTGTTCTGAAAGCAAAAACGATGCTTCAAAGTCGAAAAAATAAGTTTTGCAATCAAATATTTTGTAATATAGCGCAAAACATTATGCATTCTATTCCCCAAAAATATTTTTTGTTTGAAACACCAGTTCTTCGTTTGCACCTTTGACCCCACAGCTGTGGGCGGGCTTTAGTGGGAGGTGTGGATGATGCTTCTCCATTGGTCAGCAATTTTTTGAGTGTCAGTTTGTCTACAACCTATACTGTCCAGCCTTTCTTTCTTACACAAAGGAAGTCATAGTGGACACCTACCTACCAACTTGTACCTAAGAGCTTAGATATAGAGACGATATCTATGCCTACGAGGACTGTATCTCGGGTAAGCAGCACTGAGCTTTCTTCCGTCAAATTTCTACATAGATTCAGTGTTGGTTCATTCAGTTCTACTATATTACATACATTCCGTAGAAGACAATACGATGAATGATCTTATGCCATCATCAATTAAGCTAACCTAGCAGTCTATTAGTACTAAGTGCCTACAACCTCTCCCTCAATGTGAGCAAGACAAAGGAGCTGATAGTGGACAACAGGAAAAGGAGGGCCAAACTGGCCCCCATTAAGGGGCTGTATTGGAGCGGGTCGAGAGTTTCAAGTTCCTTGGTGTCCACATCACCAACAAACTATCAAACACACCAAGACAGTCGTGAAGAGGGCACAACAAAACCTTTACCCCCTCAGGAGACTGAAAAGATTTGGCATGGGTCCACAGATTTCATATCCACCACAGATAAAAAACAGTACTGTGCAGCCTTCTTCATCGACCTGGCCAAGGCTTTCGACTCTGTCAATCACGACATTCTTATCGGCAGACTCAACAGCCTTGGTTTCTCTAATGACTGCCTCGCCTGGTTCACTAACTACTTCTCAGATAGAGTTCAGTGTATAAAATCTGAGGGCCTGTTGGCTGGACCTCTGGCAGTCTCTATAGGGGTGCCACAGGGTTCAATTCTCGGGCCAACTCTTTTCTCTGTATATACCAATGATGTCGCTCTTGCTGTGGGTGATTCTTTGATCCACCTCTACGCAGACGACACCATTCTGTATGCCTCTGGCCCTTCTTTGGACACTGTGTTAACCTGTTATGGATAGTGGGCAGTATTTTCACGTCCGGATAAAAAACGTACCCGATTTTAATCAGTTTATGACACCTGCCCAGAAACTAGAATATGCATATAATTGTTTGATTTGGATAGAAAACACCCTAAAGTTTCTAAAACTGTTTGAATGGTGTCTGTGAGTATAACAGAACTCATATGGCAGGCCAAAACCTGAGAAGATTCCAAACAGGATGTGCCCTCTGACCATTTCTTGGCCTTCTTTAGCCTCTTTATTGAAAACAGAGGAACTCTGCTGTAACGTGACACTTTCTAAGGCTCCCATAGGCTCTCAGAAGGCGCCAGAACGTTGAATGATGACTCTGCAGTCCCTGGCTGAAAAACAGTAGCGCATTTGGATAGTGGTCGATCTGAGAACAATGAGACGGACGCGCGCGTCCACGAGACGACTCCACGAGACGACTCCATTTTCAACTTTGAGTCTTTGAATGAAAACAAGCTTTCCCGGTCGGAATATTATCGCTATTTTACGAGAAAAATCGCATAAAGATTGATTTTAAACAGCGTTTGACATGCTTCGACGTACGGTAATGGAATATTTTGAATTTTTTTGTCACGATATGCGCCGGCGCGTCACCCTTCGTTACCCTTCGGATAGTGTCTTGAACGCACAAACAAAACGCCGCTATTTGGATATAACTATGGATTATTTGGAACCAAAACAACATTGGATGATGAAGTAGAAGTGCTGGGAGTGCATTCTGATGAAGAACAGCAAAGGTAATCCAATTTTTCTTATAGTAAATCTGAGTTTGGTGAGTGCCAAACTTGGTGGGTGTCAAAATAGCTAGCCTGTGATGGCCGGGCTGCTCTACTCAGAATATTGCAAAATGTGCTTTCACCGAAAAGCTATTTTAAAATCGGACACCGCGATTGCATAAAGGAGTTCTGTATCTATAATTCTTAAAATAATTGTTATGTTTTTTGTGAACGTTTATCGTGAGTAATTCAGTAAATTCACCGGAAGTGTTCGGTGGGTATGCTAGTTCTGAACGTCACATGCTAATGTAAAAATCTGGTTTTTGATATAAATATGAACTTGATTGAACAAAACATGCATGTATTGTATAACATAATGTTTAGATTGTCATCTGATGAAGATCATCAAAGGTTAGTGCTGCATTTAGCTGTGGTTTTGTTTTTTGTGACATTATATGCTAGCTTGAAAAATGGGTGTCTGATTATTTCTGGCTGGGTACTCTGCTGACATAATCTAATGTTTTGCTTTCGTTGTAAAGCCTTTTTGAAATCGGACAGTGTGGTTAGATAAAGGAGAGCCTTGTCTTTAAAATGGTGTAAAATAGTCATATGTTTGAAAAATTTACGTTTTCGGATTTTCGAGGAATTTGTAATTCGCTCCACGCCCTATCATTGGATATTGGAGCGGTGTTCCGCTAGCGGAACATCTAGATGTAAGAAGTTAACCTCTCTAGGGTAGGGGGCAGTATTTTCACATGCGGATAAAAAACGTACCCGATTTAATCTGGTTATTACTACTGCCCAGAAACTAGAATATGCATATAATTGTTTGATTTGGATAGCAAACACCATAAAGTTTCTAAAACTGTTTGAATGGTGTCTGTGAGTATAACAGAACTCATATGGCAGGCCAAAACCTGAGAAGATTCTGTACAGGAAGTGCCCTCTCTGACCATTTCTTGGCCTTCTCACCATCTCTACACAAAACAGAGGATCTCTGCTGTAACGTGACACTTTCCAAGGCTCCCATAGGCTCTCAGAAGGCGCCAGAACGTTGAATGATGACTCTGCTGTCTCTGGCTGAAAAACAGTAGGGCTTTTGGTAAGTGGTCGATCTGAGAACAATGAGACGGGGCGCGCGTGCACGAGACGACTCCATGTTTACATTTTCAGTCTTTGAACGAAAACAGGGTTTCCCGGTCGGAATATTATCGCTATTTTACGAGAAAAAAAGCATAAAATTGATTTTAAACAGCGTTTGACATGCTTCGAAGTATGGTAATGGAATATTTTGAATTTTTTTGTCACGATACGCACCGGCGCGTCACCCTTCGGATAGTGTCTTGAACGCACGAACAAAACGCTGCTATTTGGATATAACTATGGATTATTTGGAACCAAACCAACATTTGTTATTGAAGTAGAAGTCCTGGGAGTGCATTCTGACGAAGAACAGCAAAGGTAATCCAATTTTTCTTATAGTAAATCTGAGTTTGGTGAGTACCAAACTTGGTGGGTGTCAAAATAGCTAGCCTGTGATGGCCGGGCTATCTACTCAGAATATTGCAAAATGTGCTTTCACCGAAAAGCTATTTTAAAATCGGACACAGTGATTGCATAAAGGAGTTCTGTATCTATAATTCTTTAAATAATTGTTATGTTTTTTGTGAACGTTTATCGTGAGTAATTTAGCAAATTCACCGGAAGTGTTTGTGGGAATGCTAGTCACATGCAAGTCACATGCTAATGTAAAAAGCTGTTTTTTGATATAAATATGAACTTGATTGAACAAAACATGCATGTATTGTATAACATAATGTCCTAGGAGTGTCATCTGATGAAGATTATCAAAGGTTAGTGCTGCATTTAGCTGTGGTTTTGTTTTTTGTGACATTATATGCTAGCTTGAAAAATGGGTGTCTGATTATTTCTGGCTGGGTACTCTGCTGACATAATCTAATGTTTTGCTTTCGTTGTAAAGCCTTTTTGAAATCGGACAGTGTGGTTAGATTAACGAGAGTCTTGTCTTTAAAATGGTGTCAAATAGTCATATGTTTGAGAAATTGAAGTAATAGCATTTCTAAGGTATTTGAATATTGTGCCAAGGGGATTCCACTGGCTGTTGACTAGGTGGGACGATTTCGTCCCACATACCCTAGAGAGGTTAACAGACCTGCAAACAAGCTTCAATGCCATACAACACTCCTTCCGTGGCCTCCAACTGCTCTTAAACGCTAGTAAAACTAAATTCATGCTCTTTAACCGATTGCTGCCCGCACCCGCCCGCCAGGCTAGCATCACTATTCTGGACGGTTCTGACTTCAAATATGTGGACAACTATGAATAACTAGGTGTCTGGCTAGACTGGAAACTCTCCTTCCAGACTCACATTAAGCATCTCCAATCCAAAGTTAAATCTAGAATCGGCTTCCTATTTCGCAACAAAGCCTCCTTCACTCATGCTGCCAAAGATACCATCGTAAAACGGACTATCCTGACGATCCTTGACTTCGGCGATGTCATTTACAAATTAGCCTCCAACACTCTACTCAGCAAATTGGATGCAGTCTATCACAGTGCCATCCGTTTTGTTACCAAAGCACCATATACTACCCACCATTGCGACCTGTATGCTCTCGTTGGCTGGTCCTCGCTACATATTTGTTGCCAAACCCACTGGCTCCAGGTCATCTATAAGTCTTTGCTAGGTAAAGCTACACCTTATCTCAGCTCACTGGTCATGATAACAACACCCACCCGTAGCACGCGCTCCAGCAGGTGTATCTCACTGGCCATCCCCAAAGCCAACACCTCCTTTGGCCGCCTTTCCTTCCAGTTCTCTGCTGCCAATGACTGGAACGAATTGCGAAAATGACTAAAGTTGGAGGCATATCTTCCTCACTAACTTCAAGCATCGGCTGTCAGAGCAGCTTACCGATCGCTGCAGCTGTACACAGCCCATCTGTAAATAGCCCATCCAACCAACTACCTACCTCATCCTCATATTTGGGTTTTTTCTGCTCTTTCTGCACACCAGTATTTCTACTCGCACATCCTCATCTGCACATCTATCACTCCAGTGTTAATTGCTAAATTGTAATTACTTCGCCACTATGGCCTATTTATTGCCTTACCTCCTTACTTCATTTGCACACACTGTATACAGATTGTCTATTGTGTTATTGACTGTACGTTTATTTATCCCATGTGTAACTCTGTGTTGTTGTTTTTGTCACACTGCTTTGTTTTATCTTGGCCAGATCGCAGTTGTAAATGAGAACTTGTTTTCAACCGGCCTACCTGGTTAAATAAAGTAGAAATAAAATCAATTTAAATAAACTATGGCAAGGTAGTATATATACTATAGTGGGACAACGTTAGCCTTATCAAATCCATAATGAGCCTCATCCCCCCTCCCCCATGCAGCATGGCACATCAACGAAGATCATCTTCACATTCTGATGTGTGTAACGTTACTCACTCACACCACTTACAAAAGTAAAGCCAGCTAGCTAAGCATTTGTAGATTAATATTTTTTTTGTTTGTACTGGTAGACTTCTTGCACTGGTCAAGCAATTAGGTACAACTAGTTTTCTTATTTTCTTTATTATAAACACATGTATTGTCTAGATTCAACTTGGCTATACCAGCTTGATCTGAATTGATTTTTGGTAACAATGACTAACTTCCTCCTCATCCCAGCATGGCCAGCATGCTGTGGCTGCAGCAGCGCAGACCTTTTTTCTCAATGCTTTCCCAGACATTTGAAGAACCCAGACAGGGACAGAGTCAGGGAATGGTTACGAACCAAACGAGATGGCCAGGTAGTGTAGCCAGCAGCTTAAAAAGTAGTGTTAGTACACAACCATATTTTCCATGTTCAACAATGCATGGTTAGTGGAATTGTGAGAAAATTCATAGTGGTATACCAGAAATCAGGACACACTCCCAATGACCAGCCTTTCTTTTTTCCTCCAGCCCATTTTTGTATATGTGGAAGCCTTTTGATGTATAATTTTTTTTAATGAGTCGAAACTCTGAAATGACCCCATCCATAACTGAAGAGCTGGAGCTAATCCCTGCCCGACTAGGGAAGAAAACTCTCTAAAACAGAGGACCTAACTCATGTGCAGGTGATGCCCCCCCTATCCAATTGGCTTGCCAGATATATTGAATACATGTACTTTCCTGGGATGTTTTGTTTTTGTAATTACTGTAGTTACCCAGTTTACTAGAGATGACATTCCCAAAGATACAACATCTACAAGGAGAGTGGCTTCTTTACAAAGCAGCAAGTATGGTATAAGTAGCTGTCCCGACTTCCGCCGAAGTCGGCCCCTCTCCTTGTTCGGGCGGCGTTCGGCGATCGACGTCACCGGCTTTCCAGCCATCGCTGCTCCATTTTTCATATTTCCATTTGTTTTGTCTTGTTCCATTACACACCTGGTTTTCATTCCCTAATCACACTGCATGTATTTAGTCCTCTGTTCCCCTCCATGTCTTTGTGTGTAATTGTTTATTGTTATGTGGATTTTGTTTCAGGCACCATACTTTTGCTATGTTCTGTGTTTTTGGCACGTTATTGTTTTTATGTGCTGTCAGTTTTGGACCGGAATTAAAGTGCGCCTGTTTACTACACTCTGCTCTCCTGCACCTGACTTCGCCTCCCGTACACAACCCTAACAATAGCTCAGAGGTCTGAACGCTGGACGGATGGATGAATGAATGTATGGACTATTGGAAATAATAGTCAGGGGGACTGATATAGTATTCGGGCTTTTTGCATTATGTTTTATACACTGTTATTAGACTATACCTTCGAACACCAAAACCTTAGGGGGGTCCATTGCTAGTAAAGAGTGTTACACTGTATCAAAAATATGTGTTTTTGTATCATCCTAGTCCATGGGAATTATGTAAATGAAATTACATACAATTCACTCATTTTCTGGTCCTTGCCAACATAGTGTTCCAGATGTACTGCAACTACTGTAGGGTATCATCGGTTGTCTCCCCTTTAATATGTGATTATTTCTGTTTTTAACTGAGATATGACCGTTCAATCTAAAGCAGCAGATGTTATTTTCAGGATATGTCAATACAGCACAGAAAACAATCTTAGGAGGTTTGATGAGGAAGATGTCAAGGGTTTTTATACAGAAAGTAACTCCTCACAAGATATTAAAATACATTAGTGGTAAGGATGAATATGCATAATACAAGTCATTATTTTTTAAATTCTACTATACCAATATTTACCTTCAAGGCCATCCATTTCTGCCGACTCCATCCATAAAGTATCCAAAAGCAGTTGCTGCTTTGTTATTAGCCGCAGTGTCCAGATAGAACATCTATACAAGAGGTAGCCTACGCTTAACACCAGACTGGTACTGTGGTTGTTCATTAGGTGATGGGAAATAGGCAATATGCATACAAAATAATATACTTACCTTCCTTGAAAATCCATCTATACCGCCAAAGACGAGAATGTTGTATCTTGAAAAAAAGCATTGAAATTAAAAGTGAAACATTTAACCTATTAACCGGCTTCATTATTTATGTAAACGCAGCAAAAAAAGACACGTCCTCTCACTGTAAACTGCGTTTATTTTCAGCAAACTTAACATGTGTAAATGTGTAAATATTTGTATGAACATAACAAGATTCAACAACTGAGACCTAAACTGAACAAGTTCCACAGACATGTGACTAACAGAAATGGAATAATGTGTCCTTGAACAAAGGGGGTGTCAAAATCAGAAGTAACAGTCAGTATCTGGTGTGGCCACCAGCTGCATTAAGTACTGCAGTGCATCTCCTCCTCAGTGACTGCACCAGATTTGCCAGATTTTGCTGTGAGATGTTACTCCACTCTTCCACCAAGGCACCTGCAAGTTCCATTTCTGGTGGGAATGGCCCTAGCCCTCACCCTCTGATCCAACAGGTGCTCAATGGGATTGAGATCCCATGGCAGAACTCTGACTTTCCTGTCTTGCAGGAAATCACGCACAGAACGAGCAGTATGGCTGGTGGCATTGTCATGCTGGAGGATCATGTCAGGATGAGCCTGCAGGAAGGGTACCACATGAGGGAGGAGGATGTCCTTCCTGTAACACACATCGTTGAGATTGCCTGCAATGACAACAAGCTCAGTCCAATGATGTTGTGACACACCGCCCCAGACCATGACGGACCCTCCACCTCCAAATTGATCCAGAGTACAGGCCTCGGTGTAACACTGATTCCTTCGATGATAAACGCAAATCTGACCATCACCCCTGGTGAGACAAAACCGCAACTCGTCAGTGAAGAGGCACTTTTTGCCAGTTCTGTCTGGTCCAGCGATGGTGGGTTTGTGCCCATAGGCGACTTTGTTGCCGGTGATGTCTGGTGAGGACCTGCTTTACAACATATCTACAAGCCCTCAGTTCAGCCTCTCTCAGCCTATTGCGGACAGTCTGAGCACTGATGAAGGGATTGTGCATTCCTGGTGTAACTCGGGCAGTTGTTGTTGCCATCCTGTACCTGTCCCGCAGGTGTGATGTTCGGATGTACCGATCCTGTGCAGGTGTTATTACACGTGGTCTGCCACTGCGAGGATGATCAGCTGTCCGTCCGGTCTCCCTGTAGCTCTGTCTTAGGCGTCTCACAGTACAGATTGCCCTGGCCACGTCTGCAGTCCTCATGCCTCCTTGCAGCATGCCTAAGGCACGTTCACGCAAATGAGCAGGGACCCTGGGCATCTTTCCTTTGGTGTTTTTCAGAGTCAGTAGAAAGGCATCTTTAGTGTCCTAAGTTTTCATAACTGTGACCTTAATTGCCTACCGTCTGTAAGCTGTTAGTGTCTTAACGACCGTTCCACAGGTGCATGTTCATTAATTGTTTATGGTTAATTGAAAAAACACGGGAAACAGTGTTTAAACCCTTTACAATGACGATCTGTGAAGTTATTTGGATTTTTATGAATTATCTTTGAAAGACAGGGTCGTGAAAAAGGTACGTTTATTATTTTGCTGAGTTTATATATACTGTAGGCCTAGGGGTTCAAGTAACATTGTCGAAAAACAAATGGTAGTCCCACTAAGCGCAAACCAGATGGGATGGCGTATCGCAGGAGAATGCTGTGGTAGCCATGCTGGTTAAGTGTGGCTTGTATTCTAAATAAATCCCTGATAGTGTCACCAGAAATGCCAGTTTCATCATAGCGCTTGATGGTTTTTACGAATGCACTTTAAGGAACTTTCAAAGTTCTCAACATTTTCCGTATTGAATGACCTTCATGTCTTAAAGGAATGATGTCGTTTCACTTTGCTTATTTGCGCTGTTCTTGCCATAATATGGACTTGGTCTTTTACCAAATAGGGCTATCTTCTGTATACCATCCCTACCTTGTCACAACACAACTGATTGGCATCAACACATTAAGATGGAAAGAAATTACCCAAATTCACTTTTAACAAGGCACACCTGTTAATTGAAAAGCATTCCAGGTGACTACCTCATGAAGCTGGTTGAGAGATTACCAAGAGTCTGCAAAGCTTTCATCAAGGCAAAGGGTGGCTACTTTAAAGAATCTCAAATATAAAATATATTTAGATTTGTTTATCACTTTTTTGGTTACTACATGATTCCATATGTGTTATTTCATAGTGTTGATGTCTTCACTATTATTCAACAATGTAGAAAAAAGTAAAAATACAGAAAAACCCTTGAATGAGTAGGAGTGTCAAAACTTTTGACTGGTACTGTATATACTGTAGGCCTATAGTTTCATTCAAGCTTTGGATCTGAAGTAATGTACTTGTTTCCCACACACAACTCCACACTACACAACAAAGACCAGAAGCATGGAGGATGATAGTGTCCTGTTTCCCAGGAATCTTTGCAGTGTTATTCTCCATAGTGAGAGTCCAACAAAGGTAAGATACATTTACTGTAACACAGTTCATTTATCCTGTATGTGTCCCTCAAAAAGAGCTGTTTTTGTCTAACTCTTTCTGTGTGCATTCATTCTCTCACTTCATATTCTCCAGAGAATCTTTGAGAGCAAATTTAGCGAGAAAGTAGGGGGGTTGAAATTGAAGACCAGTGGGATAATAACACAACACTGCTAGGTTCTGTCTTTGGAATCTCCCTGATTTAAGGCTGGGCTGCAGGTGACTGAACAAAGGAAACATCTGCCTCATGAATACGTTTGGGAGGAGCAGACAGATTGTGGGAGGGGTGGGGGACCTGTGGGGAGGTAACCAGAGATCTGTTTAAAGGCGTTTGTAACGATTGTCCAAAGGAGTAGACCAAGGTGCAGCGTGGTATGTGTTCATCTTGATATTTATTTTAACTCTGAACACTTAAACAAAATAAAGAAAAATGGAAAACGACCATCACGTCCTGCAGGCTTTACAAAGCAGTACAAAAACAAGATCCCACAACTCAAGGAGGGAAAAGGGCTGCCTAAGTATGGTTCCCAATCAGAGAAAACAATAGGCAGCTGCCTCTGATTGTAAACCATACCAGGCCAAAACATAGAAATATAAACTATAGAATGCCCACCCCACACCCTGACCTAACAACATAGAGAAATAAACCGTCTCTCTCAGGTCAGGGTGTGACAGCGTTGGCTAACACACCCAGGTGAAACCTTTACTAGAAGATTGTACTTGCAAGTGGTGGCTGGGATAAACAAGCTGTGTGGGGGTTTAAAATTAGCCTTGGCAAAGAGCTCATCAACTGCTTTAGCGTTTAAATGAATAATTTACCCTGGCTACAATCAGACATACTGTGCTGAATGTATCATCCGTATCATATTTGCATATAACTGTACCGGTCTCTGACTCTCTCATTCCCTTCATAAGTTAACCTGGTGTGTGTTGCAATACAATAAAAGTAACATTGTGTATTATTGTTTAGCTGTAATATGACTTGACATACAGTAGAATCAACTGTTGTAAATCCTAAAGACACTGAAAAAAAAGTATTTTCCAAGTGTTATTCAGAAGGTTGTTGTGGTTGGTCTAATGTGTTTACATTGAATAGGATATCAAGGTGTTTTGAAATTGGAACAAGTGTATCTATGGGTCAGTTGCTGTCATTTTCACTTGCTTATATGGGAGATGTCGTACCTCCCTCTATTACATTTACATTTTAGTAGACGCTCTTATCCAGAGCGACTTACAGTAGTGAATACATACATTTCATTTTCATTTCATGCATCTTTTATTTATTTTGTGTTTTTTGTACTTGCTCCCCGTGGGAATTGAAGCCACAACCCTGGCGTTGCACACACCATGACGGCGTTGCAAACACCATGCTCTACCAACTGAGCCACAGGGAAGTCCCAGCCTCAGGGAAGTCCCCCCTCTATCTCTGCACAGCTTCTCTCAAGCAATAGAGCTGACACCCCAAACCATGCTCTCAGTCCCCTGCACCCACATTTAGCAGACATACAGTATCACAATCATTCCAAAATAACCTCTATTAGCCAAGTTCTCAGGGGAGCATAGTCCTCCATATCTCATTGGTGGAGCGTGGCCCTTACAACCCCAGGACAGTGGGTTTGATTCCCGGCAACACCCCCACGTAAAATGTATGTACACATGACTGTAAGTCACTTTGGGAAAAAAGTCTTAAATTACATTTTTTTACAATGTATACTCAATAGACTTTCTAGCTGCATGCTGAAATTTTTACATTATATGGCCCCTCTCACTTTCAGAGGAGAGAGAGAGAGTCAGATAGAGTCAGAGACAGAGCTCCATCAGTAAGGCATTTCAGAGTGCAGTACGAAACGTTGCTATGTGGAGACACAATCCCGATCAAAAGGAATGCATTAACCATTGGAAAACATTTCAAAGTGCTTGAGTCGTGAGGTAATAATGATTTGCCAGGATTAGATGGAGCTGGGAAGTGTGGTTGCCATGCACCGACAGGAGGACAAGAGACACGGGGTCTTAGTGTTTGAGATGTGTTCCAAGCTCCACAAGGATTAAATGCTCATAAGATCATTTTTAGGTTTCTGTATAAACACTTTGTGACATCTGCTGATGTTAAAAGGGCCTTATAAATCAATTTGATTGATTGAAGATACAAGGGATATGAAAATGATGAATGATGTTAATTTCTGTTTATGGAGACGTGTAGTTAGGGTCTCGATCTCTAAACTATACAGGATGTGGTGGGGCTGCAGAGAAACACAGATGATAGAAAACGAGGGCAGGGAGAAATACACCATCTCTGACTGATATCATCAACCACACGGCCAAGGTGACAAGCACCAAAAACCTGTTGAAACTAGATTAATTGAAGGTGTTAAAATGTGGGATTCAGAGTAGGGCAAATGCCAAATAAAGTAGTGTTAATTGTATAGAATTTGACCTTTTGAAGATATGGTACAGTAAACGCTTTATTTGTCTCTTCCACATGGTGGAGTCTTAGCAAAGATTAGGGACGGCTGCTGTGTGAAACTACACTGTAAAAATAGAAAGTCTCAAAACAGCATGGTTGTGTAATGAAACCATGGAGAGTAGTGCTCCTAATCAAACATCTAATCAAATATTATTGGTAGCATACACATATTTTTTTTATCGCAGGTGCAGTGAAATGCTTATGTTTATAGACCCAACAGAGCAATACTGTAGGTAGCATGGCGGTTTGGAGTGTTGGACCAGTAACCAAAAGGTAGAAATCTGTTGTTCTGCCCTTGAGCAAGGCAATTAACCCTAATTGCTCCAGGGTCACCGTATTGGCTGATCCCTGGCCGTGACCCTCACTCTCTGAGGGTGTCTCAGGGGGAGTGGGATATGGAACAAAACACATTTCCATTTCACACCTCACACTTGTACAGGTTACCCACTTGTACATACAGTGTAACATGACTATAGAAGTAGCCCCTAAATATAACAATACACACAAATGCCCAAAATAAATGAATTAAGAATTAGCAGTTATATCAAGTCATGCAGAGCCTGTGGTCTAGAAGACAGCAGTCATGCACCCGGCTTAGATTCTTCACCCCTCTCGCCCCTGAAGACCTGGGTTATTATGGGGTATGGGGAGTGATTCTCCCCATACCCCATAAATACCTCTCCAGGAAGCAGAAGGGCGGAGGGGGGGGGGGGGGGGGGGGGTGTTTCATGATAAACGACTCATGTGTAATTCGAGGAACATACAGGAACTCAAGTCATTTTGTTCACACGACCTAGAAAACCTCAATGAAATGCCAACCATATTATCTCCTAAAAGAATTCTCCTCAGTCATCGCCACGGTCAAAGAACTTCACTGGACTTTATGCAAACTGTAAACCACATATCCCAATGGCTGCATTTACTGTAGCTGAGGATTTTAACAAAGCAAATCTGAGGACTAGGCCGCCAAAATTCTATCAACATATTGAGTGTCCTACTTGTGCTACTAAGACTCTAGACCATTGCTATTCAAACGTTCAGGATGCTTACAATGCCCTCCCCTGCCCTCCTTCGGCAAATGTGACCACGGCGCCACTAGAGACCTAGGCTACCTCTTATTTCTCAACAAGGCTACCACCAACAAAGAAGCCCCTGTGTCAATATTGATTTGAGAAAAAGACATATCTACACAGTAATGGGGGCTGGCTGCAAATCAACTAGCCTAATAATTTTTTTATTTAGGTGATATGTGTATTTTAGCTAAATCGACAAATGAAATTAATTAGATTACTCTGGCAATGAAAATATGTTTTACAAAATCGTGTATATGTAGACGTCATGTAGACATTTGGAAAGCGTTTATGGTGAGATCTTTAATAATAAACTAAACAGACACTTAAACTAAAACGTGATGTGTAAGTGTCCCTTGTACACGACGTGAAAGCATGATGTACAGGTAGATGTCATGTCGGCGTTTTTAAGGTAATTCATGGTGAGATCTTTCATAATAAACGTAGATGCAAACTGACACGTGATGTGTCAGTGCCACGTCACACGATGTGAACACTACGTCTACATGACATGAACGTGACATGAACGCGTCGACAGATTGACAAAAAAAAAAGTATCTCCATTGACAGTACATGTTAACTCATGGCAGTATCTTATGGCTCTAGGAAGACGTTAGGTGACTTGGTGAGAGCTATCAGCAGCTTCACTAGGCTGAATTCTGACATGAATCAAATAAAAATAAAATAACATTTTTGAGGTCACACACGTGATTAGCAGATGTTATTGCGGGTGTAGCGAAATGCTTGTGCTTCTAGCTCCGACAGTGCAGTAATATCTAACAAGTAGTATCTAACAAATTACACAACATATACCCAATACACACAAATCGAAGTAGGAATGAATTAACTTCTATGGGCAACGCTAGCGTCCCACCCACGGGACACACTATTCAACAGCCAGTGAAAAATCAGAGCGCCAAATTTGAAAACAACAAAATGTCATAATTCAAATTTCTATTTTACACCATTTTATAGATAAACATCTCATTAATCCAACCACGTTGTCCGATTTCAAAAAGGCTTTACGGCGAAAGCATAAAGTTAGATTATGTTAGGACAGTACATAGACAAAACATTACACACAGCCATTTTCAATGCAAGAACAGGCGTCACCAATGACCAATGACTGAATGATTGTGATACTGTATGTCTGCTAAATGTGGGTGCAGGGGACTGAGAGCATGGTTTGTTTTGTCAGCTCTCTTGCTTGAGAGAAGCTGTTCAGAGATAGAGGGAGGTACCACATCTCCCATATAAGCAAGTGAAAATGACAGCAACTGACCGGTAGATACACTTGTTCCAATTTCAAAACACCTTGATATCCTATTCAATGTGAACACATTAGATCAACCACAACAACCTTCTGAATAGCACTTTTTTCAAAGTGTCTTTAGGATTTACAACAGTTGATTCTACTGTATGTCAAGTCATATTACAGCTAAACAATAATACACAATATTACTTTTATTGTATTGTAACACACACCAGGTTAACTTACGAAGGGAATGAGAGAGTCAGAGACCGGTACAGTTATATGCAAATATTATACTGATGATACATTCAGCACAGATCTGGTTACCTCCCCACAGGCCCCCCACCCCTCCCACAATCTGGCTGCTCCTCCCAAAGGAATCATTCCTTGAGGCAGATGTTTCCTTTGTTCAGTCACCTGCAGCCCAGCCTTAAATCAGGGAGATTCCAAAGACAGAACCTAGCAGTCTTGTGTTACTATCCCACTGGTCTTCAATTTCACCCCCCCCCCCCCCCCCCCTACTTTCTCTCGCTAAATTTGCTCTCAAAGATTCTCTGGAGAATATGAAGTGAGAGAATGAATGCACACAGAATAGGTTAGACAAAAACAGCTATTTTTGAGGGACACGTACAGGATAAATGACCACAGTAAATGTATCTTACCTTTGTTGGACTCTCCCAATGGTGAATAGCACTGCAAAGATTCCTGGGAAACAGGACACTATCATCCTCCGTGCCTCTCGTCTTTGTTGTGTAGTGTGGAGTTGTGTGTGGGAAACAAGTACAGTACATAACATACAGTGCCTTCAGATCCAAAGCTTGAATGAAACCCTAGGCCTACAGGATATACAGTACCAGTCAAAAGTTTGGACACATCTACTCATTTTTCCCATTTTCTACATTGTAGAATAATAGCGACAACATCAAAACTATGAAATAACATGTATGGAATCATGTTGTAACCAAAAAAGGGATAAACAAATCAAAATATATTTTATATTTGAGATTCTTTAAAGTAGCCACCCTATGCCTTGATGAAAGCTTTGCACACTCTTGGCATTCTCTCAACCAGCTTCGGGAGGTAGTCACCTGGAATGCTTTTCAATTAACAGGTGTGCCTTGTTAAAATTTAATTTGGGTAATTTCTTTCCTTCTTAATGCGTGGATCCAATCAGTTGTGTTGGAGGGTGGTATACAGTTGTGGTAAGGGTGGTATACAGAAGATAGCCCTAATTGGTAAAAGACCAAGTCCATATTATGGCATGAACAACGCAAATAAGCAAAGTGAAACGACAGTCCATCATTACTTTAAGACATGAAGGTCATTCAATATGGAAAATGTCGAGAACTGTCACGCCCTGACCTTAGAGATCCTTTTATGTCTCTATTTTGGTTGGTCAGGGCGTGAGTTGGGGTGGGCATTCTATGTCCTTTTTTCTATGTTTGGTATTTCTTCGTTTCGGCCGGGTATGGCTCTCAATCAGGGACAGCTGTATATCGTTGTTGCTGATTGGGAGCCATACTTAGGCAGCCTGTTTTCCTTTGGGTTTTGTGGGTGGTTATTTTCTGTTTAGTCATTTGTTACCTGACAGAACTGTTTGGCTGTCGTCTTTTGTTTATTTGTAAAGTGTTCACATTTTCCATTAAATTACAAGGATGAGCACTAACCACACTGCGCCTTGGTCTACTCCATTCAACAACCGTTACAGAACCACCCACCATAAGAAGACCAAGCAGCTTGGATTGGAGCATCGGGTTGACGGATGGACTTGGCAGAAGGAGCGAAGATTCTGGGAGGACAAGTTACGGGAGCTACGGGAGCCCGAGAGGCAGCCCCAAAGATTTATTTTGGGGGGGGCACACGAGAAGTTGGCCTGAGTCAGGATGGAATACTGAGCCAACTTCCCGTGCTTACAGGAGGCATCGTAGTACTGGTCAGGCACCGTGTTATGCGGTAGAGCGCACGGTGTCCCCATTACGCGTTGAGAGCCCAGTGCGCTACATCCCAGCTCGGGCGAGAGTGGGCATTGAGCCGGGGCGGAGTCTTCCAGCTCAGCGCGTCTGGTCTCCGGTGCGCTGTCTCGGTCCATGTTATCCTGCACCGGCGCTGCGTACTGTGTCGCCGGAGCGCTGGGATGAATCATGTTGTCCTGTGCCTGCACTCCGCCCGCGCCGGGCTAGGTTGGGTATTCAGCCTGGAAGATGGTAACAAGCCTACGCACCAGATCTCCAGTGCGACCCCACAGTCCAGTACGCCCTGTTCCTGCTCCTCGCACTAGCCTTGAGGTGCGGGTCTCCAGTCTGGTACCTCCACTAACAGCCCCACGCACCAGGCCTCCAGTGCGTCAGCCCAGTCCAGTTCGTCCTGCTCCTGCTCCTCGCACTAGCCCTGTGGTGCGTGTCCCTAGTCTGGCACCTCCAAAGCCAGCCCCACGCATCAGGCCTTCAGTGCGCAGTTCCCGTCCAGAGCTTCCGACGACAGTTCCCCGTTCAGATCTTCCGGTGACAGTTCCCCGTCCAGAGCTTCCGGCGACAGTTCCCCGTCCAGAGCTTCCGGCGACAGTGCCCCGTCCAGAGCTTCTGGCGACAGGGCCACGTCTAGAGATGGCCCACAGTTCGGAGCCTGTAGAGATGGCCCACAGTCCGGAGCCAGCAGAGACGGCCCACAGTCGGGAGCCAGCAGAGACGGCCCACAGTCGGGAGCCAGCAGAGACGGCCCACAGTCGGGAGCCAGCAGAGACGGCCCACAGTCGGGAGCCAGCAGAGACGGCCCACAGTCGGGAGCCAGCAGAGACGGCCCACAGTCCGGAGCCAGCAGAGACGGCCCACAGTCCGGAGCCAGCAGAGACGGCCCACAGTCCGGAGCCAGCAGAGACGCTCCTCAGCCCTGAGTCTCCAGAGACGCACCTTTGGGGGGGGGGGGGGACTGTCACGCCCTGACCTTAGAGATCCTTTTATGTCTCTATTTTGGTTGGTTAGGGCGTGAGTTGGGGTGGGCATTCTATGTCCTTTTTTCTATGTTTGGTATTTCTTCGTTTCGGCCGGGTATGGCTCTCAATCAGGGACAGCTGTATATCGTTGTTGCTGATTGGGAGCCATACTTAGGCAGCCTGTTTTCCTTTGGGTTTTGTGGGTGGTTATTTTCTGTTTAGTCATTTGTTACCTGACAGAACTGTTTGGCTGTCGTCTTTTGTTTAGTTGTAAAGTGTTCACATTTTCCACCTCTTCCATTTATCTTGGTCTACTCCATTCAACAGCCGTTACAAGAACTTTGTAAGTTTCTTAAGACTGCCCAAATGTGCCTAATGGTTTTTTCATACATTTTCAAGTTCATAATTGTGCACTCTCCTCAAACAATAGCATGGTATTATTTTACTGTAATAGCTACTGTAAATTGGACAGTGCAGTTAGATTAACAAGAATTTAAGCTTTCTGCCCATATCAGTTATGTCTATGTCCTGGGATTTTTATTGTATCTTACAACCTCATGCTAATCACATTAGCCTATGTTAGCTCAACCGTCCCGAGGTTAGGACACCAATCCTGTAGAGGTTTAACAGATAAACACTTTTTTATTTAGGAGAATCACATTAAATTAGGCTATTCATAGACAATTCTCTCTGCTACGGTACCGGAGCGCCAAGTCAAGGTCCAAGAGGCTTCTCAATAGCTTCTACCCCCAAGCCATAAGACTCCTGAACAGCTAATCAAATGGCTACCCAGACTATTCTAAAACGGATTACAGAATTTTTTTCCCTCATCAATCTAGACAAAATACTCAAATAATCACAAAGCAAAAACAGGTTTTTAGAAATGTTAGCAAATGTATAATTGTAAAAAAAAACAGAAATATTACATTTACATAAGTATTCAGCCCCTTTGCTGTAAGACTCGAAATTGAGCTCAGGTGCATCCTGTCTCCATTGATCATCATTGAGATGTTTCTACAACTTGATTGGGTACACCTGTGGTAAATTCAATTGATTGGACATAATTTAGAAAGGCACACCTGTGTACATAAGGCCCCACTGTTGACAATGCATGTCAGAGCAAAAACCAAACCAAAAACCAAACCATGAGGTCAAAGGATTTGTCCGTAGAGCTCTGAGACAGGATTGTGTCGAAGCACAGATCTGGCGAAGGGTATCAAAACATTTCCGCAGCACCGAAGGTCCCCAAGAACACAGTGGCCTCCATCATTCTTAAATGGAAGAAGTTTGGAACCACCAAGACTCTTCCTAGAGCTGGACAGCCGGCCAAACTGAGCAATCGGGGGAGAAGGGCCTTGGTTAGGGAGGTGACCAAGAACCCAATGGTCACTGACAGAGCTCCAGAGTTCCTCTGTGGAGATGCGAGAACCTTCCAGAAGGACAACCATCTCTGCAGCACTCCACCAATCAGGCCTTTATGGTAGACTCTTCAGACGGAACCACTCCTCAGTAAAAGGCACATGACAGCCCGCTTTGACTTTGCCAAAAGGCAACTAAAGGACACTCAGACCATGAGAAACAAGATTATCTGATCTGATGAAACCAAGATTGAACTCTTTAGCTTGAATTCCAAGCGTCACGTCTGGAGGAAACCTGGCACCATCCCTACGGTGAAGCATGGTGGTGGCAGCATCATGCTGTGGGGATGTATTCAGCAGCAGGGACTTGGAGACTAGTCACGATCGAGGGAAAGATGAGCAGAGAAAAGAACAGAGAGGTCCTTGATGAAAACTGCTGCAGAGTGCTCAGGACCTCAGACTTGGGTGAAGGTTCACCTTCCAACAGGACAACGACACTAAGCACACAGCCAAAACAATGCAGGAGTGGCTTCGGTCTCTGAATGTCCTTGAGTGTGTGACGACCCTCCCACTCTGTCTGCCGTATTCTCTCTCTTGCTCTTGTTTTCTTATTAGGATGCCGGTGGGCGGAGCCGGGAGGGTCATCAGCGACATGGGAAACACCTGGGCCCGGTGTGTCCCAGGATAAATAGACCACTTCCCCATTCATGGAGGAGACTCTCTCCATGCAAACACAGACAGATTTTGGTTGTGGCATTTTTGTGGCTATATGGTTTGTTTGCGATGGCACCATTCAACACCCCGCATTATCACGTTTATGCATGCAAAACACTCACTTACACTACTGATTACTGGCTACACACACCATTGTTAATTGTATTTAGTTTACTTTATTTAATAAATATATTTTGTTGTTCTTTATCTCCACGTTGTCTCCCTTTTTGTTACAGGCTTCAAGCCGGTTCGTGACAAGTGGCCCAGCCAGATCCCAGACTTGAACCCGTTTGAACATCTCTGGAGAGACCTGAAAATATCTTTGCAGTGACGCTCCCCATCCAATCTGACAGAGCTTGAGAGGATCTGCAGAGAAGAATGGGAGAAAGTCCCCAAATATGGTGTGCCAAGCTTGTAGCTTGTGTCAAGCTTGTAGCCCCCCAAAGTCAGCTAATTTCCACTCCATTCATATGCAAATACGTTTGATTCATACACTGGCGTGTCTGTCTGGCATGTTTTCATTTTAAACTGGCCTTCCCTTATCTACATTGAAATAATGTTATTTCAGTAGTCCTCTACTATGATCATAGCTCAATAGTGCAACCGTGTGGTAGACTGTATATGTATCTATTGTATGTCCTGGGTTACAAACAACAATGAATAATGTTGAACCAACAAATGTCATCAAGGGATTAGTTAATGAACAATAATGAACACCTTGTGAAACAGCTGTGAAAACCAACCTGGAAATATTTAAGATTTTAATTGAAAAATGTTGATATTTTTTTTGCTACAGGTAGGTGAATTTACTTTCACAGATGTGTTGTTCACTCACATGGCAATCATAGACTGAAAAAACTGAATTATGGTGTGTGGCATAGAGAGGAGGTGGGTTCTGTGTGCGTGGGAGGTTCTGCCTGTCACTTGTTCTCAACAGTCAGCCCGTCTCAGAAGGGGTCCTCTGGATAAGAGCGTCTGCTAAATGACTAAAATGTAAAAGGTAGACTGCGAAGCCTGTGCACTGCTGCTCTTTTTATTGCAGTGCTAGTGTTTTTAGTACACCTGTGTATCTCACATTATGTGCCCAGTACGATAGAACAAGAAAACCTTCGTAGCAAATAATGACAACATCACAATAACAGTTGCTGTAGATGATGTAATTAAAAGTTGGAGGGTGGTTGGTAATGGAGGACATCAGGTGGATCCATGTCTGGGTGTTAGGCAGAACCGCTAGGTCCTGGAGAACAGGAAGCAGAGTAAAGAGAACAGGGTAGGAGACAGAGACAGAAACAAGAAAACACACAGGTTACAGGTTGATCAGGTGTGCCAAAATACAGTTATTGAATTATTGAATTTAAATGTTTGATTAGACATGCAACTATGTTAATGGCAGACAGAAAATAAAGGATACCTATCTGTAATGTTTTGTGTCAGTGGGGTTGATGAGGGGGGTAAGGGAAGGTCCCTGGAAAAGATAGAGAGATGAGTTCTGAGAGAAACTCCAGGATGGTGTCATGACCACTAGAGTCATACACCTTAACAATACCTTCCTGGCAGCGGAGGTTACTTAACGTGACCCAGTGGTTAGCCTTGAGATTGACTATCTGGAGAAACCGCTGGGCCAGTGTTGTTACTGCTGACAGCATGGTCATGCCACCCACCACGATTAGGCAAATGCCAATAGTTATCAACAGAGATTTTAATATCCACCTTAACGGATGTTGACCCCAGCTAGGAGCGAATGAGCAGCAAGGTTTCCCGGTCTCGCCTTCCTTTCGTACTCCTTCCAAGCCAAGTTATTTGCCCGGATGTCGAAGCACTTGGTCCCCTTCTTGATTCTCCTCCGGTAGCTCCCCTTCTGTTTCTCATGTGCCTTGTCCAGGTTCAGTCTCACCTTGATTGAGAATAGAAATAAATGCAATTATATTTCATATTGTTACAAATACATCTCTTACATATCTCCTGGAGGCCCAGAAAATAAATTACCAGCGGACAATCATTTTTACCTGGTCAAAAACCTCCACATCCTTCTCAGCCCATGTCAAGGTAGTCCTCGATCTGGTTTGACAACCTCCACCATTAGGTGGAGTTTCAGTGATCTAAAAGTACATTATATAAAAATAGCAATAGACAAACAACAACACTAAGTCAATCACAAATTTTAAATACTACAGTATATGGCATAATTGTATATACAATTGCATTGTTTACCTCAGTAAATAGCTGCGGCTCCGGTCTGTACTGCAGGCGATAGGGTGAGTACTCCGGAGGCTGGATGCTTCTGTTGTGTGCAAAGAGAATGACCTCCAGGATGTCCTCCCACCATTCCAGGAACCCGTCAAGGGACTTGCCCATGGCAGTCTTGAGGGTCTGGTTGGTCCATTCATCCAATCCTGGAGGAGGGGGTAGGAAAGGGAAAGCTATTGACAATGGAAGATATTGAAATGTCTGATTTATATACAATGGAAAATCAAAAACGAATTGTAAAAAAACTAAAACAAACCAATGGTGACAGAATATAACCTGTACCTTGTTCCGAAGTTCACAACCTTGGTCACTCAAGATGACCTCAGGAGAACCATGGGTGTTGAAGATGTCCATCAACACCTTGGAGGTGGCCTCGCCAGTCTTGTCCTTGATGGGTATCATACAAAAGGAAAACCCTTTTTAATAGGTTACAGAAGGGAATTTATATTTAAGCACATTCTCTTCCTTTACTGACCTTAATACAACGGTATTGCCTATACCCACTTGGTCAAGAAATCGGTCGCCGTCAAACACCAGCTGTTTCCATTCCTGGATTTCGTGAAGGGTCCGATGAGGTCCACCCCTACATTTAAAGTGTTAGAGAGAAGATTACGTCATTCTTATCCGTATCTGTGTCATTCAGTATGCAGATTTTAAAATTTGTATGGATAATGACACACATTGTATAATATTGTAACTCTGCTGTGGTCAAATAAAGCAACCATTACAAAACAGCTTATCAGGTCAAAATTAGAATTTTGACACTTACCGATCCTGTGCCATGGTGAAACAACTGATGGGCTTCAACTCCTGCGCCACAGTCTTCACCCTCTCAAACTTCTGTCAAGCTAGACAGGTACTGACCTTTAAGCACAAGGTGACAAATTGAAACATTGTATTCTCTCTGATATGACATTCATTGAAATCATAATAATTTCAGATATAATAGAATGAGATTGATAAAAAAAAGGTTGTCTTTCACTCTCTGTCCACTTCTCTCTTTCCCTCACTTACTTTCATCCTTTCTTTCTCACTTTCTTCCTCAAAATAACAGACATATAACTAAATTTAATAGCTACTGTAGCAACTTGTAGATGACCAACTACCTAGATGGAAAATTATTTTTGAAAAATTATTGTTCATAGCTAAATCCTTCCAGTTATGTAATTGAAGTTAACTGCTTAACCCGAATATTTAATTTCTGCCCCCGTACGAATTTTGCGCCTCTTGTCGAGATCAGTGGTGCCTTCATAGTACTTCACCTGGTTGGAAAGATGAAATAAAATCTCCTTGAGGAAAACACTTTTTGGTATGACAGACCCTTTTCTGATTTTTCATTTGTTTTTCCATAAATGACAACTGTAGTGGAAGGATGAGAGAAGGTGTTATACTCGCGACTGGCTGGCGTTCCCATGGAAGTCCTGGTGTCACTGACGCCAGGAGATGTTTGAAACTAAATTAATGTTACTGTGTGAATTAAATTGTTCAAGAGTTCATAAAGAGCTATGAATTTATTGATACAGGGAAACTGTGGATAGTTCAGAGGGAGTGACACATGGGTGCACTCCATCATTTAAATATAGCTAATTAGATTATAATCTGTCTGTGTTTTTCCTGTCTGTTGTTACAACTAGCAAAGTGCAAAGAAATGTTCATTCAGGTTGGGCTTGAGTTTTTGCTTGAATTTGGTTAAAAGGACAGTGAATTTGTTCATACTTTGAGAACTTGTTAACAAGCACCTGTGTGTATCAGACTCAAATCTTTTTTTTCTCTTAGAGATTATTCTGAATTGAAGACACGTGTTAGTTATAACGTTTTTAGCTTATTGGTGATAGTCATATACTCGGTGTAATTCTGTAATGTGTCATGTATTTCATGTACACTGTAATTGTTTGTGTCAATTATTTCATGACTAATGCCTTATTTCATGACTAGTACATCCTATTAGTTGAATAGAGTAACTGCATTCCTCGTTTGACAGAGTCAATCTTTGATTGACTAAATGCGTATCATTTAGAAGGTCTATTGGTAGTCGTGTTTACACTATACACATGGCATATTCTTGAGTACCACATTGACATCTCTGATCTGCTTGCCTCAATAAATGAATGCTAGAACATTGGTCACCTGGATTGGCTATGTGTATCTAGTCTTTTCATAATTGCATATCGGTGTAAATTAGACACATGTTCATTATAGTCATACTGAGTAGGTGATGCAATGATTCGCTATCTTGCTGGATCCTCCAAAGACGCACATGGCCTGTTGCATTTATTCACATACTAATGGAGTCAGATTGATAAATGTAGTTTATTATATTGAACCAAATTTCTACATAATGGTTGGATAAGTTCCATCAACCTACATAATGTTGACCCCTCATCCTCAGTCGATGGGGATTTCCAACAATACACACTATTGCTTTATACCTGACCATGTTTGTAAGGTTATGTCTAGGCTTATTCCTTGTAAAGATCTGGCTATGTGTATTGAGTTTAATTAAGAAAATGTAGAGAAGGAGGGAATGGCTGTGTGGCAAAGACGCACTAAAGGCATGCGCATTTATTGTGTCATTGTGTGAATTATTTTGGATACACTTGTTTGTTAATGTTGATCAATTCCCCATTATATCACCACCAGCGAATGTTAACAGTTCATTTTTCATAATCTACAATGTTGATTCACGGTAACTTCTGTTAATGCAATTAAAACTGCTACACTTGATCAACAAGTTTTGTTTTATTTCATAACATTTACGACTTTTGTCAATTTCTTCATTGTTTTGTAAATGTATTTTCTTTGCATGCGAGCATGTAATATTTTGTTGCTCCTGTCAATGTTGAGTGATCACACATGCCTCAGCACGCATGGAAGGTTACTTTGCCTGACTGCAAATGTGTGCTAAAAGTGGGGATGTTTCATGGTATTTCTGATTATCTTAACTCACCACCACCAATTAACATTTTTTTTTTTTTTTACAGAAAACCACAGATCCACCACTGCAATATAGGCCTACACTCTGAGAAAAATATGCTATCTAGAACCTAAAAGGATTATTCCACTGTCCCAATATGATATTATTTTTTGTTCCAGGTACAGTAGAATCCCTTCTGTGCCTAGGTAGAAATGTATTTTGTTCCATTCCACAGAGTGTTCTACATGGATCCCAAAAGTGTTCTTACTGGAACCAAAAAGCATTCTCTTTCGGCCACAGCCAAATAACCTTGTTGGAACCCCTTTTTCGAAGAGTGTACTCAACAAGTTCAACCTGTTCAGTTTACACCATTTAATTCCGTACTCAAACATCTGCCTGGTATTCAAGACAACACACATCACCTTCGAAGGTTTTCCTCATCCTTTGCTCAGACTTAAATAGCAGTTCCAAGAACCTCCACCAGGGGGGACTGCAGCATCTACAAATGGACAAAAAGGAGACAAGAGGGCACCCCACACTCATTTTAGATCCCAAGGGGTCTTTATTTTCATACTGTATGCTCTCACTCTCATCACTATCTCATTTGCCATCCATTTATGGCATTTCAGCATTGACACAGAGGGGCACATCACACATGCATTTTCTTGGAACTCCATCCATACACACACAGACACACACTACTGTAGCATCTTGTTTACATTTCTCACATTTCAGGCATCCAGCTGAGGCCCTGGATGGATCATGTTGCACTGAGGTGGGCACAGGGGTATGTACAGTATGTCCTTTTCAGTGAGGTGGGCATGGAGTGTAGGCCTAGAGGCCTGGAGTCAGAGGTCACCAGGTCAATGGGGGCCTGCCTGGAGGTCAGGAAGGCTCCAGGGAGAAGGCCCAAGTGAATAGGTGTGTCAGTGACACTGTCTTTCAGCGGGGCAGAGCAGGCAAATTAATGTAAAATCGTGTGAGATGAAAATGTACAAACTAAAGGGTGTGCAATATAGGATAGTCAATGGACATTCCGAACCTTGGTTGAGTCCAGTTGGTCACATGACCAAGGAGGTATTGAAATGAGAAAATGTACAAAATTCATGTAACAACGTGTGAGATGAAAATGGACAAACTAAAGGGTGTGCAATATAGGATAGTCAATGGACATTCCGAACCTTGGTTGAGTCCAGTTGGTCACATGACCAAGGAGGTATTGCAATGAGAAAATGTACAAAATTCATGTAACAACGTATGAGATGAAAATGGACAAACTAAAGGGTGTGCAATGTGTAGGCCCACTGAATGTACATTCTGAACTGTATTTGAGGTCAGTAGGTCACATGACCAAGGAGCTATTGAAATTAGAATATAAAAAAAGTTTGAACTTTGTTTACGCTCCCGAACTAATTCAACTCAGAATACTGAATGCTGCTCACATTTCCACACGTTTATTAGCTTTGGAAAGCGAATTCATGTCAAAATCGTGAAAATAAGACCTGTGCAGTGTTGTGCACAATTTGTCCAACATCATGACACTTATTTGGAGTCTGTGGCCTAAGTGGTTTGAAAGCTATTGAGGTTTGAAAGCCCGAATATCTGGCGAACATCCAACCTGAAACTGTTTTTTTACCTTGGTCCTAAGTTAGTAGGCTAAATAGTGCATACAAAACGAAGGAAAAGAGATGGCTATAGACTACATGGGGCAAAAGCGCTCTCTGTTAAATTATTATAATTTGAGGTAGTCAGTCAGCACAAGATACTCTAAATGTCGCATCTCCATGTGACGCGGTTGCTTCTATTTTAAAAAAAAGTCCATAAGGCATAATACAAATATACACATTTTGATCTTATCTGGTGATAAGTCATAGGCATAGGCTATATGAATAATTTAGTCTACATTCAAATTTGACACACCAATTATTTTTGGAATGCTTTTTACAATTTGCTGATAGCCCATGTTTGGTTAGCTTGTTCAGGTATTACATTCCACTCCGTGTCATCTGGTATCATAACTGGCAATTTCCTCCTGGCAGTGAGAGCTGTTCAGTGGTGTGTTGTGTGGACAACGGGAGAGATGTGACTCTGTTGTGGTACGGTAGAGATGAGAGACTGAACCAGACTAACAGCACTGTTCTCACCCACAACCTCTTTCCGGGGAAATGGCAGGTTTTGATACCAGAGCTGTATACTTTTTGTGCGACTTTATTCGTGGGGAATGGCGTTTAAAAAGGACAAGGACAATAGGCTAAACAATAGATAGACAACGAATTAAATGTATAAATGAATAACAGTAGGTCTAATAGGCTAGCCTATACATTATGAGAATACATGCCTATATATTACAACAGTAACCAACACAAAGTACAACTTCTACAGGAATAGCCTACTTACCGATGATGAAACGTACTGATATTCCCAAATATTGAAGCGTTGACGTTTTCTAGTTCTCTATTGCTGGGACTTTAGAGGTCTCTTCACAGCCGCTATATTTCCAATAATCTTTTAGGCGGGCAGAGTTATGTACTGTTGTGCTGTGGATGATCCGTTTAAATAGCAGCTGCTGCACTACTTCCACTTCCTTTTCTCGGCGCGTTCTAGGAAGGGCTCGCTTGGTAAGAGCTCAATGTTAGAGTGTATAAGGCGAGGCGCACTATGTTTAACGACACTCCTACTAAGGTTCCAACAAAGTGTCCTTGAGTGGCCCAGCCAGAGCCGGACTTGAACCTGATTTAACATCTCTGAGGAGATCTTAAAATAGCTGTGCAGTGTTGCTCCCAATCAAACCTGACAGAATTTGAGATAATCTGCAGAGAAAAATGGGAGAAACTCTCTAAATACAGGTGTGCCAAGCTTGTAGCATCATACCCAGGAAGACTCAAGGCTGTAATCGCTGCCAAAGGTGCTTCAACAAAGTACTGAGAAAAGGGTCTGAATACTTATGTACATGTGATATTTACTTTTATTTTTAATACACTTGCAAAAATTTCTGAACCTGTTTTTGCTTTGTCATTATGGGGTGTGTGTGTAGATTGATGAGGGGAAAAACGATTTAATCCATTTTAAAATAAGGCTGTAACGTAACAAAATGTGGAAAAAGTAAATGGGTCTGAATACTTTATTTGCACTGTATTTCACCCATGTGAATGTGGCCAAAGACATGACTGAAACAGGAACCAATTGCCAATGTATGTGTACAGTGGATATATACACATAAATGTGATATTTGAGGCTCTCTCCCAATAAGTTTTTTATTTTTTTTGTCGTTTTATTAATGAACACACATTATATTATGCTTTTAGCTTGTGGGTGTGTGATATGGGGGTTAGATTTTAAAGAAAAACGTTTATTTTATTATTTAACCTTTATTTAACTAGGCAAGTCAGTTAAGAACAAATTCTTATTTACAATGACGGCCTACTCCACCCAAACCCTCCCCTAAACGGATAACACTGGCACAATTGTACTTGATGCTTTCCATTTGCTGTCCAGTCATATGATCTATCGCATTAGATGATCAACATTTTTTTTTATTGAAGGTGGATTTACTTTTGCCTGAGAAATATGAGTTGGTAAAGAGTTCCATTCACCTATGGCTTTATATAAAAAAGTAGATTTAAGGCAATTTGTCCTTGGCTTGGGTTGTCTTAGCTGCCCTGAATTTGCCTGTCTGGTTTTGTGGTTATGCGCGTTGCTAGCATGTACTAACTGGCCTGAAAAATATAGTTTTTTAAAAATATAACATTCCTAAAGAAAATCAGAAGACTGGATAGTAATTTGTTTTCAATGTGAAGCCATGAAAGATTCTGATGCATTTGGATAATATTCATACAGACAGACCAATGAAGAGCTAATCTGGCAGCCCTGTTTTGAGCGATTTGAATCTTTTTTTTATATATTTCTTGCTGCAGATGACCATATAACTGGACAGTACTCTAAGTGTGATAAGACCAGGTATTCAATCACCAGATTCAGTGTGTTAAATGTGAACATTTTCTTGTAACAACAATTCCCTTACACATCTTAGTAACAGTATTATCTATGTGTTCTGACCATGATAAAGCTGCATAGTTTTTTTTTTTTTTTACTTGCTCTACATGCGTTCTATTCATCAACAAATTAAATTGGGTTTCATCAGCATGCATATATCTTGAACCAAATACAATACATTTCATTTTAGAAATGTTCAACACCAATTTGTTCATATCAACCCACTCAGACACCATTCTTAGTTCACTTCTCAGTACATCTGTTAGCTCATAACATTCTGATGCTGCGCTATACACTGTAGAGTCATCAGCATACATGACCACTCTTGCTTTGTTCATTACTGAAGGTAAATCATTAGTAAAGAGAGAAGTGGGCCAAGGCAACTTCCTTGAGGAACACCACAATGTATATCATTACTGTTTGAAAAGCTACCATTAAATAACACGTTTTGCCTTCTCCTGGATAATTAGCTTTCCATCCAGGATAGAGATGCAGACTTAAAACCATAACATTTGAGTTTACCTAGTAACAGTTCATGATCAATTACATCAAAATCAGCACTGAAATCTAGCAACACTACACCAACTAACTTCCTGTCATCCATACTCTTTAACCAATCATCTGTCATTTGTTCGAAGCTGTACTTGTAGAATGCCCTTCTTTGTATGCATGCTGTATGCATGCTATCAGACCATTACATGAGAAATAATCCTTGATTTGTACAGAAACAATTTTTTCCAATAATTTTCTTAACACAGGCAGCAAGCTTATTGGAAGACTATCAGGACCAGTGAATGCAGATTTTTTTATCCTTAGGTAGTGGAATAACCTTTGACTCTTTCCGGACTTCTGGGAACACCCCATACATCAAGCACTTGTAAAAAAAATGAGAGATTTCAGAAGATATTTGGTTAGCTGTAACTAAGAAATTTGGCATCAAGATTATCTGTACCAGGTGACTTGTCATCCGAAAGAGACAACAGCGTCCATTATACCTCTTCCCTTTCTACTTGATTAGTATAAAAATGAAATATCTTCCAGTGCAAAGACTGGAAGATATTTTTTCAGAGTTATACACTGTATGTGGGCTAATGTAGGAGCGTGCAGGAGGGAGTGGTTGTATTCTTAAGATATGATGACCTACATACTGTGTAGCTAGAAAAGGACAAGCAATAAATGGTCCATCATAATAAACTGTTCATTTTGTACATTCAAACTGCATGAACACAGTTGTCAAAGCAAGATCTGAACTACACTTAATCGTGTCTGCATTTTGCCAAAAGCAATAAGAGTAAAATGTCACCAAAGATACTTGTCTGAGTCAAAAGGCAAATCAAAATATACCCCTCAGAAATGTTTCAATAGAATCTACATGGTGAAAGGAAAAATGTGCTTGTGGACTTTGTTTCCAATGTAGCCTAACAGCCATTGCTTATAAGGAGTAGGTGGCTATACCTAACCAAATATCTGCTTTTTATGTACATAGCTGCTATCCACTGGCAAGCTAAACAATGACCAGCTATAAAAAGATACAGGGGAGGCACCTACATTTAAACAAAACAGACAGTACTGAAAATAAGCTTTGGCCCAGCAGTAGCATAGCAAACACACTAGTGAATTGTATTAAGATAGGTTCCATTTGTTTTAACCTATAAATCGTCACTCAATGCCTAGGCTTATCTCCACTGTGCCGCCTTTCCTTCCAGTTCTCTGCTGCCAATGACTAGAACGAATTGCAAAAATCTCTGAAGCTGGAGTCTTATATCTCCCTCTCTATAAGCATCAGCTGCCAGAGCAGCTTAATAATGATCACTGTACCTGTACACAGCCAATCTGTAAATAGCACACTCGACTACCTCATCCACATATTATTACTTACCCTCTTGCAGCCCAGTACTTGCACATCTGCACATCTAGCACTCCAGTATTAATGCTAAATTGTAATTATTTGCGCCTCTAGGGCCTATTTATTGCCTACCTCCCAACTCTTCTACATTTGCACACACAACATAAATTTTTCAATTTTTCTGTTCTTTTTCGTTGTTGACTGTACGTTTGTTTATGTGTAACTCTGTTTTTGTCACACTGCTTTGCTTTATCTTGGCCAGATAGCAGTTGTAAATGAGAACTTGTTCTCAACTGGCCTACCTGGTTTAAAAAAAGGTACAAAAATAAATAAAAAAAGAGAGATCACCCACTAAAAACTCTAGGCATAGTTATTGAATTTGTCTATATCAGTGAATCTCACCAAGGCCCTAATTCAACAAAAGAATGACCAACACAGGAAGTCTGAAATAACAACAATGCAATAGTTAAATGGGAATTTTCTCCAGTAACAACTGTGCCTCCATTAAGTTTTCTAGATTCATCTTTACTATAATTTTGTCTTAACGTCCTCTTTAGGATGTAATGCCTTCTCTTGGATGTGAATGATCATGTAACCCTCTCAGTAACTTCCTGTTTTCGCTCTCCTTCATGCAGTGTTAACATCCTCGCTGGCAGTGATGCAATGTAACTGGAGTGTATAATAAACTGATGTCAGCTCAGGGTTGTCTCTAAGCGGATCAAGTTCTGGTATACCTCTTCGCTCCTCCTAGACAGGGAGAGGGAAAGAGGTAGGGAGGGAAGGATTGAGAGGAACAAGGAAAGAGGGGCAGAGAGCGGGGGATGAGAAAAAGTGTAGCAAAAAAGAAAAAGGATCATGTTTCGTTATCAGATACTTTGTACCAGAGGAAGACAAGTCTGATGCTCTCTTATCTATTCTCATGGTTCTGGACTAGGTAACTCAACAGTCAACACATCTAGAACCATTCTTAAATCTAGTGGGAGGAACCATGAAGCCAAGTTTAAGAGTCCATAGACTTGGCAAATACTGTTAAAGACACAGGAAGATCAAAGGCATTACTATACTGAACAAAAGTATAAAATGCAACAATTTCAAGGATTTTACTGAGTTACAGTTCATATAAGGAAATCAGTCAATTGAAATTCATTCATTAGGCCCTAATCTATGGATTTCACATGACTGTGCAGGGGTGCAGCAATGGGTGGGACTGGGAGGTCAAAGGCCCACCCACGCGGGAACCAGGCCCAGATAATCATAATGAGTTTTTCCCCACAAAAGGGCTTTATTAGAGACAGAAATACTCCTCAGCATGCCAATTGCAATCTCCCTAAAAACTTGAGACATCTGTGGCATTGTGTTGTGTGACAAAACTGCACATTTTAGAGTGACCATTTATCCCCAGCAAAAGGTGCACCTGTGTAATTATCATGCTGTTTAATCAGCTTCTTGATATGCCACACCTGTCAGGTGGATGGATTATCTTGGCAAAGGAGAAAAGCTCACTAACAGGGATGCACTCAAATTTGTGCACAGAATTTCATTAAAATAAGCTTCATGTGCGTATGAAATCTTTTGGGGATATATTAATTTAGCTAATGAAACATGGGAACATTTTACATGTTGCATTTATATTTTTGTTCAGTGTATGAACAAAATGAGCTGTGTGGCTTCTCATTGTGCAACCCAACCATATCACATGGACAAAACTGGATGCAATGACATCAGGCCGGGTATCAAACTCAGGTGGTCTGTGCAACTCAAGACCACATTAACCCACTGGCACAGAGCTAAAGTCAACAGTTGTAGCCATCAGGGCTGCTAAAGCTGCTGTATTACATCTCCTATGTTTATCAGGCTGTAGCATTATTAGTAAGTAACCTGGTTATCTGCTGGTTTAATGTGAGTTCTCTGCATACAGAATGTCATCTTGCTTTCTTTCGGGTGAATCTATAAAGGCAAATAATGGAAATGAAATATACAGTGTGGGTGGGAGTAACTGACAGATATGCACAAATGCTCATCCGCAAGACAGGTTCTGTCAACACTAAGAACTCATGTTACTATGGATACCGGTGTCTGTACTAGCAGTCTTTTTGGCGTCAGAGAACCCATAACGTAATTATTGTCCGAGCATGCTTGTGTGTGTGTGACTTCTGCTTTATCAACATTTAGAGAAGTGGTCTGAGATAGCTGAGGAAGTGTGGAAGATTTATATTCATTTGACCTGTAGCTGTTGTTCAGGCAAACATGTCCTACGTTTTCCCAAAAAACCATCAATGATCATTAAAAAAGGTTCTGCACAACATGTTTTCACGGAATAACATCTCCCTGCTAAAAGATGAATACCTGCATGTGAGTGTCTGTTTCTCTTCTTAAGACATATTGCAAGTCCAACAAGTCCTGAAGCAACCAGAACACAGATTACAGCAATAAGAAGAGAACCTGGAGTCCTCTCATCACCATCTGAAGTAAAAAGAGAGAAACTATATTTTAATTAAAACAGTGTTTCATAAAATGAGCTCTACCATACTTACTGTTTCATATAGAAGTTGGTATTGTCTGGATACTGCAATGTAACATTGCTACTGTACATGTTTTTTTTTACCTGTCACCTTGGAGGGATCACTCTCTATACAGGAATGTGGAACAACACCTGTCCCCTTGCTGACTGGGTTGGCAGCCTCACATCTGTAAGAGTCTCTGTTCTGTTCATCCACCTTGAGAGGTAGAGAGAGGGTGATGTTGTGGTCAGGGCTGCTGGTCTGGTTGAGTATCTCCCCTCCTTTGTACCAGGACAGGGTCACCTCTCTCCCGTTCTCCATAGAACACACCACACTACAGGAGATGTTGTCATGGACCGTCACCTGAGGTTTGGACAGAACATCTGGAAGACAAATAATGAATAAATGGGAATTGGTGAAATGGTACTTATCTTTAAATTGGCAAAGAGCAGATGCTACATACATTTTTGGACTTTGAGAGTGGTTACATTTCAACAGCCCCTTCTCTCAGCTTTTTACCGAACTAATAAAGCGACCATTTTAATGATTTTGTAATTTACAGCACACACACACACACTTACAGTACACAGTCAGCTGAAATGCATGTGTCATCTCCTCATCTGCATTGTCCACAATGTAAATCCCAGAATCGTCTATTTGTAGGTCTGACAAAGTGAAGAATCCAGTAACATTGTTCCAGTGAAGGCGGTTTTTAAATCTCTTTACAAGGTTTGTATTACTTTGTTTACCAGGGTACACATGTGCAATGTTGCCAACGTCTCCATAAAGTAAAGTGCCAAACTTCAACACCCTTTCTGGAAAAGAGAGAGACTTTCCCGCGATGCCTTTCACCTGCCGAGTCTCAGGTTGGGCTGAATGCTGAGCTGCACAGAGTACTGTGGAGAGAAAGAGAGGCTCAATATCAAAGCATTGACTTAAATACCATACTTCTTCTCTAATAACATAGCAATGTTGCAAATTCATTTTTCTTGACTGCTTGAGAAAAAGTACCCACACAGAATTAACTTTTTCTAAACAATTAACAATCAGCCCCAAACTGAAACAAGTTGGCCAAAATGACACATTCTTGTACCAATGCCCATTTAACCCGGAAGCCAGCCGCACCAATGTGTCAAAAGAAACGCGGACGATGCTGGGCCAATTGTGTGCCGCCTCATGGGTCTCCCAGTCACGGCCAGCTGTGACACAGCCTGGCAGGATCAGATGGTGACAGGTGTCCCAGCAGGGTCAGACAGCCAGGTAAGATCTGTCTATGGAGCTCAGGAGAATTTTGCAATATATTATAACAATCAGTGAATGGATACAACGTTTCATCTTGAGTTGATGGGTAGGCTACGGTCTGTGATCTGGGAATAATGGTAATTTAAATTATTGAACCATTGATTGATTTCTTGGATAATATAATGTATAAATGTACACCAAGGTAATTCTTTGTCATGCGTCATCTGAGCAGTATCAGATGGTGACAGGGGTCTCATCAGGGTCAGGCAGTCAGGGAAGACCAGTCAGGGAAGACCAGTCTGTGACTGCGCAGAGGGGAACTTCTGCAGACACAATACTTTACTCTCTCAGTGCAGCAAACACTGGACAGGCAAGTAGCTATATCGAACCTGGCTATGAAATACAGTGAGAAAAGTGAGGGGGTTGAGCGAAACTAGAAATTCAAAGACAGCCTGCTTACATACTCAATGAAGAGAAACATAGCTAGACTGTTATTTCACTATTTATTTATTTCTTCCAATTTGAGCAGCAGCAGCTGAAAAATGAGCTCCTACAAATATTGAAATTTACATGGTTTTTAGAGTGAAGTACATCGGAAAAATTCAAAAGAAAACTGCAAGATTGAATAGGAGAAAAAACAAGCAACAAACAAAGAAGATAGGCTTTTGAAAAAAGTTACTATTTTTCATAAAATTGTAGTTATCTTAGCTAGCTGAATTGTTTACCAGTTGCTAAGCAGTTGCTAGGGACTCTTTTGGAAGAAGCTAGCTAGCTAACGAAGAATAACAAAGAATATCTAGTTAACAGAAGAAAAGAAAGAGAAAATCAGGACAGAAGAAAAAGGATATCAAAGTGAAACAGTTCTCTAAAGACACAAGAGACAATAATACAAGAAACAACAATTCTGTAGCTTGTCAACTATGTGTCTGTCTATCCCTGTTCTCTCCCCTCTGCACAGGCCATACAAACGCTTCACACCGCGTGGCGGCTGCCACTCTAACCTGGTGGAGTAATTTTGCACGCCCAATTTTTCAGTTTTTTATTTGTTAAAAAAGTTTGAAATATCCAAAATATTTCGTTCCACTTCATGATTGTGTCCCACTTGTTGTTGATTCTTCACAAAAAATTTACAGTTTTATATCTTTATGTTTGAAGCCTGAAATGTGGCAAAAGGTCGAAAAGTTCAAGGGGGCCGAATACTTTCGCAAGGCACTGTACCTTCTCCTCCCTCCTGAATCCTCCTCCCCCTCCCCCCCCCCCTCCCTCTCTGCGGATGACTTCGTCAACCATTTTGAAAAGAAGGTTGACGATATCCGATCCTCGTTTGCTAAGTCAAACGACACCGCTGGTCCTGCTCACACTGCCCTACCCTGTGCTTTGACCTCTTTCTCCCCTCTCTCTCCAGATGAAATCTTGCGTCTTGTGACGGCCGGCCGCCCAACAACCTGCCCACTTGACCCTATCCCCTCCTCTCTTCTCCAGACCATTTCTGGAGACCTTCTCCCCTACCTCAACTCGCTCATCAACTCATCCTTGACCGCTGGCTACGTCCCTTCCGTCTTCAAGAGAGCGAGAGTTGCACCCCTTCTGAAAAAACATACACTCGATCCCTCCCATGTCAACAACTACAGACCAGTATCCCTTCTTTCTTTTCTCTCCAAAACTCTTGAACGTGCCGTCCTTGGCCAGCTCTCCTGCCATCTCTCTCAGAATGACCTTCTTGATCCTAATCAGTCAGGTTTCAAGACTGGGCATTCAACTGAGACTGCTCTTCTCTGTGTCACGGAGGCTCTCCGCACTGCTAAAGCTAACTCTCTCTCCTCTGCTCTCATCCTTCTAGACCTATCTGCTGCCTTTGATACTGTGAACCATCAGATCCTCCTCTCCGAGTTGGGAATCTCCGGCGCGGCCCACGCTTGGATTGCGTCCTACCTGACAGGTCGCTCCTACCAGGTGGCGTGGCGAGAATCTGTCTCCGCACCACGCGCTCTCACCACTGGTGTCCCCCAGGGCTCTGTTCTAGGCCCTCTCCTATTCTCGCTATACACCAAGTCACTTGGCTCTGTCATATCCTCACATGGTCTCTCCTATCATTGCTATGCAGACGACACACAATTAATCTTCTCCTTTCCCCCTTCTGATAACCAGGCGGCGAATCGCATCTCTGCATGTCTGGCAGACATATCAGTGTGGATGACGGATCACCACCTCAAGCTGAACCTCGGCAAGACGAAGCTGCTCTTCCTCCCGGGGAAGGACTGCCCGTTCCATGATCTCGCCATCACGGTTGACAACTCCCTTGTGTCCTCCTCCCAGAGTGCTAAGAACCTTGGCGTGATCCTGGACGACACCCTGTCGTTCTCCACTAACATCAAGGCGGTGACCCGATCCTGTATGTTCATGCTCTACAACATTTGCAGAGTACGACCCTGCCTCACACAGGAAGCGACGCAGGTCCTAATCCAGGCACTTGTCATCTCCCGTCTGGATTACTGCAACTCGCTGTTGGCTGGGCTCCCTGCCTGTGCCATTAAACCCCTACAACTCATCCAGAACGCCGCAGCCCATCTGGTGTTCAACCTTCCCAAGTTCTCTCACGTCACCCCGCTCCTCCGCTCTCTCCACTGGCTTCCAGTTGAAGCTCGCATCCGCTACAAGACCATGGTGCTTGCCTACGGAGCTGTGAGGGGAACGGCACCTCCATACCTTCAGGCTCTGATCAGGCCCTACACCCAAACAAGGGCACTGCGTTCATCCACCTCTGGCCTGCTGGCCCCCCTACCTCTGAGGAAGCACGGTTCCCGCTCAGCCCAGTCCAAACTGTTCGCTGCTCTGGCACCCCAATGGTGGAACAAGCTCCCTCACGACGCCAGGACAGCGGAGTCAATCACCACCTTCCGGAGACACCTGAAACCCCACCTCTTTAAGGAATACCTGGGATAGGATAAAGTAATCCTTCTAACCCCCCACCTTAAAAAATTTAGATGCACTATTGTAAAGTGGTTGTTCCACTGGATATCATAAGGTGAATGCACCAATTTGTAAGTCGCTCTGGATAAGAGCGTCTGCTAAATGACTTAAATGTAAATGTAAATTTAAATCAATGCTGCTATTGTTTTTAATTTCGTAAAGTAGCTTGTTTCTTACCCTGGTACTTTTTTAAAAAACGACCCTTTTCTAAAAACAACGTTTCATGAAATATGGCTAGTTACTACCTAATACCCTAATTTTAAACCAGTGATGCTCCCGAAATGGTGCTATGCCTTGGTCTGAAGCCTGACTGATGCACATTTAGAATGCATTTCATAGCTAGAAAATATCCAAATTGACAGTTGATTAGAGATTTAAAAACCAGCCCTAAATGTCTACATTGACGTGGTGCTCTGTGTTTCTCTATGTCTATTTGTTTTCCTGTTGTTTTCCTGTTTTCCTTCGATTCAATTTAACTGCATAATTATGCAATGTTCTATAATTCTGTTCATCAATTTCTGATTTTGATTTGGCTACTAAGACTTTTAACATATTTCTTTGAGAAAAAGCCTCACCCAGTTCATCATCAATCCATGGAGATGGACGAGCACCAACTGTACTCTTTCTTATAGGGGCATGATGGTCCATAACCTCAGTGAGCAAATCAATAAAACATTCTGTAGCATGATTTAAATCATCCTCTAGATAAATCAGCTCCCAGGGTACAGCAGCCAAATCATTTAGAAATAGCTCATAATTAAATGTTTTAAAATTTCTCTTGACCACAATCCTAGGGGGTTTCTTTGGAACCTTGGTGTTCATGGTTATGGTCACAATATTATGGTCTGTCCAGCCCACTGGCATTGATCTGGCTTTTAAGCATTGCGATGGTATATTACAGAAAATCAGATCAATGCATGTGTCTGAACGATGACCCAACTTAATTGATGATCTAGTAGTATCATTAACCATTTGTTTCAAACCACAGTTCTCCGCATATCTCATCAATTTTGTTCTATTCAAATTATTGTGATCCTTCCAATTTATATTAAAATCACCCAAGATAAATACATCTCTGTTGCCATCTGTGGCCTTGTCAAACCCAGTGCATAAGTCATCCAAATAGGACACTTTAGAGCTAGGAGGTCTATACACACATCCTACCAATAGTGCCTCTACTTGACATACCTTTTAAGAGGAGGGATGACCTTAATGTATCTGATTCTGAATATACAGTGCTACACCCCCACCATTCCTATTCCTGTCCCTTCTAAGTAGACTATATCCATGAATGTTAATTTGCCCATCATTTACAGATGCATCTAAATGCGTTTCGGTCAAGGCCAAAATATGAATATTATTTATCTTGACCAAGTTAAAAACCTCATGTATTTTGTTAGGAAGCCTACATACATTAACCTGAGCTATATGCAACCCTTTCCTTGTCAAGTGAAGATCAATAGAGAATGTATTCGTTATAGTTGAAGTTGTCATGATACACTACAACATACAAACTCAAATTTGAACATTAAATTAAAATAGCCAGGGAGTTACTCTAGAGTCCCGATACAATTGCCCGTTGATATAAAGTTTATCCATCACCATGGAGACTCGTTGATTAAGGCAACGTTTTTCCTTCATGATGGGATATAGTTTTTTTCTCCTTTCATTGATCTCGGTGGGGAAGTGATCATTCATTCCAAAATCAGTGTTTCTGAGTTCTCTGCCCATGTTCTTCGTCATTTCCTTTTGCTTAATTTTGTCAAAACATGCAATAATAGCCCGTGGCCTATTTCCAGAGGCCTTACCTATTCTATGGACTCTGGAGAAAGTGACATCACGCACAACATCAGTGGGCAGTTTTAGTTGAGTTGACATAAAATCTCGGACTGTGTCCTCACAGCCTCTGCTGTTGTCATTCTCCGGTATCCCTGAAAATATGAGATTGTCCCGCATTGATCGACACTGTACATCAAGCAAGGTTTCTTTAAGTTGTTTGTTCTCCCTTTGTACCACCTCCACCTTGCTATGAATAGAGTCTACAGTACCTTTCAGCTCCGTGTTCTCTTTCCTTAGATCATCAATCTGACGTAAGCTAAATTCTAGACTAGCACATAATGCATTGATGTCCTCTCGTAATATATCCAAGATATCAAGTTTGGCAAGCCTTTCATTGATGGATTTTAACAAGTCAACATCCATATCTGTAAACCTCTCCCCACTCGCCCTCTTACTTGGGGATGGTTTGGTTCCATCGTTGATACCAATTGTCCAACCTGATTTTGGTTTGTTTTGTTGATTGGGTTGGTTGTCCTTAACAATGCTTGAGTCCTCCGAAGCTAGCGACATGTTTCTAAGAGTTCGTAAGTATCTCTCGTCAATGAATCGTTCAAGCTCTTCAATGGATTCTGAATCATCCAGCGTGTTTACAGACAGAGTTTAACAAACAAACAAATTGTTCAGCTGCGTGAGTTACTGGGACGCAACAACTAACAACTAGCATGGGACGCAATTTTAAATAGTTTATATAGTTAGGGACAGATACAATATGTATATATGTTTTTTTATTTTTACATTGGCTATTAAATGGACAACAGTCATAATGTATTCCATTACACCTTATTTTACGCTAATTTTCGTTGCCTCCCCCCAAAAATACACCAAAACCCAGACAATGTCTTATGATTGAATGAGTGTCTTACCTGAAACATAACACCAAAGCAAGGGCCATTCCACCGTAATACTTATCATCATATTACGTTTAAGTTATCTTTATAATGTAGGCTACATTTCCTTCACGAATCCGTCATTCGGCCAGCGTTGCGAAATAAATTGCCAACTACTTTTCAGGGTAAGTTGCTAGAGGCAGGTTGATTTGTTGTGATGTCATTGCGTGACAACGCAAAACTGCGTCATTACGTAGAATACACAATAACGTTACTGCTGCTATGGAGGTACATCAAATATTTTGTAATAGAGTGCAAAACATTATGCATTTTATTCCACAAAAATATTTTGAGAGCAAAAAATGTATTTGGAAACAAAACTCTAAATTAATTTAAATCAACCACCCTCCATTTTGGCTAGACTGCCCACTTTGCTTAATTTTTTTGTTTAAAACACCAGTTCTACATTTGCACCTTTGACTCTACAGCTGTGGGCGGGCTTTAGTGGGTGGTGTGGATGATGCTTCTCCATTGGTCAGCCATTTTTTGAGTGTCAGTTTTGCTACAACCAATACTGTTCAGCCTTTCTTTCTGACACAAAGGAAGTCATAGTGGACACCTACCTACGAACTTGTACCTACGAGCTTAGATATAGAGATGATATCTATGCCTACAAGGACTGTATCTCGGGTAAGCAGCACTGAGCTTTCTTCCGTCAGATTTTTACATAGATTCAGTGTTGGTTCATTACTTTCTACTATATTACATACATTCCGTAGAAGACAATAAGATAAATTATCTTATGCCATTATCAATTAAGCTAACCTAGCAGTCTATTAGTGCTAAGTGCTAATGTTAGCTTATCTATCTAGCTAACTACGTCTCATCTTGAGGGTACACTTGTGTTCTCCAACCATGTATTTGTAGGGTAATTGTGATGTATCAATCTGTAACTAGAGGATGCCTGGTTGTTCTTCAAAAGTGCATTCCTCACCATCTTCAATAAGCATGCCCCTTTCAAAAAATGTAGAACTAAGAACAGATATAGCCCTTGGTTCACTCCAGACTTGTCTGCCCTCGACCAGCACAAAAACATCCTGTGACGCACTGCACTAGCTTCAAATAGTCCCCGCGATATGCAACTTTTCAGGGAAGTCAGGAACCAATATACACAGTTAGTTAGGAAAGCAAAAGGCTAGCTTTTTCAAACAGAAATTTGCATCCTGCAGCACAAATTCAAAACATTTTGGGACACTGTAAAGTCCATGGAGAATAAGAGCACCTCCTATTAGCTGCCCACTGCACTGAGGCTAGGAAACACTGTCACCACCGATAAATCCACGATAATTGAGAATTTCAAGAAGCATTTCTCTACGGCTGGCCACGCTTTCCACCTGGCTACCCCAACCCCGGCCAACAGCCCTGCACCTCCCGCAGCAACTGGCCCAAGCCCCCCCTGCTTCTCCTTCACCCAAATCCAGACAGCTGTTGTCCTGAAAGAGCTACAAAATCTGGATCCCTACAAATCAGCTGGGCTAGACAATCTGGACCCTCTCTTCCTAAAATTATCCGCCGCCATTATCGCAACCCCTATTACTAGTCTGTTCAACCTCTCGTTCATATCGTCTGAGATTCCTAAAGATTGGAAAGCGGCCGTGGTCATCCCCCTCTTCAAAAGGGGGAGACACTCTCAACCCAAACTGTTACAGACCTATATCCATCCTGCCCTGCCTTTCTAAAGTCTTCGAAAGCCAAGTGAACAAACAGAACACCGACCATCTCGAATCCCACTGTACCTTGTCCGCTATGCATTCCGGTTTCTGAGCTGGTCACGGGTGCACCTCAGCCACGCCCAAGGTCCTAAACGATATCATAACCACCATCGATAAAAAACAGTACTGTGCAGCCGTCTTCATCGACCTGGCCAAGGCTTTCGACTCTGTCAATCACCGTATTCTTATCGGCAGACTCAACCGCCTTGGTTTCTCTGGTGACTGCCTCGCCTGGTTCACTAACTACTTCTCAGATAGAGTTCAGTGTATCAAATCGGAGGGCCTGTTGTCCGAACCTCTGGCAGTCTCTATGGGGATGCCACGGGGTTCAATTCTCGGGCCGACTCTTTTCTCTGTATATACCAATGATGTCGCTCTTGCTGTGGGTGATTATTTGATCCACCTCTACGCAGACGACACCATTCTGTATACATCTGGCCCTTCTTTGGACACTGTGTTAACAAACCTGCAAACAAGCTTCAATGCCATACAACACTCTTTCCGTGGCCTCCAACTGCTCTTAAACGCTACTAAAACTAAATGCATGCTTTTCAAATGATCGCTGCCAGCCTAGCCACTACTCTGGACGGTTCTGACTTCGAATACGTGGAAAATCTAGAATTGGCTTCCTATTTCGCAACAAAGCGAAACATACCATTGTAAAACGGACTATCCTGCTGTTCCTTGACTTCGGCGATGTCATTTACAAAATAGCCTCCAACACTCTACTCAGCAAATTGGATGCAGTCTATCACAGTGCCATCTGTTTTGTCACCAAAGTCCCATATACTACCCACCATTGTGCCCTGTATGCTCTCGTTGGCTGGTCCTCGCTACATATTCATCGCCAAACCCACTGGCTCCAGGTCATCTATAAGTATTTGCTAGGTAAAGCTCCGCCTTATCTCAGCTCATTGGTCACCATAGCAACACCCACCTTTAGCACACGCTCCAGCAGGTATATTTCACTGGTCATCCCCAAAGCCAACATCTTCTTTGGCCGATTTTCCTTCCAGCTCTCTGCTGCCAATGACTGGAACAAATTGCAAAACTCACTGAAGTTGAAGACTTATATTCTCCTCACTAACTTCAAACATTGGCTGTCAGAGCAGCTTACCGATCGCTGCAGCGGTACACAGCCCATCTGTAAATAGCCCATCCAACCAACTACCTACCTCATCCCCATATTTGTTTTCTGTTTTTTTCTGCTGGTTCTGCACACCAGTATTTGTACTTGCACATCCTCATCTGCACATCTATCACTCCAGCGTTAATTGCTAAATTGTAATTACTTCGCCACTATGGCCTATTCATTACCTTACCTTCTTACTTCATTTGCACACACTGTATACAGATTTTCTATTGTGTTATTGACTGTACGTTTGTTTATCCCATGTGTAACTCTGTGTTGTTGTTTTTGTCACACTGCTTTGTTTTATCTTGGCCAGGTCGCAGTTGTAAATGAGAACTTGTTCTCAGCTGGCCTACCTGGTTAAATAAAGGTGAAATTACTGACCAGCTAAAGTTGTGGAAGCCTTTTGATATATACTTTTTTTTAATGAGTCGAATCTCTGAAATGACCCCATCCACAACTGAAGACCTGGAGCTAATCCCTGCCGGACTAGGGAAGAAAACCCTCTCTATAACAGAGGACCTAACTCATGTGCAGGTGATCGCCCACCCTATCCAATTGCCTTGCCGGATATATTGTATACATGTAATTTCCTGAGATGTTTTATTTTTGTAATTACCATAATTATCCAGTTTACTAGAGATGACATTCCCAAAGATAGAACATCTACAAGGAGGGTGGCTTCTTTACAAAGCAGCAAGTATGGTATAAGTAGCATTATATTTTTATCATCAATTTCATTCTCAATACGAGTGTCACGACTACTGCCGAGGGTAGTTCCTCTCCCTGTTCGGGTGGCGCTCGGCGGTCGTCGTCACAGGCCTACTAGCTGCCATCGATCCCCTTTTCATTTTTCTGTTAGTCATGTCTTTATTAGTTGCACCTGTGTTCTGTTAAGTAATTAGTGGTGTCATTTAAGCCCGCCTCTCCACCTGTTCTGTGTGCGGGCTTGTTACGTGTTTTCACTGTGTTCGTGTTGTGTATCGTGTTGGACTTTGGATTTGTTACGCCCTGTTGTGTTTGGGCATTTCTTCCTCTTTTGTGGTACTTATTAAATATATATATTGTACCAAACATTTTTCTGCCTCCTGCGCCTGACTCCACACCCACGACGTCCAAGCGTTACGAGTCTTGATTTTGTTGATCTTTTCCTTAAATGTCAAAATTTTCCAGCGCACTGACAGATGTAAATCTAATGCAATCAGTTTCAGCTATGTTCACCTGGTCACTGCATTACATGTTTAATCTATTTCATTCAATGTATCCAATTCAATGGATCTAGTGGTAGTACACAGTAGTCAGTCTGGACTTTACATTCAGTTTTTATCATCATGAAACATTTGATTTTTGCAGGTGGAAATTGAGGAGGATGACCGCAGTCCTATTAGAGTCAGAGGGATCCACCGGCTGCGATATTAGAAGCGCCGCAGCAGGAGGGAAATGTATGCTATTTTTACAGGAAGCAGATGTGGAGTTTGTTGAGTTTGTGGGGCCAACATCTGTATCATTCCCAATGTCATCCAACAAGGTGTGGTTGTGTGTAGGGGTGTGGATACTTTGCTGTAACTGTCTTTATAAAGCTTTTGGTAATGTTGTTCAGGTGTCTTTCCATTTAGTCAAGTGAGACACAATGTCCAATATGCAGAAAACAGTTTCTACCCTTGGACTTAGAGTTGCATGCCAGTTTCTGTGGAGAAAGGTAATGGTGTATGTTATTAGCATAATATTACAGTTGTCTATGTTTTCTGTTTATGGAACTTCAATGTTATATGAACAGTTTGAAAGGTCATTTTCATCTCAACCTCAATAATACTATATGTTTAGTAATAACATGCTAATATTCTTATCCATAGTCCTGCACTGAGTTTAGAAATTGGCCCTTCAAGTCCTCCTGATCGAGAAGTCACGCAAAACCAAGCAGATACAATCTCATGGTAACCAAATCAGGCTGTTGACAATAGTATTTAGTTCTCAGAATACCTTGTGCCATCAATTTTAATGATGTCATGTTTTTAACAGTGAAGAAGACGTTTTGCACTGGGTGGCATCACAAGTGATACAAAGACCTTCAACATTTGTGTGTCGAGGGACAACATGGTGGAGAGAAGTCTGAAGCTTTGGAAGTGACAAAAGAATGGATCCCCGGTGAACCCGTTGGTAATTTATTTTATTTTTATTTAACCTTTATTTAACTAGGCAAGTCAGTTAAGAACAAATTCATAATTACAATAACGGCCTAGGAACAGTGGGTTAACCTTCCTTCATATGAGAAGCTGGAGTGGACACTGGCACTTTATTAAGGAAAGAGTTCCTATCCAGTAAGTAGTCCGTAGTAATATGTAGTCAGTAAGTAGTCGGCTAGTGAATAATACTTCAAATCAACAATTGTTTTTGTTTCTCTGTGCACAGACATGGTTGCTGGCATAGAAAGTGCCTCTTTGAAGGGGAGGACAAGACCGGAAAGATGCCAAAATATTCACTCAACGACCTGGACAACGACCTGTTCAAGTTTGTTCATTTTCATCTCATACATATGTTCATATTAAGTATAAGAGACTATATTAGAGAAATTATATATATATATATATATATATATAGTCAGGGGGACTGATATAGTATTTGGGCTTTTTGCATTATGTTTTATACACTGTTAGACTATACCTTCGAACACCAATACCTTAGGGGGCTCCATTGCTAGTAAAGAATGTTCCACTGTATCAACAATATGTGTTTTTGTATCATCCTAGTCCATGGGAATTATGTAAATGAAATTACATACAATTCACTCATTTTCTGGTCCTTGCCAACATAGTGTTCCAGATGTACTGCAACTACTGTAGGGTATCATCGGTTGTCTCCCCTTTAATATGTGATTATTTCTGTTTTTATTCTTTATTTTGTTTAACAAGTGCCTGAAGCTGTTCTATATACAGTAGTGTTCTATATACAGACTTCATTTTAGTATAGTGTACACCAAGTGGTATATAATAATAAAGTATATAAACATTATCCAAATGCAGTGTAATAGACCAATATATCTCCGGGCTTGACGTCTGTCTTATTGAGAGATTCTTAAAGCTAGCATTACACATAAGCAAAGGTGCTAGGTCTGTCTTTATGTTATTAATTTGTAGTACTGTATCCACCAGAGCCACTGCTTAGTCAGTGGTCTCCAACTTAACCTCTGGAGCTCAGAAATGATGAACATAACACGGAGAGACAGTGCCACTCTGTTAGACTGGAATTTGGTGCTGATGTACAGTAATACTGTACACATCCTTTTGATTACCCAAGGTTATGTTAATTGTATACAGTGAGGGGTGGAAGGTTTTATTAAATATACCTTTCATTTTTCAGTTGCTGCTGCAGTTGCTCATTTTTATATTTTGACACGACAAAGTTCTGTATTTGTGGATCTACTGTATTGGTGTTTACAGAGTTGTACTAACCACCGTTCACTGAGCTCTGTGTCACTGTGGCATTGTTATGTCACTGCCTGTTTTCATGTTAAGAAACTGGATGGCATGTACACTAACTGTAAAGGTGACAGCTCAGTAAATGATATGGGGAGAGAAAGTCACCTCAGGAGCCATATGACACCTATGGAGTCTTGGACTCTTCTGTAACTGGATAGTGTTTTATAGATCACTGCATTGTTAGAACGTACTATAGATTCACCTCTGAACTTGGGACCTGTTTGCTGTATGCCCAATGGTAGTGCCGTGCACATGTTACAATTATTCACATGTGATTATTTGGACACGGTTATACTACATAATGTTGATTGTTACATGGTATTTATCAGATTTATATGTTCAGATGTTGGGTTTGTTTTTAGAGAGAAGTGTTAATTAACAAAGCTGCTTTGTGGAAATAAATACCATCGGTTTACAATAACTTTAATTGTATAAAAATAAATTACATTTCATAAAAGCTCTTTTCAATGACTGAAACAGTTTGTTTACATCATACCAGTTTTCTAACCAATTGTTTTTTTTTGCCATTATCAAGAGTGGCACTGGGGCTAAAACAATATCCTACATAGTGTGGGAGGACTGCACCTAAAAAGGCTAGAGACTCATAACTAATCGAAGAGCATGCATGTATATGTCCTGACCAAAAGATGAGTGTGACGACCCTCCCACTCTGTCTGCCTTATTCTTTCTCTTTGTTCTTGTTTTCCTTAATAGGATGCCGGTGGGCGGAGCAGGGAGGGTCGTCAGCGACATGGGACACACCTGGGCCCGGTGTAATGATCTGAGTTTGGAGATGTAGCGGAGTCAGGCGCAGGACACAGGTTTGAGTGAAAACAGTCTAGTTTACTCAAAAACACACAAACAAAATCTCCAACAGGAAAACAACAGTGTGAGGAGAAACACCAACAACCACTGAAACAAATAATCACGGACAAAACAGAAAGGTAAGCCAGAGGGTTAAATAAGGAACATAATAAGGGAATTGAAACCAGGTGGGTGTAATCAAGACAAAACAAAACGAAAAGGGAAACATGGATCGGTGGTGACTAGAAAGCCGGTGACGTCGACTGCTGAACGCCGCCCGAACAAGGAGAGGGGCCGACTTCGGCGGAAGACGTGACACCCGGGTGTGTCCCGGGATAAATATACCTCTCCTCTTTATGAGACTCTCTCTATGCAGACACACTGATAGATTTTGGTTGTGGCATTTTTGTGACCGTTTTGTTTGTTTGCTTTGGCACCTTTCAACAGCCCTCATTATCACATTTATGCACGCAACCACTCATTTACACTACTGATTACTGACTACACACACCATTGTTAATTGGATTTAGTTTACTTCAGTTAATAAATACATTTTGTAATTCCTTATCTCCACGTTGTCTCCCTCTTTGTTACGAACTTCGAGCCGGTTAGTGACAGGAGTCAGTGGTAGGGTTCACTTCACGTTGCAGCACAGCAATATTCTCAGTAGACAGGGGGGATGGGATGTCAGGAACAATGACCCCATTGTCCGTGTTTCTAGATTCCAGAATATCCACCTGATAAAGCAGGTTCTCCACCTGCTGAATCTGGAATGCTCAAAATAAACAAATTTAAGGAAGATCTGTCAAGCCATTCAGATATCACACAGACACATACCTCTGTATAGTCTGGCTCAGACACATGTGTTTGGAGCATTCCGATATGCCACAGCTGGTGAGGTGTTAGGTTCGCCTCTGTACTTAAAGGGTGATTATTCAAACTCTGTGAAATGCTGCTGATCTGCCTGCAGACGAGGTAAGAACACATATCCCACACAGAAGAGGTGGGTAGAATTTGACAGGTCAAGGTAGCCTTCTTCCTCAACTGTGCAGCAAGTTGTAGTACTGACATGTCACAGCACTCCAAACATCTCTCCATATGCGCTCCACTCTAACAGAGAGAAATATATACTGCTCAAAAAAATAAAGGGAACACTAAAATAACATCCTAGATCTGAATGAATGAAATAATCTTATTAACTACTTTTTTCTTTACATAGTTGAATGTGCTGACAACAAAATCACACAAAAATAATCAATGGAAATCCAATTTATCAACCCATGGAATCTCGATTTGGAGTCACACTCAAAATTAAAGTGGAAAACCACACTACAGGCTGACCCAACTTTGATGTAATGTCCTTCAAACAAGTCAAAATGAGGCTCAGTAGTGTATGTGGCCTCCACGTGCCTGTATGACCTCCCTACAACGCCTGGGCATGCTCCTGATGAGGTGGCGGAGGGTCTCCTGAAGGATCTCCTCCCAGACCTGGACTAAAGCATCCGCCAACTCCTGGACAGTCTGTGGTGCAACGTGGCGTTGGTGGATGGATCGAGACATGATGTCCCAGATGTGCTCAATTGGATTCAGGTCTGGGGAACGGGCGGGCCAGTCCATAGCATCAATGCCTTCCTCTTGCAGGAACTGCTGACACACTCCAGCCACATGAGGTCTAGCATTGTCTTGCATTAGGAGGAACCCAGGGCCAACCGCACCAGCATATGGTCTCACAAGGTGTCTGAGGATCTCGTCTCGGTACCTAATGGCAGTCAGGCTACCTCTGGCGAGCACATGGAGGGCTGTGCGGCCCCCCAAAGAAATGCCACCCCACACCATGACTGACCCACCGCCAAACCGGTCATGCTGGAGGATGTTGCAGGCAGCAGAACGTTCTCCACGGCGTCTCCAGACTCTGTCACGTCTGTCACATGTACTCAGTGTGAACCTGTTTTCATCTGTGAAGAGCACAGGGCGCCAGTGGCGAATTTGCCAATCTTGGTGTTCTCTGGCAAATGCCAAACGTCCTGCACAGTGTTGGGCTGTAAGCACAACCCCCACCTGTGGACGTCGGGCCCTCATATACCACCCTCATGGAGTCTGTTTCTGACCGTTTGAGCAGACACATGCACATTTGTGGCCTGCTGGAGGTCATTTTGCAGGGCTCTGGCAGTGCTCCTCCTGCTCCTCCTTGCACAAAGGCGGAGGTAGCGGTCCTGCTGCTGGGTTGTTGCCCTCCTACGGCCTCCTCCACGTCTCCTGATGTACTGGCCTGTCTCCTGGTAGCGCCTCAATGCTCTAGACACAACGCTGACAGACACAGCAAACCTTTTTGCCACAGCTCGCATTGATGTGCCATCCTGGATGAGCTGCACTACCTGAGCCACTTGTGTGGGTTGTAGACTCCGTTTCATGCTACCACTAGAGTGAAAGCACCGCCAGCATTCAAAAGTGACCAAAACATCAGCCAGGAAGCATAGGAACTGAGAAGTGGTCTGTGGTCACCACCTGCAGAACCACTCCTTTATTGGGGGTGTCTTGCTAATTGCCTATAATTTCCACCTGTTGTCTATTCCATTTGCACAACAGCATGTGAAATGTATTGTCAATCAGTGTTGCTTCCTAAGTGGACAGTTTGATTTCACAGAAGTGTGATTGACTTGGAGTTACATTGTGTTGTTTAAGTGTTCCCTTTATTTTTTTGAGCAGTGTATGTAAATATGTTCCCCGCCATTTAGTATGATACATTACTTTATGTTAGGTTGCATTATGAATGTGTTTGTACAATATCACACTAATTAGAGGACGGTAACATAGTTCTTACGAATTGGATGATGTAAATGATCATACATCTTATCATACATTCGGAAAGTATTCAGACCTTTTCCACATTTTGTTATGTTACAGCCTTATTCTAAAATTGATTAAATTGTGTTTTTCCTCATCAATCTACACACAATAACCCATAATGACAAAGCAAAAACAGGTTTAGACATTTTTGCAAATGTACATTTTTTTTGAATGAAATATCACAATTACAAGTATTCAGACCCTTTAATCAGTGCTTTGTTGAAGCACCTTTAGCAGCGATTACAGCCTTAAGTCTTCTTGGGTATGATGCTACAAGCTTGGCACACCTGTATTTGGGGAGTTTCTCCCATTATTTTCTGCAGATCCTCTCAAGCTCTGTCCAGTTGGATGGGGAGTGTCTATTTTCAGATCTCTCCGGAGGTGTTCGATAGGGTTCAAGTCTGAGCTCTGGCTGGGCCACTCAAGGACATTCAGAGACTTGTACCGAAGACACTCCTGCGTTGTATTGGCTGTGTGCTTGTTGTCTTGTTGGAAGGTGAACCTTCGCCCCAGTCTGAGGTCCTGAGCACTCTGGAGCAGGTTTTCATCAAGGATCTTTCTGTACTTTGTTCCGTTCATCTTTCCCTAGTCTCCCAGTCCCTGCCTCTGAAAGACAACCATGCTTCACCGTAGGGATGGTGCCAGGTTTCCTCCATACGGGACGTTTGACATTCAGGCCAAGGAGTTCAATCTTGTTTCTCATGGTCAAAGAGTCCTATTGGAGCCTTTTGGCAAACTCCAACAGGCTGTCATGTGCCTTTTACTGAGGAGCGGCTTCTGTCCGGCCACTCTACCATAAAGGCCTGATTGGTGGAGTGCTGCATAGATGTGAGACCTTATATCGACAGGTGTGTGCTTTTCCAAATCATGTCCAATCAATTGAATTTACTACAGGTGGACTCCAATCAAGTTGTAGAAACATCTGAAGGATGATCAATGAAAACAGGATGCAGCTGAGCTCCATTTTGAGTCTCATAGCAAAGGGTCTGAATACTTATGTAAATAAAGTATTTTATATATATATATATATATATATATATATATATATATATATATATATACGATAACATTTCTAAAAACATGTTTTCACTTAGTCATTATGGGCTGTTGTTTGTAGATTGATGAGGAAAACATGTAATTTAATCAATTTTAAAATAAGGCTGTAACGTAACAAAATCTGGAAAAGGGGAAAGGTTCTGAATACTTTCCGAATGCTATGTATAGTATTATACGTCTTTCTCTGAGACCAGGTTGCTTGTTGTGTTGTTACAAGAAAGGAGAATTATAAGGAGAATTTACATTCTTCTCTTGTCTTTTCCCTGAGTTCCTTGATGATATAAATAGATTCTTCACAACGTATAGGTTCTATTTAATTTGGTGTTCACTACATATATTTTACACACTTAATTAGTTATACATATAGGCTCGTTTCTAGTGAAAAAGTTCAACACCCAGACACCCCTGCACCAGAAAGACTGTATGGCTAATCTGTGTTTCATACAGTAATGTTACTCATTTCCTGTAACAAAACACTGGAATCACAACATTGCACAATCTGAACTTTGTGGAAAAATACATCACATAAATACACAGAATGATAAATGAAGCACTCATGTTTTCTGACCAAGTGTGATTATAATAATAATTGGCATGGAATAATTTACAAGACATGTTTTTTAATAAAATATAAATTGGCACAATAATGCAGTTCAAATGTACATTTACAGTTCAAATGTAAAAGCATAGAAAGGTTTGAGAACATTTTGCTGACACATGATTTAAGTTACACTTACAATATACAGTACACTGGCTCAGAGTACAAAATAGTGTAGTATGTATAGTATAGTATACTGAAATATAAAAACATTCAACCACTAGATGTGGAAAATACATTAGAAGAAAAACACATTGTTTCCTTGAAAGCAATGCATGAATTTTAATAGGATTAGTCATAATTATTTTCAAATAAGACATGTAAAAGTAACAGGACAAAACATCCCAAATAGACTTAAACTCATTAAATAGAGAAACACACTTGAAAACCACCCAACAATTACAGTGGTACCTTCTAATTTGACTCTAGTAGTAGGCTACATTTGGTATTTGGTATTTTATTAGGATCCCCACTAGCTGTTGCAAAAGCAGCAGCTACTCTTCCTGGGGTCCACATAAAACATGAAACATGACATATTATACAACGGGTGTGTCTAATCCTGAATGCTGATTGGTTAAATGCGAATTCCAGCCGGTGTATATTTATCTATCTGACGTTAAAATGCCTATTTACTCTATTCCATCTGACTGCGCAATCCACTGTCTCATCAGCCCAGCCAAACAATTTATAAACTTTATCTCCACTACAAAAATCATTTAGACAATATCTCACATTTCTTTTAGACTAACATTTAGTTTCCAACAGTAGAGATTTGTATAAACCTTGTTGTCTGTCTCTGCGACATTTGCAATATTGTTTCAATATTCAAATTCGATCTCCATCTGTCCCATAGCAATGAACTTGTCGGGACGAGAGAGGGAGAGGCATGCAGCGTTTCTCAGCTCGTCGAAATCATGAATCAGCTGGCATCAGAATTGTAAGTTGAAAAAAGGTCAAATGAAATGCAGCTAGTTTGCAGTCTTTCCAGTTTCAATTGGAAGATATTCAGTTAGCTGTGTTGTTGGCTAGCTCCTCTGAACAACAGTCCTAACGAGAGAGCACATTTTCTATGCCAGGCGAAATCGTACCTCATTAGCTCATTATTATGAATGTTCTGTTATTCTGTCTGCACTGTTTGACGTGACTGTAAGTTAGCCGTAGTTGGCTAGCTAGCAAGCAAGGGATGAGAACCAGTATGGCAATGGAACATTTAGAATGAACAACTGGGTCGTGTCTCTGGCAACCGAACCAATAGAATGAACGACCAGCAGGCTTGGGTAGCAACCCTAGATTTGTTTCGGGACTATATCTTGTGGAAAGATGAAATAAAATTCATCAAAATATATTTTTTTATGAAAATATGTCAATCATTATTTAAATATGTTGGTAACCCATTGTATAAAAGTGATAATGCCCTCAAAGTCGGTGTTTGAAGGATATATCCTCCAAACACCTGTTTCTCTGGTATTATCAGTTAAATACAGAACATTAACATTAATAGACAACAGGACAGAACTACATCAATTTTAAAAAAGGCACACGTAGCCTACATATCAATACATACACAAACTATCTAGGTCAAACATTAAAACCAGCATCTGGAGGTTGTGGGTTTCTGGATAAATGTCTCTGGAGAAACTCTTGAATGCAACTATGGCTGCAACGACTGACAGTTTTCAGAGGTATGTTGTAGCAATTAGTGATGCACGGATATGATACTTTTGGCCGATACCGATATCCAATATTTTCCTTGGCAAAAAAAACAATACCGATAACCGGTATTCAACATTTTAGCAGCCTTTTAAACATTCTATTATAGTTATAGTTAACAAACACACATATGGACGCAGCCGTCAGTCACTGCATCTCAGTGCCAGAGGCATCACTACAGTCCCTGGTTCGAATCCAGGCTGTATCACACCGTGATTGGGAGTCCCATAGGGTGGCACACAATTGGCCCTGCTTTGTCCGGGCCGTCATTGTAAATAAGAATTTGTTCTTAACTGATTGCCTTGTTAAATAAAGGTTACACACACCACACTGACTAAAAAGCTATTTTGTTGGCATTTACGTATGTCCCCATTACCAGTAAAACATAATCAAAAGCTATTTATTTCACTTACATGCTGTGCTGTTTCGTTCATTTGTTCAGTCGTTTCATTCTCAACCAGGATTTCTATGGAACGCCATTCGGGTCTTTGCGTGTCAAAAAAGATAGTCTGCTTCAGTAGCTATAGTTAGCTAGCTATCTATATAGCTAGGTGTCATCATCTAAAATAACCCTAATTTATAAAACAGTTCTTATTTGATTAATGGTGGTCGGACCCATCTATGTGAAGCTAGCCACAATAAGGATTAGCCACAATAGAGGACTTTGCCGGTTAGCCTTCAAAATAAAAGTATGGAATAATTCTACCATTTGTATTCATTTGCATCACTGTCAATGACATTTTTATTTTGAAGGCAAACCGCAACTTCCACTATTGTGCCTAATCCTTATTGTGGCTAGTTTCACAACACATAACCAAGTCCAGTCGAGCATCACTTGCCAGATGAAGCTAGCTGGCTGCTTATAACGTTAGCTTAGGGCAACAGGGTTAAGTAGCTGGCTAGCAATTTATTTTAAATAGGCAAACAACAAGTGGCAACCTAGCTAATACTTACAAGGATTCCTAAATCATTGCAAAGAATAATGAACGTGACTGCAGTTTTTACTGGTCAGTAGTTTTCAGGCTGGTTGTATTGGTGCTAGCTAGGTACCAAGCTAAAGCTAGCTACCCAAGAAGTTGTGGTCGAACAAATTATGCTTAATTACCAACGCGGTATTGTAAACACATCTTTCGTGGCCGGTGTTTGCTGACTTTTTTTGTACAGCTTTGACAGTGCTACTGTATCTTTTTTGACACGCAGAGACTCAAACGGCGTTCCATAGTATGTATGTCGTGAAGCTAATAGCAGTGAAGCTATTACTGCTTAACTCTTTTAGGGCAACATCGGAAAAATAGTGCACCTGGTAGTGTTAACCGGTGCTCGACCAGTCGGCGAAAGCCAACGTCACCCACGACAGAGAACAGTTGATTGTTAATTGCAATGAATACCATTATCTTGGCTTTAATAGATTTCGCCTTTGAGTTGTCTCGCTGAAATTTTGACGTGTTGACTGCTCGATCCACACAGCAGACATTGTGGACTAGTTTAGGAATGCTGTGTGGTTTTGAACATCGGGCGTTAAACTAGACATTGGCCAATACCGCTGTTGGCATTTTTAGCTAATATCGTCCAATTACGATATGTTCACCGATATATCGTGCATCCCTAGTAGTAAAACATTCTTTGTTTACAAAAACAATTATGTAAAACAATGGAGTAAACTTAAATAATATGTTGGGTTGTGATAAGGTAAGTATATTTTTCAAGCTGAATGGGTGATTTTTAACATTAGGAAATATCCCAGATTGTATACCTTTAAATTAAATGAATGGGTAAGTCTTTGACTTCATATTTTTTTATTAGGATCCCCATTGGCCAACGCCGTAACGCTAGCTAATCTTCCTGGGGTCCAACATCAATTACCAAGACATTACAAACAACCACAAATCATGTCTTCAAACATTCAACAAGTAGGCAATACAGACAATTAAAATACCTGACAGGAAACACATTTAACATTCAGTTGATGCTTTCCATTTGCTGTCCAGTCATATGATCTATCGCATTAGATGTTCACTTTTTTTTTTATTGAAGGTGGATTTACTTTTGCCTGAGAAATATGAATTGGTAAAGAGTTCCATTCACCTATGGCTTTATATAAAAAAAGTAGATTTAAGGCAATTTGTCCTTGGCTTGGGTTGTCTTAGCTGCCCCGAATTTGCCTGTCTGGTTTGGTGGTTATGCACGTTGCTAGCATGTACTAACTGGCCTGAAAAATATAGTTTTTTTTAAATATAACATTCCTAAAGAAAATCAGAAGACTGGATAGTAATTTGTTTTCAATGTGAAGCCATGAAAGATTCTGATGCATTTGGATAATATTCATACAGACAGACCAATGAAGAGCTAATCTGGCAGCCCTGTTTTGAGCGATTTGAATCTTTTTTTATATATTTCTTGCTGCAGATGACCATATAACTGGACAGTACTCTAAGTGTGATAAGACCAGGTATTGAATCACCAGATTCAGTGTGTTAAATGTGAACATTTTCTTGTAACAACAATTCCCTTACACATCTAGTAACAGTAGTATCTATGTGTTCTGACCATGATAAAGATGCATAGTTTTTTTTTACTTGCTCTACATGCGTTCTATTCATCGACAAATTAAATTGGATTTCATCAGCATGCATATATCTTGAACCAAATACAATACATTTCGTTTTAGAAATGTTCAACACCAATTTGTTCATATCAACCCACTCAGACACCATTCTTAGTTCACTGCTTAGTACATCTGTTAGCTCATAACATTCTGATGCTGCGCTATACACTGTAGAGTCAACAGCATACATGACCACTCTTGCTTTGTTCATTACTGAAGATAAATCAATAGTAAAGATAGAGTAGAGAAGTGGGCCAAGGCAACTTCCTTGAGGAACACCACAATGTATATCATTACTGTTTGAAAAGCTACCATTAAATAACACGTTTTGCCTTCTCCTGGATAGATAGCTTTCCATCCAGGATAGAGATGCAGACTTAAAACCATAACATTTGAGTTTACCTAGTAACAGTTCATGATCAATTACCTCAATCAGCACTGAAATCTAGCAACACTGCACCAACTAACTTCCTGTCATCCATACTCTTTAACCAATCTGTCATTTGTTCGAAAGCTATACTTGTAGAATGCCCTTCTTTGTATGCATGCTATCAGACCTACATGAGAAATTATCAGACCTACATTACATGAGAAATAATCCTTGATTTGTACAGAAACAATTTTTTCCAATAATTTTCATAACACAGGCAGCAAGCTTATTGGAAGACTATCAGGACCAGTGAATGCAGATTTTTTTATCCTTAGGTAGTGGAATAACCTTTGACTCTTTCCGGACTTCTGGGAACACCCCATATATCAAGCACTTGTAAAAAAAAATGAGAGATTTCAGAAGATATTTGGTTAGCTGTAACTAAGAAATTTGGCATCAAGATTATCTGTACCAGGTGACTTGTCATCCGAAAGAGACAACAGCGTCCATTATACCTCTTCCCTTTCTACTTGATTAGTATAAAAATGAAATATCTTCCAGTGCAAAGACTGGAAGATATTTTTTCAGAGTTATACACTGTATGTGGGCTAATGTAGGAGCGTGCAGGAGGGAGTGGTTGTATTCTTAAGATATGATGACCTACATACTGTGTAGCTAGAAAAGGACAAGCAATAAATGGTCCATCATAATAAACTGTTCATTTTGTACATTCAAACTGCATGAACACAGTTGTCAAAGCAAGATCTGAACTACACTTAATCGTGTCTGCATTTTGCCAAAAGCAATAAGAGTAAAATGTCACCAAAGATACTTGTCTGAGTCAAAAGGCAAATCAAAATATACCCCTCAGAAATGTTTCAATAGAATCTACATGGTGAAAGGAAAAATGTGCTTGTGGACTTTGTTTCCAATGTAGCCTAACAGCCATTGCTTATAAGGAGTAGGTGGCTATACCTAACCAAATATCTGCTTTTTATGTACATAGCTGCTATCCACTGGCAAGCTAAACAATGACCAGCTATAAAAAGATACAGGGGAGGCACCTACATTTAAACAAAACAGACAGTACTGAAAATAAGCTTTGGCCCAGCAGTAGCATAGCAAACACACTAGTGAATTGTATTAAGATAGGTTCCATTTGTTTTAACCTATAAATCGTCACTCAATGCCTAGGCTTATCTCCACTGTGCCGCCTTTCCTTCCAGTTCTCTGCTGCCAATGACTAGAACGAATTGCAAAAATCTCTGAAGCTGGAGTCTTATATCTCCCTCTCTATAAGCATCAGCTGCCAGAGCAGCTTAATAATGATCACTGTACCTGTACACAGCCAATCTGTAAATAGCACACTCGACTACCTCATCCACATATTATTACTTACCCTCTTGCAGCCCAGTACTTGCACATCTGCACATCTAGCACTCCAGTATTAATGCTAAATTGTAATTATTTGCGCCTCTAGGGCCTATTTATTGCCTACCTCCCAACTCTTCTACATTTGCACACACAACATCAATTTTTCAATTTTTCTGTTCTTTTTCGTTGTTGACTGTACGTTTGTTTATGTGTAACTCTGTTTTTGTCACACTGCTTTGCTTTATCTTGGCCAGATAGCAGTTGTAAATGAGAACTTGTTCTCAACTGGCCTACCTGGTTTAAAAAAGGTACAAAAATAAATAAAAAAAGAGAGATCACCCACTAAAAACTCTAGGCATAGTTATTGAATTTGTCTATATCAGTGAATCTCACCAAGGCCCTAATTCAACAAAAGAATGACCAACACAGGAAGTCTGAAATAACAACAATGCAATAGTTAAATGGGAATTTTCTCCAGTAACAACTGTGCCTCCATTAAGTTTTCTAGATTCATCTTTACTATAATTTTGTCTTAACGTCCTCTTTAGGATGTAATGCCTTCTCTTGGATGTGAATGATCATGTAACCCTCTCAGTAACTTCCTGTTTTCGCTCTCCTTCATGCAGTGTTAACATCCTCGCTGGCAGTGATGCAATGTAACTGGAGTGTATAATAAACTGATGTCAGCTCAGGGTTGTCTCTAAGCGGATCAAGTTCTGGTATACCTCTTCGCTCCTCCTAGACAGGGAGAGGGAAAGAGGTAGGGAGGGAAGGATTGAGAGGAACAAGGAAAGAGGGGCAGAGAGCGGGGGATGAGAAAAGGTGTAGCAAAAAAGAAAAAGGATCATGTTTCGTTATCAGATACTTTGTACCAGAGGAAGACAAGTCTGATGCTCTCTTATCTATTCTCATGGTTCTGGACTAGGTAACTCAACAGTCAACACATCTAGAACCATTCTTAAATCTAGTGGGAGGAACCATGAAGCCAAGTTTAAGAGTCCATAGACTTGGCAAATACTGTTAAAGACACAGGAAGATCAAAGGCATTACTATACTGAACAAAAGTATAAAATGCAACAATTTCAAGGATTTTACTGAGTTACAGTTCATATAAGGAAATCAGTCAATTGAAATTCATTCATTAGGCCCTAATCTATGGATTTCACATGACTGTGCAGGGGTGCAGCAATGGGTGGGACTGGGAGGTCAAAGGCCCACCCACGCGGGAACCAGGCCCAGATAATCATAATGAGTTTTTCCCCACAAAAGGGCTTTATTAGAGACAGAAATACTCCTCAGCATGCCAATTGCAATCTCCCTAAAAACTTGAGACATCTGTGGCATTGTGTTGTGTGACAAAACTGCACATTTTAGAGTGACCATTTATCCCCAGCAAAAGGTGCACCTGTGTAATTATCATGCTGTTTAATCAGCTTCTTGATATGCCACACCTGTCAGGTGGATGGATTATCTTGGCAAAGGAGAAAAGCTCACTAACAGGGATACACTCAAATTTGTGCACAGAATTTCATTAAAATAAGCTTCATGTGCGTATGAAATCTTTTGGGGATATATTAATTCAGCTAATGAAACATGGGAACATTTTACATGTTGCATTTATATTTTTGTTCAGTGTATGAACAAAATGAGCTGTGTGGCTTCTCATTGTGCAACCCAACCATATCACATGGACAAAACTGGATGCAATGACATCAGGCCGGGTATCAAACTCAGGTGGTCTGTGCAACTCAAGACCACATTAACCCACTGGCACAGAGCTAAAGTCAACAGTTGTAGCCATCAGGGCTGCTAAAGCTGCTGTATTACATCTCCTATGTTTATCAGGCTGTAGCATTATTAGTAAGTAACCTGGTTATCTGCTGGTTTAATGTGAGTTCTCTGCATACAGAATGTCATCTTGCTTTCTTTCGGGTGAATCTATAAAGGCAAATAATGGAAATGAAATATACAGTGTGGGTGGGAGTAACTGACAGATATGCACAAATGCTCATCCGCAAGACAGGTTCTGTCAACACTAAGAACTCATGTTACTATGGATACCGGTGTCTGTACTAGCAGTCTTTTTGGCGTCAGAGAACCCATAACGTAATTATTGTCCGAGCATGCTTGTGTGTGTGTGACTTCTGCTTTATCAACATTTAGAGAAGTGGTCTGAGATAGCTGAGGAAGTGTGGAAGATTTATATTTATTTGACCTGTAGCTGTTGTTCAGGCAAACATGTCCTACGTTTTCCCAAAAAACCATCAATGATCATTAAAAAAGGTTCTGCACAACATGTTTTCACGGAATAACATCTCCCTGCTAAAAGATGAATACCTGCATGTGAGTGTCTGTTTCTCTTCTTAAGACATATTGCAAGTCCAACAAGTCCTGAAGCAACCAGAACACAGATTACAGCAATAAGAAGAGAACCTGGAGTCCTCTCATCACCATCTGAAGTAAAAAGAGAGAAACTATATTTTAATTAAAACAGTGTTTCATAAAATGAGCTCTACCATACTTACTGTTTCATATAGAAGTTGGTATTGTCTGGATACTGCAATGTAACATTGCTACTGTACATGTTTTTTTTTACCTGTCACCTTGGAGGGATCACTCTCTATACAGGAATGTGGAACAACACCTGTCCCCTTGCTGACTGGGTTGGCAGCCTCACATCTGTAAGACTCTCTGTTCTGTTCATCCACCTTGAGAGGTAGAGAGAGGGTGATATTGAGGTCAGGGCTGCTGGTCTGGTTGAGTCTCTCCTCTCCTCTGTACCAGGACAGGGTCACCTCTCTCCCGTTCTCCACAGAACACACCACTGTACAGGAGATGTTATCATGGACCGTCACCTGAGGTTTGGACAGAACATCTGGAAGACAAATAATGAATAAATGGGAATTGGTGAAATGGTACTTATCTTTAAATTGGCAAAGAGCAGATGCTACATACATTTTTGGACTTATACATTCATGATTTGGACACATTTTGAAGAATATAACTTATAAATGCTTCATGAGCTTAGTCCCCATCAGAGAACCCATCAGCTTGTTTTACTCCAGTGTTTGTAAACAAAGAAATTGTAAGCAAACACTATATATAGTCTAAAAACATGGTTACAACTATAATTGTTATATAATGGTTGATCAGTCCTTCTATCCATAGCTCTGTCTATGAATTTGAGAGTGGTTACATTTTTCCAGCCCCATCGCTCAGCTTTTTACCGAACCAATAAAGCGACTATTTTAATGATTTTGTAATTTACAGCACACACACACACACTTACAGTACACAGTCAGCTGAAATGCATGTGTCATCTTCTCTTCATCTGCATTCGCCACAGTGTAAATCCCAGAATCGTCTATTTGTAGGTCTGACAAAGTGAAGAATCCAGTAACATTGTTCCAGTGAAGGCGGTTTTTAAATCTCTTCACAAGGTTGGTATTACTTTGTTTACCAGGATACACATGTGCAACTTTGCCAAGGTCTCCATAAAGTAAATTGCCAGACTTCAACACCCTTTCTGGAAAAGAGAGAGACTTTCCCGCGATTCCTTTCACCTGCCAAGTCTCAGGTTGGGCTGAATGCTGGGCTGAGCAGAGTACTGTGGAGAGAAAGAGAGACTCAATATCAACGCATTGACTTAAATACCATAGTTCTTCTCTAATATAGCAATGTTGCAAATGAATTTTCCTTGATTGCTTGAGAAAAAGTGTCCACACAGAATTAACTTTTTCTAAACAATTAACAATCAGCCCCAAACTGAAACAAGTTGGCCAAAATGACACATTCCATTTGCAAAATGCATTAAGACTTAAATACATGACACAAAATCAACTACATCCATCAAAACATACAACTTCTTATCTAATGAAAAGTTATTTCATTATAAGTTATTTTATTATAAGTTATTTCAATAAATCGTTACACAACGGCCCAATAAATACTGACTACAACTATCAATATACCCATAACATGGTAAAACCTCTTATATTTCTAGGTCATCTGTTGATACTATAATTATAGATTGATTGATTGCTGATTGAACAATTGTGCAAAGAAGTTTTACACATGTGCAGAAGTAGTTCACAATCATTGGAATCATTTATACCAGCTGTGATCAAATGTTTTAATTTAGTTTGACATGATATAATCAACTGAATTTTGCTTCTTTTGTAGAGAGTTGTCTTTACTGTTTTGCAAAACAAATTGCTTAGCATTTTCTGTGAAAACAATGAGAAATGACTTACAGTTTTGCAAAAAAGAATACTGTTGTGCTCATTAGGTTATGATGTGCCGGTTATGATGTTTAATTGAAAGTGTCTTAGCAATCGAGAAAAACTGTAAAGGCCTGATGTGATGGTGACAGTTAGGAAAGAAATTACAGGACTGGTAGCTCTACGAATTTGTTTGTACACACTCTTAGAGAAACTGTTCCAAACGGGTTCTTCAGCTGTCCCCATAGCATAACTATTTTTGATTCTAGGTAAAACCCTTTTTGGTTCTAGGTCGAACCCTTTTGGGTTCCATGTAGAGTAAGTGGGGGGGGCAAAGTACGGCCCGCCGGGCACTTCAATCTGGCCAGCGAGACATACACCTTTATTCTCCCCAATTTTTTGGTATCCAATTGGTAGTTATAGTCTTGTCCCATCGCTGCAACTCCCATACAGACTTGGGAGAGGTGGAGGTCGACAGCCGTGCGTCCTCCAAAACATGACCCAGCCAAGCCGCACTGCTTCTTGTACCAATGCCCGCTTAACCCGGAAGCCAGCCGCAGCAATGTGTCAAAAGAAACACGGACGATGCTGGGCCAATTGTGTGCCGCCTCATGGGTCTCCCAGTCACGGCCAGCTGTGACACAGTCTGGGATCGACCCCGGGTCTGTTGTGATGCCTCAAGCAATGCGATGTAGTGCCTTTAAACCGCTGCGCCACTCGAGAGGCCCCCGCAAATTGATTTTAACAAAGAATTGGTCCCCCCAAAATGTGGCCCTTCGTTGAATTTCAAAATCCCGATGTGGCCCTCGAGCCAAAAGGTTTGCCCACCCTGGATGTAGAGCCTCCTGTGGGGTAAGGGTTCTACATGGAACCCAAAAGGGTTCTACCTGAAACCAAAAACGGTTCTTCAAAGGGTTCTCCTATGGGGACAGCTGAAGAACCCTTTTAGGTTCTAGATAGCAAACTCTTCCTTCTGCTGTTAATGGCACAAAAACTGAAATGCCATCATTGTAAAAAAAATAAATACAATCCTTTATTACCTTCTTTTTTGTACCTTTATTTTGACAGTGAAATCACATTGAGACTAAAACCTATTTTTCAAGAGAGTCCTGCATGTGCACAAATTATACAAAATGTACGACCTGAACTGCCCTAGAGCCACCAGAGCATCATGGTGCAGAGCGCTGCAGATCATTCCATACATGGGGCGCAAAAAAAACTGAATGCAGATTTACTTAATTCCATAGTGATCCACGGGACCTCAAGAGTTATCCATCCCTGTGATCGGGTCTGGTACTCTTATGTCTGTAATTTAAAAATGAAAATGGGGTCCACCAAAACGTAGCGCCGGTAATATGGGTCATATCTTTTGAACAGTAAGAGCTAGGACCAAGACGTTTTCTCTCAGGAAAAGAGTGAGACTTGGCTCCACCGTACCTGGCTATGAAATGCAGTTGGGAAAGTGAGACGAATGAGCAAGACTAGAAACTCCTACTGCTATACACAAGCAACCTACTGCTATACACAAGGAAGAGAAAAACATAGCTCGACTGTTGCATCACTATTTAAATCAATGCTGCTATTGTTTTTAATTTCGTAAAGCACCTTGTGTTTCATAACCAGGCAAAGAGAGAGTCAACAGCACGAGTCACCTGCGCGATGTGTAGCAGATAATCAAAGTAGAGTCTGTCTGCCTTTCTGCCCAGATTCATAGCTTGCTCACCTGCAGCTCACCAGCTGATGTACAACATTAGGCTTCGGCGCGTCTTTCCTTCTGCTGAACTGAACTGCCCCTGCGCAGACACGTAAAAACTCTCAATCTATCCAAAAACTATTGTCCAGTCCATTTAGTACTCATATTTTAGTAGCAGAGATAAGTCTCGTTTTAGTAAACTGAAATGAAAAATATTTTAGCCTATAGTTTGTTCTTGGTCTATTTAGGCAGTTAATTGCCACTGAAAAATAGGTGTTTGGAAATATTTTAGTCACTATTTGTATTGACAATATTAACACTGATCCAAACAATTGACCACTTAATAAAATACTTGAAAGTACTACTTAAGTAATTTGTTTGGGTATCTGTACTTTACTTGATAATTTACATTTTTGACAACTTTTACTTCACTACATTCCTAAAGAAAAAAAAAAAATATATATATATATATATATATATATACACACTTTTTACCCCATACATTTTCCCTGACACCCAAAAGTACTCTTTACATTTTGAAAGCTTAGCAGGACAGGACAATGACAACATTTTCACACTTACCAAGAGAACAACCCTGGTCATCCCTACTGCCTCTGATCTGATGACTCACAGAACACATGTTTCATTTGTAAATGATGTCTGAGTGTTGGAGCGTGCCCCTGACTATCCGTAAATTAAAACAAACAAGAAAATTATGCTGTCTGGTTTGATTAATTTAAGAAATTTGAAAATATTTATACTTTTACTTTTGATACGTATATTTCAAACGAAATACTTTTAGACATTTACTCAAGTAGTATTTTACTGGATGACTTTCACTTTTACTAGAGTCATTTTCTATTAAGGTATATTTACTTTTACTCAAGTACTGCTTAATATAAATCCAGTGATGCTGCCGAGATGGTGCTATGTCTTGGTCAGAAGCCTGACTGATGAACATTAAGATTATATTTCGTAGCAAGCAAAGATCTAAACTGACAGTTGATTAGAGATTCAACAATTTCGTCAAACTGGTTCTTGACTAAAAATACTTTCAATGACAATGTTAATTCTTAATATGTGTCCGGGAAACCAACCCTAAATGTCTACATTGACGTGGTGCTCTGTGTTTATTTGTCTATTTGTTGTCATACTCATTCAGGATAAGCAAACACTGACATAACAAAAACAAAGATGAGACTATAGCTAAATACACTGTTTAATAAAGTGTTAAAACAAAACTTATTTTGTAAAAAAAAAAACTATTTCATCGAGCTGCCACAATTTTACGAGTGTCGGAAAAACACCTCAGACTGTTATGTTAGGCTACAGGACTATGTTTAATAATCAACAAAATCACAAAAATACGTGTTCACGCATTATAACATGCGTTTCTCTACAAAATAGAGAAACACATTAATCTTAGTCAAAATTGACCAGGACAAAAGAGGACAAAAGATCTTCGCATGCATGACGTGTTACACCAACATACAGCTTCAGAACTGGCCGAAATATATTTTGTACTGGCTAAAGGCAGCGACATGATTTTCAATTGTTTATATAGTTGAATACCTCATATATATATATATATATGAGGTTTCTGTATCACATGGAAAAATGTCTAAAGGTGTCACAAATGAGTTTAACGACAGCTGTCAAGTCTCTACAACCAAAGTCACAATAATCAAGGGGCACATACCGAAGAGATACAGTAGCGTCACCTTCATTTTTTTTCTTTGAGAAAACAGCATTGTAGCCTACAGTCCATACAATCACCCAACTGGTTCCACACAATCATCTACAAATAACATAGTCTGAGATACTCGACAAGAGCGCCCAGACATTGAGTTTGTTATTTAAGCTGTCCCAGGGACCCGGGTGGGTGGAGTTTGTAACAACTACAACTCCATCTACAGCTGTATTTGCTTTTCACACACAACACAAAAAAGAGGAGGGGCATGGAGGGAGATATTATCCTGTTATCTGAGCGGCAGCCTTGGTGGTGTACCCAGGAATCTTTGCAGTGTTTTTCAATATGATGAAACCGCATCAAAGGTAACACCTGTTCATTTCTCTCTCAAAAGACTGTTATAGATGAACTTATCCTGTGTGCCTTCTTTCTTCTCCAGATAATTTTTGAATGTTGAGTGGTGGTGGATGAGCATTCCATTTCGAGGCAGAGAGAGAGAGCGAGAGAGGGGGGAGAGCGAGGGGGGGGAGGGAGAGAGAGAGGGGGGGCGAGAGAGGGGGGAGCGAGAGAGGTGGGAGAGCGAGAGAGGGGGGAGAGAGAGAAAACAGCCAGGGACACTCGCTAATCATTCTTGATGAAACATTATTATTATATATTTTTTTACATCAAATAAAATGACATTTTATTGGTCACATGCACATATTTAGCAGATATTATTGCGGGTGTAGCGACGTGCATTTATTTAAAGGATATTGTATGTTTTGTTTTGTGAACAATTTGACCAGGTGACACAATAATGATCGATTTGAACAGGGCGTAATGTGTTTAGTGTCTTTGTGTGCAGACAGTCAACTGTCTATTTTGATCAACATTGGGTGAACCGTTTAGGAATTACAGCACTTCTTGTACATAGTTCCCCCAATTTAGGGGACCAAAAGTATTGTCACATTTCTACAATTGTTCTTTTAGTTTGAAAATGTGTTGTAGGTTGTGTATATCAATGAAAAAAAATCCCAATTGAATCCGTTTTAATATTTTAATTTAAGGCGGCAAAACGTGAAAAGTGCGCAAGGGTATGTTGGGTTGCTAGATCAGAAGGTTGCTAGATCGAATCCCCGAGCTGACAAGGTAAAAATCTGTTGTTCTGCCCCTGAACAAGGCAATGGGGACCCTATTCAGACTTGAGATAAGTTGATTTAACATGGACTTATGCCCCCCCAAAATGTACTTAAGTGAATTATTTGTCAATTTATCTCCGTCTGAATCAGAGCCTGTAAAAACTAAAACTACTTAACCCAACACCTAAAGTTAATAATAGCAAATTAAAATCAGTTACTGTACACTCAATAGTAACAATATACTTACTCTTTAGCACTTTGAGATTGTTTTTAACTGAAAGCAGGTTAAGAAACTAAATGTATTATTATTGATTACTGTTACTCTTAAATAATATGCATGTCAAGCAAATATGTCTACCTAGATAAGCTTTGTCACAGACATGTTCATTTATTCTTCAGTTCCTCACAGCTTGTTAAAATCAAATCAAATCAAATGTATTTATATAGCCCTTCGTATATCAGCTGAAATCTCAAAGTGCTGTACAGAAACCCAGCCTAAAACCCCAAACAGCAAGCAATGCATGTGAAAGAGGCACGGTGGCTAGGAAAAACTCCCTAGGAAAAACTCCCTAGAAAGGCCAAAAACCTAGGAAGAAACCTAGAGAGGAACCAGGCTATGAGGGGTGGCCAGTCCTCTTCTGGCTGTGCCGGGTGGATATTATAACAGAACATGATCAAGATGTTAAAATGTTCATAAATGACCAGCATGGTCAAATAATAATAATCATTGTAGTTGTCGAGGGTGCAACAAGCACGTCCGGTGAACAGGTCAGGGTTCCGTAGCCGCAGGCAGAACAGTTGAAACTGGAGCAGCAGCATAGCCAGGTGGACTGGGGACAGCAAGGAGTCATCATGCCAGGTAGTCCCGAGGCATGGTCCTAGGGCTCAGGTCCTCCACACCAGTTGGGAAAGAGTGCTTGGTCATTTCATAAAGTGGTTATTTAGCTATTCTTCTCGCTAGAAAGAGTTCTCAGAAGAGAACACATTCTTATGACACATGAACTGACACATTTGTGAAGGTTAGCTGGACAGACATGTTTCACCTGCATTCTGATTGGTTTTCTCAACTTTTGTGACGTTAGTATAGGGATATTGTATAGTATATTTTCCCCGTATTCATTTTGGAGAAGAGCCTGTAGTTTGTGATTTATGAGGGATTGTGGAGTAGATGCAGTGGAATCAGGACAAGACCGAGGTAAGACAACAATGGACACATTTCTGTAATAGAGTGAACTATAACTTTTACAAGATACACCGGCCAAAAACGACATGGCGACGGACAGTAGTGGCTGCTGAGCTGGGTCTTTATAGGTTATGGGACAGATGGCACAAGCTGTGGTCAAAGACATACTCCAGTGGGAGACAATTGTTGCGGCTGTCACGTCCTGACCCTTGTAAGAGGTCATTTTCTATAGTAGAGTGGTCAGGGCGTGACAGTGGGTGTTTTGGGTGGTTTTATTGTTTTCTGTTTCTATGTGGGTTTTCTAGATTTCTATTTCTATGTTGGGGTTATTGGGACGATCTCCAATTAAAGGCAGCCGGATCTCGTTGTCTCTAATTGGAGATCATATTTATGTAGGTTTTTTTTCCCTTTTGGTTTTGTGGGTTGTTAATTTTTGAGTACTGTGTTTTCCTCTCTGCGTCATGGTTTGTTGTTTTGGTATTTCAAGTGTTTGGTGTATTGCATTTAGTTTCACGGTTAATAAAGATGTGGAACTATGAACACGCTGCGCTTTGGTCCGATCATTTGAACAGCCGTGACAGCGGCTTAATGTCCCAGAAGGAAATAAGAGGACTGAGTAAGTAAGTATAACTTTTAACGCTAAGAAATTTTGTAAATCTTGAACCTTTAAAATCTTGAATCTTGAAATTAATACCACCATCATTTTGACATCCAAGGCAGTCATTCACATACAGGATAGTTGGTACATACTAGGCTACATTGAATGGAACATGGATATGTTGCCAGTAAACAGTTTTTATATTGACACATTACAACATCTCTAGAAAAACACATTTATGAAAAAAATATTACAAATTAGAGAAAAATATTGTATTTATTTCTCCTTTAAACAGACCCTTGAGGTTAGAAACCTATTGTGAGACGTTTATGTTAGCTAGTTAAACCATTTAGCAGTTGTCAGTTAATTCAGATGTACTAATGGCACTAAAGAAGTCTCTTTTCTTGTTCTACGGGAGTGTTTTTAACCAGAACAAGAACAGTTCACCACGTTCAGACACTCAACTTTGACACTATGATAACTGCGACACCCTCATAACCCACAGGTTTTTTCTTCTCACGCTATAACAGTATCATTATTGAGACATTCACAGCATTCTCAACAATCTTCCCCATCTCATTTACTGCTCTGACCACATTGACGTTTTACGTGAAGCCCACTGCCTGTTTCCTCAACCAGTTGTCTATCATTCTGCTATCGCTCTTCTCTATGTGACAGACATTTCCTTTTAAAGAACAACAGTCTGATACCATTGAATGCATCTTAAATACTTGCCATTCTTTGAATTTGATCCATACTAGGGTTCTTCATTTTGTTGGTGGACCCAACAACATTGGAAGACTTGATATAGCTGATGGTCACTTTAAATGGAACACTATTCACTTTAATAATGTTTACATACTGTTTTACTCATTTCATATGTATATACTGTATTTTACTGTATTTTTTTGTCAATGCCACTAAGGCATTGTTTCTCACAATATTTATATATTTCTTAATTCCATTCTTTTACTTTTAGATTTGTGTGTATTTTTCTGAATTGTTAGATACTAGTGCACTGTTGGAGCTAGGAACACAAGCATTTTGCTACACCTGCAATAACATCTGCTAAATATGTGTATGTGTCCAATACATTTGATTTGATGTACAGTACATTTTTATGTGGATGACACTGTTCTCTATTCAAGTGGCAGCAGTTTGACTTTGGCTTTTGAAAAAGCTCAAACAGCTTTTAACATCCGTCAACACAATCAGTTTGATTTGAAGCTTCTTCTGAATTCCTCTAAAACAAAATACATAGTATTTTCCAATACTAAACACTCTGAAAACCATGTCATTACTACCTTGGAAGGAAATTCCATAGAGCAAGTGAAGCTGAGTCTCCCTAATCATGTTGAGAACCTGGTAAAGAAGATCAAGTTGAGAATAGGTTTTTATTACCGGCATAAGGGTTGTTTTTCTTTGGAGGCCAGAAAATAGCTGGTACGGAGTATATTCCTGTCTGTCTTGGACTATAGTCATGTAATTTATATACAGACCTCAACCACTACCCTGAAGGCAATTGATTTCGTGTATCATGCAGCTCTTAGGTTTATTAGCAACCAAAAGCATCTGACACATCACTGTGATCTCTATAGTGCTGTTGGCTGTTCGTCGTTGACTCTACTTAGGCTTACACATTGTTATACTATGATTTAGAAGGGCATTTTGGGAAAACTGCGACTTTATCACTGTTTTTCTTTGATAAGGTCAGGAAATAAATACCAGTTACGGTCTCACTACTTACTTTTAACAGTTACTAAAATCAGAACGTATCATGGCAAAATGTATTTTAGCAACTAATTCCCATGGTTTTGTAATTCTGTTCAGACCAGCATGAATCTCCAGGATCTTGTTTCCTTGGAGGAATTTGAATGTTTGGTTGACTCACATGTTACTAAGGAATGTGATTGTCATTCGGAGTTGATGCTGTGGTACATATGATATAATTTTTTATCTAAGACGATTGTGTCACAAATACAGCCATCGTGCTGAGGGGAGGACCAATACGCAGGCGGAAGGTGGATGCTCATCTTTTAATTAATTAGGATAACGCATACACAAAAAAAACAAGAAAACAACAAGAACGACAAAGGACAGTTTCACAGGCTAAATGAATACTAGCAGTGCGAAATACAACTACCCACAACCTAACCAAACCAAACACACACCTCTATATAGGACTCTCAATCAGAGGCAACTAGAAATACCTGCCTCCAATTGAGAGTCCAACACCCAATCCTAAACATAGAAAACTAAACTAGACAGAACATAGAAATGCATACACAACACAAACCCTCTGCCACGCCCTGACCAAAACTAATACAATTACTTCCTCTGCTGGTCAGGATGTGACAGACTGTATGTTTCTGTAATTGAAATGTATGTCTGTCTCTGTAAATTACATTTTTTTTATGGTGTGTCTATGTCTGTAAGTTGTTACAGTATGTCTGGTATTTGTATCAAACATTGCTCCCCCCTGTTTCTGTCTTGGTTGGACCAGGTCTCTCTTGAAAAATGTATTTAATCTCAATGAGACTAACCTGGATCAACAAAGGTTAAATAAAACATAATAATAATTATCCTCCAATGATACATATTGGGGGCGTTTCCCTGCTCAATGTTCCTGTTACAGTGTCAGAAACATTTCAAGAGGAAATGCGAGTTGTCAGTTGGCCAATATTCAAAACAGAGGGAAAATTTGGCTCCCAAGTGGTGCAGCAGTCTAAGGCACAGCATCTCAGTGCCAGAGGTGTCACTATAGTACCTGGTTTGAATCCAGGCAGTATCACATCTGGCCAAGATTGGTCGGTTTTGTGTTTATCTTCGAAGGAATGAGCGTTACACCGAGGCCTGTACTCTGGAGCGGGATCGATTTGGAGGTGGAGGGTCCGTCATGGTCTGGGGCGGTGTGTCACAGCATCATCGGACAGAGCTTGTTGTCATTGCAGGCAATCTCAACGCAGTGAGTTACAGGGAAGACATCCTCCTCCCTCATGTGGTACCCTTCCTGCAGGCTCATCCTGACATGACCCTCCAGCATGACAGTGCCACCAGCCATACCGCTCATTTTGTCTGTGATTTCCTGCAAAACAGGAATGTCAGTTTTCTACCATGCCAGCGAAGAGCCCGGATCTCGATCCCATTGAGCACGTCTGGGACCTGTTGGATCAGAGGTTATTGGCTTGGGCCATTCCCTCCAGAAATGTCTGGGAACTTGCAGGTGCCTTGGTGGAAGAGTGGGGTAACATCTCACAGCAATAACTGGTAAATCTGGTACCGTCCATGAGGAGGAGATGCACTGTAGTGCTGAATGCAGCTGGTGGCCACACCAGATACTGACTGTACTTTTGATTTTGAATGCCACCCTTTGTCCAGGGACACATTATTCCATTTCTGTTAGTCACATCTCTGTGGAACTTGTTCTGTTTATGTCTTAGTTGTTGAATCTTGTTGTTCATACAAATATTTACACATGTTAAGTTTGCTGAAAATAAACGCAGTTGACAGTGAGAGGACGTTTCTTTTTTTGCTGTGTTGATGTATATACTGTATTCTATACTTTTGTACGTTATCTTAGTCACTTAATGTTTACATATCTTGCGTTACTCATCTCATGTGAATATACTGTTTTCTATACCATTCTACGGTATCTCATTCACTTAATAATGCTTACATATCTTGCATTATTCATCTCATATGTATACACTGTTTTTCTACACTAGTCCGTTCCGCTCTGACATCACTTGTCAATATGTATATAGTCTTAATTCATTCCTACTTAGATTTGTGTGTATTGGGTATATGTTGTGTAATTTGTTAGATATTACTTGTTAGATATTACTGCACTGTCGGAGCTAGAAGCACAAGCATTTCGCTACACCCGCAGTAACATCTGCTAATCACGTGTGTGTGACCCAAAAAATTTGATTAGATTTTTATTTTATTTGATTCATGTCAGAATTCAGCCTAGTGAAGCTGCTGATAGCTCTCACCAAGTCACCCAACGTCTTCCTAGAGCCATAAGATACCGCCATGAGTTAACATGTACTGTCAATGGAGATACGTTTTTTTGTCAATCTGCCGACGCGTTCACGTCACGTTCATGTCATGTAGACGTAGTGTTCACATCGTGTAACGTGGCACGGACACATCACATGCCAGTTTGCATGTACGTTTATTATGAAAGATCTCACCATGAATTACCTTAAAAACGCCGACATGACATCTACCTGTACATCATGCTTTCACGTCGTGTACAAGGGACACTTACGCATCACGTTTTAGTTTAAGTGTCTGTTTAGTTTATTATTAAAGATCTCACCATAAACGCTTTCCAAATGTCTACATGACGTCTACATATACACGATTTTGTAAAACATATTTTCATTGCCAGAGTAATCTAATCAATTTCATTTGTCAATTTAGCTAAAATACACATATCACCTAAATAAAAAAATTATTAGGCTAGTTGATTTGCAGCCAGCCCCCATTACTGTGTAGATATCCCTTTTTCTGAAATCAATATGGACACAGGGGCTTCTTTGTTGGTGGTAGCCTTGTTGAGAAATAAGAGGTAGCCTAAGACTCTAGTGGCACATTTAATCATTGTTATAGCGATCTAGGCATAGTCTACTAGCCTTTTGAAGGTCTTGCTCAGCCTCAACATTAGTTCTTGGTAGGCCTATAGGCCAATGAAAACATTCAATTTTAAATGAAAAGCAAGTGTCACTATCACAGGAAAATATGGTTGTTTTATTAAAAGCTCTGCAATTTAGGAAATTAGTGGTTTGCTTACAGCAAAATACCAAAAAGATAGAATCCGTATAGAAGCGGTATGGGTCTATCCACAGACCCAACAATTAGCCTCATAGGATCCGCCCCGTTTTATACATTTTCGCCTAAAATGATATACGCAAATCTAACTGCCTGTAGCTCAGGACCCGAAGCAAGGATATACATATTCTTGATACCATTTGAAAGGAAACACTTTGAAGTTTGTGGAAATGTGAAATTAATGTAGGAGAATATAACACATTAGATCTGGTTAAAGATAATACAAAGAAAAAAAACATGCGTTTAAAAAAATTATTGTACCATCATCATTGAAATGCAAGACAAAGGCCATAATGAATTATTCTAGCCCAGGCAGAATTTAGATTTCGGCCACTAGATGGCAGCACTCTTGTGGAAAGTTTTAGAACGTTCCAATGAACTATTACATATCTATTCAAAATGTTGTATTAAGACTGCCCAAATGTGTCTAACGGTTTATTCATGCATTTTCAAGTTCATAATTGTGCACTCTCCTCAAACAATAGCATGGTATTATTTCACTGTAATAGCTACTGTAAATTGGACAGTGCAGTTAGATTAAAAAGAATTTAAGCTTTCTGCCCATATCAGTTAGGTCTATGTCCTGGGATTTGTTTTTGTATCTTACAACCTCATGCTAATCACATTAGCCTACGTTAGCTCAACCGTCCCGAGGTTGGGACACCAATCCTGTAGAGGTTTAACAGATAAACACTTTTTTATTCAGGAGAATAACATTAAATTAGGCTATTCATAGACATTTTTCTCTGCTACAGTACCGGAGTGCCAAGTCTAGCTCCAAGAGCCTTCTCAATAGCTTCTACCCCCAAGCCATAAGACTCCTGAACAGCTAATCAAATGGCTACCCAGACTATTTGTATTGCCCCCCCCCCACCCCCTTTTACGCAGCTGCTATTCTCTGTTTATTAACTATGCATAGTCACTTTAACTCTACCTACATGTACATATTACCTCAATTACCCCGACTAAACGGTTCTCCTGCACATTGATTCTGTACCGGTACACCCTGTATATAGCCTAGCTATTGTTATTTTACTGCTGCTCTTATTTGTTACTTTTATTTATAATTTTTTACTTAACTATTTTTTACCTAACACGTATTTTTCTTAAAACTGCATTGTTGGTTAAGGGCTTATAAGTAAGCATTTCACTGTACACTACCGGTCAAAAGTTTTTGAGCACCTACTCATTCAAAGGTTTTTCTTTATTTTTACTATTTTCTATGTTGTAGAATAATAGTGAAGACATCAAAACTATGAAATAACACATATGGAATCATTTAGTAACCAAAAAAGTGTTGACTTTTTCCAAATTTTGTTACATTACAGCCTTATTCTAAAACGGATGACATAATTTTTTCCCCTCATCAATCTAGACAAAATACTCAAATAATCACAAAGCAAAAACTGGTTTTAAGAAATGTTAGGAAATGTATAAATGTAAAAAAATATATAAATATTACATTTACATAAGTATTCAGCCCCTTTGCTGTAAGACTCGAAATTGAGCTCAGGTGCATCCTGTCTCCATTGATCATCATTGAGATGTTTCTACAACTTGATTGGGTACACCTGTGGTAAATTCAATTGATTGGACATAATTTGGAAAGGCACACCTGTGTACATAAGGTCCCACTGTTGACAATGCATGTCAGAGCAAAAACCAAACCAAAAAAACAAACCGTGAGGTCAAAGGATTTGTCCGTAGAGCTCTGAGACAGGATTGTGTCAAAGCACAGATCTGGCGAAGGGTATCAAAACATTTCCGCAGCACTGAAGGTCCCCAGGAACACAATGGCCTCCATCATTCTTAAATGGAAGAAGTTTGGAACCACCAAGACTCTTCCTAGAACTGTACAGCTGGCCAAACTGAGCAATCGGGGGAGAAGGGTCTTGGTTAGGGAGGTGACCAAGAACCCGATGGTCACTGACAGAGCTCCAGAGTTCCTCTGTGGAGATGCGAGAACCTTCCAGAAGGACAACCATCTCTGCAGCACTCCACCAATCAGGTCTTTATGGTAGACTGTTCAGAGGGAACCACTCCTCAGTAAAAGGCAGATGACAGCCCGCTTTGACTTTGCCAAAAGGTAACTAAAGGACACTCAGACCATGAGAAACAAGATTATCTGGTCTGATGAAACTAAGATTGAACTCTTTAGCTTGAATTCCAAGCGTCACGTCTGGAGGAAACCTGGCACCATCCCTACGGTGAAGCATGGTGGTGGCAGCATCATGCTGAGGGGATGTATTCAGCAGCAGGGACTTGGAGACTAGTCAGGATCGAGGGAAAGATGAGCAGATTAAAGAACAGAGAGGTCCTTGATGAAAACTGCTGCAGAGCGCTCAGGACCTCAGACTGGGATGAAGGTTCACCTTCAACAGGACAACGACACTAAGCACACAGCCAACACAATGCAGGAGTGGCTTCGGTCTCTGAATGTCCTTGAGTGTGTGACGACCCTCCCACTCTGTCTGCCGTATTCTCTCTCTTTGCTCTTGTTTTCTTATTAGGATGCCGGTGGGCGGAGCCGGGAGGGTCGTCAGCGACATGGGAAATACCTGGACCCGGTGTCCCAGGATAAATAGACCACTTCCCCATTCATGGAGGAGACTCTCTCCATGCAGACACAGACAGATTTTGGTTGTGGCATTTTTGTGGCTATTTGGTTTGTTTGCAATGGCACCTTTCAACACCCCGCATTATCACATGTATGCATGCAAAACACTCACTTACACTACTGATTACTGGCTACACACACCATTGTTAATTGTATTTATTTTACTTTATTTAATAAATATATTTTGTTATTCTTTATCTCCACGTTGTTTCCCTTTTTGTTACAGGCTTCAAGCCGGTTCGTGACAAATGGCCCAGCCAGATCCCGGACTTGAACCCGTTTGAACATCTCTGGAGAGACCTGAAAATATCTGTGAAGGGATGCTCCCCATCCAATCTGACAGAGCTTGAGAGGATCTGCAGAGAAGAATGGGAGAAAGTCCCCAAATACAGTGTGCCAAGATTGTAGCTTGTGTCAAGCTTGTAGCCCCCCAAAGTCAGCTAATTTCCACTCCATTCATATGCAAATACGTTTGATTCATACACTGGCTTGTCTGTCTGGCATGTTTTCATTTAAACTGGCCTTCCCTTATCTACATTGAAATAATGTTATTTCAGTAGTCCTCTACTATGATCATAGCTCAATAGTGCAACCGTGTGGTAGACTATATATGTATCTATTGTATGTCCTGGGATACAAACAACAATGAATAATGTTGAACCAACAAATGCCATCAAGGGATTAGTTAATGAACAATAATGAACACCTTGTGAAACAGCTGTGAAAACCAACCTGGCAATATTTAAGATTTTAATAGAAAAACATTGATGTTTTTTTTGCTACAGGTAGGTGAATTTACTTTCACAGATGTTTTGTTCACTCACATGGCAATCATAGACTGAAAAAAATGGATTATGGTGTGTGGAATAGAGAGGAGGTGGGTTCTGTGTGCGTGGGAGGTTCTGCCTGTCACTTGTTCTAAACAGTCAGCCCGTCTCAGAAGGGGTCCTCGAAAAGGTAGACTGCAAAGCCCGTGCACTGCTGCTCTTTTTTTGCAGTGCTAGTGTTTTTAGTACACCTGTGTATCTCACATTATGTGCCCAGTACGATAGAACAAGAAAACCTTCTTAGCAAATAATAACAACATCACAATAACAGTTGCTGTAGATGATGTAATTAAAAGTTGGAGGGTGGTTGGTAATGGAGGACATCAGGTGGATCCATGTCTGGGTGTTAGGCAGAACCGCTAGGTCCTGGAGAACAGGAAGCAGAGTAAAGAGAACAGGGTAGGAGCCAAAGACGGAAACAAGAAAACACACAGGTTACAGGTTGATCAGGTGTGCAAAAATACAGTTATTGAATTATTGAATTTAATTGTTTGATTAGACATGCAATAATGTTAATGGCAGACAGAAAATAAAGGATACCTGTCTGTAATGTTTTGTGTCAGTGGGGTTGATGAGGGAGGTAAGGGATGGTCCCTGGAAAAGATAGAGAGATGAGTTCTGAGAGAAACTCCAGGATGGTGTCATGACCACTGGAGTCACACACCTTAACAGTACCTTCCTGGCAGCGGAGGTTACTTAACGTGACCCAGTGGTTAGCCTTGAGATTTACTATCTGGAGAAACACCTGGGCCAGTGTTGGTACTGCTGACAGCATGGTCATGCCGCCCACCGCGATTAGGCAAATGCCAGTAGTTATCAACAGAGATTTTTATATTCACCTTAACGGATGTTGACCCCAGCTAGGAGCGAATGAGCAGCAAGGTTTCCCGGTCTCGCCTTCCTTTCGTCCTTCTTCCAAGTTATTTGCCCGGATGTCGAAGCACTTGGTCCCCTTCTTGATTCTCCTCCGGTAGCTCCCCTTCTGTTTCTCATGTGCCTTGTCCATGTTCAGTCTCACCTTGATTGAGAATAGAAATAAATGAAATTACATTTCATATTATTACAAATACATCTCTTACATATCTCCTGGAGGCCCAGAAAATAAATTACCAGCGGACAATCATTTTTACCTGGTCAAAAACCTCCACATCCTTCTCAGCCCATGTCAAGGTAGTCCTCGAAGGCGTTCTGATCTGGCTTGACAACTTCCACCTTTAGGTGGAGTTTCAGTGATCTGAAAAGTACAAAAATAGCAATAGACAAACAACAACACTAAGTCAATCACAAATTTTAAATACTACAGTATATGACATAATCGTATATACAATTGCATTGTTTACCTCAGTAAATAGCTGCGGCTCCGGTCTGTACTGCAGGCGATAGGGTGAGTACTCCGGAGGCTGGATGCTTCTGTTGTGTGCAAAGAGAATGACCTTCAGGATGTCCTCCCACCATTCCAGGAACCCGTCAAGGGACTTGCCCATGGCAGTCTTGAGGGTCTGGTTGGTCCATTCATCCAATCCTGGAGGAGGGGGTAGGAAAGGGAAAGCTATTGACAATGGAAGATATTGAAATGTCTGATTATATACCATGGAAAATCAAAAACGAATTGTAAAAAAAACTAAAACAAACCAATGGTGACAGAATATAACCTGTACCTTGTTCCGAAGTTCACAACCTTGGTCACTCAAGATGACCTCAGGAGAAACATGGGTGTTGAAGATGTCCATCAACACCTTGGAGGTGGCCTCGCCAGTCTTGTCCTTGATGGGTATCATACAAAAGGAAAACCCTTTTTAATAGGTTACAGAAGGGAATTTATATTTAAGCACATTCTCTTCCTTTACTGACCTTAATACAACGGTATTGCCTATACCCACTTGGTCAAGAAATTGGTCGCCGTCAAACACCAGCTGTTGCCATTCCTGGATTTCGTGAAGGGTCCGATGAGGTCCACCCCTACATTTAAAGTGTTAGAGAGAAGATTACGTCATTCTTATCCGTATCTGTGTCATTCAGTATGCAGATTTTAAAATTTGTATGGATAATGACACACATTGTATAATATTGTAACTCTGCTGTGGTCAAATAAAGCAACCATTACAAAACAGCTTATCAGGTCAAAATTAGAATTTTGACACTTACCGATCATGTGCCATGGTGAAACAACTGATGGGCTTCAACTCCTGCGCCACAGTCTTCACCCTCTCAAACTTCTGTCAAGCTAGACAGGTACTGACCTTTAAGCACAAGGTGACAAATTGAAACATTGTATTCTCTCTGATATGACATTCATTGAAATCATAATAATTTCAGATATAATAGAATGAGATTGATAAAAAAAAGGTTGTCTTTCACTCTCTGCCCACTTCTCTCTTTCCCTCACTTACTTTCATCCTTTCTTTCTCACTTTCTTCCTCAAAATGACAGACATATAACTAAATTTAATAGCTACTGTAGCAACTTGTAGATGACCGACTACCTAGATGGAAAATTATTTTTGAAAAATGATTGTTCATAGCTAAATCCTTCCAGTTATGTAATTGAAGTTAACTGCTTAACCCGAATATTTAATTTCTGCCCCGTACGAATTTTGCGCCTCTTGTCGAGATCACTGGTGCCTTCATAGTACTTCACCTGGTTGGAAAGATGAAATAAAATCTCCTTGAGGAAAACACTTTTTGGTATGACAGACCCTTTTCTGATTTTTCATTTGTTTTTCCATAAATGACAACTGTAGTGGAAGGATGAGAGAAGGTGTTATACTCGCGACTGGCTGGCGTTCCCATGGAAGTCCTGGTGTCACTGACGCCAGGAGATGTTTGAAGACAGATGAATCAACTAAATGAATGTTACTGTGTGAATTAAATTGTTCAAGTTCATAAAGAGCTATGGATTTATTGATACAGGGAAACTGTGGATAGTTCAGAGGGAGTGACACATGGGTGCACTCCATCATTTAAATATAGTTGATTAGATTATAATCTGTCTGTGTTTTTGTGTGGCAAAGACCCACTAAAGGCATGTTTCTGTCTCCCGACAAGTCATGCGCATTTATTGTGTCATTGTGTGAATTATTTTGGATACACTTGTTTGTTAATGTTGATCAATTCCCCATTAAATCGCCACCAGCGAATGTTAACAGTTCATTTTTCATAATCTACAATGTTGATTCACGGTAACTTCTGGTAATGCAATTAAAACTGCTACACTTGATCAACAAGTTTTGTTTTATTTCATAACATTTACGACTTTTGTCAATTTCTTCATTGTTTTGTAAATGTATTTTCTTTGCATGCGAGCATGTAATATTTTGTTGCTCCTGTCAATGTTGAGTGATCACACATGCCTCAGCACACATGGAAGGTTACTTTGCCTGACTGCAAATGTGTGCTAAAAGTGGGGATGTTTCATGGTATTTCTGATTATCTTAACTCACCACCACCAATTAACATTTTTTTTTTTTTTACAGAAAACCACAGATCCACCACTGCAATATAGGCCTACACTCTGAGAAAAATATGCTATCTAGAACCTAAAAGGATTATTCCACTGTCCCAATATGATATTATTTTTTGTTCCAGGTACAATAGAATCCCTTCTGTGCCTAGGTAGAATTTTTTTTTGTTCCATTCCACAGAGTGTTCTACATGGATCCCAAAAGTGTTCTTACTGGAACCAAAAAGCATTCTCTTTCGGCCACAGCCAAATAACCTTGTTGGAACCCCTTTTTCGAAGAGTGTACTCAACAAGTTCAACCTGTTCAGTTTACACCATTTAATTCCGTACTCAAACATCTGCCTGGTATTCAAGACAACACGCATCACCTTCGAAGGTTTTCCTCATCCTTTGCTCAGACTTACATAGCAGTTCCAAGAACCTCCACCAGGGGGGACTGCAGCGTCTACAAATGGACAAAAAGGAGACAAGAGGGCACCCCACACTCATTTTAGATCCCAAGGCGTCTTTATTTTCATACTGTATGCTCTCACTCTCATCACTATCTCATTTGCCATCCATTTATGGCATTTCAGCATTGACACAGAGGGGCACATCACACATGCATTTTCTTGGAACTCCATCCATACACACACAGACACACACTACTGTAGCATCTTGTTTACATTTCTCACATTTCAGGCATCCAGCTGAGGCCCTGGATGGATCATGTTGCACTGAGGTGGGCACAGGGGTATGTACAGTATGTCATTTTCAGTGAGGTGGGCATGGAGTGTAGGCCTAGAGGCCTGGAGTCAGAGGTCACCAGGTCAATGGGGGCCTGCCTGGAGGTCAGGAAGGCTCCAGGGAGAAGGCCCAAGTGAATAGGTGTGTCAGTGACACTGTCTTTCAGCGGGGCAGAGCAGGCAAATTAATGTAAAATCGTGTGAGATGAAAATGTACAAACTAAAGGGTGTGCAATATAGGATAGTCAATGGACATTCCGAACCTTGGTTGAGTCCAGTTGGTCACATGACCAAGGAGGTATTGAAATGAGAAAATGTACAAAATTCATGTAACAACGTGTGAGATGAAAATGGACAAACTAAAGGGTGTGCAATATAGGATAGTCAATGGACATTCCGAACCTTGGTTGAGTCCAGTTGGTCACATGACCAAGGAGGTATTGCAATGAGAAAATGTACAAAATTCATGTAACAACGTATGAGATGAAAATGGACAAACTAAAGGGTGTGCAATGTGTAGGCCCACTGAATGTACATTCTGAACTGTATTTGAGGTCAGTAGGTCACATGACCAAGGAGCTATTGAAATTAGAATATAAAAAAAGTTTGAACTTTGTTTACGCTCCCGAACTAATTCAACTCAGAATACTGAATGCTGCTCACATTTCCACACGTTTATTAGCTTTGGAAAGCGAATTCATGTCAAAATCGTGAAAATAAGACCTGTGCAGTGTTGTGCACAATTTGTCCAACATCATGACACTTATTTGGAGTCTGTGGCCTAAGAGGTTTGAAAGCTATTGAGGTTTGAAAGCCCGAATATCTGGCGAACATCCAACCTGAAACTGTTTTTACCTTGGTCCTAAGTTAGTAGGCTAAATAGTGCATACAAAACGAAGGAAAAGAGATGGCTATAGACTACATGGGGCAAAAGCGCTCTCTGTTAAATTATTATAATTTGAGGTAGTCAGTCAGCACAAGATACTCTAAATGTCGCATCTCCATGTGACGCGGTTGCTTCTATTTTAAAAAAAAGTCCATAAGGCATAATACAAATATACACATTTTGATCTTATCTGGTGATAAGTCATAGGCATAGGCTATATGAATAATTTAGTCTACATTCAAATTTGACACACCAATTATTTTTGGAATGCTTTTTACAATTTGCTGATAGCCCATGTTTGGTTAGCTTGTTCAGGTATTACATTCCACTCCGTGTCATCTGGTATCATAACTGGCAATTTCCTCCTGGCAGTGAGAGCTGTTCAGTGGTGTGTTGTGTGGACAACGGGAGAGATGTGACTCTGTTGTGGTACGGTAGAGATGAGAGACTGAACCAGACTAACAGCACTGTTCTCACCCACAACCTCTTTTATACCAGAGCTGTATACTTTTTGTGCGACTTTATTCGTGGGGAATGGCGTTTAAAAAGGACAAGGACAATAGGCTAAACAATAGATAGACAACGAATTAAATGTATAGATGAATAACAGTAGGTCTAACAGGCTAGCCTATACATTATGAGAATACATGCCTATATATTACAACAGTAACCAACACAAAGTACAACTTCTACAGGAATAGCCTACTTACCGATGATGAAACGTACTGATATTCCCAAATATTGAAGCGTTGACGTTTTCTAGTTCTCTATTGCTGGGACTTTAGAGGTCTCTTCACAGCCGCTATATTTCCAATAATCTTTTAGGCGGGCAGAGTTATGTACTGTTGTGCTGTGGATGATCCGTTTAAATAGCAGCTGCTGCACTACTTCCACTTCCTTTTCTCGGCGCGTTCTAGGAAGGGCTCGCTTGGTAAGAGCTCAATGTTAGAGTGTATAAGGCGAGGCGCACTATGTTTAACGACACTCCTACTAAGGTTCCAACAAAGTGTCCTTGAGTGGCCCAGCCAGAGCCGGACTTGAACCTGATTTAACATCTCTGAGGAGATCTTAAAATAGCTGTGCAGTGTTGCTCCCAATCAAACCTGACAGAATTTGAGATAATCTGCAGAGAAAAATGGGAGAAACTCTCTAAATACAGGTGTGCCAAGCTTGTAGCATCATACCCAGGAAGACTCAAGGCTGTAATCGCTGCCAAAGGTGCTTCAACAAAGTACTGAGAAAAGGGTCTGAATACTTATGTACATGTGATATTTACTTTTATTTTTAATACACTTGCAAAAATTTCTGAACCTGTTTTTGCTTTGTCATTATGGGGTGTGTGTGTAGATTGATGAGGGGAAAAACGATTTAATCCATTTTAAAATAAGGCTGTAACGTAACAAAATGTGGAAAAAGTAAATGGGTCTGAAAACTTTATTTGCACTGTATTTCACCCATGTGAATGTGGCCAAAGACATGACTGAAACAGGAACCAATTGCCAATGTATGTGTACAGTGGATATATACACATAAATGTGATATTTGAGGCTCTCTCCCAATAAGTTTTTTATTTTTTTTGTCATTTTATTAATGAACACACATTATATTATGCTTTTAGCTTGTGGGTGTGTGATATGGGGGTTAGATTTTAAAGAAAAACGTTTATTTTATTATTTAACCTTTATTTAACTAGGCAAGTCAGTTAAGAACAAATTCTTATTTACAATGACGGCCTACTCCACCCAAACCCTCCCCTAAACGGATAACACTGGCACAATTGTACTTGATGCTTTCCATTTGCTGTCCAGTCATATGATCTATCGCATTAGATGATCAACATTTTTTTTTATTGAAGGTGGATTTACTTTTGCCTGAGAAATATGAGTTGGTAAAGAGTTCCATTCACCTATGGCTTTATATAAAAAGTAGATTTAAGGCAATTTGTCCTTGGCTTGGGTTGTCTTAGCTGCCCTGAATTTGCCTGTCTGGTTTTGTGGTTATGCGCGTTGCTAGCATGTACTAACTGGCCTGAAAAATATAGTTTTTTAAAAATATAACATTCCTAAAGAAAATCAGAAGACTGGATAGTAATTTGTTTTCAATGTGAAGCCATGAAAGATTCTGATGCATTTGGATAATATTCATACAGACAGACCAATGAAGAGCTAATCTGGCAGCCCTGTTTTGAGCGATTTGAATCTTTTTTTTATATATTTCTTGCTGCAGATGACCATATAACTGGACAGTACTCTAAGTGTGATAAGACCAGGTATTCAATCACCAGATTCAGTGTGTTAAATGTGAACATTTTCTTGTAACAACAATTCCCTTACACATCTTAGTAACAGTATTATCTATGTGTTCTGACCATGATAAAGCTGCATAGTTTTTTTTTTTTTTACTTGCTCTACATGCGTTCTATTCATCAACAAATTAAATTGGGTTTCATCAGCATGCATATATCTTGAACCAAATACAATACATTTCATTTTAGAAATGTTCAACACCAATTTGTTCATATCAACCCACTCAGACACCATTCTTAGTTCACTTCTCAGTACATCTGTTAGCTCATAACATTCTGATGCTGCGCTATACACTGTAGAGTCATCAGCATACATGACCACTCTTGCTTTGTTCATTACTGAAGGTAAATCATTAGTAAAGAGAGTAGAGAAGTGGGCCAAGGCAACTTCCTTGAGGAACACCACAATGTATATCATTACTGTTTGAAAAGCTACCATTAAATAACACGTTTTGCCTTCTCCTGGATAATTAGCTTTCCATCCAGGATAGAGATGCAGACTTAAAACCATAACATTTGAGTTACCTAGTAACAGTTCATGATCAATTACATCAAAATCAGCACTGAAATCTAGCAACACTACACCAACTAACTTCCTGTCATCCATACTCTTTAACCAATCATCTGTCATTTGTTCGAAGCTGTACTTGTAGAATGCCCTTCTTTGTATGCATGCTGTATGCATGCTATCAGACCATTACATGAGAAATAATCCTTGATTTGTACAGAAACAATTTTTCCAATAATTTTCATAACACAGGCAGCAAGCTTATTGGAAGACTATCAGGACTAGTGAATGCAGATTTTTTTATCCTTAGGTAGTGGAATAACCTTTGACTCTTTCCGGACTTCTGGGAACACCCCATATATCAAGCACTTGTAAAAAAAAATGAGAGATTTCAGAAGATATTTGGTTAGCTGTAACTAAGAAATTTGGCATCAAGATTATCTGTACCAGGTGACTTGTCATCCGAAAGAGACAACAGCGTCCATTATACCTCTTCCCTTTCTACTTGATTAGTATAAAAATGAAATATCTTCCAGTGCAAAGACTGGAAGATATTTTTTCAGAGTTATACACTGTATGTGGGCTAATGTAGGAGCGTGCAGGAGGGAGTGGTTGTATTCTTAAGATATGATGACCTACATACTGTGTAGCTAGAAAAGGACAAGCAATAAATGGTCCATCATAATAAACTGTTCATTTTGTACATTCAAACTGCATGAACACAGTTGTCAAAGCAAGATCTGAACTACACTTAATCGTGTCTGCATTTTGCCAAAAGCAATAAGAGTAAAATGTCACCAAAGATACTTGTCTGAGTCAAAAGGCAAATCAAAATATACCCCTCAGAAATGTTTCAATAGAATCTACATGGTGAAAGGAAAAATGTGCTTGTGGACTTTGTTTCCAATGTAGCCTAACAGCCATTGCTTATAAGGAGTAGGTGGCTATACCTAACCAAATATCTGCTTTTTATGTACATAGCTGCTATCCACTGGCAAGCTAAACAATGACCAGCTATAAAAAGATACAGGGGAGGCACCTACATTTAAACAAAACAGACAGTACTGAAAATAAGCTTTGGCCCAGCAGTAGCATAGCAAACACACTAGTGAATTGTATTAAGATAGGTTCCATTTGTTTTAACCTATAAATCGTCACTCAATGCCTAGGCTTATCTCCACTGTGCCGCCTTTCCTTCCAGTTCTCTGCTGCCAATGACTAGAACGAATTGCAAAAATCTCTGAAGCTGGAGTCTTATATCTCCCTCTCTATAAGCATCAGCTGCCAGAGCAGCTTAATAATGATCACTGTACCTGTACACAGCCAATCTGTAAATAGCACACTCGACTACCTCATCCACATATTATTACTTACCCTCTTGCAGCCCAGTACTTGCACATCTGCACATCTAGCACTCCAGTATTAATGCTAAATTGTAATTATTTGCGCCTCTAGGGCCTATTTATTGCCTACCTCCCAACTCTTCTACATTTGCACACACAACATCAATTTTTCAATTTTTCTGTTCTTTTTCGTTGTTGACTGTACGTTTGTTTATGTGTAACTCTGTTTTTGTCACACTGCTTTGCTTTATCTTGGCCAGATAGCAGTTGTAAATGAGAACTTGTTCTCAACTGGCCTACCTGGTTTAAAAAAAGGTACAAAAATAAATAAAAAAAGAGAGATCACCCACTAAAAACTCTAGGCATAGTTATTGAATTTGTCTATATCAGTGAATCTCACCAAGGCCCTAATTCAACAAAAGAATGACCAACACAGGAAGTCTGAAATAACAACAATGCAATAGTTAAATGGGAATTTTCTCCAGTAACAACTGTGCCTCCATTAAGTTTTCTAGATTCATCTTTACTATAATTTTGTCTTAACGTCCTCTTTAGGATGTAATGCCTTCTCTTGGATGTGAATGATCATGTAACCCTCTCAGTAACTTCCTGTTTTCGCTCTCCTTCATGCAGTGTTAACATCCTCGCTGGCAGTGATGCAATGTAACTGGAGTGTATAATAAACTGATGTCAGCTCAGGGTTGTCTCTAAGCGGATCAAGTTCTGGTATACCTCTTCGCTCCTCCTAGACAGGGAGAGGGAAAGAGGTAGGGAGGGAAGGATTGAGAGGAACAAGGAAAGAGGGGCAGAGAGCGGGGGATGAGAAAAGGTGTAGCAAAAAAGAAAAAGGATCATGTTTCGTTATCAGATACTTTGTACCAGAGGAAGACAAGTCTGATGCTCTCTTATCTATTCTCATGGTTCTGGACTAGGTAACTCAACAGTCAACACATCTAGAACCATTCTTAAATCTAGTGGGAGGAACCATGAAGCCAAGTTTAAGAGTCCATAGACTTGGCAAATACTGTTAAAGACACAGGAAGATCAAAGGCATTACTATACTGAACAAAAGTATAAAATGCAACAATTTCAAGGATTTTACTGAGTTACAGTTCATATAAGGAAATCAGTCAATTGAAATTCATTCATTAGGCCCTAATCTATGGATTTCACATGACTGTGCAGGGGTGCAGCAATGGGTGGGACTGGGAGGTCAAAGGCCCACCCACGCGGGAACCAGGCCCAGATAATCATAATGAGTTTTTCCCCACAAAAGGGCTTTATTAGAGACAGAAATACTCCTCAGCATGCCAATTGCAATCTCCCTAAAAACTTGAGACATCTGTGGCATTGTGTTGTGTGACAAAACTGCACATTTTAGAGTGACCATTTATCCCCAGCAAAAGGTGCACCTGTGTAATTATCATGCTGTTTAATCAGCTTCTTGATATGCCACACCTGTCAGGTGGATGGATTATCTGGCAAAGGAGAAAAGCTCACTAACAGGGATACACTCAAATTTGTGCACAGAATTTCATTAAAATAAGCTTCATGTGCGTATGCAATCTTTTGGGATATATTAATTCAGCTAATGAAACATGGGAACATTTACATGTTGCATTTATATTTTGTTCAGTGTATGAACAAAATGAGCTGTGTGGCTTCTCATTGTGCAACCCAACCATATCACATGGACAAAACTGGATGCAATGACATCAGGCCGGGTATCAAACTCAGGTGGTCTGTGCAACTCAAGACCACATTAAACCCACTGGCACAGAGCTAAAGTCAACAGTTGTAGCCATCAGGGCTGCTAAAGCTGCTGTATTACATCTCCTATGTTTATCAGGCTGTAGCATTATTAGTAAGTAACCTGGTTATCTGCTGGTTTAATGTGAGTTCTCTGCATACAGAATGTCATCTTGCTTTCTTTCGGGTGAATCTATAAAGGCAAATAATGGAAATGAAATATACAGTGTGGGTGGGAGTAACTGACAGATATGCACAAATGCTCATCCGCAAGACAGGTTCTGTCAACACTAAGAACTCATGTTACTATGGATACCGGTGTCTGTACTAGCAGTCTTTTTGGCGTCAGAGAACCCATAACGTAATTATTGTCCGAGCATGCTTGTGTGTGTGTGACTTCTGCTTTATAACACATTTAGAGAAGTGGTCTGAGATAGCTGAGGAAGTGTGGAAGATTTATATTTTATTTGACCTGTAGCTGTTGTTCAGGCAAACATGTCCTACGTTTTCCCAAAAAACCATCAATGATCATTAAAAAAGGTTCTGCACAACAGGTTTTCACGGAATAACATCTCCCTGCTAAAAGATGAATACCTGCATGTGAGTGTCTGTTTCTCTTCTTAAGACATATTGCAAGTCCAACAAGTCCTGAAGCAACCAGAACACAGATTACAGCAATAAGAAGAGAACCTGGAGTCCTCTCATCACCATCTGAAGTAAAAAGAGAGAAACTATATTTTAATTAAAACAGTGTTTCATAAAATGAGCTCTACCATACTTACTGTTTCATATAGAAGTTGGTATTGTCTGGATACTGCAATGTAACATTGCTACTGTACATGTTGTTTTTTTACCTGTCACCTTGGAGGGATCACTCTATACAGGAATGTGGAACAACACCGGTCCCCTTGCTGACTGGGTTGGCAGCCTCACATCTGTAAGACTCTCTGTTCTGTTCATCCACCTTGAGAGGTAGAGAGAGGGTGATATTGAGGTCAGGGCTGCTGGTCTGGTTGAGTCTCTCCTCTCCTCTGTACCAGGACAGGGTCACCTCTCTCCCGTTCTCCACAGAACACACCACTGTACAGGAGATGTTATCATGGACCGTCACCTGAGGTTTGGACAGAACATCTGGAAGACAAATAATGAATAAATGGGAATTGGTGAAATGGTACTTATCTTTAAATTGGCAAAGAGCAGATGCTACATACATTTTTGGACTTATACATTCATGATTTGGACACATTTTGAAGAATATAACTTATAAATGCTTCATGAGCTTAGTCCCCATCAGAGAACCCATCAGCTTGTTTTACTCCAGTGTTTGTAAACAAAGAAATTGTAAGCAAACACTATATATAGTCTAAAACAGGTTACAACTATAATTGTTATATAATGGTTGATCAGTCCTTCTATCCATCGCTCTGTCTATGAATTTGAGAGTGGTACATTTCTCCAGCCCCATCGCTCAGCTTTTTACCGAACCAATAAAGCGACTATTTTAATGATTTTGTAATTTACAGCACACACACACACACTTACAGTACACAGTCAGCTGAAATGCATGTGTCATCTTCTCTTCATCTGCATTCGCCACAGTGTAAATCCCAGAATCGTCTATTGTAGGTCTGACAAAGTGAAGAATCCAGTAACATTGTTCCAGTGAAGGCGGTTTTTTAAATCTCTTCACAAGGTTGGTATTACTTTGTTTACCAGGATACACATGTGCAACTTTGCCAAGGTCTCCATAAAGTAAATTGCCAGACTTCAACACCCTTTCTGGAAAAGAGAGAGACTTTCCCGCGATTCCTTTCACCTGCCAAGTCTCAGGTTGGGCTGAATGCTGGGCTGAGCAGAGTACTGTGGAGAGAAAGAGAGACTCAATATCAACGCATTGACTTAAATACCATAGTTCTTCTCTAATATAGCAATGTTGCAAATGAATTTTCCTGATTGCTTGAGAAAAAGTGTCCACACAGAATTAACTTTTTCTAAACAATTAACAATCAGCCCCAAACTGAAACAAGTTGGCCAAAATGACACATTCCATTTGCAAATGCATTAAGACTTAAATACATGACACAAATCAACTACATCCATCAAAACATACAACTTCTTATCTAATGAAAAGTTATTTCATTATAAGTTATCTTTATTATAAGTTATTTCAATAAATCGTTACACAACGGCCCAATAAATACTGACTACAACTATCAATATACCATAACATGGTAAAACCTCTTATATTTCTAGGTCATCTGTTGATACTATAATTATAGGATGATTGATTGCTGATTGAACAATTGTGCAAAGAAGTTTTACACATGTGCAGAAGTAGTTCACAATCATTGGAATCATTTATACCAGCTGTGATCAAATGTTTTAATTTAGTTTGACATGATATAATCAACTGAATTTTGCTTCTTTTGTAGAGAGTTGTCTTTACTGTTTTGCAAAACAAATTGCTAGCATTTTCTGTGAAAACAATGAGAAATGGATCTTACAGTTTGCAAAAAAGAATACTGTTGTGCTCATTAGGTTATGATGTGCCGGTTATGATGTTTAATTGAAAGTGTCTTAGCAATCGAGGAAAACTGTAAAGGCCTGATGTGATGGTGACAGTTAGGAAAGAAATTACAGGACTGGTAGCTCTACGAATTTGTTTGTACACACTCTTAGAAGAAACTGTTCCAAACGGTTCTTCAGCTGTCCCCCATAGCATAACTATTTTTGATTCTAGGTAAAACCCTTTTTGGTTCTAGGTCGAACCCTTTTGTGGTTCCATGTAGAGTAAGTGGGGGGGGCAAAGTACGGCCCGCCGGGCACTTCAATCTGGCCAGCGAGACATACACCTTTATTCCTCCCCAATTTTTTTGGTATCCAATTGGTAGTTATAGTCTTGTCCCATCGCTGCAAACTCCCATACAGACTTGGGAGAGGTGGAGGTCGGACAGCCGTGCGTCCTCCAAAACATGACCCAGCCAAGCCGCACTGCTTCTTGTACCAATGCCGCTTAACCCGGAAGCCAGCCGCAGCAATGTGTCAAAGAAACCACGGACGATGCTGGCCAATTGTGTGCCGCCTCATGGGTCTCCCAGTCACGGCCAGCTGTGACACAGTCTGGGATCGACCCCGGGTCTGTTGTGATGGCCTCAAGCAATGCGATGTAGTGCCTTTAAACGCTCCGCCACTCGAGAGGCCCCCGCAAATTGATTTTAACAAAGAATTGGTCCCCCCAAATGTGGCCCTTCGTTGAATTTCAAAATCCCGATCGTGGCCCTCGAGCCAAAAGGTTTGCCCACCCTGGATGTAGAGCCTCCTGTGGGGTAAGGGTTCTACATGGAACCCAAAAGGGTTCTACCTGAAACCAAAACGGTTCTTCAAAGGGTTCTCTATGGGGACAGCTGAAGAACCCTTTTAGGTTCTAGATAGCAACTCTTCCTTCTGCTGGTAATGGCACAAAAACTGAAATGCCATCATTGTAAAAAAATAAATACACTCCTTCTTACCTTCTTTTTTGTACCTTTATTTTGACAGTGAAATCACATTGAGACTAAACCTATTTTCAAGAGAGTCCTGCATGTGCACAAATTATACAAAATGTACGACCTGAACTGCCCTAGAGCCACCAGAGCATCATGGTGCAGAGCGCTGCAGATCATTCCATACATGGGGCGCAAAAAAAAAAAAAACTGAATGCAGACTTTACTTAATTCCATAGTGATCCACGGGACCTCAAGAGTTATCCATCCCTGTGATCGGGTCTGGTACTCTTATGTCTGTAATTTAAAATGAAAATGGGGTCCACCAAAACGTAGCGCCGGTAATATGGGTCATATCTTTTGAACAGTAAGAGCTAGGACCAAGACGTTTTCTTCAGGAAAAGAGTGAGACTTGGCTCCACCGTACCTGGCTATGAAATGCAGTTGGGGAAAGTGAGACGAATGAGCAAGACTAGAAACTCCTACTGCTATACACAAGCAAACCTACTGCTATACACAGGAAGAGAAAAACATAGCTCGACTGTTGCACACTATGTAAATCAATTGCTGCTATTGTTTTTAATTTCGTAAAGCACCTGTGTTTCATAACCAGGCAAAGAGAGAGTCAACAGCACGACGAGTCACCTGCGCGATGTGTAGCAGATAATCAAAGTAGAGTCTGTCTGCCTTTGCTGCCCAGATTCATAGCTTGCTCACCTGCAGCTCACCAGCTGATGTACAACATTAGGCTTCGGCGCGTCTTTCCTTCTGCTGAACTGAACTGCCCCTGCGCAGACACGTAAAAACTCTCAATCTATCCAAAAACTATTGTCCAGTCCATTTAGTACTCATATTTAGTAGCAGAGATAATTTAGTGAAGTCTCGTTTTAGTAACTGAAATGAAAAATATTTTAGCCTATAGTTGGTTCTTGGTCTATTTAGGCAGTTAATTGCCACTGAAAAATAGGTGTTTGGAAATATTTTAGTCACTATTTGTATTGACAATATTAACACTGATCCAACAATTGACCACTTAATAAAATACTTGAAAGTACTACTTAAGAATTTGTTTGGGTATCTGTACTTTACTTGATAATTTACATTTTTGACAACTTGTACTTCACTACATCCCTAAAGAAAAAAAAAAAAAAAAAATAAAAATATATATATATATATATATAATACACACTTTTTACCCATACATTTTCCCTGACACCCAAAAGTACTCTTTACATTTTGAAAGCTTAGCAGGACAGGACAATGACAACATTTTCACACTTACCAAGAGAACAACCCTGGTCATCCCTACTGCCTTGATCTGATGACTCACAGAACACAGGTTTCATTTGTAAATGATGTCTGAGTGTTGGAGCGTGCCCCTGCTATCCGTAAATAAAACAAACAAGAAAATTATGCTGTCTGGTTTGATTAATTTAAGAAATTTGAAAATATTTATACTTTTACTTTGATACGTATATTTCAAACGAAATACTTTTAGACATTTACTCAAGTAGTATTTTACTGGATGACTTTCACTTTTACTAGAGTCATTTTCTATTAAGGTATATTTACTTTTACTCAAGTACTGCTTAATATAAATCCAGTGATGCTGCCGAGATGGTGCTATGTCTTGGTCAGAAGCCTGACTGATGACACATTAAGATTATATTTCGTAGCAAGCAAAGATCTAAACTGACAGTTGATTAGAGATTCAACATTTCGTCAAACTGGTTCTTGACTAAAAATACTTTCAATGACAATGTTAATTCTTAATATGTGTCCGGGAAACCAACCCTAAATGTCTACATGACGTGGTGCTCTGTGTTTATTTGTCTATTTGTTGTCATACCTCATTCAGGATAAGCAAACACATGACATAACAAAACCAAAGATGAGACTATAGCTAAATACACGGTTTAATAAAGTGTTAAAACAAAACTTATTTTGTAAAAAAAAAAAACTATTTCTCGAGCTGCCACAATTTTACGAGTGTCGGAAAAACACCTCAGACTGTTATGTTAGGGCTACAGGACTATGTTTAATAATCAACAAAATCACAAAAATACGTGTTCACGCATGATACATGCGTTTCTCTACAAAAATAGAGAAGAAACACATTAATCTTAGTCAAAATTGACCAGGACAAAGAGGACAAAGATCTCGCATGCATGACGTGTTACACCACATACAGCTCAGACTGGCCGAAATATATTTTGTACTGGCTAAAGGCAGCGACATGATTTTCAATTGTTTATATAGTTGAATACCTCATATATATATATATATATGGGTTTCTGTATCACATGGAAAAATGTCTAAAGGTGTCACAAATGAGTTTAACGACAGCTGTCAAGTCTCTACAACCAAAGTCACAATAATCAAGGGGCACATACCGAAGAGATACAGTAGCGTCACCTTCATTTTTTTTCTTTGAGAAAACAGCATTGTAGCCTACAGTCCATACAATCACCCAACTGGTTCCACACAATCACTACAAATAACATAGTCTGAGATACTCGACAAGAGCGCCCAGACATTGAGTTTGTTATTTAAGCTGTCCCAGGGACCCGGGTGGGTGGAGTTTGTAACAACTACAACTCCATCTACAGCTGTATTTGCTTTTCACACACAACACAAAAAAGAGGAGGGGCATGGAGGGAGATATTATCCTGTTATCTGAGCGGCAGCCTTGGTGGTGTACCCAGGAATCTTTGCAGTGTTTTTCAATATGATGAAACCGCATCAAAGGTAACACCTGTTCATTTCTCTCTCTCAAAAGACTGTTATAGATGAACTTATCCTGTGTGCCTTCTTTCTTCTCCAGATAATTTTTGAATGTTGAGTGGTGGTGGATGAGCATTCCATTTCGAGGCAGAGAGAGAGAGCGAGAGAGGGGGGAGAGCGAGGGGGGGGGGGAGGGAGAGAGAGAGGGGGGGCGAGAGAGGGGGGGAGCGAGAGAGGTGGGAGAGCGAGAGAGGGGGGAGAGAGAGAAAACAGCCAGGGACACTCGCTAATCATTCTTGATGAAACATTATTATTATATTTTTTTTACATCAAATAAAATGACATTTTATTGGTCACATGCACATATTTAGCAGATATTATTGCGGGTGTAGCGACGTGCATTATTTAAAGGATATTGTATGTTTTGTTTTGTGAACAATTTGACCAGGTGACACAATAATGATCGATTTGAACAGGGCGTAATGTGGTTTAGTGTCTTTGTGTGCAGACAGTCAACTGTCTATTTTGATCAACATTGGGTGAACCGTTTAGGAATTACAGCACTTCTTGTACATAGTTCCCCCAATTTAGGGGACCAAAAGTATTTGTCACATTTCTACAATTGTTCTTTTAGTTTGAAAATGTGTTGTAGTTGTGTATATCAATGAAAAAAATCCCAATTGAATCCGTTTTTAATATTTTAATTTAAGGCGGCAAAAACGTGAAAAGTGCGCAAGGGTATGTTGGGTTGCTAGATCAGAAGGTTGCTAGATCGAATCCCCGAGCTGACAAGGTAAAATCTGTTGTTCTGCCCCTGAACAAGGCAATGGGGACCCTATTCAGACTTGAGATAAGTTGATTTAACATGGACTTATGCCCCCCCAAAATGTACTTAAGTGAATTATTTGTCAATTTATCTCCGTCTGAATCAGAGGCCTGTAAAAACTAAAACTACTTAACCCAACACCTAAAGTTAATAATAGCAAATTAAAATCAGTTACTGTACACTCAATAGTAACAATATACTTACTCTTTAGCACTTTGAGATTGTTTTTAACTGAAAGCAGGTTAAGAAACTAATGTATTATTATTGATTACTGTTACTCTTAAATAATATGCATGTCAAGCAAATATGTCTACCTAGATAAGCTTTGTCACAGACATGTTCATTTATTCTTCAGTTCCTCACAGCTTGTTAAAATCAAATCAAATCAAATGTATTTATATAGCCCTTCGTATATCAGCTGAAATCTCAAAGTGCTGTACAGAAACCCAGCCTAAAACCCCAAACAGCAAGCAATGCATGTGAAAGAGGCACGGTGGCTAGGAAAAACTCCCTAGGAAAAACTCCCTAGAAAGGCCAAAAACCTAGGAAGAAACCTAGAGAGGGAACCAGGCTATGAGGGGGTGGCCAGTCCTCTTCTGGCTGTGCCGGGTGGATATTATACAGAACAGGATCAAGATGTTAAAATGTTCATAAATGACGCAGCATGGTCAAATAATAATAATCATGTAGTTGTCGAGGGTGTGCAACAAGCACGCCGTGAACAGGTCAGGTTCCGTAGCCGCAGGCAGAACAGTTGAAATGAGCAGCAGCAATAGCCGGTGGACTGGGGACAGCAGGAGTCATCATGCCAGGTAGTCCCGAGGCATGGTCCTAGGGCTCAGGTCCTCCACACCAGTTGGGAAAGAGTGCTTGTCATTTCATAAAGTGGTTATTTCGCTATTCTTCTCGCCTAGAAAGATGTTCTCAGAAGAGAACACATTCCTTATGACACATGAAACTGACACATTTGTGAAGGTTAGCTGGACAGACATGTTTCACCTGCATTCTGATTGTTTTTCTCAACTTTTGTGACGTTAGTATAGGGATATTGTATAGTATATTTTCCCCGTATTCATTTTGGAGAAGAGGCCTGTAGTTTGTGATTTATGAGGGATTGTGGAGTAGATGCAGTGGAATCGGACAAGCCCGAGGTAAGACAACAATGGACACATTTCTGTAATAGAGTGAACTATAACTATTTACAAGATACACCGGCCAACAACGACATGGCGACGGACAGTAGTGGCTGCTGAGCTGGTCTTTATAGGTTATGGGACAGATGGCACAAGCTGTGGTCAAAGACAGACCCAGTGGGAGACAATTGTTGCGGCTGTCACGTCCTGACCCTTGTAAGAGGTCATTTTCTTAGGTAGAGTGGTCAGGGCGTGACAGTGGTGTTTTGGGTGGTTTTATTGTTTTCTGTTCTATTGGGTTTTTCTAGATTCTATTTCTATGTTGGGGTTATTGGGACGAATCTCCAATGTAAGGCAGCCGGATCTCGTTGTCTCTAATTGGAGATCATATTTATGTAGGTTTTTTTTCCCTTTTGGTTTTGTGGGTTGTTAATTTTGAGTACTGTGTTTTCCTCTCTGCGTCATGGTTTGTTGTTTTGGTATTTCAAGTGTTTGGTGTATTGCATTTAGTTTCACGGTTAATACAGATTGTGAACTATGAACACGCTGCCGTTGGTCCCGATCATTTGAACAGCCGTGACAGCGGCTTAATGTCCCAGAAGGAAATAAGAGGACTGAGTAAGTAAGTATAACTTTTAACGCTAAGAAATTTTGTAATCTTGAACTTTAAAATCTTGAATCTTGAAATTAATACCACCATCATTTTGACATCCAAGGCAGTCATTCACATACAGGATAGTTGTACATACTAGGCTACATTGATGGAACATGGATATGTTGCCAGTAAACGTTTTTATATTGACAACATTACAACATCTCTAGAAAGAAAACACATTTATGAAAAAAATATTACAAATTAGAGAAAAATATTGTATTTATTTCTCCTTTAAACAGACCCTTTGAGGTTAGAAACCTATTGTGAGACGTTTATGTTAGCTAGTTAAACCATTTAGCAGTGTCAGTTAATTCAGATGTACTAATGGCACTAAAGAAGTCTCTTTTCTTGTTCTACGGGAGTGTTTTTAACCAGAACAAGAACAGTTTCACCACGTTCAGTACACTCAACTTTGACACTATGATAACTGCGACACCCTCATAACCCACAGGTTTTTCTTCTCACGCTATAAACAGTATCATTATTGAGACATTCACAGCATTCTCAACAATCTTCCCCATCTCATTTACTGCTCTGACCACATTGACGTTTTACGTGAAGCCCACTGCCTGTTTCCTCAACCAGTTGTCTATCATTCTGCTATCGCTCTTCTCTATGTGACAGACATTTCCTTTTAAAGAACAACAGTCTGATACCATTGAATGCATCTTAAATACTTGCCATTCTTTGAATTGATCCATACTAGGGTTCTTCATTTGTTGGTGCGACCCAACAACATTGGAAGACTGATATAGCTGATGGTCACTTTAAATGGAACACTATTCACTTTAATAATGTTTACATACTGTTTTACTCATTTCATATGTATATACTGTATTTTACTGTATTTTTTTGTCAATGCCACTAAGGCATTGTTTCTCACAATATTTATATATTTCTTAATCCATTCTTTTACTTTTAGATTGTGTGTATTTTTCTGAATTTGTTAGATACTAGTGCACTGTTGGAGCTAGGAACACAAGCATTTTGCTACACCTGCAATAACATCTGCTAAATATGTGTATGTGTCCCAATACATTTGATTTGATGTACAGTACATTTTTATGTGGATGACAACTGTTCTCTATTCAAGTGGCAGCAGTTTGACTTTGGCTTTTGAAAAAGCTCAAACAGCTTTTAACATCCGTCAACACATCAGTTTGATTTGAAGCTTCTTCTGAATTCCTCTAAAAACAAAATACATAGTATTTTCCAATACTACACACTCTGAAACCATGTCATTACTACCTTGGAAGGAAATTCCATAGAGCAAGTGAAGCTGAGTCTCCCTAATCATGTTGAGAACCTGGTAAAGAAGATCAAGTTGAGAATAGGTTTTTATTACCGGCATAAGGGTTGTTTTTCTTTGGAGGCCAGAAAATAGCTGGTACGGAGTATATTCCTGTCTGTCTTGGACTATAGTCATGTAATTTATATACAGACCTCAACCACTACCCTGAAGGCAATTGATTTCGTGTATCATGCAGCTCTTAGGTTTATTAGCAACCAAAAGCATCTGACACATCACTGTGATCTCTATAGTGCTGTTGGCTGTTCGTCGTTGACTCTACTTAGGCTTACACATTGTTATACTATGATTTAGAAGGCATTTTGGGAAAACTGCGACTTTATCACTGTTTTTCTTTGATAAGGTCAGGAAATAAATACAGTTACGGTCTCACTACTTACTTTTAACAGGTACTAAAATAAGAACGTATCATGGCAAAATGTATTTAGCAACTAATTCCCATGGTTTTGTAATTCTGTTCAGACCAGCATGAATCCTCCAGGATCTTGTTTCCTTGGAGGAATTTGAATGTTTGGTTGACTCACATGTTACTAAGGAATGTGATTGTCATTCGGAGTTGATGCTGTGGTACATATGATATAATTTTTTATCTAAGACGATTGTGTCACAAATACAGCCATCGTGCTGAGGGAGGACCATACGCAGGCGGAAGGTGGATGCTCATCTTTTAATTAATTAGGATAACGCATACCAAAAAAAAACAAGAAAACAACAAACGACAAAGGACAGTTTCACAGGCTAAATGAATACTAGCAGTGCGAAATACAACTACCCACAACCTAACCAAACCAAACACACACCTCTATATAGGACTCTCAATCAGAGGCAACTAGAAATACCTGCCTCCAATTGAGAGTCCAACACCCAATCCTAACATAGAAAACTAAACTAACGAACATAGAAATGCATACACAACACAAACCCTCGCCACGCCCTGACCAAAACTAATACAATTACTTCCTCTGCTGGTCAGGATGTGACAGACTGTATGTTTCTGTAATTGAAATGTATGTCTGTCTCTGTAAATTACATTTTTTTTATGGTGTGTCTATGTCTGTAAGTTGTTACAGTATGTCTGGTATTTGTATCAAACATTGCTCCCCCCTGTTTCTGTCTTGGTTGGACCAGGTCTCTCTTGAAAAATGTATTTAATCTCAATGAGACTAACCTGGATCAACAAAGGTTAAATAAAACATAATAATAATTATCCTCCAATGATACATATTGGGGGCGTTTCCCTGCTCAATGTTCCTGTTACAGTGTCAGAAACATTTCAAGAGGAAATGCGAGTTGTCAGTTGGCCAATATTCAAAACAGAGGGAAAATTTGGCTCCCAAGTGGTGCAGCAGTCTAAGGCACAGCATCTCAGTGCCAGAGGTGTCACTATAGTACCTGGTTTGAATCCAGGCAGTATCACATCTGGCCAAGATTGGTCGGTTTTGTGTTTATCTTCGAAGGAATGAGCGTTACACCGAGGCCTGTACTCTGGAGCGGGATCGATTTGGAGGTGGAGGTCCGTCATGGTCTGGGGCGGTGTGTCACAGCATCATCGGACAGAGCTTGTTGTCATTGCAGGCAATCTCAACGCAGTGAGTTACAGGAAGACATCCTCCTCCCTCATGTGGTACCCTTCCTGCAGGCTCATCCTGACATGACCCTCCAGCATGACAGTGCCACCAGCCATACCGCTCATTTTGTCTGTGATTTCCTGCCAAAACAGGAATGTCAGTTTTCTACCATGCCAGCGAAGAGCCCGGATCTCGATCCCATTGAGCACGTCTGGGACCTGTTGGATCAGAGGTTATTGGCTTGGGCCATTCCCTCCAGAAATGTCTGGGAACTTGCAGGTGCCTTGGTGGAAGAGTGGGGTAACATCTCACAGCAATAACTGGTAAATCTGGTACCGTCCATGAGGAGGAGATGCACTGTAGTGCTGAATGCAGCTGGTGGCCACACCAGATACTGACTGTACTTTTGATTTTGAATGCCACCCTTTGTCCAGGGACACATTATTCCATTTCTGTTAGTCACATCTCTGTGGAACTTGTTCTGTTTATGTCTTAGTTGTTGAATCTTGTTGTTCATACAAATATTTACACATGTTAAGTTTGCTGAAATAAACGCAGTTGACAGTGAGAGGACGTTTCTTTTTTTGCTGTGTTGATGTATATACTGTATTCTATACTTTGTACGTTATCTAGTCACTTAATGTTTACATATCTTGCGTTACTCATCTCATGTGATATACTGTTTTCTATACCATTCTACGGTATCTCATTCACTTAATAATGCTTACATATCTTGCATTATTCATCTCATATGTATACACTGTTTTTTCTACACTAGTCCGTTCCGCTCTGACATCACTTGTCAATATGTATATAGTCTTAATTCATTCCTACTTAGATTTGGTGTATTGGGTATATGTTGTGTAATTTGTTAGATATTACTTGTTAGATATTACTGCACTGTCGGAGCTAGAAGCACAAGCATTTCGCTACACCCGCAGTAACATCTGCTAATCACGTGTGTGTGACCCAAAAAATTTGATTAGATTTTTATTTTATTTGATTCATGTCAGAATTCAGCCTAGTGAAGCTGCTGATAGCTCTCACCAAGTCACCCAACGTCTTCCTAGAGCCATAAGATACCGCCATGAGTTAACATGTACTGTCAATGGAGATACGTTTTTTTGTCAATCTGCCGACGCGTTCACGTCACGTTCATGTCATGTAGACGTAGTGTTCACATCGTGTAACGTGGCACGGACACATCACATGCCAGTTTGCATGTACGTTTATTATGAAAGATCTCACCATGAATTACCTTAAAAACGCCGACATGACATCTACCTGTACATCATGCTTTCACGTCGTGTACAAGGGACACTTACGCATCACGTTTTAGTTTAAGTGTCTGTTTAGTTTATTATTAAAGATCTCACCATAAACGCTTTCCAAATGTCTACATGACGTCTACATATACACGATTTTGTAAAACATATTTTCATTGCCAGAGTAATCTAATCAATTTCATTTGTCAATTTAGCTAAAATACACATATCACCTAAATAAAAAAATTATTAGGCTAGTTGATTTGCAGCCAGCCCCCATTACTGTGTAGATATCCCTTTTTCTGAAATCAATATGGACACAGGGGCTTCTTTGTTGGTGGTAGCCTTGTTGAGAAATAAGAGGTAGCCTAAGACTCTAGTGGCACATTTAATCATTGTTATAGCGATCTAGGCATAGTCTACTAGCCTTTTGAAGGTCTTGCTCAGCCTCAACATTAGTTCTTGGTAGGCCTATAGGCCAATGAAAACATTCAATTTTAAATGAAAAGCAAGTGTCACTATCACAGGAAAATATGGTTGTTTTATTAAAAGCTCTGCAATTTAGGAAATTAGTGGTTTGCTTACAGCAAAATACCAAAAAGATAGAATCCGTATAGAAGCGGTATGGGTCTATCCACAGACCCAACAATTAGCCTCATAGGATCCGCCCCGTTTTATACATTTTCGCCTAAAATGATATACGCAAATCTAACTGCCTGTAGCTCAGGACCCGAAGCAAGGATATACATATTCTTGATACCATTTGAAAGGAAACACTTTGAAGTTTGTGGAAATGTGAAATTAATGTAGGAGAATATAACACATTAGATCTGGTTAAAGATAATACAAAGAAAAAAAACATGCGTTTAAAAAAATTATTGTACCATCATCATTGAAATGCAAGACAAAGGCCATAATGAATTATTCTAGCCCAGGCAGAATTTAGATTTCGGCCACTAGATGGCAGCACTCTTGTGGAAAGTTTTAGAACGTTCCAATGAACTATTACATATCTATTCAAAATGTTGTATTAAGACTGCCCAAATGTGTCTAACGGTTTATTCATGCATTTTCAAGTTCATAATTGTGCACTCTCCTCAAACAATAGCATGGTATTATTTCACTGTAATAGCTACTGTAAATTGGACAGTGCAGTTAGATTAAAAAGAATTTAAGCTTTCTGCCCATATCAGTTAGGTCTATGTCCTGGGATTTGTTTTTGTATCTTACAACCTCATGCTAATCACATTAGCCTACGTTAGCTCAACCGTCCCGAGGTTGGGACACCAATCCTGTAGAGGTTTAACAGATAAACACTTTTTTATTCAGGAGAATAACATTAAATTAGGCTATTCATAGACATTTTTCTCTGCTACAGTACCGGAGTGCCAAGTCTAGCTCCAAGAGCCTTCTCAATAGCTTCTACCCCCAAGCCATAAGACTCCTGAACAGCTAATCAAATGGCTACCCAGACTATTTGTATTGCCCCCCCCCCACCCCCTTTTACGCAGCTGCTATTCTCTGTTTATTAACTATGCATAGTCACTTTAACTCTACCTACATGTACATATTACCTCAATTACCCCGACTAAACGGTTCTCCTGCACATTGATTCTGTACCGGTACACCCTGTATATAGCCTAGCTATTGTTATTTTACTGCTGCTCTTATTTGTTACTTTATTTATAATTTTTTACTTAACTATTTTTTACCTAACACGTATTTTTCTTAAAACTGCATTGTTGGTTAAGGGCTTATAAGTAAGCATTTCACTGTACACTACCGGTCAAAAGTTTTTGAGCACCTACTCATTCAAAGGTTTTTCTTTATTTTTACTATTTTCTATGTTGTAGAATAATAGTGAAGACATCAAAACTATGAAATAACACATATGGAATCATTTAGTAACCAAAAAAGTGTTGACTTTTTCCAAATTTTGTTACATTACAGCCTTATTCTAAAACGGATGACATAATTTTTTCCCCTCATCAATCTAGACAAAATACTCAAATAATCACAAAGCAAAAACTGGTTTTAAGAAATGTTAGGAAATGTATAAATGTAAAAAAATATATAAATATTACATTTACATAAGTATTCAGCCCCTTTGCTGTAAGACTCGAAATTGAGCTCAGGTGCATCCTGTCTCCATTGATCATCATTGAGATGTTTCTACAACTTGATTGGGTACACCTGTGGTAAATTCAATTGATTGGACATAATTTGGAAAGGCACACCTGTGTACATAAGGTCCCACTGTTGACAATGCATGTCAGAGCAAAAACCAAACCAAAAAAACAAACCGTGAGGTCAAAGGATTTGTCCGTAGAGCTCTGAGACAGGATTGTGTCAAAGCACAGATCTGGCGAAGGGTATCAAAACATTTCCGCAGCACTGAAGGTCCCCAGGAACACAATGGCCTCCATCATTCTTAAATGGAAGAAGTTTGGAACCACCAAGACTCTTCCTAGAACTGTACAGCTGGCCAAACTGAGCAATCGGGGGAGAAGGGTCTTGGTTAGGGAGGTGACCAAGAACCCGATGGTCACTGACAGAGCTCCAGAGTTCCTCTGTGGAGATGCGAGAACCTTCCAGAAGGACAACCATCTCTGCAGCACTCCACCAATCAGGTCTTTATGGTAGACTGTTCAGAGGGAACCACTCCTCAGTAAAAGGCAGATGACAGCCCGCTTTGACTTTGCCAAAAGGTAACTAAAGGACACTCAGACCATGAGAAACAAGATTATCTGGTCTGATGAAACTAAGATTGAACTCTTTAGCTTGAATTCCAAGCGTCACGTCTGGAGGAAACCTGGCACCATCCCTACGGTGAAGCATGGTGGTGGCAGCATCATGCTGAGGGGATGTATTCAGCAGCAGGGACTTGGAGACTAGTCAGGATCGAGGGAAAGATGAGCAGATTAAAGAACAGAGAGGTCCTTGATGAAAACTGCTGCAGAGCGCTCAGGACCTCAGACTGGGATGAAGGTTCACCTTCAACAGGACAACGACACTAAGCACACAGCCAACACAATGCAGGAGTGGCTTCGGTCTCTGAATGTCCTTGAGTGTGTGACGACCCTCCCACTCTGTCTGCCGTATTCTCTCTCTTTGCTCTTGTTTTCTTATTAGGATGCCGGTGGGCGGAGCCGGGAGGGTCGTCAGCGACATGGGAAATACCTGGACCCGGTGTCCCAGGATAAATAGACCACTTCCCCATTCATGGAGGAGACTCTCTCCATGCAGACACAGACAGATTTTGGTTGTGGCATTTTTGTGGCTATTTGGTTTGTTTGCAATGGCACCTTTCAACACCCCGCATTATCACATGTATGCATGCAAAACACTCACTTACACTACTGATTACTGGCTACACACACCATTGTTAATTGTATTTATTTTACTTTATTTAATAAATATATTTTGTTATTCTTTATCTCCACGTTGTTTCCCTTTTTGTTACAGGCTTCAAGCCGGTTCGTGACAAATGGCCCAGCCAGATCCCGGACTTGAACCCGTTTGAACATCTCTGGAGAGACCTGAAAATATCTGTGAAGGGATGCTCCCCATCCAATCTGACAGAGCTTGAGAGGATCTGCAGAGAAGAATGGGAGAAAGTCCCCAAATACAGTGTGCCAAGATTGTAGCTTGTGTCAAGCTTGTAGCCCCCCAAAGTCAGCTAATTTCCACTCCATTCATATGCAAATACGTTTGATTCATACACTGGCTTGTCTGTCTGGCATGTTTTCATTTAAACTGGCCTTCCCTTATCTACATTGAAATAATGTTATTTCAGTAGTCCTCTACTATGATCATAGCTCAATAGTGCAACCGTGTGGTAGACTATATATGTATCTATTGTATGTCCTGGGATACAAACAACAATGAATAATGTTGAACCAACAAATGCCATCAAGGGATTAGTTAATGAACAATAATGAACACCTTGTGAAACAGCTGTGAAAACCAACCTGGCAATATTTAAGATTTTAATAGAAAAACATTGATGTTTTTTTTGCTACAGGTAGGTGAATTTACTTTCACAGATGTTTTGTTCACTCACATGGCAATCATAGACTGAAAAAAATGGATTATGGTGTGTGGAATAGAGAGGAGGTGGGTTCTGTGTGCGTGGGAGGTTCTGCCTGTCACTTGTTCTAAACAGTCAGCCCGTCTCAGAAGGGGTCCTCGAAAAGGTAGACTGCAAAGCCCGTGCACTGCTGCTCTTTTTTTGCAGTGCTAGTGTTTTTAGTACACCTGTGTATCTCACATTATGTGCCCAGTACGATAGAACAAGAAAACCTTCTTAGCAAATAATAACAACATCACAATAACAGTTGCTGTAGATGATGTAATTAAAAGTTGGAGGGTGGTTGGTAATGGAGGACATCAGGTGGATCCATGTCTGGGTGTTAGGCAGAACCGCTAGGTCCTGGAGAACAGGAAGCAGAGTAAAGAGAACAGGGTAGGAGCCAAAGACGGAAACAAGAAAACACACAGGTTACAGGTTGATCAGGTGTGCAAAAATACAGTTATTGAATTATTGAATTTAATTGTTTGATTAGACATGCAATAATGTTAATGGCAGACAGAAAATAAAGGATACCTGTCTGTAATGTTTTGTGTCAGTGGGGTTGATGAGGGAGGTAAGGGATGGTCCCTGGAAAAGATAGAGAGATGAGTTCTGAGAGAAACTCCAGGATGGTGTCATGACCACTGGAGTCACACACCTTAACAGTACCTTCCTGGCAGCGGAGGTTACTTAACGTGACCCAGTGGTTAGCCTTGAGATTTACTATCTGGAGAAACACCTGGGCCAGTGTTGGTACTGCTGACAGCATGGTCATGCCGCCCACCGCGATTAGGCAAATGCCAGTAGTTATCAACAGAGATTTTTATATTCACCTTAACGGATGTTGACCCCAGCTAGGAGCGAATGAGCAGCAAGGTTTCCCGGTCTCGCCTTCCTTTCGTCCTTCTTCCAAGTTATTTGCCCGGATGTCGAAGCACTTGGTCCCCTTCTTGATTCTCCTCCGGTAGCTCCCCTTCTGTTTCTCATGTGCCTTGTCCATGTTCAGTCTCACCTTGATTGAGAATAGAAATAAATGAAATTACATTTCATATTATTACAAATACATCTCTTACATATCTCCTGGAGGCCCAGAAAATAAATTACCAGCGGACAATCATTTTTACCTGGTCAAAACCTCCACATCCTTCTCAGCCCATGTCAAGGTAGTCCTCGAAGGCGTTCTGATCTGGCTTGACAACTTCCACCTTTAGGTGGAGTTTCAGTGATCTGAAAAGTACAAAAATAGCAATAGACAAACAACAACACTAAGTCAATCACAAATTTTAAATACTACAGTATATGACATAATCGTATATACAATTGCATTGTTTACCTCAGTAAATAGCTGCGGCTCCGGTCTGTACTGCAGGCGATAGGGTGAGTACTCCGGAGGCTGGATGCTTCTGTTGTGTGCAAAGAGAATGACCTTCAGGATGTCCTCCCACCATTCCAGGAACCCGTCAAGGGACTTGCCCATGGCAGTCTTGAGGGTCTGGTTGGTCCATTCATCCAATCCTGGAGGAGGGGGTAGGAAAGGGAAAGCTATTGACAATGGAAGATATTGAAATGTCTGATTATATACCATGGAAAATCAAAAACGAATTGTAAAAAAACTAAAACAAACCAATGGTGACAGAATATAACCTGTACCTTGTTCCGAAGTTCACAACCTTGGTCACTCAAGATGACCTCAGGAGAAACATGGGTGTTGAAGATGTCCATCAACACCTTGGAGGTGGCCTCGCCAGTCTTGTCCTTGATGGGTATCATACAAAAGGAAAACCCTTTTTAATAGGTTACAGAAGGGAATTTATATTTAAGCACATTCTCTTCCTTTACTGACCTTAATACAACGGTATTGCCTATACCCACTTGGTCAAGAAATTGGTCGCCGTCAAACACCAGCTGTTGCCATTCCTGGATTTCGTGAAGGGTCCGATGAGGTCCACCCCTACATTTAAAGTGTTAGAGAGAAGATTACGTCATTCTTATCCGTATCTGTGTCATTCAGTATGCAGATTTTAAAATTTGTATGGATAATGACACACATTGTATAATATTGTAACTCTGCTGTGGTCAAATAAAGCAACCATTACAAAACAGCTTATCAGGTCAAAATTAGAATTTTGACACTTACCGATCATGTGCCATGGTGAAACAACTGATGGGCTTCAACTCCTGCGCCACAGTCTTCACCCTCTCAAACTTCTGTCAAGCTAGACAGGTACTGACCTTTAAGCACAAGGTGACAAATTGAAACATTGTATTCTCTCTGATATGACATTCATTGAAATCATAATAATTTCAGATATAATAGAATGAGATTGATAAAAAAAAGGTTGTCTTTCACTCTCTGCCCACTTCTCTCTTTCCCTCACTTACTTTCATCCTTTCTTTCTCACTTTCTTCCTCAAAATGACAGACATATAACTAAATTTAATAGCTACTGTAGCAACTTGTAGATGACCGACTACCTAGATGGAAAATTATTTTTGAAAAATGATTGTTCATAGCTAAATCCTTCCAGTTATGTAATTGAAGTTAACTGCTTAACCCGAATATTTAATTTCTGCCCCGTACGAATTTTGCGCCTCTTGTCGAGATCACTGGTGCCTTCATAGTACTTCACCTGGTTGGAAAGATGAAATAAAATCTCCTTGAGGAAAACACTTTTTGGTATGACAGACCCTTTTCTGATTTTTCATTTGTTTTTCCATAAATGACAACTGTAGTGGAAGGATGAGAGAAGGTGTTATACTCGCGACTGGCTGGCGTTCCCATGGAAGTCCTGGTGTCACTGACGCCAGGAGATGTTTGAAGACAGATGAATCAACTAAATGAATGTTACTGTGTGAATTAAATTGTTCAAGTTCATAAAGAGCTATGGATTTATTGATACAGGGAAACTGTGGATAGTTCAGAGGGAGTGACACATGGGTGCACTCCATCATTTAAATATAGTTGATTAGATTATAATCTGTCTGTGTTTTTGTGTGGCAAAGACCCACTAAAGGCATGTTTCTGTCTCCCGACAAGTCATGCGCATTTATTGTGTCATTGTGTGAATTATTTTGGATACACTTGTTTGTTAATGTTGATCAATTCCCCATTAAATCGCCACCAGCGAATGTTAACAGTTCATTTTTCATAATCTACAATGTTGATTCACGGTAACTTCTGGTAATGCAATTAAAACTGCTACACTTGATCAACAAGTTTTGTTTTATTTCATAACATTTACGACTTTTGTCAATTTCTTCATTGTTTTGTAAATGTATTTTCTTTGCATGCGAGCATGTAATATTTTGTTGCTCCTGTCAATGTTGAGTGATCACACATGCCTCAGCACACATGGAAGGTTACTTTGCCTGACTGCAAATGTGTGCTAAAAGTGGGGATGTTTCATGGTATTTCTGATTATCTTAACTCACCACCACCAATTAACATTTTTTTTTTTTTTACAGAAAACCACAGATCCACCACTGCAATATAGGCCTACACTCTGAGAAAAATATGCTATCTAGAACCTAAAAGGATTATTCCACTGTCCCAATATGATATTATTTTTTGTTCCAGGTACAATAGAATCCCTTCTGTGCCTAGGTAGAATTTTTTTTTGTTCCATTCCACAGAGTGTTCTACATGGATCCCAAAAGTGTTCTTACTGGAACCAAAAAGCATTCTCTTTCGGCCACAGCCAAATAACCTTGTTGGAACCCCTTTTTCGAAGAGTGTACTCAACAAGTTCAACCTGTTCAGTTTACACCATTTAATTCCGTACTCAAACATCTGCCTGGTATTCAAGACAACACGCATCACCTTCGAAGGTTTTCCTCATCCTTTGCTCAGACTTACATAGCAGTTCCAAGAACCTCCACCAGGGGGGACTGCAGCGTCTACAAATGGACAAAAAGGAGACAAGAGGGCACCCCACACTCATTTTAGATCCCAAGGCGTCTTTATTTTCATACTGTATGCTCTCACTCTCATCACTATCTCATTTGCCATCCATTTATGGCATTTCAGCATTGACACAGAGGGGCACATCACACATGCATTTTCTTGGAACTCCATCCATACACACACAGACACACACTACTGTAGCATCTTGTTTACATTTCTCACATTTCAGGCATCCAGCTGAGGCCCTGGATGGATCATGTTGCACTGAGGTGGGCACAGGGGTATGTACAGTATGTCATTTTCAGTGAGGTGGGCATGGAGTGTAGGCCTAGAGGCCTGGAGTCAGAGGTCACCAGGTCAATGGGGGCCTGCCTGGAGGTCAGGAAGGCTCCAGGGAGAAGGCCCAAGTGAATAGGTGTGTCAGTGACACTGTCTTTCAGCGGGGCAGAGCAGGCAAATTAATGTAAAATCGTGTGAGATGAAAATGTACAAACTAAAGGGTGTGCAATATAGGATAGTCAATGGACATTCCGAACCTTGGTTGAGTCCAGTTGGTCACATGACCAAGGAGGTATTGAAATGAGAAAATGTACAAAATTCATGTAACAACGTGTGAGATGAAAATGGACAAACTAAAGGGTGTGCAATATAGGATAGTCAATGGACATTCCGAACCTTGGTTGAGTCCAGTTGGTCACATGACCAAGGAGGTATTGCAATGAGAAAATGTACAAAATTCATGTAACAACGTATGAGATGAAAATGGACAAACTAAAGGGTGTGCAATGTGTAGGCCCACTGAATGTACATTCTGAACTGTATTTGAGGTCAGTAGGTCACATGACCAAGGAGCTATTGAAATTAGAATATAAAAAAAGTTTGAACTTTGTTTACGCTCCCGAACTAATTCAACTCAGAATACTGAATGCTGCTCACATTTCCACACGTTTATTAGCTTTGGAAAGCGAATTCATGTCAAAATCGTGAAAATAAGACCTGTGCAGTGTTGTGCACAATTTGTCCAACATCATGACACTTATTTGGAGTCTGTGGCCTAAGAGGTTTGAAAGCTATTGAGGTTTGAAAGCCCGAATATCTGGCGAACATCCAACCTGAAACTGTTTTTACCTTGGTCCTAAGTTAGTAGGCTAAATAGTGCATACAAAACGAAGGAAAAGAGATGGCTATAGACTACATGGGGCAAAAGCGCTCTCTGTTAAATTATTATAATTTGAGGTAGTCAGTCAGCACAAGATACTCTAAATGTCGCATCTCCATGTGACGCGGTTGCTTCTATTTTAAAAAAAAGTCCATAAGGCATAATACAAATATACACATTTTGATCTTATCTGGTGATAAGTCATAGGCATAGGCTATATGAATAATTTAGTCTACATTCAAATTTGACACACCAATTATTTTTGGAATGCTTTTTACAATTTGCTGATAGCCCATGTTTGGTTAGCTTGTTCAGGTATTACATTCCACTCCGTGTCATCTGGTATCATAACTGGCAATTTCCTCCTGGCAGTGAGAGCTGTTCAGTGGTGTGTTGTGTGGACAACGGGAGAGATGTGACTCTGTTGTGGTACGGTAGAGATGAGAGACTGAACCAGACTAACAGCACTGTTCTCACCCACAACCTCTTTTATACCAGAGCTGTATACTTTTTGTGCGACTTTATTCGTGGGGAATGGCGTTTAAAAAGGACAAGGACAATAGGCTAAACAATAGATAGACAACGAATTAAATGTATAGATGAATAACAGTAGGTCTAACAGGCTAGCCTATACATTATGAGAATACATGCCTATATATTACAACAGTAACCAACACAAAGTACAACTTCTACAGGAATAGCCTACTTACCGATGATGAAACGTACTGATATTCCCAAATATTGAAGCGTTGACGTTTTCTAGTTCTCTATTGCTGGGACTTTAGAGGTCTCTTCACAGCCGCTATATTTCCAATAATCTTTTAGGCGGGCAGAGTTATGTACTGTTGTGCTGTGGATGATCCGTTTAAATAGCAGCTGCTGCACTACTTCCACTTCCTTTTCTCGGCGCGTTCTAGGAAGGGCTCGCTTGGTAAGAGCTCAATGTTAGAGTGTATAAGGCGAGGCGCACTATGTTTAACGACACTCCTACTAAGGTTCCAACAAAGTGTCCTTGAGTGGCCCAGCCAGAGCCGGACTTGAACCTGATTTAACATCTCTGAGGAGATCTTAAAATAGCTGTGCAGTGTTGCTCCCAATCAAACCTGACAGAATTTGAGATAATCTGCAGAGAAAAATGGGAGAAACTCTCTAAATACAGGTGTGCCAAGCTTGTAGCATCATACCCAGGAAGACTCAAGGCTGTAATCGCTGCCAAAGGTGCTTCAACAAAGTACTGAGAAAAGGGTCTGAATACTTATGTACATGTGATATTTACTTTTATTTTTAATACACTTGCAAAAATTTCTGAACCTGTTTTTGCTTTGTCATTATGGGGTGTGTGTGTAGATTGATGAGGGGAAAAACGATTTAATCCATTTTAAAATAAGGCTGTAACGTAACAAAATGTGGAAAAAGTAAATGGGTCTGAAAACTTTATTTGCACTGTATTTCACCCATGTGAATGTGGCCAAAGACATGACTGAAACAGGAACCAATTGCCAATGTATGTGTACAGTGGATATATACACATAAATGTGATATTTGAGGCTCTCTCCCAATAAGTTTTTTATTTTTTTTGTCATTTTATTAATGAACACACATTATATTATGCTTTTAGCTTGTGGGTGTGTGATATGGGGGTTAGATTTTAAAGAAAAACGTTTATTTTATTATTTAACCTTTATTTAACTAGGCAAGTCAGTTAAGAACAAATTCTTATTTACAATGACGGCCTACTCCACCCAAACCCTCCCCTAAACGGATAACACTGGCACAATTGTACTTGATGCTTTCCATTTGCTGTCCAGTCATATGATCTATCGCATTAGATGATCAACATTTTTTTTTATTGAAGGTGGATTTACTTTTGCCTGAGAAATATGAGTTGGTAAAGAGTTCCATTCACCTATGGCTTTATATAAAAAAGTAGATTTAAGGCAATTTGTCCTTGGCTTGGGTTGTCTTAGCTGCCCTGAATTTGCCTGTCTGGTTTTGTGGTTATGCGCGTTGCTAGCATGTACTAACTGGCCTGAAAAATATAGTTTTTTAAAAATATAACATTCCTAAAGAAAATCAGAAGACTGGATAGTAATTTGTTTTCAATGTGAAGCCATGAAAGATTCTGATGCATTTGGATAATATTCATACAGACAGACCAATGAAGAGCTAATCTGGCAGCCCTGTTTTGAGCGATTTGAATCTTTTTTTTATATATTTCTTGCTGCAGATGACCATATAACTGGACAGTACTCTAAGTGTGATAAGACCAGGTATTCAATCACCAGATTCAGTGTGTTAAATGTGAACATTTTCTTGTAACAACAATTCCCTTACACATCTTAGTAACAGTATTATCTATGTGTTCTGACCATGATAAAGCTGCATAGTTTTTTTTTTTTTTTACTTGCTCTACATGCGTTCTATTCATCAACAAATTAAATTGGGTTTCATCAGCATGCATATATCTTGAACCAAATACAATACATTTCATTTTAGAAATGTTCAACACCAATTTGTTCATATCAACCCACTCAGACACCATTCTTAGTTCACTTCTCAGTACATCTGTTAGCTCATAACATTCTGATGCTGCGCTATACACTGTAGAGTCATCAGCATACATGACCACTCTTGCTTTGTTCATTACTGAAGGTAAATCATTAGTAAAGAGAGTAGAGAAGTGGGCCAAGGCAACTTCCTTGAGGAACACCACAATGTATATCATTACTGTTTGAAAAGCTACCATTAAATAACACGTTTTGCCTTCTCCTGGATAATTAGCTTTCCATCCAGGATAGAGATGCAGACTTAAAACCATAACATTTGAGTTTACCTAGTAACAGTTCATGATCAATTACATCAAAATCAGCACTGAAATCTAGCAACACTACACCAACTAACTTCCTGTCATCCATACTCTTTAACCAATCATCTGTCATTTGTTCGAAGCTGTACTTGTAGAATGCCCTTCTTTGTATGCATGCTGTATGCATGCTATCAGACCATTACATGAGAAATAATCCTTGATTTGTACAGAAACAATTTTTTCCAATAATTTTCATAACACAGGCAGCAAGCTTATTGGAAGACTATCAGGACTAGTGAATGCAGATTTTTTTATCCTTAGGTAGTGGAATAACCTTTGACTCTTTCCGGACTTCTGGGAACACCCCATATATCAAGCACTTGTAAAAAAAAATGAGAGATTTCAGAAGATATTTGGTTAGCTGTAACTAAGAAATTTGGCATCAAGATTATCTGTACCAGGTGACTTGTCATCCGAAAGAGACAACAGCGTCCATTATACCTCTTCCCTTTCTACTTGATTAGTATAAAAATGAAATATCTTCCAGTGCAAAGACTGGAAGATATTTTTTCAGAGTTATACACTGTATGTGGGCTAATGTAGGAGCGTGCAGGAGGGAGTGGTTGTATTCTTAAGATATGATGACCTACATACTGTGTAGCTAGAAAAGGACAAGCAATAAATGGTCCATCATAATAAACTGTTCATTTTGTACATTCAAACTGCATGAACACAGTTGTCAAAGCAAGATCTGAACTACACTTAATCGTGTCTGCATTTTGCCAAAAGCAATAAGAGTAAAATGTCACCAAAGATACTTGTCTGAGTCAAAAGGCAAATCAAAATATACCCCTCAGAAATGTTTCAATAGAATCTACATGGTGAAAGGAAAAATGTGCTTGTGGACTTTGTTTCCAATGTAGCCTAACAGCCATTGCTTATAAGGAGTAGGTGGCTATACCTAACCAAATATCTGCTTTTTATGTACATAGCTGCTATCCACTGGCAAGCTAAACAATGACCAGCTATAAAAAGATACAGGGGAGGCACCTACATTTAAACAAAACAGACAGTACTGAAAATAAGCTTTGGCCCAGCAGTAGCATAGCAAACACACTAGTGAATTGTATTAAGATAGGTTCCATTTGTTTTAACCTATAAATCGTCACTCAATGCCTAGGCTTATCTCCACTGTGCCGCCTTTCCTTCCAGTTCTCTGCTGCCAATGACTAGAACGAATTGCAAAAATCTCTGAAGCTGGAGTCTTATATCTCCCTCTCTATAAGCATCAGCTGCCAGAGCAGCTTAATAATGATCACTGTACCTGTACACAGCCAATCTGTAAATAGCACACTCGACTACCTCATCCACATATTATTACTTACCCTCTTGCAGCCCAGTACTTGCACATCTGCACATCTAGCACTCCAGTATTAATGCTAAATTGTAATTATTTGCGCCTCTAGGGCCTATTTATTGCCTACCTCCCAACTCTTCTACATTTGCACACACAACATCAATTTTTCAATTTTTCTGTTCTTTTTCGTTGTTGACTGTACGTTTGTTTATGTGTAACTCTGTTTTTGTCACACTGCTTTGCTTTATCTTGGCCAGATAGCAGTTGTAAATGAGAACTTGTTCTCAACTGGCCTACCTGGTTTAAAAAAAGGTACAAAAATAAATAAAAAAAGAGAGATCACCCACTAAAAACTCTAGGCATAGTTATTGAATTTGTCTATATCAGTGAATCTCACCAAGGCCCTAATTCAACAAAAGAATGACCAACACAGGAAGTCTGAAATAACAACAATGCAATAGTTAAATGGGAATTTTCTCCAGTAACAACTGTGCCTCCATTAAGTTTTCTAGATTCATCTTTACTATAATTTTGTCTTAACGTCCTCTTTAGGATGTAATGCCTTCTCTTGGATGTGAATGATCATGTAACCCTCTCAGTAACTTCCTGTTTTCGCTCTCCTTCATGCAGTGTTAACATCCTCGCTGGCAGTGATGCAATGTAACTGGAGTGTATAATAAACTGATGTCAGCTCAGGGTTGTCTCTAAGCGGATCAAGTTCTGGTATACCTCTTCGCTCCTCCTAGACAGGGAGAGGGAAAGAGGTAGGGAGGGAAGGATTGAGAGGAACAAGGAAAGAGGGGCAGAGAGCGGGGGATGAGAAAAGGTGTAGCAAAAAAGAAAAAGGATCATGTTTCGTTATCAGATACTTTGTACCAGAGGAAGACAAGTCTGATGCTCTCTTATCTATTCTCATGGTTCTGGACTAGGTAACTCAACAGTCAACACATCTAGAACCATTCTTAAATCTAGTGGGAGGAACCATGAAGCCAAGTTTAAGAGTCCATAGACTTGGCAAATACTGTTAAAGACACAGGAAGATCAAAGGCATTACTATACTGAACAAAAGTATAAAATGCAACAATTTCAAGGATTTTACTGAGTTACAGTTCATATAAGGAAATCAGTCAATTGAAATTCATTCATTAGGCCCTAATCTATGGATTTCACATGACTGTGCAGGGGTGCAGCAATGGGTGGGACTGGGAGGTCAAAGGCCCACCCACGCGGGAACCAGGCCCAGATAATCATAATGAGTTTTTCCCCACAAAAGGGCTTTATTAGAGACAGAAATACTCCTCAGCATGCCAATTGCAATCTCCCTAAAAACTTGAGACATCTGTGGCATTGTGTTGTGTGACAAAACTGCACATTTTAGAGTGACCATTTATCCCCAGCAAAAGGTGCACCTGTGTAATTATCATGCTGTTTAATCAGCTTCTTGATATGCCACACCTGTCAGGTGGATGGATTATCTTGGCAAAGGAGAAAAGCTCACTAACAGGGATACACTCAAATTTGTGCACAGAATTTCATTAAAATAAGCTTCATGTGCGTATGCAATCTTTTGGGGATATATTAATTCAGCTAATGAAACATGGGAACATTTTACATGTTGCATTTATATTTTTGTTCAGTGTATGAACAAAATGAGCTGTGTGGCTTCTCATTGTGCAACCCAACCATATCACATGGACAAAACTGGATGCAATGACATCAGGCCGGGTATCAAACTCAGGTGGTCTGTGCAACTCAAGACCACATTAACCCACTGGCACAGAGCTAAAGTCAACAGTTGTAGCCATCAGGGCTGCTAAAGCTGCTGTATTACATCTCCTATGTTTATCAGGCTGTAGCATTATTAGTAAGTAACCTGGTTATCTGCTGGTTTAATGTGAGTTCTCTGCATACAGAATGTCATCTTGCTTTCTTTCGGGTGAATCTATAAAGGCAAATAATGGAAATGAAATATACAGTGTGGGTGGGAGTAACTGACAGATATGCACAAATGCTCATCCGCAAGACAGGTTCTGTCAACACTAAGAACTCATGTTACTATGGATACCGGTGTCTGTACTAGCAGTCTTTTTGGCGTCAGAGAACCCATAACGTAATTATTGTCCGAGCATGCTTGTGTGTGTGTGACTTCTGCTTTATCAACATTTAGAGAAGTGGTCTGAGATAGCTGAGGAAGTGTGGAAGATTTATATTTATTTGACCTGTAGCTGTTGTTCAGGCAAACATGTCCTACGTTTTCCCAAAAAACCATCAATGATCATTAAAAAAGGTTCTGCACAACATGTTTTCACGGAATAACATCTCCCTGCTAAAAGATGAATACCTGCATGTGAGTGTCTGTTTCTCTTCTTAAGACATATTGCAAGTCCAACAAGTCCTGAAGCAACCAGAACACAGATTACAGCAATAAGAAGAGAACCTGGAGTCCTCTCATCACCATCTGAAGTAAAAAGAGAGAAACTATATTTTAATTAAAACAGTGTTTCATAAAATGAGCTCTACCATACTTACTGTTTCATATAGAAGTTGGTATTGTCTGGATACTGCAATGTAACATTGCTACTGTACATGTTTTTTTTTACCTGTCACCTTGGAGGGATCACTCTCTATACAGGAATGTGGAACAACACCTGTCCCCTTGCTGACTGGGTTGGCAGCCTCACATCTGTAAGACTCTCTGTTCTGTTCATCCACCTTGAGAGGTAGAGAGAGGGTGATATTGAGGTCAGGGCTGCTGGTCTGGTTGAGTCTCTCCTCTCCTCTGTACCAGGACAGGGTCACCTCTCTCCCGTTCTCCACAGAACACACCACTGTACAGGAGATGTTATCATGGACCGTCACCTGAGGTTTGGACAGAACATCTGGAAGACAAATAATGAATAAATGGGAATTGGTGAAATGGTACTTATCTTTAAATTGGCAAAGAGCAGATGCTACATACATTTTTGGACTTATACATTCATGATTTGGACACATTTTGAAGAATATAACTTATAAATGCTTCATGAGCTTAGTCCCCATCAGAGAACCCATCAGCTTGTTTTACTCCAGTGTTTGTAAACAAAGAAATTGTAAGCAAACACTATATATAGTCTAAAAACATGGTTACAACTATAATTGTTATATAATGGTTGATCAGTCCTTCTATCCATAGCTCTGTCTATGAATTTGAGAGTGGTTACATTTCTCCAGCCCCATCGCTCAGCTTTTTACCGAACCAATAAAGCGACTATTTTAATGATTTTGTAATTTACAGCACACACACACACACTTACAGTACACAGTCAGCTGAAATGCATGTGTCATCTTCTCTTCATCTGCATTCGCCACAGTGTAAATCCCAGAATCGTCTATTTGTAGGTCTGACAAAGTGAAGAATCCAGTAACATTGTTCCAGTGAAGGCGGTTTTTAAATCTCTTCACAAGGTTGGTATTACTTTGTTTACCAGGATACACATGTGCAACTTTGCCAAGGTCTCCATAAAGTAAATTGCCAGACTTCAACACCCTTTCTGGAAAAGAGAGAGACTTTCCCGCGATTCCTTTCACCTGCCAAGTCTCAGGTTGGGCTGAATGCTGGGCTGAGCAGAGTACTGTGGAGAGAAAGAGAGACTCAATATCAACGCATTGACTTAAATACCATAGTTCTTCTCTAATATAGCAATGTTGCAAATGAATTTTCCTTGATTGCTTGAGAAAAAGTGTCCACACAGAATTAACTTTTTCTAAACAATTAACAATCAGCCCCAAACTGAAACAAGTTGGCCAAAATGACACATTCCATTTGCAAAATGCATTAAGACTTAAATACATGACACAAAATCAACTACATCCATCAAAACATACAACTTCTTATCTAATGAAAAGTTATTTCATTATAAGTTATTTTATTATAAGTTATTTCAATAAATCGTTACACAACGGCCCAATAAATACTGACTACAACTATCAATATACCCATAACATGGTAAAACCTCTTATATTTCTAGGTCATCTGTTGATACTATAATTATAGATTGATTGATTGCTGATTGAACAATTGTGCAAAGAAGTTTTACACATGTGCAGAAGTAGTTCACAATCATTGGAATCATTTATACCAGCTGTGATCAAATGTTTTAATTTAGTTTGACATGATATAATCAACTGAATTTTGCTTCTTTTGTAGAGAGTTGTCTTTACTGTTTTGCAAAACAAATTGCTTAGCATTTTCTGTGAAAACAATGAGAAATGACTTACAGTTTTGCAAAAAAGAATACTGTTGTGCTCATTAGGTTATGATGTGCCGGTTATGATGTTTAATTGAAAGTGTCTTAGCAATCGAGAAAAACTGTAAAGGCCTGATGTGATGGTGACAGTTAGGAAAGAAATTACAGGACTGGTAGCTCTACGAATTTGTTTGTACACACTCTTAGAGAAACTGTTCCAAACGGGTTCTTCAGCTGTCCCCATAGCATAACTATTTTTGATTCTAGGTAAAACCCTTTTTGGTTCTAGGTCGAACCCTTTTGGGTTCCATGTAGAGTAAGTGGGGGGGGCAAAGTACGGCCCGCCGGGCACTTCAATCTGGCCAGCGAGACATACACCTTTATTCTCCCCAATTTTTTGGTATCCAATTGGTAGTTATAGTCTTGTCCCATCGCTGCAACTCCCATACAGACTTGGGAGAGGTGGAGGTCGACAGCCGTGCGTCCTCCAAAACATGACCCAGCCAAGCCGCACTGCTTCTTGTACCAATGCCCGCTTAACCCGGAAGCCAGCCGCAGCAATGTGTCAAAAGAAACACGGACGATGCTGGGCCAATTGTGTGCCGCCTCATGGGTCTCCCAGTCACGGCCAGCTGTGACACAGTCTGGGATCGACCCCGGGTCTGTTGTGATGCCTCAAGCAATGCGATGTAGTGCCTTTAAACCGCTGCGCCACTCGAGAGGCCCCCGCAAATTGATTTTAACAAAGAATTGGTCCCCCCAAAATGTGGCCCTTCGTTGAATTTCAAAATCCCGATGTGGCCCTCGAGCCAAAAGGTTTGCCCACCCTGGATGTAGAGCCTCCTGTGGGGTAAGGGTTCTACATGGAACCCAAAAGGGTTCTACCTGAAACCAAAAACGGTTCTTCAAAGGGTTCTCCTATGGGGACAGCTGAAGAACCCTTTTAGGTTCTAGATAGCAAACTCTTCCTTCTGCTGTTAATGGCACAAAAACTGAAATGCCATCATTGTAAAAAAAATAAATACAATCCTTTATTACCTTCTTTTTTGTACCTTTATTTTGACAGTGAAATCACATTGAGACTAAAACCTATTTTTCAAGAGAGTCCTGCATGTGCACAAATTATACAAAATGTACGACCTGAACTGCCCTAGAGCCACCAGAGCATCATGGTGCAGAGCGCTGCAGATCATTCCATACATGGGGCGCAAAAAAAACTGAATGCAGATTTACTTAATTCCATAGTGATCCACGGGACCTCAAGAGTTATCCATCCCTGTGATCGGGTCTGGTACTCTTATGTCTGTAATTTAAAAATGAAAATGGGGTCCACCAAAACGTAGCGCCGGTAATATGGGTCATATCTTTTGAACAGTAAGAGCTAGGACCAAGACGTTTTCTCTCAGGAAAAGAGTGAGACTTGGCTCCACCGTACCTGGCTATGAAATGCAGTTGGGAAAGTGAGACGAATGAGCAAGACTAGAAACTCCTACTGCTATACACAAGCAACCTACTGCTATACACAAGGAAGAGAAAAACATAGCTCGACTGTTGCATCACTATTTAAATCAATGCTGCTATTGTTTTTAATTTCGTAAAGCACCTTGTGTTTCATAACCAGGCAAAGAGAGAGTCAACAGCACGAGTCACCTGCGCGATGTGTAGCAGATAATCAAAGTAGAGTCTGTCTGCCTTTCTGCCCAGATTCATAGCTTGCTCACCTGCAGCTCACCAGCTGATGTACAACATTAGGCTTCGGCGCGTCTTTCCTTCTGCTGAACTGAACTGCCCCTGCGCAGACACGTAAAAACTCTCAATCTATCCAAAAACTATTGTCCAGTCCATTTAGTACTCATATTTTAGTAGCAGAGATAATTTAGTGAAGTCTCGTTTTAGTAAACTGAAATGAAAAATATTTTAGCCTATAGTTTGTTCTTGGTCTATTTAGGCAGTTAATTGCCACTGAAAAATAGGTGTTTGGAAATATTTTAGTCACTATTTGTATTGACAATATTAACACTGATCCAAACAATTGACCACTTAATAAAATACTTGAAAGTACTACTTAAGTAATTTGTTTGGGTATCTGTACTTTACTTGATAATTTACATTTTTGACAACTTTTACTTCACTACATTCCTAAAGAAAAAAAATAAAAAAAAAAATAAAAAAAAATATATATATATATATATATATATACACACTTTTTACCCCATACATTTTCCCTGACACCCAAAAGTACTCTTTACATTTTGAAAGCTTAGCAGGACAGGACAATGACAACATTTTCACACTTACCAAGAGAACAACCCTGGTCATCCCTACTGCCTCTGATCTGATGACTCACAGAACACATGTTTCATTTGTAAATGATGTCTGAGTGTTGGAGCGTGCCCCTGGCTATCCATAAATTAAAACAAACAAGAAAATTATGCTGTCTGGTTTGATTAATTTAAGAAATTTGAAAATATTTATACTTTTACTTTTGATACGTATATTTCAAACGAAATACTTTTAGACATTTACTCAAGTAGTATTTTACTGGATGACTTTCACTTTTACTAGAGTCATTTTCTATTAAGGTATATTTACTTTTACTCAAGTACTGCTTAATATAAATCCAGTGATGCTGCCGAGATGGTGCTATGTCTTGGTCAGAAGCCTGACTGATGAACATTAAGATTATATTTCGTAGCAAGCAAAGATCTAAACTGACAGTTGATTAGAGATTCAACAATTTCGTCAAACTGGTTCTTGACTAAAAATACTTTCAATGACAATGTTAATTCTTAATATGTGTCCGGGAAACCAACCCTAAATGTCTACATTGACGTGGTGCTCTGTGTTTATTTGTCTATTTGTTGTCATACTCATTCAGGATAAGCAAACACTGACATAACAAAAACAAAGATGAGACTATAGCTAAATACACTGTTTAATAAAGTGTTAAAACAAAACTTATTTTGTAAAAAAAAAAACTATTTCATCGAGCTGCCACAATTTTACGAGTGTCGGAAAAACACCTCAGACTGTTATGTTAGGCTACAGGACTATGTTTAATAATCAACAAAATCACAAAAATACGTGTTCACGCATTATAACATGCGTTTCTCTACAAAATAGAGAAACACATTAATCTTAGTCAAAATTGACCAGGACAAAAGAGGACAAAAGATCTTCGCATGCATGACGTGTTACACCAACATACAGCTTCAGAACTGGCCGAAATATATTTTGTACTGGCTAAAGGCAGCGACATGATTTTCAATTGTTTATATAGTTGAATACCTCATATATATATATATATATGAGGTTTCTGTATCACATGGAAAAATGTCTAAAGGTGTCACAAATGAGTTTAACGACAGCTGTCAAGTCTCTACAACCAAAGTCACAATAATCAAGGGGCACATACCGAAGAGATACAGTAGCGTCACCTTCATTTTTTTTCTTTGAGAAAACAGCATTGTAGCCTACAGTCCATACAATCACCCAACTGGTTCCACACAATCATCTACAAATAACATAGTCTGAGATACTCGACAAGAGCGCCCAGACATTGAGTTTGTTATTTAAGCTGTCCCAGGGACCCGGGTGGGTGGAGTTTGTAACAACTACAACTCCATCTACAGCTGTATTTGCTTTTCACACACAACACAAAAAAGAGGAGGGGCATGGAGGGAGATATTATCCTGTTATCTGAGCGGCAGCCTTGGTGGTGTACCCAGGAATCTTTGCAGTGTTTTTCAATATGATGAAACCGCATCAAAGGTAACACCTGTTCATTTCTCTCTCAAAAGACTGTTATAGATGAACTTATCCTGTGTGCCTTCTTTCTTCTCCAGATAATTTTTGAATGTTGAGTGGTGGTGGATGAGCATTCCATTTCGAGGCAGAGAGAGAGAGCGAGAGAGGGGGGAGAGCGAGGGGGGGGAGGGAGAGAGAGAGGGGGGGCGAGAGAGGGGGGAGCGAGAGAGGTGGGAGAGCGAGAGAGGGGGGAGAGAGAGAAAACAGCCAGGGACACTCGCTAATCATTCTTGATGAAACATTATTATTATATATTTTTTTACATCAAATAAAATGACATTTTATTGGTCACATGCACATATTTAGCAGATATTATTGCGGGTGTAGCGACGTGCATTTATTTAAAGGATATTGTATGTTTTGTTTTGTGAACAATTTGACCAGGTGACACAATAATGATCGATTTGAACAGGGCGTAATGTGTTTAGTGTCTTTGTGTGCAGACAGTCAACTGTCTATTTTGATCAACATTGGGTGAACCGTTTAGGAATTACAGCACTTCTTGTACATAGTTCCCCCAATTTAGGGGACCAAAAGTATTGTCACATTTCTACAATTGTTCTTTTAGTTTGAAAATGTGTTGTAGGTTGTGTATATCAATGAAAAAAAATCCCAATTGAATCCGTTTTAATATTTTAATTTAAGGCGGCAAAACGTGAAAAGTGCGCAAGGGTATGTTGGGTTGCTAGATCAGAAGGTTGCTAGATCGAATCCCCGAGCTGACAAGGTAAAAATCTGTTGTTCTGCCCCTGAACAAGGCAATGGGGACCCTATTCAGACTTGAGATAAGTTGATTTAACATGGACTTATGCCCCCCCAAAATGTACTTAAGTGAATTATTTGTCAATTTATCTCCGTCTGAATCAGAGCCTGTAAAAACTAAAACTACTTAACCCAACACCTAAAGTTAATAATAGCAAATTAAAATCAGTTACTGTACACTCAATAGTAACAATATACTTACTCTTTAGCACTTTGAGATTGTTTTTAACTGAAAGCAGGTTAAGAAACTAAATGTATTATTATTGATTACTGTTACTCTTAAATAATATGCATGTCAAGCAAATATGTCTACCTAGATAAGCTTTGTCACAGACATGTTCATTTATTCTTCAGTTCCTCACAGCTTGTTAAAATCAAATCAAATCAAATGTATTTATATAGCCCTTCGTATATCAGCTGAAATCTCAAAGTGCTGTACAGAAACCCAGCCTAAAACCCCAAACAGCAAGCAATGCATGTGAAAGAGGCACGGTGGCTAGGAAAAACTCCCTAGGAAAAACTCCCTAGAAAGGCCAAAAACCTAGGAAGAAACCTAGAGAGGAACCAGGCTATGAGGGGTGGCCAGTCCTCTTCTGGCTGTGCCGGGTGGATATTATAACAGAACATGATCAAGATGTTAAAATGTTCATAAATGACCAGCATGGTCAAATAATAATAATCATTGTAGTTGTCGAGGGTGCAACAAGCACGTCCGGTGAACAGGTCAGGGTTCCGTAGCCGCAGGCAGAACAGTTGAAACTGGAGCAGCAGCATAGCCAGGTGGACTGGGGACAGCAAGGAGTCATCATGCCAGGTAGTCCCGAGGCATGGTCCTAGGGCTCAGGTCCTCCACACCAGTTGGGAAAGAGTGCTTGGTCATTTCATAAAGTGGTTATTTAGCTATTCTTCTCGCTAGAAAGAGTTCTCAGAAGAGAACACATTCTTATGACACATGAACTGACACATTTGTGAAGGTTAGCTGGACAGAGATGTTTCACCTGCATTCTGATTGGTTTTCTCAACTTTTGTGACGTTAGTATAGGGATATTGTATAGTATATTTTCCCCGTATTCATTTTGGAGAAGAGCCTGTAGTTTGTGATTTATGAGGGATTGTGGAGTAGATGCAGTGGAATCAGGACAAGACCGAGGTAAGACAACAATGGACACATTTCTGTAATAGAGTGAACTATAACTTTTACAAGATACACCGGCCAAAAACGACATGGCGACGGACAGTAGTGGCTGCTGAGCTGGGTCTTTATAGGTTATGGGACAGATGGCACAAGCTGTGGTCAAAGACATACTCCAGTGGGAGACAATTGTTGCGGCTGTCACGTCCTGACCCTTGTAAGAGGTCATTTTCTATAGTAGAGTGGTCAGGGCGTGACAGTGGGTGTTTTGGGTGGTTTTATTGTTTTCTGTTTCTATGTGGGTTTTCTAGATTTCTATTTCTATGTTGGGGTTATTGGGACGATCTCCAATTAAAGGCAGCCGGATCTCGTTGTCTCTAATTGGAGATCATATTTATGTAGGTTTTTTTTCCCTTTTGGTTTTGTGGGTTGTTAATTTTTGAGTACTGTGTTTTCCTCTCTGCGTCATGGTTTGTTGTTTTGGTATTTCAAGTTTTTGGTGTATTGCATTTAGTTTCACGGTTAATAAAGATGTGGAACTATGAACACGCTGCGCTTTGGTCCGATCATTTGAACAGCCGTGACAGCGGCTTAATGTCCCAGAAGGAAATAAGAGGACTGAGTAAGTAAGTATAACTTTTAACGCTAAGAAATTTTGTAAATCTTGAACCTTTAAAATCTTGAATCTTGAAATTAATACCACCATCATTTTGACATCCAAGGCAGTCATTCACATACAGGATAGTTGGTACATACTAGGCTACATTGAATGGAACATGGATATGTTGCCAGTAAACAGTTTTTATATTGACACATTACAACATCTCTAGAAAAACACATTTATGAAAAAAATATTACAAATTAGAGAAAAATATTGTATTTATTTCTCCTTTAAACAGACCCTTGAGGTTAGAAACCTATTGTGAGACGTTTATGTTAGCTAGTTAAACCATTTAGCAGTTGTCAGTTAATTCAGATGTACTAATGGCACTAAAGAAGTCTCTTTTCTTGTTCTACGGGAGTGTTTTTAACCAGAACAAGAACAGTTCACCACGTTCAGACACTCAACTTTGACACTATGATAACTGCGACACCCTCATAACCCACAGGTTTTTTCTTCTCACGCTATAACAGTATCATTATTGAGACATTCACAGCATTCTCAACAATCTTCCCCATCTCATTTACTGCTCTGACCACATTGACGTTTTACGTGAAGCCCACTGCCTGTTTCCTCAACCAGTTGTCTATCATTCTGCTATCGCTCTTCTCTATGTGACAGACATTTCCTTTTAAAGAACAACAGTCTGATACCATTGAATGCATCTTAAATACTTGCCATTCTTTGAATTTGATCCATACTAGGGTTCTTCATTTTGTTGGTGGACCCAACAACATTGGAAGACTTGATATAGCTGATGGTCACTTTAAATGGAACACTATTCACTTTAATAATGTTTACATACTGTTTTACTCATTTCATATGTATATACTGTATTTTACTGTATTTTTTTGTCAATGCCACTAAGGCATTGCTTCTCACAATATTTATATATTTCTTAATTCCATTCTTTTACTTTTAGATTTGTGTGTATTTTTCTGAATTGTTAGATACTAGTGCACTGTTGGAGCTAGGAACACAAGCATTTTGCTACACCTGCAATAACATCTGCTAAATATGTGTATGTGTCCAATACATTTGATTTGATGTACAGTACATTTTTATGTGGATGACACTGTTCTCTATTCAAGTGGCAGCAGTTTGACTTTGGCTTTTGAAAAAGCTCAAACAGCTTTTAACATCCGTCAACACAATCAGTTTGATTTGAAGCTTCTTCTGAATTCCTCTAAAACAAAATACATAGTATTTTCCAATACTAAACACTCTGAAAACCATGTCATTACTACCTTGGAAGGAAATTCCATAGAGCAAGTGAAGCTGAGTTTCCCTAATCATGTTGAGAACCTGGTAAAGAAGATCAAGTTGAGAATAGGTTTTTATTACCGGCATAAGGGTTGTTTTTCTTTGGAGGCCAGAAAATAGTTGGTACGGAGTATATTCCTGTCTGTCTTGGACTATAGTCATGTAATTTATATACAGACCTCAACCACTACCCTGAAGGCAATTGATTTCGTGTATCATGCAGCTCTTAGGTTTATTAGCAACCAAAAGCATCTGACACATCACTGTGATCTCTATAGTGCTGTTGGCTGTTCGTCGTTGACTCTACTTAGGCTTACACATTGTTATACTATGATTTAGAAGGGCATTTTGGGAAAACTGCGACTTTATCACTGTTTTTCTTTGATAAGGTCAGGAAATAAATACCAGTTACGGTCTCACTACTTACTTTTAACAGTTACTAAAATCAGAACGTATCATGGCAAAATGTATTTTAGCAACTAATTCCCATGGTTTTGTAATTCTGTTCAGACCAGCATGAATCTCCAGGATCTTGTTTCCTTGGAGGAGTTTGAATGTTTGGTTGACTCACATGTTACTAAGGAATGTGATTGTCATTCGGAGTTGATGCTGTGGTACATATGATATAATTTTTTATCTAAGACGATTGTGTCACAAATACAGCCATCGTGCTGAGGGGAGGACCAATACGCAGGCGGAAGGTGGATGCTCATCTTTTAATTAATTAGGATAACGCATACACAAAAAAAACAAGAAAACAACAAGAACGACAAAGGACAGTTTCACAGGCTAAATGAATACTAGCAGTGCGAAATACAACTACCCACAACCTAACCAAACCAAACACACACCTCTATATAGGACTCTCAATCAGAGGCAACTAGAAATACCTGCCTCCAATTGAGAGTCCAACACCCAATCCTAAACATAGAAAACTAAACTAGACAGAACATAGAAATGCATACACAACACAAACCCTCTGCCACGCCCTGACCAAAACTAATACAATTACTTCCTCTGCTGGTCAGGATGTGACAGACTGTATGTTTCTGTAATTGAAATGTATGTCTGTCTCTGTAAATTACATTTTTTTTATGGTGTGTCTATGTCTGTAAGTTGTTACAGTATGTCTGGTATTTGTATCAAACATTGCTCCCCCCTGTTTCTGTCTTGGTTGGACCAGGTCTCTCTTGAAAAATGTATTTAATCTCAATGAGACTAACCTGGATCAACAAAGGTTAAATAAAACATAATAATAATTATCCTCCAATGATACATATTGGGGGCGTTTCCCTGCTCAATGTTCCTGTTACAGTGTCAGAAACATTTCAAGAGGAAATGCGAGTTGTCAGTTGGCCAATATTCAAAACAGAGGGAAAATTTGGCTCCCAAGTGGTGCAGCAGTCTAAGGCACAGCATCTCAGTGCCAGAGGTGTCACTATAGTACCTGGTTTGAATCCAGGCAGTATCACATCTGGCCAAGATTGGTCGGTTTTGTGTTTATCTTCGAAGGAATGAGCGTTACACCGAGGCCTGTACTCTGGAGCGGGATCGATTTGGAGGTGGAGGGTCCGTCATGGTCTGGGGCGGTGTGTCACAGCATCATCGGACAGAGCTTGTTGTCATTGCAGGCAATCTCAACGCAGTGAGTTACAGGGAAGACATCCTCCTCCCTCATGTGGTACCCTTCCTGCAGGCTCATCCTGACATGACCCTCCAGCATGACAGTGCCACCAGCCATACCGCTCATTTTGTCTGTGATTTCCTGCAAAACAGGAATGTCAGTTTTCTACCATGCCAGCGAAGAGCCCGGATCTCGATCCCATTGAGCACGTCTGGGACCTGTTGGATCAGAGGTTATTGGCTTGGGCCATTCCCTCCAGAAATGTCTGGGAACTTGCAGGTGCCTTGGTGGAAGAGTGGGGTAACATCTCACAGCAATAACTGGTAAATCTGGTACCGTCCATGAGGAGGAGATGCACTGTAGTGCTGAATGCAGCTGGTGGCCACACCAGATACTGACTGTACTTTTGATTTTGAATGCCACCCTTTGTCCAGGGACACATTATTCCATTTCTGTTAGTCACATCTCTGTGGAACTTGTTCTGTTTATGTCTTAGTTGTTGAATCTTGTTGTTCATACAAATATTTACACATGTTAAGTTTGCTGAAAATAAACGCAGTTGACAGTGAGAGGACGTTTCTTTTTTTGCTGTGTTGATGTATATACTGTATTCTATACTTTTGTACGTTATCTTAGTCACTTAATGTTTACATATCTTGCGTTACTCATCTCATGTGAATATACTGTTTTCTATACCATTCTACGGTATCTCATTCACTTAATAATGCTTACATATCTTGCATTATTCATCTCATATGTATACACTGTTTTTCTACACTAGTCCGTTCCGCTCTGACATCACTTGTCAATATGTATATAGTCTTAATTCATTCCTACTTAGATTTGTGTGTATTGGGTATATGTTGTGTAATTTGTTAGATATTACTTGTTAGATATTACTGCACTGTCGGAGCTAGAAGCACAAGCATTTCGCTACACCCGCAGTAACATCTGCTAATCACGTGTGTGTGACCCAAAAAATTTGATTAGATTTTTATTTTATTTGATTCATGTCAGAATTCAGCCTAGTGAAGCTGCTGATAGCTCTCACCAAGTCACCCAACGTCTTCCTAGAGCCATAAGATACCGCCATGAGTTAACATGTACTGTCAATGGAGATACGTTTTTTTGTCAATCTGCCGACGCGTTCACGTCACGTTCATGTCATGTAGACGTAGTGTTCACATCGTGTGACGTGGCACTGACACATCACGTGTCAGTTTGCATCTACGTTTATTATGAAAGATCTCACCATGAATTACCTTAAAAACGCCGACATGACATCTACCTGTACATCATGCTTTCACGTCGTGTACAAGGGACACTTACGCATCACGTTTTAGTTTAAGTGTCTGTTTAGTTTATTATTAAAGATCTCACCATAAACGCTTTCCAAATGTCTACATGACGTCTACATATACACGATTTTGTAAAACATATTTTCATTGCCAGAGTAATCTAATCAATTTCATTTGTCAATTTAGCTAAAATACACATATCACCTAAATAAAAAAATTATTAGGCTAGTTGATTTGCAGCCAGCCCCCATTACTGTGTAGATATCCCTTTTTCTGAAATCAATATGGACACAGGGGCTTCTTTGTTGGTGGTAGCCTTGTTGAGAAATAAGAGGTAGCCTAAGACTCTAGTGGCACATTTAATCATTGTTATAGCGATCTAGGCATAGTCTACTAGCCTTTTGAAGGTCTTGCTCAGCCTCAACATTAGTTCTTGGTAGGCCTATAGGCCAATGAAAACATTCACTTTTAAATGAAAAGCAAGTGTCACTACCACAGGAAAATATGGTTGTTTTATTAAAAGCTCTGCAATTTAGGAAATTAGTGGTTTGCTTACAGCAAAATACCAAAAAGATAGAATCCGTATAGAAGCGGTATGGGTCTATCCACAGACCCAACAATTAGCCTCATAGGATCCGCCCCGTTTTATACATTTTCGCCTAAAATGATATACGCAAATCTAACTGCCTGTAGCTCAGGACCCGAAGCAAGGATATACATATTCTTGATACCATTTGAAAGGAAACACTTTGAAGTTTGTGGAAATGTGAAATTAATGTAGGAGAATATAACACATTAGATCTGGTTAAAGATAATACAAAGAAAAAAAACATGCGTTTAAAAAAATTATTGTACCATCATCATTGAAATGCAAGACAAAGGCCATAATGAATTATTCTAGCCCAGGCAGAATTTAGATTTCGGCCACTAGATGGCAGCACTCTTGTGGAAAGTTTTAGAACGTTCCAATGAACTATTACATATCTATTCAAAATGTTGTATTAAGACTGCCCAAATGTGTCTAACGGTTTATTCATGCATTTTCAAGTTCATAATTGTGCACTCTCCTCAAACAATAGCATGGTATTATTTCACTGTAATAGCTACTGTAAATTGGACAGTGCAGTTAGATTAAAAAGAATTTAAGCTTTCTGCCCATATCAGTTAGGTCTATGTCCTGGGATTTGTTTTTGTATCTTACAACCTCATGCTAATCACATTAGCCTACGTTAGCTCAACCGTCCCGAGGTTGGGACACCAATCCTGTAGAGGTTTAACAGATAAACACTTTTTTATTCAGGAGAATAACATTAAATTAGGCTATTCATAGACATTTTTCTCTGCTACAGTACCGGAGTGCCAAGTCTAGCTCCAAGAGCCTTCTCAATAGCTTCTACCCCCAAGCCATAAGACTCCTGAACAGCTAATCAAATGGCTACCCAGACTATTTGTATTGCCCCCCCCCCCACCCCCTTTTACGCAGCTGCTATTCTCTGTTTATTAACTATGCATAGTCACTTTAACTCTACCTACATGTACATATTACCTCAATTACCCCGACTAAACGGTTCTCCTGCACATTGATTCTGTACCGGTACACCCTGTATATAGCCTAGCTATTGTTATTTTACTGCTGCTCTTATTTGTTACTTTTATTTATAATTTTTTACTTAACTATTTTTTACCTAACACGTATTTTTCTTAAAACTGCATTGTTGGTTAAGGGCTTATAAGTAAGCATTTCACTGTACACTACCGGTCAAAAGTTTTTGAGCACCTACTCATTCAAAGGTTTTTCTTTATTTTTACTATTTTCTATGTTGTAGAATAATAGTGAAGACATCAAAACTATGAAATAACACATATGGAATCATTTAGTAACCAAAAAAGTGTTGACTTTTTCCAAATTTTGTTACATTACAGCCTTATTCTAAAACGGATGACATAATTTTTTCCCCTCATCAATCTAGACAAAATACTCAAATAATCACAAAGCAAAAACTGGTTTTAAGAAATGTTAGGAAATGTATAAATGTAAAAAAATATATAAATATTACATTTACATAAGTATTCAGCCCCTTTGCTGTAAGACTCGAAATTGAGCTCAGGTGCATCCTGTCTCCATTGATCATCATTGAGATGTTTCTACAACTTGATTGGGTACACCTGTGGTAAATTCAATTGATTGGACATAATTTGGAAAGGCACACCTGTGTACATAAGGTCCCACTGTTGACAATGCATGTCAGAGCAAAAACCAAACCAAAAAAACAAACCGTGAGGTCAAAGGATTTGTCCGTAGAGCTCTGAGACAGGATTGTGTCAAAGCACAGATCTGGCGAAGGGTATCAAAACATTTCCGCAGCACTGAAGGTCCCCAGGAACACAATGGCCTCCATCATTCTTAAATGGAAGAAGTTTGGAACCACCAAGACTCTTCCTAGAACTGTACAGCTGGCCAAACTGAGCAATCGGGGGAGAAGGGTCTTGGTTAGGGAGGTGACCAAGAACCCGATGGTCACTGACAGAGCTCCAGAGTTCCTCTGTGGAGATGCGAGAACCTTCCAGAAGGACAACCATCTCTGCAGCACTCCACCAATCAGGTCTTTATGGTAGACTGTTCAGAGGGAACCACTCCTCAGTAAAAGGCAGATGACAGCCCGCTTTGACTTTGCCAAAAGGTAACTAAAGGACACTCAGACCATGAGAAACAAGATTATCTGGTCTGATGAAACTAAGATTGAACTCTTTAGCTTGAATTCCAAGCGTCACGTCTGGAGGAAACCTGGCACCATCCCTACGGTGAAGCATGGTGGTGGCAGCATCATGCTGAGGGGATGTATTCAGCAGCAGGGACTTGGAGACTAGTCAGGATCGAGGGAAAGATGAGCAGATTAAAGAACAGAGAGGTCCTTGATGAAAACTGCTGCAGAGCGCTCAGGACCTCAGACTGGGATGAAGGTTCACCTTCAACAGGACAACGACACTAAGCACACAGCCAACACAATGCAGGAGTGGCTTCGGTCTCTGAATGTCCTTGAGTGTGTGACGACCCTCCCACTCTGTCTGCCGTATTCTCTCTCTTTGCTCTTGTTTTCTTATTAGGATGCCGGTGGGCGGAGCCGGGAGGGTCGTCAGCGACATGGGAAATACCTGGACCCGGTGTCCCAGGATAAATAGACCACTTCCCCATTCATGGAGGAGACTCTCTCCATGCAGACACAGACAGATTTTGGTTGTGGCATTTTTGTGGCTATTTGGTTTGTTTGCAATGGCACCTTTCAACACCCCGCATTATCACATGTATGCATGCAAAACACTCACTTACACTACTGATTACTGGCTACACACACCATTGTTAATTGTATTTATTTTACTTTATTTAATAAATATATTTTGTTATTCTTTATCTCCACGTTGTTTCCCTTTTTGTTACAGGCTTCAAGCCGGTTCGTGACAAATGGCCCAGCCAGATCCCGGACTTGAACCCGTTTGAACATCTCTGGAGAGACCTGAAAATATCTGTGAAGGGATGCTCCCCATCCAATCTGACAGAGCTTGAGAGGATCTGCAGAGAAGAATGGGAGAAAGTCCCCAAATACAGTGTGCCAAGATTGTAGCTTGTGTCAAGCTTGTAGCCCCCCAAAGTCAGCTAATTTCCACTCCATTCATATGCAAATACGTTTGATTCATACACTGGCTTGTCTGTCTGGCATGTTTTCATTTAAACTGGCCTTCCCTTATCTACATTGAAATAATGTTATTTCAGTAGTCCTCTACTATGATCATAGCTCAATAGTGCAACCGTGTGGTAGACTATATATGTATCTATTGTATGTCCTGGGATACAAACAACAATGAATAATGTTGAACCAACAAATGCCATCAAGGGATTAGTTAATGAACAATAATGAACACTTTGTGAAACAGCTGTGAAAACCAACCTGGCAATATTTAAGATTTTAATAGAAAAACATTGATGTTTTTTTTGCTACAGGTAGGTGAATTTACTTTCACAGATGTTTTGTTCACTCACATGGCAATCATAGACTGAAAAAAATGGATTATGGTGTGTGGAATAGAGAGGAGGTGGGTTCTGTGTGCGTGGGATGTTCTGCCTGTCACTTGTTCTAAACAGTCAGCCCGTCTCAGAAGGGGTCCTCGAAAAGGTAGACTGCAAAGCCCGTGCACTGCTGCTCTTTTTTTGCAGTGCTAGTGTTTTTAGTACACCTGTGTATCTCACATTATGTGCCCAGTACGATAGAACAAGAAAACCTTCTTAGCAAATAATAACAACATCACAATAACAGTTGCTGTAGATGATGTAATTAAAAGTTGGAGGGTGGTTGGTAATGGAGGACATCAGGTGGATCAATGTCTGGGTGTTAGGCAGAACCGCTAGGTCCTAGAGAACAGGAAGCAGAGTAAAGAGAACAGGGTAGGAGCCAAAGACGGAAACAAGAAAACACACAGGTTACAGGTTGATCAGGTGTGCAAAAATACAGTTATTGAATTATTGAATTTAATTGTTTGATTAGACATGCAATAATGTTAATGGCAGACAGAAAATAAAGGATACCTGTCTGTAATGTTTTGTGTCAGTGGGGTTGATGAGGGAGGTAAGGGATGGTCCCTGGAAAAGATAGAGAGATGAGTTCTGAGAGAAACTCCAGGATGGTGTCATGACCACTGGAGTCACACACCTTAACAGTACCTACCTGGTAGAGGCGGTTACTTAACGTGACCCAGTGGTTAGCCTTGAGATTTACTATCTGGAGAAACCGCTGGGCCAGTGTTGGTACTGCTGACAGCATGGTCATGCCGCCCACCACGATTAGGCAAATGCCAGTAGTTATCAACAGAGATTTTTATATTCACCTTAACGGATGTTGACCCCAGCTAGGAGCGAATGAGCAGCAAGGTTTCCCGGTCTCGCCTTCCTTTCGTCCTTCTTCCAAGTTATTTGCCCGGATGTCCAGGCACTTGGTCCCCTTCTTGATTCTCCTCCGGTAGCTCCCCTTCTGTTTCTCATGTTCCTTGCCCATGTTCAGTCTCACCTTGATTGAGAATAGAAATAAATGAAATTACATTTCATATTATTACAAATACATCTCTTACATATCTCCTGGAGGCCCAGAAAATAAATTACCAGCGGACAATCATTTTTACCTGGTCAAAAACCTCCACATCCTTCTCAGCCCATGTCAAGGTAGTCCTCGAAGGCGTTCTGATCTGGCTTGACAACTTCCACCATTAGGTGGAGTTTCAGTGATCTGAAAAGTACAAAAATAGCAATAGACAAACAACAACACTAAGTCAATCACAAATTTTAAATACTACAGTATATGACATAATCGTATATACAATTGCATTGTTTACCTCAGTAAATAGCTGCGGCTCCGGTCTGTACTGCAGGCGATAGGGTGAGTACTCCGGAGGCTGGATGCTTCTGTTGTGTGCAAAGAGAATGACCTTCAGGATGTCCTCCCACCATTCCAGGAACCCGTCAAGGGACTTGCCCATGGCAGTCTTGAGGGTCTGGTTGGTCCATTCATCCAATCCTGGAGGAGGGGGTAGGAAAGGGAAAGCTATTGACAATGGAAGATATTGAAATGTCTGATTATATACCATGGAAAATCAAAAACGAATTGTAAAAAAACTAAAACAAACCAATGGTGACAGAATATAACCTGTACCTTGTTCCGAAGTTCACAACCTTGGTCACTCAAGATGACCTCAGGAGAAACATGGGTGTTGAAGATGTCCATCAACACCTTGGAGGTGGCCTCGCCAGTCTTGTCCTTGATGGGTATCATACAAAAGGAAAACCCTTTTTAATAGGTTACAGAAGGGAATTTATATTTAAGCACATTCTCTTCCTTTACTGACCTTAATACAACGGTATTGCCTATACCCACTTGGTCAAGAAATTGGTCGCCGTCAAACACCAGCTGTTGCCATTCCTGGATTTCGTGAAGGGTCCGATGAGGTCCACCCCTACATTTAAAGTGTTAGAGAGAAGATTACGTCATTCTTATCCGTATCTGTGTCATTCAGTATGCAGATTTTAAAATTTGTATGGATAATGACACACATTGTATAATATTGTAACTCTGCTGTGGTCAAATAAAGCAACCATTACAAAACAGCTTATCAGGTCAAAATTAGAATTTTGACACTTACCGATCATGTGCCATGGTGAAACAACTGATGGGCTTCAACTCCTGCGCCACAGTCTTCACCCTCTCAAACTTCTGTCAAGCTAGACAGGTACTGACCTTTAAGCACAAGGTGACAAATTGAAACATTGTATTCTCTCTGATATGACATTCATTGAAATCATAATAATTTCAGATATAATAGAATGAGATTGATAAAAAAAAAGGTTGTCTTTCACTCTCTGCCCACTTCTCTCTTTCCCTCACTTACTTTCATCCTTTCTTTCTCACTTTCTTCCTCAAAATGACAGACATATAACTAAATTTAATAGCTACTGTAGCAACTTGTAGATGACCGACTACCTAGATGGAAAATTATTTTTGAAAAATGATTGTTCATAGCTAAATCCTTCCAGTTATGTAATTGAAGTTAACTGCTTAACCCGAATATTTAATTTCTGCCCCGTACGAATTTTGCGCCTCTTGTCGAGATCACTGGTGCCTTCATAGTACTTCACCTGGTTGGAAAGATGAAATAAAATCTCCTTGAGGAAAACACTTTTTGGTATGACAGACCCTTTTCTGATTTTTCATTTGTTTTTCCATAAATGACAACTGTAGTGGAAGGATGAGAGAAGGTGTTATACTCGCGACTGGCTGGCGTTCCCATGGAAGTCCTGGTGTCACTGACGCCAGGAGATGTTTGAAGACAGATGAATCAACTAAATGAATGTTACTGTGTGAATTAAATTGTTCAAGTTCATAAAGAGCTATGGATTTATTGATACAGGGAAACTGTGGATAGTTCAGAGGGAGTGACACATGGGTGCACTCCATCATTTAAATATAGTTGATTAGATTATAATCTGTCTGTGTTTTTGTGTGGCAAAGACCCACTAAAGGCATGTTTCTGTCTCCCGACAAGTCATGCACATTTATTGTGTCATTGTGTGAATTATTTTGGATACACTTGTTTGTTAATGTTGATCAATTCCCCATTAAATCGCCACCAGCGAATGTTAACAGTTCATTTTTCATAATCTACAATGTTGATTCACGGTAACTTCTGGTAATGCAATTAAAACTGCTACACTTGATCAACAAGTTTTGTTTTATTTCATAACATTTACGACTTTTGTCAATTTCTTCATTGTTTTGTAAATGTATTTTGTTTGCATGCGAGCATGTAATAATTTGTTGCTCCTGTCAATGTTGAGTGATCCACACATGCCTCAGCACACATGGAAGGTTACTTTGCCTGACTGCAAATGTGTGCTAAAAGTGGGGATGTTTCATGGTATTTCTGATTATCTTAACTCACCACCACCAATTAACATTTTTTTTTTTTTTTACAGAAAACCACAGATCCACCACTGCAATATAGGCCTACACTCTGAGAAAAATATGCTATCTAGAACCTAAAAGGATTATTCCACTGTCCCAATATGATATTATTTTTTGTTCCAGGTACAGTAGAATCCCTTCTGTGCCTAGGTAGAATTTATTTTTGTTCCATTCCACAGAGTGTTCTACATGGATCCCAAAAGTGTTCTTACTGGAACCAAAAAGCATTCTCTTTCGGCCACAGCCAAATAACCTTGTTGGAACCCCTTTTTCGAAGAGTGTACTCAACAAGTTCAACCTGTTCAGTTTACACCATTTAATTCCGTACTCAAACATCTGCCTGGTATTCAAGATAACACGCATCACCTTCGAAGGTTTTCCTCATCCTTTGCTCAGACTTAAATAGCAGTTCCAAGAACCTCCACCAGGGGGACTGCAGCGTCTACAAATGGACAAAAAGGAGACAAGAGGGCACCCCACACTCATTTTAGATCCCAAGGGGTCTTTATTTTCATACTGTATGCTCTCACTCTCATCACTATCTCATTTGCCATCTATTTATGGCATTTCAGCATTGACACAGAGGGGCACATCACACATGCATTTTCTTGGAACTCCATCCATACACACACAGACACACACTACTGTAGCATCTTGTTTACATTTCTCACATTTCAGGCATCCAGCTGAGGCCCTGGATGGATCATGTTGCACTGAGGTGGGCACAGGGGTATGTACAGTATGTCCTTTTCAGTGAGGTGGGCATGGAGTGTAGGCCTAGAGGCCTGGAGTCAGAGGTCACCAGGTCAATGGGGGCCTGCCTGGAGGTCAGGAAGGCTCCAGGGAGAAGGCCCAAGTGAATAGGTGTGTCAGTGACACTGTCTTTCAGCGGGGCAGAGCAGGCAAATTAATGTAAAATCGTGTGAGATGAAAATGTACAAACTAAAGGGTGTGCAATATAGGATAGTCAATGGACATTCCGAACCTTGGTTGAGTCCAGTTGGTCACATGACCAAGGAGGTATTGAAATTAGAAAATGTACAAAATTCATGTAACAACGTGTGAGATGAAAATGGACAAACTAAAGGGTGTGCAATGTGTAGGCCCACTGAATGTACATTCTGAACTGTATTTGAGGTCAGTAGGTCACATGACCAAGGAGCTATTGAAATTAGAATATAAAAAAAGTTTGAACTTTGTTTACGCTCCCGAACTAGTTCAACTCAGAATACTGAATGCTGCTCACATTTCCACATGTTTATTAGCTTTGGAAAGCGAATTAATGTCAAAATCGTGAAAATAAGACCTGTGCAATGTTGTGCACAATTTGTCCAACATCATGACACTTATTTGGAGTCTGTGGCCTAAGTGGTTTGAAAGCTATTGAGGTTTGAAAGCCCGAATATCTGGCGAACATCCAACCTGAAACTGTTTTTACCTTGGTCCTAAGATAGTAGGCTAAATAGTGCATACAAAACGAAGGAAAAGAGATGGCTATAGACTACATGGGGCAAAAGCGCTCTCTGTTAAATTATTATAATTTGAGGTAGTCAGTCAGCACAAGATACTCTAAATGTCGCATCTCCATGTGACGCGGTTGCTTCTACATTTAAAAAAAGTCCATAAGGCATAATACAAATATACACATTTTGATCTTATCTGGTGATAAGTCATAGGCTATATGAATAATTTAGTCTACATTCAAATTTGACACACCAATTATTTTTGGAATGCTTTTTACAATTTGCTGATAACCCATGTTTGGTTAGCTTGTTCAGGTATTACATTCCACTCCGTGTCATCTGGTATCATAACTGGCAATTTCCTCCTGGCAGTGAGAGCTGTTCAGTGGTGTGTTGTGTGGACATTGGGAGAGATGTGACTCTGTCGTGGTACGGTAGAGAGGAGAGACTGAACCAGACTAACAGCACTGTTCTCACCCACAACCTCTTCCCGGGAAATGGCAGGTTTTGATACCAGAGCTGTATACTTTTTGTGCGACTTTATTCGTGGGGAATGGCGTTTAAAAAGGACAAGGACAATAGGCTAAACAATAGATAGACAACGAATTAAATGTATAAATGAATAACAGTAGGTCTAATAGGCTAGCCTATACATTATGAGAATACATGCCTATATATTACAACAGTAACCAACACAAAGTACAACTTCTACAGGAATAGCCTACTTACCGATGATGAAACGTACTGATATTCCCAAATATTGAAGCGTTGTCGTTTTCTAGTTCTCTATTGCTGGGACTTTAGAGGTCTCTTCACAGCCGCTATATTTCCAATAACCTTTTAGGCGGGCTGAGTTATGTACTGTTGTGCTGTGGATGATCCGTTTAAATAGCAGCTGCTGCACTACTTCCACTTCCTTTTCTCGGCGCGTTCCAGGAAGGGCTCGCTTGGTAAGAGCTCAATGTTAGAGTGTATAAGGCGAGGCGCACTATGTTTAACGACGCTCCTACTAAGGTTCCAACAAAGTGTCCTTGAGTGGCCCAGCCAGAGCCGGACTTGAACCTGATTTAACATCTCTGAGGAGATCTTAAAATAGCTGTGCAGTGTTGCTCCCAATCAAACCTGACAGAATTTGAGATAATCTGCAGAGAAGAATGGGAGAAACTCTCTAAGTACAGGTGTGCCAAGCTTGTAGCATCATACCCAGGAAGACTCAAGGCTGTAATCGCTGCCAAAGGTGCTTCAACAAAGTACTGAGAAAAGGGTCTGAATACTTATGTACATGTGATATTTACTTTTATTTTTAATACACTTGCAAAAATTTCTGAACCTGTTTTTGCTTTGTCATTATGGGGTGTGTGTGTAGATTGATGAGGGGAAAAACGATTTAATCTATTTTAAAATAAGGCTGTAACGTAACAAAATTTGGAAAAAGTAAATGGGTCTGAATACTTTATTTGCACTGTATTTCACCCATGTGAATGTGGCCAAAGACATGACTGAAACAGGAACCAATTGCCAATTTATGTGTACAGTGGATATATACACATCAATGTGATATTTGAGGCTCTCTCTCAATAAGTTTTTTTAAAACATTTTTTTCATTTTAGCAATGAACACACATATTATATTATGCTTTTAGCTTGTGGGTGTGTGATATGGGGGTTAGATTTTAAAGAAAACCGTTTATTTTATTATTTAACCTTTATTTAACTAGGCAAGTCAGTTAAGAACAAATTCTTATTTACAATGACGGCCTACTCCAGCCAAACCCTACCCTAAACGGATAACACTGGGACAATTGTACGCCGCCTTAAGGGACAACCGATCAGTCGGTTGGGATCGAACCCAGGTCTGTAGTGACGCCTTAGACCGCGGCACCAGTCATCCCCCCCACAAAAAAAAG